>NC_081413.1:645428287-646628287 GCF_030272615.1 Cryptomeria japonica
TAGGGATTTCCTTGGAAGAGGCCAAAGCAAATTTTTTCATACTCACCCTAGTCCTTTTTGCCACGCTACCAGGAGCACTTTCCACGTTCCCTGCCTCAATAACATCCTCATCAACATCTAGGTCCACAATAGGTTTGGAAGTGTTGGAGCCATCAAGGAACTTGGCAATTTCCTCCATATTCCTGGTCACAACGGTAAGGATATCCATAATCATAACCAAAAAGTTCTTCATGGCTATTTTTCCTTCCTCCAACTTACTAATCTGAGCTTCCATCTTCTCCACTTTTTCCTCCATAACCTTTTTCCACTGCTCCTGGTTACTTTCATCTTTCTTTCCTCGCTCTTCCTGCTGCTTATCAATTTTTTCCAGATTCTTGATTCTTTCATATACCCACCTATCAAAACCCATTCGAGCCTCAGACTGGTTTTTGAGCTTATCCAGAATAATCCCATCTCCAGATTTATCATGTTCCCTACTTGTTTCCTCCTTATCCTTCTCCTGCTCAGTTTCCATTTCCCTTTCCTCCTTATTAATCTGATTGTCCTGCTCCTCCATAGGCTGGCTGTTAACATTACCAATACTCATGCTGTGGGTAGGGCTATTCTGATCAGAAACATCCTCTACTCCTCCTTCCTCTTCCCCCACTTCCTCTTCTTTCTAGCTCTCCTCTCCGTTAGACTCATCAGTCTCCATCTCACTTCCACCTTTTCCCATGTCCTCAGAATCAACCTCTGTATTGTTTTGTTTACCCATGTCCTCTTGAATTTTCTCCACTGTGGCTTTTTTAACCTTTTTGATCTGTATCAACTCATCCTTATTGGGCCCACATTCCTCAATTTTCCTCTTTCCTTTCCTCGGCGACACCGACAACCTCTTGTTTTCTTGGATAGCCAAAATCTTGCAATGCTCATAAATGAGCAAAATAAGGTTGTAATGAAGCACATGCGAAGAAGGGTTCTTGCTATGCTTGTTCAGAGACCGCGACAGAGACCTGAAAAAGGTAATAGGGCAAAGAAATCCTCTTCTCATGTCTAAAGTAATTTAGAAGCACAAAATGGTAGGTGTGGACCCTGGTGAAACGACCCTCCACAATAATATATTCCATAATTGCATTAAGCACACAACCCCAGATTTTCTTGATATTAGAAGCATCATGATAAATTTGATGTTATGGTTAAGGTGTATGATGGTTTCTCTTGTCCTACTATTGGTTCTATCACTCTCCTCTTGAGGTTGGTACTAAGTTCTTAGATGTTACCATTGCTATTATTCTAGTATTGGATCAATTTCCTATGAAGTTGGGACATCCTTGGCTCTCTTCCATGAAAGCTATTCTTTCTACAATCCATAAATGCTTGAAGTTCCCTCATAATGGCCATATTATTATGATTAATCATAGCCTTTATCAACCCACAACAAAGTGTGCAAATTTTACTCTTGATTACTTATAGCCTAAACAACTAGAACCTTTAAAGCCCCAAAATGATACTCTTTTCCTATCTTATCAAAAATAAAAAATTGATATGATATTGGCCTTAAGTAAACCTAGAGACCCTTCACCCATTAATATTCCTCCTCCTCAAATTTTGGACTTAGACTTCTTCCTACACCTTCTATTACTCCTCTATATGTTGCAGTCCCACCTCCTACATCTTATAAAGGAAAATGCCCAACATCTTGTATCTATCAATCTAGTGAGGTTTCTTCCATCCCGCCCCCTACAAGGGAAGAAAATAAGCCTATGTTGATTGATCCTCAACCTTTTCCAGTCTCGAGTAAAACCAAAAGAAATCGTTGTACAAGAGAACACTGACAAAGACATCATGTCAAGGCTTGTGAACTTGCTTCCCAGACCAATTCCTCCCTGAAGACACCAGATGTTGCCTTAGTCCCATTTTTCCAATCTTCTTCTAACCCTAGGGAGGAAGTTCGACTCAAATAACGAAAGTTGAAAATGCTTAAGAAAAGTTTGTTACATATTTGGATGTCATTGTTGTCATTGATGTCAAACCTTTGTCAATCTCATATTGCCCTAGTTGTTATTGGTGATCCATATATTGGATAGGATTAGTTGGTGTTCAGGATGTCTTGTTCTCTTGACATTATGTTGAGAAGAAGATATGGAATGATGCGTTAGTTTGTTTTCGGAGGTCTAGTGTTTTTCACTTGGTCTGAAAATACTTCTATTGATTGCTCTGGAGGAACCTATTATGGATTGGAATAAATATTTATTCCACATATATCTCAGGAGATTATTTTTGGCTAAGATAGATGTCACGGCTCCCTTGGATGAACTACTTTATTTGTTTTTTGGTCTGGCATAAGTAGTTCATTGCATAGAACAAAATTTTTATGGTATTGATTTGTTCTTTTTGGTTCGAACAATTAGATGCAAAATGTTTTTCATATTAGTTGGAAGGAGTGTTGACTTGTTACATATCCTTTTCACCTTTCAGATAATATATTTTTGGGTCAAGATGTTATATACACATCACATACATGCTTGGCCAACCTAGTGATAGTTGTTTATGATCCGATTGGTATATATATTGGTTCTAATAAATGTGGATCATATATATGTAGAGTGTGTATGAGAGAAGAAAAAGTAATGCGAATGCAAGATTGATAGATGACTAGTATGCGAAGTGAGTAAGAGAAATGGTTCAAAGGTATACAGAACAGTCAAATGAGTATATTCAGAGAAATGTTATCTACATTCTAACATATTCATTTTGTGTATAGTTCAATCTATTATTCTTATTGCTTTATGAGATCAATTTTGTATCTTGTCCTGAAAAAGTGATATTTAGCAGAGTGAGTCTCTCTTTTGTATCTTGCTTGAGGTTGTGAATCTCAATTTGCAAGTTTGGATTAGTAAATTATTTTGGCAAGAAGCCTCATCTATTGTAAAACTATTATTATATATTGTTAGTTTAATTATCATCACAGTTTTTACCAGTTTGGGTTTTGCATGTAAAAATTTGGTGTCATTGTGTGAATGTTTTGGCTATTACTGCAATTTACTTTCATTTGATTAATGCTGATGAATGATGAAGTTATAAAATATTTAATTTGATGATATTTTGCGAATGCTAATTCACCCCCCCAGTAGTGTTCAAAAATTGGTATCAAAGCTTTGGTTCCTAAAAGGTCGGCTTAACCGTTGAGGTAGATCTTGGATTTTGAACACTATGTTTGAAAAATGATTGAATGATATGGATCAAAATTAATGGAATGATGTGGATTGCATAGTTGACATGGAAGGTGAACTAAGATTAGCTTTGGCAGATTTGGATGATAGCAGAGAAAAAACATAAGAACGTAGTTGAAAATATTTCCTTTTTAAGAACCTTGTTGGACAGAGGAAAAAAGGTTATTGATGAATTCAAAACTAAACTCAATGAGAAGATTAGGGAATGTGCAAATCTTGTTGAAGCAGTTGTGAAACTTAAGGAGGAATTGAAAATTGCAAAAGATTAGATTGATAATGGATTAAAGCTCAATGGTGGCAGTCAAGTATTGGATGCAGTTTTGAAATCTTAGAGACAAGATAAATATAAGAGTGGATTTGGCTGTAAAGAAGGTGAAAGCTCAAGAAATGACAAAGGCAAATAAAAATTTAAGGATAATCGAAGCTTTAGAAATGTCCAAAGAGCTCCTCCTACCCTTATCAAGTATTCTTAGTTTAGTGGTAACTATTTTACTTGTAAAAGATTTGGGCATAGAGCTAGTGAATGCGGAAGTTAGATAAAAAATCAGTCAAATGGCATGATATGTTTTTCTTGCAATAAGTTTGGTCATAAAGTTACTAAATGTAAAAGTAGAGTAACGAGGAATGAATACCAAAATTTGGGCTATGTTCATACTTCTAATGGAATTTGCTATGCTTGAAAAAAATTTGGACACAAAGTTGTTGAGTGCTGGACAAACATAAACTTCAAGAACATTAGGATGAATAATAGAAAATCTCAAAAAGGTCCAATATGTCATAGTTGTAACAAAATGGGTCATATCAATTGCAAGAAATTGCATAAGCAAAACAAAAACATCTAATGGCCTGAAAAGGAAAATTGACATCAGTAAGGAAAAAGAGAAGATGAAGATGAAATGGTTGAAGAAGTTAGATGTTGAGACTAAAGAGAAGATTGTGGATGGATCCACACCTTCTGTGGGTGCAAACCCTTCTTCCAACAATTAGCTAAGATAGTTGTGTTTGAGGGGGAGATCTTAAAGAACATCTTTCATCCCTCTTGGATTGGTGTTGGGTTGCTCTCAGCATTGCATATGTGTGGAAGTGTTTTCTAGTGGATTTCAAGCAACTTTGATGTTTCGAAACATTTTTGGCAACTGCAGGTGTATAGTGTATTAGCTTTTTGGAAAACCCTAATTAAGGATTATATATTACTTGTTCAAAAGTCATTTGTGCATATGTGATCAAAGAGAAATAGAGTGCAAGGAGAAGTGAAGAAGAATTGTTCAAGGTATTTTCTCTTGTTCAAATCTTTTCTCGAATGACAAATCCTAAAATTATTAGTAACAATGAAAAGGCTAGACCTAGTTCAAAATTTAGACCATTTATTTCAGTGTTAGACAATAAAATTGGAGCATTTTTCGTTACTCCCAACAATGTGGTATGTAAGATCTTCTTAGTTATATTCATGTCCCCTTGGAAGAATATGATCATAAGAAGCTTAGGGATTTCAAGAGAACTCATCTGGTAGATGGTACACAAGGATTTAGGGCTGAGTATGCTATTCTAGGGCACAAGGGTTTGGATGCATGGAGTGACTTTCCTATCTTTCATGATGAAGATATTATAAGAATAGTTTTCAACATAATTCATGAGGATTGTTTGTAGCTAGATCAACCATATCAAAATTTGAAATTGACCCTAAGTGATTTAATTGGTTTATGTTCGTTAGAAACTGTACCTACTCTAAAATCTATCAAAAATGATGAGGTGAACAATTGGTGTTGTACCTAATAAAAGAGCCCTACGAATTGACACTATTGATGACCTAGCTATTAGATATGCAAACATGAGAATTTCATACAAAGTGTTCTATAGGAATCGAGAAGGTTCAACCTCTTCTACTGTGGTGTATGTAGCTTACAAGATAGTAAAGGAGAATGTTGACTATGATTTGTGTGAACTATTGAGGCAACAATTGTTGGACAATATTTGATTGATGAAGACAAACCTATATCCCTTCTAGTATGGATCACTCATTGTGTGTTTGATATTCTAGTTTCTTAATGCTTTGCTCGAAATGAATAAAATTCCTTGGAGAAGAGGTGCTCCAATTTACGTTCAGATAAAAGGATACATAGATAACTTGACTGATTATGATACTATAAATTCTTCTTGGATATTCAAAAGGAGTTGGTTTCGAGGAACCAAATTCCTCTAAAGATTATTGGATGGTACAAAGAGGATATCACTTTTCTTGTGGATAAGAACAATTGCCTTATTGAAGTGATTATCCCTAGAACTTCATGGGTTGACAAGATTCCTTATGAGGTATTGGAAGACGAGTGTATGGACATTATGGAAATTTTCCTTAAGATGCCTAAAGATGTAAATGCACAAAATTTTGGAACCTTTGAAGAGATTATGGGTAAGTTTGGTGGAAGAAGACCTAGTTAAATTGCATTGGTACCAAAAGGCAATAAAATGAAAAAGATCAGCCGACGAAGCAACTGCTTCCTCCTCCAAAGTATCAAAAGGTAAAAGAGTTGCAAAGAGATATGAAGAAACTGTTATAGTAGAAAGTGATGATGATGATCTAGAGAAGGCTAATTTTTAGAAGATTTTTTCAGTCAGGGAATTGGTAATTATCTCCCTTGAAGGCATATTGATGAAAACAAAGCTCTTGAGATGCTATTTAAGCTTGATGGTTTGCAAATTGTTGGAGAGTTGTATCTCACTGTTCCATCCAATGATCAAGACACTATTGAGCAAGCTTCTGCTACTTATTTTCTCTAGAACAATCTTTTTCCTCTAAATGTTGCAAATGTGCTCCCAAAAACATTAATTAAATTGTTGATTAAGAGAATGGCCATAGTCTGGAGAAGAAAGTGAATCTAGTGAACCTTTCACTAAGGATAATGTCATAGAGAAGACGACTGAAAGGTTCCTGAAGACACACCATGATCTAAAATTGAATTTGGTTAATTTCAAAAAGATGTTGGATACTGTATCTTAGTTATACATATACTATCTCAGATGGCCTATGTCTACAAAGAAATTTAAAGATGATATAGACTCTATTGAGTCTCAACTTATAGAGGTGGCCCTAACCTTCAATATTTATAAAGATGCAAATGACGCCATGAGAGCTAAGGCTCGAGATCGTCATTACCAATTTGTGATGAGACAAATTCAAAGGGAAGGCTATATCAAGTTGTTTTGTGGACTAAAAGATGCTATGGAATTGTGCCTGTCCTTGTTTTCTAGAATGTTGAGTGATGCATAAAAAGTTGAACAAAGTGTGTTTAATTATAATATCTTTGATGTTGCAATAAATTTGTGTGTTGATTGTGCAACTTAGAATAGGATGCTATCTGCTACTATGCATGCTTGAAATTCATTTGTTGTTGGTTTGAAGAATCAATTCAAGGACATCTAGCCTAGAAATGCTTGATTGGAATTTTCCTCTTTCTTATTTGTTATTTCTCTATTGAAGAAGATTGCAGTTTTTGTTTTGTATGTCTTTTCTTATAAAGGTGTTTACCCTTTGTCATTGTTGTCAAAGGGGGAGAAATGAAGAATTGGAGAAATGGTGTTAGGGGGAGTGAGAGAATGAATATCTTTTTGTTTTTCCATCAATGACAAAGGGAGAGATTGTTACACATTTGGATGTCATTGTTGTCATTGATGTCAAAACTTTGTCAATCTCATATTGCCTCAGTTGTTATTGGTGATCAGAATATTGGATAAGATTAGTTGGTGGTTCGGATGTTCTATTCTCTTGACATTATGATGATAAGAAGATATAGAATGATGCGTCAGTTTGTTTCCATAGGTCTGGTATTTTTCACTTGGTCCAAAAATACTTCTATTGATTGCTCTGGAGGAACTTATTGTGGATCGAAATAAATATTTGTTCCAGATATATCTCAGGAGATTATGAACTTGGTTAAGACAAATGCCATGGCTCCCTTGGATGAATCACTTTATTTATTTTCTGGTTCGGGATAAGTAGTGCATTGCATAGAATAAACTTTTTGTGGTACAGGTTTGTGCTTTTTGGTTTGAACGGTGGGATGAAAAATATTTTTGATATTAGTTGGAAGGAGTGCCAACTTGGTACATATCGTTTTTACCTTCCAGATTATATATCTTTGGGTCAATGCTATATACACATCACATACGTGCTTGGTTCACCTGGTGATAGTTGTTTTTTATTTTATTGGCATAAATATTGGTTGTAATAGATGTGGCTTAATAGATGTGGCTCATATATATGTAAAGTGTGTATGAGAGAAGCAAAAGTAATGCAAATGCAAGATAGATAGATGACCGATATGCGAAGTGAGTAAGAGTAGTGGTTCAAAGGTATACAAAGTAGTCAGATGAGTATATTCAGGGAACTGTTATCTATATTCTAACAAACCCATTTTGTGTACAACTCAATCTATTATTCTTGTTTCTTTATGAGATTAGTTTTGTATCTTTCCTTGAAGAAGTGATCTTTAGTAGACCAAGTCTCTCTTTTATATCTTGCTTGAGGTTGTGCATCTCAGTTTGCAAGTCCAGTGCAGTAAGCTCTTTTGGCAGGAAGCCTCGTCTATTGTAAAATTGTTATTAGATATTGTGAGTTTAATTTTCACCATTGCTTTTCCTAGTTTGAGTTTCCACATAAAATTTTGGTGCAATTGTGTGAATGTTTCAAATGGTTGTTATTGCAATTTACTTTTAGCTCATTAATGTTGATGAATGATGAAGTTAGAAACTCTTTAATTTGATGATCCTTAGAGCATGATCCTTGTTTGGAACTTACAATAGCTCCATCTACCATGCGTGTTGTTTCTTCTCTTGCATCTTGTCCACCATCCCTAAATGATGTTAAGCAATATTGGGAGACAGATGATTTGCTTGACTAGCTTCTTATGTGTGTTTGCTTATATAAAATGTGCTTCCCCAATGATGTGTTGTTTGATATGTCTTTATATTATGTTAGGTTCTCTTTGGATGACCCTTGCTACTCTGTTGGTAAAGAGGCCAAATGTCCTTGAAGCTTTGCCATGATTGGACCAAAACATGTTTCTTATGCTTGACTATTTTCAGGGACTATATGGAGATGTTACAAAATTTTCATATCCAATTTAATCATAAATGTTCATTCTATTTTAAGTGCACAAATTCTATCAGATTTTGGATTTTAGGTGGATTATTTGCAACATATACGATAAGGGCAGAGTATGACAATTGCATATATATAAATAGATAATAATAGAATTTGTATTAGATTATAAGAGCTACAATGCTTGAGCATTGCTTGAACAAATTGATTGTTTTGGGCACCTTTCTCATTCATGTCCTTAGTTGAACCATTTTATGCAGTTTTTTTAAGGCTTTCAATTAATCTATCTTCTACCAATGCTAGTTTTTTTAAGGCTTTCAATTAATCTATCTTCTACCAATGCTATTTTCTTTCCGTCATTCTTCTTTTCCCTAATACAAGAGTTATATGTAAAAGATTTTTGTTTGTATCACAAATAATTTAAAAATTAACATAGACCATTTAAAAATATCATAGCAAAAGTTAAAAAATTAGCTATAGCAAAAGTTAAAAAATTAGCTATTAGTTGTTCATTCTAAAAAATTAGCTATTAGTTGTTCATTCTAGTGAAACAAATACATCAATAATTAACTTTTGAGTCATTTATCAAAATGTATGTTGTAAATACAACGTGTTTTACATAGATTTAAAAAAAAAAACATAATGACCACAGGGCCTACGTATTAGGTTTGCCTAGGCCATGGTAGGTCTGAAACATAGCAGAGATGCTTTGATAAGGTAAATGTGGAAACAAAGACAAGGCACGTGAACTGTGTGGCAAAAGAACCTCCAAGATAAGTGTTCTTTCGAACGCCATGATTGCACATGGCAAGAAATGCACAAAATGGAGTTGTTGAGAACGTTTTAAAACTTTCAAGTAAGTTGTAATTGGTAGTTCCAAATCAATTTCCACGACTTTTGCTTGAATTCTTCCTGCGTGTGCTTAAATGGATGATTTGAAGCAGGGTATTGACAGTTATTAAAATATAATAGAAAGGAATTAATATCAAATATTGTAGTTCCAAACGCTGTAGTAGACTTTATGCCAAATATAAACAAAGACAAGGCCGCATTAGATAGTCTGAAATTTGCAGATCTGTTGAAGAGGCTATGGAAACTTTATATCGAATGGCATTGGCAGGTGTAAAGCCAAACTTTATGCCTTTTTCCGAAGATTTCTCTTGCCAATACATATGTGGAACAGTGGAACGCTACGGGAACATTTATGAATGCATTTAAAATGTTTTTTTTTATCACACCTTTAGCAAACATTTATACGGAAACGTCTATGAGAGGTGTTTTTTTAACCATATACCTATGTACATGTATGTGGAATGTGAAACACAGAGCAAGTATGCCAACCGTTTGACAAATTGTCTAAATAAATGATTACTTGCAGGTAAGAGCCGTTAACTGTTTGACATAATGCCTGAATTAAATGTAGCATCGTGGAATGCAAATTTCAGCACATGAATAATTTGGATTTGCTAAAAACTTAAAGCTTCACAATCTATCAAACATTACACGTCCCTGAATTATATATGGCAAGGAAAATGTCAGACAATAGAAATCAAAGATGATACTTCAGAAGTGAAGGAATGGAGGGGAAGAGAAAGAAACAAAGATGGACACGAATAAGTACTGGGAATGAGAATTGGAAAATGAAACAAAGCTACATTTAGGATTCAACAAATCACAAGCTTGTTGCTCCTCTTACGTCTCTTCTCCTCGACTAATGAAGGGGATTTTATTAGCCTAGATGATTATATGGAGAAGACGAACAAATGGCAAACTGCCATTAATTTACTACATTGCATCAGATAATTTCAAAGTGGCCAAGTATTGAAAATAAAAAGTAAATACAGAGAAAAATAAAAGGATATAAACTTATAGATTCAACAAGTTCTTATAATATATGATTGACAACTAACTAAAACTGATTGACAGTTAACTAAAGACTATTATATATATGATTAACAACTAACTAAAACTGATTGACAGTTAACTAGAGACTGTCAGATATGTTTGACAACTAACTAAAACTGATTGACAGTCTTGACGACTAACTAAAATTGATTGACAGTGAACTAGAGACTGTTGACAGCTAAATCAAACAGATTTACAAATCTTATTTGATTCCTATTCTAACGCTTTCTCTCTGTTGGAACATTATACTCAAATACCCAACCCAAAATACTCTATTTTTGGAAATTTTTTATGTTCTATTGTACTATCAAGTTGCTTTTCAAAATCTTAAGTCAAAAGAAAAGAAATTAGTTGATATTTATTAAAGAAGGGTTACCTTATGTTCCCATGCGACTGCTTAATTCTATTTTCTGCTTAAATTTAAGCAGTTAAGTGTTTCCATACAACTTTAAAATTGTGAAAAAAAGGATAACTTAGAATCTTTCCCTATTTTGGTGGAGCAGCTATTGTTTAGGAATTAAAAATAAGCCATGGAAGAAAAGGGGGGCTGGAAATAAGCAGTGAGTGATTATTAACAAAAATGTCCACAATTTGCTCTCATTTTTTAAAATTTTAGTTCTATTTTAGTTTTCAAATTTTAAGTGCACAATTAGCATTAATATTATTAATACAAAGTTAAGGTGTCTTTGTTTAAAAATAAGCAGCAAAGATAAATATTCATGAAACTGCTCCACAAATAATGTAAGACAAAAGCATTTTGATTACGAGAATGATGCCACCCAAGAAACTGCCACGGGTTCTTTGAAGAGTCTAAGTTTGGTAGAGAAATTGATGAAGATGGAACGATGGAAGGAGATGCTTTGCTGCCTTGTCTCAAGGAAAATTACTAAAAGATGTTATATCTAGTTGAGTTCGTGACGATCTAAAACGTACGCGCTTGTTGATGTATACAGAGCTCCATATTTTGTCACCATTAATGCCATCCAGGAATATTACTTAGATATTTATAATCAACATGAATTGGGTGTGTGGGCAGCGGTGGATGTATCTATTGATAGTTTCACTAAAAGCCTACCTTCCTTCATCTTATAATGTAAGAAAACTGGCTGCTTGCTCCATACTATGTCTAATAATTTTTCCTAAGGTGGCATAGGAGGAGCATTATGAGAATGATGTTTGCAGCTTGTACCAGCTTTTTTTTAATCAATAATGGAATAACTTTTGCAGCAACATGATGACTAAACAATTCATGCAAACTGTTTGATGAAATGCTTTAAAACCCAGCATCTCCAGATTTGGTTCATCGATTTGTTTGATAGAGTATTTCGAAGGAATGTTCACCAATATAGTCATTGCACATGAACTATTCGACATAACTCTAAGACAATCACTTACTCAAATTCAAACAGAGATTTAATATTTCATTGTAAAGTTTTCTTTTTAATGTTTTAATGAGCAAAGTTTATATGGCTGGGGAAATAATGTAATTTATTTAATAAAGTTTTGAAAAGTCTAGGAGTAGAAATGCTTCACAAATTCTTATAAAGGTGCAAACATTCCGCAACGAGAAGATGAAGACAAATACTTCATAAAAAGAATAAAGAGGCTGATACTCCACAAAAGAACTCAAAATAAATCGAAGTCTATTTTTCTTCTTCACTATCAATTGTTATATCCTCGGATCTTAAAATTTCTTTCTCCTTATGTTGCATAAATTTCCATCTGTATGGATAAGTTATAAGTATCCATTTTTTTTTTGAATAGGCAGCATTACTTGTCCTTACCTTTCTTTCATACTTACCCATTGTAACCCTAGTTTACATAGTCTTTATTATCACTTCCTCATCAAAATTCTCAGCCTTTCTGTCCAAAATGTTATTGAAGATCTCTTAAACCCTACTTGTAGTACTTCTTCTTCCATGTTAGCATTTGGATTCAACTTTATGCCTAATATTTCGTTGGGTATTTTTACTTCCTTGAATTTCAATTGACTGATTGATCCTTATCTCCATCATTTCATCAACTAATTCTTTTATCAATTGTTGTTCCCACTTTAAGATTTCAATCCATTGTCTTGTGTGGGTTGTTTGGTGCATCAAAATGTTCTCTTTTAAAAGCACTTGATCATTTAAAGCTTCCATGCCTAGTAATCTAGGCAATTTTATCTCAGTTTACTCTTGCCTTTGTTTGCATTTCTATGAGCTTGATTGCTTCATTCTCCCATTTCAGCACTTCAGCCCACATTTTTGTGCGATGCATGATTATGACTTCTCCTTGTAAAATCAACTTTTTTATCTACCCCTCTATAGATATTCTTCATCCTATTCAAAGTTATTGCTTCTTCTTGAGAGATTAAAGTAGGTGTGATGACAATCTCTTGAATGACTTGTAGAGGACCTTTTAGTTTTCTTTCTACCTCTTTACATTATGTTTCTCCTTCTTATCTTTCTATAAGTGTAGATACCTAATTTAGGCTACATCCTAACCACATTTAATCACACCTTATCCTAGTCATTAATTAAATAAATAGTCATTATTTATTTAATCAATTTTACCCCTTCACTTTTATCCCCCCCTTAGTCAAACAACTTTACAATTATTTAATTAAGTAATCTTTATTTCCAAAATCCTCCAACCAAATCAATTAACAAATACATAATTATTTAATTTAATTAGATTAATTTATTCCTAATCTTGTGCACATGTGGAAATGCTCCTTTTTCAAATAAATCCCAATTTTAAATTCCCACATCCCTTAAAAAGTGCAAAAATGTCAAATCTTGCCTTTTCTAGAAATTAAATCTTACCTCCCAAGTTAAATTTTTTAATTAACCCACCAAATCATATACTATCACCTTTTCTTATGTCTAATCTGTTGGGAAAAATGGTGTCTCAACCTTGCATTTATGCGAGGTTACTATTTATAGTAAGTTTTCATTTGAGCACGAAATGGTGCGAAACTCTCCCTGAAGCTTCTGGTTGGCTAGATAAGCATTCCGGTAAAGTTGCGTCGCAAGGTCACAGCTAGTTTTGAAGATATTAAAGTTTTCATCTTGGAGGGGTGCAATAAAATGTTTAAACTTAATTTTGGGGGCTTTAGAGGCTCCAAAACGCTCTGAAAAGTGGCTGTAACCGGCGCAGTGGGTTATGAGGTGATAGAGCACTTTGCGAGCTTTCCGGTGCTTCAAACGGTTCGTCAATCGGACACCCGGTTCTCAAGTTATGGCCTCCAGAAGTTTGTACTCCTGAAATAGGAAAAATAATTTGTATCGGATACATAAATGGGCTGTAAAAGGGAGCGACATGTGTTGATGTGTGCTTTAACATGTCATAGAGCATCTAGAAGGGAGATAAGGTTGGCTACACCTTATTGGGTGGTTTTAGCCCATGGTTTTGTAATACCGTTTGACGGTTTCTTGTATTGTATCTCCTATTTATGAGGTGTGTGAGATAGAGGTTGGGTGTAAGAGTCCTATGGCTATTGAGTTGCCTCTGAATATCTGATTAGTGGTACTCTTGCGAAGAGCTTGCTCTGCAAGTATGTTGTAATCTGTTTTTGATTGCTGAATAAAATATTGAGCTGCTTTTGGAGGGTGGGGTTTTTCTCCCGAAAGGGTTTTCCCCACGTAAATCATTGTGTTGTGGTATGAATGTTATTATATCTATTTCTATTTTCTGTAACTGTTGTAATGATCTGAAAAAGTTTTGCATTACCCTCCTCTCAAGGTTAGTGTAGGAAGTTGTTTCCGCTACTTAACTTCTTTACAAGTGGTATCAGAGCCTGATCACCTTTGGTTTCAATTGTGGGCAGTTGAGTTTTTTGAACTAATCCAGATTTGAGTGGGAGCTTGTGCAGAAGACACTTTTTGATCTTGTTGCAGGAATATTCAGATGGCGAGTTCGTCAGGGAGAATAGAGGTGGAGAAATTTAATGGAAGTAATTTTGAGATGTGGAAGCTGAAGATGGAATATCTGCCAATAGATCGAGATCTTTGGGATGCTGTTGATGCAAATGTCCAAAGGCCCTCAGATCCTACTGCAGCAGCTCAATATGATGTTATGGACCGAAAAGCCAAGGGTCTAATCAGACTGTGCCTGACAGACTCTGTTCTAATCAATGTCCATAAAGAAAACTCTGCAAAGAAGCTATGGACTAAGCTTGGTGAGATGTATCAAGTGAAATCTTTATTAAATCAAATTTTCTTAAGAAAGAAATTGTATTCCTTGAAGATGGAAGAGGGTGGACGAATTGCAGACCACCTGGAAGCATTCAATATGTTGGTGGCTCAATTAGTATCCGTCGGTGTTAAGATGGACGAAGAGGAGAAATGTCAAATCTTGCTTTGCTCTTTGCCTGATTCGTGGGATTCTCTTGTTATGGCTATCGGTAGTACTTCTGTTGTTTTGAAATCTGAAGACGTGGTGGGTGCCCTACTCGGTGAAGAGATGCGAAGGAAGGTATCCATCAGTTCAAAGGAAACCCTAACCGTTCGTGGAAGACCTAAGGAGAAAGGCAAGAAGAATGAGAAGCGCGACAAGTCCAAATCCAAAGGGAGATCGAAATCTCTTGGAAAGTCCAAAGTCATTTGCTGGAATTGCGGTAAACCAGATCACATCCGTAAGGACTACAAAGAAGAAAAGAAGAAGAAGAAAAAAAAAAAGTTCGATTCTGATTCTGAGTCCGACAAGGAAGATGGCGATGCATTTATTGCGGCTTTGGCGACTCATGCAGGTAATGATGCCTGGCTAATTGACTCAGGTGCATCTTTTCATATGACTTCCAATAGAAATTGGTTTTCTGAATATGAAGGATTTAATGGAGGTAAGGTGTACTTGGGTGATGATTCACCTCTAGACATTGTTGGTTGAGGTAAAGTTAGAATCAAGTTTTTTGATGGTAGAATAAAAAGGATTAATGGTGTGCTGCATATCCCTGGATTAAAACGAAACCTGTTATCTGTGAGCAAACTGATAGATGTGGGTGTGCAGGTAGTCTTTTCTGAAATAGGATGTAAGATGATTAAGGGTGCTATGGTAGTTGCTAGAGGTGTCAGGTTTGGCACTTTGTATAAGCTTGAAGCATACACTGTTGAGTGTAATAGCACTTCTGTAAAAAGTAAATCTGCGGATACTTCACTGGAAGATTTGAAGGTTTCACCTTCAGCAGATGGAAATGGTTTTTGGGTACCTAAGAGTGCTCTTTCGTCTGAAGCAAAGTTACCTGCAGAGAAGACTATGTTATGACACCAGAGACTTGGCCACATTGGAGAAAAGGGTCTAAGGACCTTGAAAAATAAAAATCTTGTTGAAGGTTTGAATGATTGTAATCTTGACTTTTATTTCTGTGAGCATTGCATTTATGGAAAACAAAACCGCGTTCAGTTTTACTCGAGTTCTCATAAAACTTGTGGTGTTTTGGATCTTATCCATTCTGATGTGTTTGGTCTAGTAGATGTCTCTTCGATTGGAAAATCCACATATTATGTTTCATTTATTGATGATTTTAGTAGAAGGACATGGGTATATTTTCTAAAGAGTAAATCTGAAGTTTTTAGTCGTTTTAAAGAATTTAAAGCAATGGTTGAGTTGCAGACTGGAAAGAAAATAAAATGTTTGAGATCTGATAATGGCGGTGAGTTTTGCTCTAATGATTTTGATAGATTATGTAAAGACTGTGGAATTAACAGGCAAAAGACAACTCCGTATTCTCCACAGCAGAATGGAGTTGCAGAAAGAATGAACAGGACACTGATGGAGAAGGCTAGGAGTATGTTGAGTGGTGCTGGTCTCGAACAAAAGTTTTGGGCTGAAGCTGTTGCCACTGCTTGCTACCTGATTAACAGGTCTCCTACATCAGCTCTTGTTGATAAAACGCCTATGGAAGCATGGTCAGGTCACAAGCCTTCATTGAGACATCTTAGAGTTTTTGGTTGCGAGGCATATATGCATGTGCCAAAGGAGAAGCGAACAAAGTTGGAGAACAAGGCTATGAAATGTATCTTCATCGGGTACAGTTATGGTGTGAAAGGATACAAGCTTTGGGACCCTATTGCACAAAAGGTAATTCACAGTAGAAGTGTTATTTTTAGAGAAATTAAGTCTCCTTCTGTTACATTGCAGCTAGAACAGACTAAAAAAGAAGATGTGATTCAACTTCCTTCTACACTTGAAAGAGTTGAATCGAGACCCCTAGATAGGCAAGAATTTGAGGAGAGCTCGTCTAGCTCTGAATCTTCAGAAGAGGAGGAAGAACCTCCAACTCAGCTTGTTCGAAGGTCTACAAGACATAGACAACCACCTGAAAGGTATTCACCTAATGATTGGAGATGTATTTTTGCTCTGAATACTAGTGTGGATGAACCAAAATCTGTAGAAGAGGCATTAGGTATGAATGATGCAGAATCCTGGAAGATTGCTATGGAAGAAGAAATGACAGCTTTGAAAAAGAATGATACATGGGATCTTGTACCATTGCCTGAAGGACGAAAACCTGTTGGTTGTAAATGGGTGTTCAAGAAAAAGATTGGTTCAGATGGAAGCATTGAGAAGTATAAAGCAAGGTTGGTTGCAAAAGGCTACTCTGAGGTTGAGGGTGTTGATTACGGTGAGATATTTTCTCCTGTTGCAAAAATGACGTCCATTAGATTTTTACTTTTTATTGCTACTGCTTATGATTTAAAGGTTGAACAAATGGATGTGAAAACTGCTTTCCTTCATGGTGATTTGGAGGAAGATATTTATATGACACAGCCAGAGCACTATGTGGTGAAAGGCAAAAGTAATTTGGTCTGTAAATTGAAGAAATCTTTGTATGGCCTCAAACAAATTCCTAGGATGTGGTACCATAAATTTGATACATATGTGTTGAGTTTGAGATTTGAACGTTCTAAATCAAATCACTGTGTTTATTTTAAATCTAATGGTGATCATTTCTTATTCATTGCATTGTATGTTGATGATATGTTATTCATTGGTAAAGGGAAAGGTATGATTTCAGAACTGAAGTCTCAGCTCGCTGCTAAATTTGAAATGAAAGATCTTGGTGCAGCAAAGCACATTCTTGGGATGGAAATTAGAAGAGATAGGGTGAACAGAAAGCTATGGCTAGGCCAGAGTAAGTATGTGAATTCAGTGTTACAGAGGTTCAACATGCAGAATTGTAGACCACTGAGTGTTCCTTTTACAGTTGGAACGAAACTATCTGTTTCAGATTGTCCTACATCCCCATTGGGGATGGAAGACATGAGCAGAGTGCCTTACCAGAGTGCGGTTGGAAGCTTGATGTATGCTATGGTCTGTACTAGACTAGACATTGCCCAAGTAGTGGGAGTACTTTCTAGATATATGTCTAATCCTGGTAGAGTTCATTGGGATGCAGTCAAAAGAGTCTTCAGATATTTGAAGGGTACTTCAGAGTATTCTTTGTGTTATCATGGTAATTCAGTTGGAGACATAACTTCCCTTGATATCCATGGTTATGTGGATTCAGATTGGGCAGGTGATATTGATAGCAGAAGATCCACCAGTGCTTATGTGTTTACTTTGTTTGGTGGTGCAATTAGTTGGATGAGTAAGCGACAGGCTGTGGTTGCTTTATCCACTACAGAAGCAGAGTATATGGCAGCTACTCATGCTTGTAAAGAGGCCATTTGGCTTAAGAGACTGTGTTCGGATATTGGAATAAAACAAGGTACAGTGACAGTTTACTGTGACAGTCAGAGTGCAATTAGCCTAGCTAAGAACCCGACATTTCATGCCCGGACCAAACATATTGATGTTCAGTATCATTTTGTTAGAGATATGGTCGAAGATGGTAGGGTGAAGCTGGTTAAGGTGGAAACTTTGATGAATGTTGCAGATGCTTTAACTAAGGCTGTGAGCACAGAGAAGTTCAGATGGTGTTCAGAGTCTATGGGCCTTATGGCCCCTAGCAATTGATTCATTGTGTTGACATTCCCTTTCGCTCCTGCAAGGTGTTCAATAAGTGGGAGATTTGTTGGGAAAAATGGTGTCTCAACCTTGCATTTATGCGAGGTTACTATTTATAGTAAGTTTTCATTTGAGCACGAAATGGTGCGAAACTCTCCCTGAAGCTTCTGGTTGGCTAGATAAGCATTCCGGTAAAGTTGCGTCGCAAGGTCACAGCTAGTTTTGAAGATATTAAATTTTTCATCTTGGAGGGGTGCAATAAAATGTTTAAACTTAATTTTGGGGGCTTTAGAGGCTCCGAAACTGACGCAACTGGTTACGAGGTGATACAGCACTTCGCGAGCTTTCCGGCGCTTCAAACGGTTCGTCAATCGGACACCCGGTTCTCAAGTTATGGCCTCCGGAAGTTTGTACTCCTGAAATAGGAAAAATAATTTGTATCGGATACATAAATGAGCTATAAAAGGGAGCGACACGTGTTGATGTGTGCTTTAACATGTCATAGGGCATCTAGAAGGGAGATAAGGTTGGCTACACCTTATTGGGTGGTTTTAGCCCATGGTTTTGTAATACCGTTTGACGGTTTCTTGTATTGTATCTCCTATTTATGAGGTGTGTGAGATAGAGGTTGGGTGTAAGAGTCCTATGGCTATTGAGTTGCCTCTGAATCTCTGATTAGTGGTACTCCTGCGAAGAGCTTGCTCTGCAAGTATGTTGTAATCTATTTTTGATTGCTGAATAAAATATTGAGCTGCTTTTGGAGGGTGGGGTTTTTCTCTCGAAAGGGTTTTCCCCACGTAAATCATTGTATTGTGGTATGAATGCTATTATATCTATTTCTATTTTCTGTAACTGTTGTAATGATCTGAAAAAGTTTTGCATTACCCTCCTCTCAAGGTTAGTGTAGGAAGTTGTTTCCGCTACTTAACTTCCTTACATAATCTCCATCACTGATCCTTCTAGCCATCTTTTCCAATTAATCCTTTTTGACACTTCCATCATCTCCTTTTGCTTGAGAGCTCTCATCAATTGTGAACCTCCATTCCATCACCTAGCCGTTATCCCTCATGGGACACTTGTCACATGACTACAACTTAAATCCAAACCCCAATCCTTAATCAATCCTAGCCATCCATTTACTAGTGCATCTTGGTCCTTGATTTCCCTCTTGGAAATTTTTTAGATAAGAGGCCTATCATCCCATTTAATCAATCTAATCTTATGCTATTGTTATATTGTTAGTTTGATCACTTGTAATATCAATCATACTATCATGTTGTTGGGTTTATGAGAAACCACATCCAATCTATTAACACATTGCAACTATTTTTTTGAGGTTTGTATGTATTTGGTTTGAATAGGTTATATTTGATGCACATTTTAGTTATATCATGTGCATGCATACAATAACCTTGAGGTCGTTGCATCCACATTATTGTTGTGATGTTTTCACACATGTCTCCATTGCAAATGGGGACCCCTCATTTTTAAGTCTAGCCGTAGAATAGGTGTCTTAGTTTAGCATAGAATAGAGTTAGAGTTTTTAAAAATTTCAAAAATAAAAGAAAATTAAAATTTTCAAAAATACCAAAAAATTAAAAATTAAAAAAATTAAAAAAAATTTTAAAAATTGAAAAATCAAAAAAATTGACTAAGGCATGAAGAGGCACACGTTGCGCGTTGCTTTCGCGCTTATCCTTCACACTCATCACGCGTTGCTTTTGCGTGTTGCTTTCACACTCGTTACACATTGCTTTCGTGCATGACTTTCGCATGTAGCTTTCACACTCGTCATGCAAAGCTCTCACACATATCATTGATTTTACACTTATCGCGTGAAGATTTCAGACACGTTGTGTGTAGCTCTTGCACGTACCATCAATTTTTACACTCGTCGTGTGAAGCCTTCACTCCTACACATTAGCTTTGCACTCGTCATGTCTTACTTGCACACACATCACGCATAAAGATTTGGTCATAAAGCTTTGGTCAATATCTGTAAGGACCCCGATGCAGGAGCATCCCCAGTTCATAGCAATTTTGCATCAACCAAAAACATTTTCCTTTCTGTTTTGCTTTCTGTTTGCAGTTTCAGTTTTCCTTTCTCTGTGTCCCAATTTTGGCTCACCAAATCTTGTGGAGTTGGATTCTTCTTGAAGACTTGATCATCTTTCTTGCTTCCAGACAACATCGCTTTTGGATCATTTTTCGGCAAGATATTGCTATTGGTTTCCTTGACAGTTTCCTGTTACCGATTGGTAGTTCTTGTTACCAGTTGCTTGGACCTATTTTTTGGTGATCTACCAGAACCCCTTCTGAAGCATGCGGAGCCTTGGGCGTTGATTCCGATGTTCCTATTGGTAATTTGGAGGAATTGATTATGTGTTGCATTGATGTTTTGTCATTGATGGCAACACCGAATGTTTTAGTTGTTTACCAGTTTTCGGTTGGTTCCGGTAGGGTGGTTGGATTATGATATTGATCCGGTATGCTACGGTATGCTTTGGTTTGTGGAATTGATTTGGATATGTCATTCATTCTATTTAGATTCGTATCACGATCAATTGGTTCAGGATTTGATGACTCAGATACTATCATTTGTTCTAGTAAGCCTTTTGGTCACCAATAAGGGTTTTACCAGCAGAGCTTTGTTGAAGATCTTTTGATGAATGTGATAAGTGGTGTTGGTGTGGCTTCTAGATGGATTTTGGGATGCCGTTGGTTATCTTGTTCGTGTTCCTTTTCTTGTTGATCGGTGGTGTTGCATTTAGGACCGGACCTAATGCTATCTTATTTTGCTAGGTTATGGACCGACTTATGTAACGTGTTGATGGGTGATCCCGATGCGTTACTGGATGGATTCATTGATTGGATTATGTTGTTTCGATATTAGATCGACTTGGTAGATCATTGGCTTGCAGGTTTATGTTATGAATTTATTGTATTATCTTTTAGGTTGCTGACCTAATTGTTTAGGTCCTGGGTTGGTATAAATATTATGAAGATCTCTTTGTAGATCATGGGATTATGGTTATGAGATGGTTATGCGATTACCTATGTGGGAATAATGCTGTAATCATTTGCAGGAGTTTTGGTTGATCATAGGTGATCGAATTGGGTTGGTAAGAGAGGTTTAAGATCTTTGGTACTGAGCTTAACCAAAACTGTACTCAGGCATAGGAGATGCTATCTTTGCAGTTCACTCCTTTTTCCAGATTGTAGTCTGGATTTATTTTATATTTAGTGAGGCTCCTTTTGTGATGAGAAGTGCACTCTATGTTGTTGGCCTTCCTACATGTGCAGGCCCCTCATTTTTTAATCACATACTTACTGCAGAAGTATTATCTGACTGTGGGTAGGCTTCCCACCATGGTTTTTCCCTTTAGTGGGGTTTCCATGTACAAATCTTGGTATCATGTGTTCTGGATGGATGGTAACTGTTTTGTGATTTATGTTTATGTTTAATTGCTATATTAGTTATTCTGGTATTTGGTTTATGCATTCCAGTGTTAGGTTATGTGTTCCGGTAATAAGGATTTGAATGCTTAATGTTCTGTAATTTGTTGACAACTGATTCACCCCCCTCTCAGTTGTCCTCTGGTTATTTGAGTTGTCTAACAATTGGTATCAGAGCTTGGTCCTCTCTGTAGAAGCTTAACCGCTTTAGGAAGATCCTATGGAATCTAACAATTCAAGTTCATCAAATACATCTACAATTGTTTTACGAAGAGAAATTCCTAGGCTTAATGGAACAAATTATAGGCTATGGAAGATTCAGATGGAGACTCATTTGAGATGTCTTGGAAAGGAAATTTGGGAGATCACTGAGAAAGGTGTTACCCCTTTTAATCTGACATTTGGCAATCCTCCTCTAGTAGGCCTAGATAAGGAGCTTGAGAATGATTGTAGAGCTAGAGAAACCCTTTCATGTGCACTTTTTGATAAGCAAATAATGGGAGTAACTGAAAAATCAATTGCAAAGGCTATATGGGACAAATTGGAGACTCTGAATGAAGGTGACCCTACTATTAAAATAAGTTTACCGGGTGAGGTATGAGAATTTGAAGATGGAAGAAGATGAAAGGATTACTGCTTTTATGGAGAGAGTTAATGAGATTGTTTTGGGAATTCAATGTTGTGGTGGATCTCTGAGCGAAGATGAAATAGTTGCCACTGACTTATAAGATGAAGGCTATTGCAATTAATGAGCTGAGAACTATGGCAAACACCTCTGTTAATAGGGATACCTTGGTTGGGAAGTTATTTGCTTTTGAACTTGAGGAATTTGGACCTTCTGAAGCTGTAAAATCTGAACCTGCTTTTCATGAATCTACATCATCTACTGGCAAGAGTGATTGTAAATGTTATATGCGAAGGAACTAGAGGATATGAAGAAAGAAGATGAAGAGTTTGATCAACTTGAAGCCTTATTTTCTAGAAGAGTACCTAAAGGACCGACATGAAGTAAGTATGAAGGAAAATCACCTTTTAAATGCTTTGCATGTAATAACATAGGTCATTTTGCATCTAGATATCCTGAAAGGAATTCAATATTTGAAGAAAGAGCTAGAAGATATTTTAGGCCTAGCCATGATTATCAGAACGCCCATAAGTATAGGAGGAACAAAGACAAATCATGCTACTTTGCTAATGAGGAAGGTGTGACTGTATCTGATGATGAACCAACACAAGATTCAACTAGTGGATCCAGCAATGGAAATGAATGGGTATTTTTGGCTATCAAGGAAGATGATCCGATACCTGAAGAGAAGACCCTTGCTACTAAAATTGAAGACAAGGATGAATGGGTGATTGACAATGGATGTTCACATCATATGACTGGAGATAAAATGAAGTTCTTACCTTTGCAAGAATTTGATGGTGGTCTGGTTAGATTTGGAGATGACAAAGCATGCATGATCAAGGGAAGAGGAACAATATCATTTGATGGTAAGAATAACACTGATAATGTTTATTATGTTGAAGGTTTAAGGCATAATATTTTGAGTGTAGGACAATTGATTGATAAGGGATTTCAGTTACAGTTCAAGGATGGAAAATGCAAGGTTATCAATAGATTTGGATTGGAGATTGCAATCGGTACACAGACTAAAGGTAGCATCTTTCATTTGAACTTTGGTGAGAAGACATGTTTGATTTCACAAATTGATGAGAGTTGGCTATGACATAAGAGGTTGTGTCATGTGAATTTTGATTGCATTGTGAAGATCAATTCTACTAAGACAGTTAGAGATATACCTAAGATTGTAAAGCCCTATAATATGGTATGTAAGGAATGTCAAATGAGAAAGCAAATCAGAACTTTTAAGAGCATACAAGACAAATCTAATGATGTTCTTGATCTTATTCATACTGATTTGTGTGGTCCTGCCAAAATCAAAAGTTTTCAAGGTGATAGATATTTCATGCTAATCATTGATGACTATTCAAGAATAATGTGGGTTACTTTTCTAAGGGAGAAGTCTTAAGCATTTGAAAAGTTAAAAATCTTTAAAACTAAAGTTGAGATAAATACATGATTGAAGATTAAATGCTTAAGGTCAGATCAGGGTGGAGAATTCACATCTAGTGAATTTAACAACTATTGTGAGAAGAATGGGATAAGGAGATAGTTGTCTGCACCCCAAACACCTCAGTAGAATGGAGTTGTGGAAATGAAGAACAAAACTATCTTGGATGCAACTAGATTATGATGATAGAAGCTAATCCGCCTCATGTCTACTGGAGAGAAGCTGTAAGCACGACGATATAAACATTCAACAAAGTTCATATCAAAGGAGACAACAGTAAGACACCTTATGAGTTATGGTTTGGTCATACACAAACAGTTAAGTATTTCAGAATCTTTGGTAGTAAATGCTATATCAAAAGAGATGATTCCATTATAAAGTTTGATCTTAGATGTGATGAAGGAATATTTCTTGGTTATTCTAATGAAAGCAAAGCATATAGATGTTACAACAAAATATTGTAGAGAATTGTGGAGAGCACAAATGTCAAGGTGGATGAGAAGAACATAAGTCAAATCAAAACTTATGAGAGAGAACCGACAGTGGAAATGATCATAACTGAACCAGTAGCACCTACACCGGAATAAAATGTTGAACTAGTTACTCGTGCAGTATCAGAATATTCAATAGTAATTGAAGATTAGGGTAGAGGAACAGAAAATCAGAAGACTCCTAGGTATGTAAGGTTGAATCATTCAAAAGATCAGATCATTGGAGACAAAAACAAAGGAGTGGTGACAAGAAGAAGGTTGGCAGCTGATGAGGTAAGTTTAATTTCTCAAGTTGAACTGAAATCAGTAATTGAAGCTTGTAAATATGAATGTTGGATGAAAGCTATGGAAGAAGAATTAGATTAGATAGAAAAGAATAACACATGGAATTTAGTTCCACAACCTAAAAAATAAGAATGTTATTGGAACTAAATGAGTTTTTAGGAATAAATCGAATCAAGATGGACAGATTGTGAGGAATAAAGCAGATTGGTTTGTAAAGGATATTCTCAGAAAGAAGGAATTGATTATGGTGAAACCTTTGCACCGATAGCTAGGATTGAAGCTATGAGATTATTTCTTTCTTATGCTGCACATAAGAATTACAAGGTTTATGATATGGATGTTAAGTGTACATTTCTGAATGGAGATATTGAAGAGGAAGTTTATATTGAGCAACCTGATGGATTTTCACTTTCAGATGACATAAACATGGTTTGCAGGTTAAAAAATGCTTTATATGGATTGAAACAAGCCCCTAGAGCTTGGTATGCAAGACTGGATAAATATGTTTTGAAGCTTGGTCTCACTAAAGGTAATGCTGACAATAATTTATGTTATAAGATCACTGATGATGACATATTGATTATTGAAGTCTTTGTTGATGATATAATTTTTGGAGGTGAAGATAAGTTGTTTATGGAATTCTCTAACAATATGAAAAATGAATTTGAGATGTTTATGATTGGGGGGATGGAATTTTTCTTAGGTTTGCAGATTACTCAAACTGATAAAGGTATTTTCATCTGTTAAACTAAGTATGCTAGATAGTTGTTGAATAAATTTGGGTTGGAAAATTCTAAACCAGTTGGTACTCCGATGTTTACAAGTGAAAAATTGACAAAGAAAGATGCATCTGCACCGACAAATCCTACAAGGTACAAGTCTATGATTGGAGGTTTGTTATAACTGACTCATACTAGACCGGATATAATGAATGCAGTTTGTATTGTATCAAGATATCAGAGTGATCCTAGAGAAAATCATGAGAGTGTGGTGAAAAGAATTTTTAGGTATTTGCAGGGAACAACTGAATATAGTTTGTGGTATCCTAAAAATGACGACTTTACATTATGTGCATATACAGATGCAGATTGGGTTGGAGATGTTGATGACCATAAGTGCACATCTGGTGGAGCTTTCTTTCTTGGAAAGAAACTTGTTTCATGGATCAACAAAAAGTAGTCATTTACCTCTTTATCTACTACTGAAGTTGAGTATGTTGTTGTTGCTACTAACTATACACAAGTTCTATGGATGAAGAACATGTTGAAGGATATAAAGGTGGATTGTAATGAATCGGTAGTTATTCACAGTGATAACTCTGTTGCTATTGATATATCAAAGAATCCGGTATTTCATTCTAAGACAAAGCACATATCTATCAATTGTAAATTTTTGAAGGAGAAGGTGGAAGCAAATGAAGTTAGACTGGTTTATGTGAACACTAAATAGCAGATTGCAAACATCTTCACTAAACCTTTACCTAAAGAATCATTTGAGTACTTCACAGATAGATTGGGGTTTTTTGTCCCTTTGGTAGAGACCTGAGTGATGTTGATTGACATAAGTCCGGTATGCATTATTAGAGCTATTACTCATTCCGGATTGATGTGGTGGTGCTACTACTCATGGGGAGTAGTCAGCTGTAAGAATCAGAGGATTTACGATTTTTCTTTGATATTTATGTCAGATCTTTGGCATTGATGTCAAAGGGGGAGAGTTATTCTTGTGAAAAACATAAAGGAGAGATATATTCATTAGGGGAGTTTGGTTCAAAGCTTCATTGCTATATTATTTTGTGAGAGATTGTTGGTTGTCTTCCATAGTGGAGACTTGTTTGGCATTTCTTGGCACTTGGATGTTTTTCACATCTAGTGTTGCCATCAATGCTAAAGGGGGAAATTGTTGGCAATTTGGAAGAATTGATGATGTGTTACATTGATGTTTTGTCATTGATGGCAACACCGACTGTTTTGGTTGTTTACTAGTTTCCGTTTGGTTCCGATAGAGTGGTTGGATTATGATATTGATTTGGTCTGCTCCGGTATGCTTTGGTTTGTGCAATTGATTTGGATTTGTCATTCATGCTATCCAGATGCATATCACGATCAATTGGTTCGGGATTTGATGACTCAGACACTATCATTTGTTCTAGTAAGCCTTTTGGTCATTGGTAAGGGTTTTACTGGCAACACTTTGTTGAAGATCTTTTGATGCACATGATAAGTGGCGTTGGTGTGGCTTTTAGATGGCTTTCAGATGGCTTTCGGGATGTTGTTGGTTATCTTGTTCGTGTTCCTGTTGATTGGTGGTGTTGCATTTAGGACCGGACCTAGTGCTATCTTATTCTGCTAGGTTATGGACCGACTTATGTAACGTGTTGATGGGTGATTATGATGCTTTACCAGATGGATTCATTGATTGGATTATGTTGTTTCGGTCTTAGGCCGACTTGGTAGATCATTGGATCGTGGGTTTATGTTATGAATTTATTGTATTATATTTTAGGTGGTCGACCTAATTGTTTAGGTCCCGGATTGGTATAAATACGATGTAAGATCTCTTTGTAGATCATGAGATTATGGTTATGGGATGGTTGTGCGAATAATGCTATAATCATACACAAGAGTTTTGGTTGATCATAGGTGATCGAATTGCGTTGGTAAGAGAGGTTTAAGACCTCTGGTACTGAGCTTAACTGAAACTGTACTCAGGCATAGGAGATGTTATCTTTGCAGTTCACTCCTCTTTCCGGATTGTAGTCTGGATTTATTTTGTAATCAATGAGGCTCCTTTTGTGATGAGCAGTGCGCTCTAGGCTGTTGGCCTTCCTGCATGTGTAGGCTCCTCATTTTGAAATCACATACTTACTGCAGAAGTATTATCTAACTGTGGGTAGGCTTCCCACCGTGGTTTTTCCCTTTACCAGGTTTTCCATGTACAAATCTTGGTGTCATGTGTTATGGATGGATGGTAACTGTTATGTGATTTATGTTTATGTTTAATTGCTATATCAGTTATTCTGATATTTGGTTTATGCATTCCGGTATTGGGTTTATGTGTTCTGCTAATAAGGATTTGAATGCTTAAAGTTCTGTAATCTGTTGACAACTGATTCACCCCCCCTTTGAGTTGTCCTCTAGTTATTTGAGCTGTCTAATAGTTCCTTGGCGTGTGGTTGACCTTTTCCCGTGATCTACATTTCATCCTTTGGATTTTTTAGAGGAATCTCTCGACAGAGGCCGACCTTGTTATTTTACACGTTAGGTCTTGTTCTTCGGGTTTTGATCCCTTTTGGGCCGATTGGATCCTTTGGATCGATATATATAATTATAATTGTGCATTAGAATATAATCAATTAGAGAATCAAGTAGCTAAACTATGCGTAGAAGATAGATTTTAGGATTCAAGGTCCCTTATGTGACCTATTCTATAAGTTCTACTAGGCCTGTGAGCCGGTATGTTGTAACCCGGTTGTTACCAATTGGATGTAATCAATTTTCATGCAATAAAACAATCTGTTTTGCATTGCCTCCATCATATCTTTTTGTTTCTATTGTGTTAACTCCCGCTGACCGGTCCAGATTGATCTCTTTGAGGTCCCTCCTCACCAGTGACTGCTTCAAGTGGTATCAGAATGAAGTTTCATTCCAGAGGTTGCGTTTTCTGAAATTTTGTTGTAGGGAGGCCAATTGTGGATCCGACCTACAACTATAAAGGACTAGCGTGAACAATGGTGCGAAGAGGAGCTAGGAATGGTGGAGCACATGGGAATGCAGACCTTGTTGTGATGGAGATGTTGCGAGGTATAGCAGCCCAGTTGGAAGCCATGGAGACAACCTAGAGAAGAGAATGACATATTGAAGATATAAGTGAAGATGAAGGAGAAGAATCCTCGACATAACAAGCAAACCTACTGGCAGTTGATCCGGATGA
Source organism: Cryptomeria japonica (assembly GCF_030272615.1). Classification (NCBI taxonomy): domain Eukaryota; kingdom Viridiplantae; phylum Streptophyta; class Pinopsida; order Cupressales; family Cupressaceae; genus Cryptomeria; species Cryptomeria japonica. The sequence continues at coordinate 645,456,669 of NC_081413.1, forward strand.
GGAAAGGTTTTTGAAGGTTTTGAGTAGGGCAAATACTAGACCTCATTTTACCCCACTAGAATATGATGGGAAGTTAGATTCAGATGAATTGATGGATTGGATCTCAGAGATGGAGAAGTATTTTGATTTTGAAAACACTATAGAAGAGAGGAAGGTGAAATATACCTGTACCCAGTTGAAAGGTCATGCATCTCTTTGGTGGGAGCATTTGCAAGTTGATAGACAGAGAAGAGGTAAAGAGAGGATTGAGACATGGGATCAGATGATTGCTAAGTTGAAATCAAAGTTTGTGTTGGTGAATTATCAAGTGGATCTGTTCCAGAAGTTGCAAAATTTGAGACAAATGGAATCTAGTGTGAAGGAGTACACTGAAGTATTTTACAAGTTGAATATCAGATCCAGACATATTGATGATGAAGTTGAACAAGTTGCAAGATATTTGAATGGATTACAGATGTCTATACAAGATGAACTCAAATTGACCAAATTCAAGAGTGTTGAAGAGGCTTACCTATATGCCCTAAAGGCAAAAGAGAAGTTAAACAAAATACATGAGCAGAGACAAAGAGGCAGAGGTGGAAGGTTTACCGGAGGAAGATTTCAAGGAAGAAGAGGATATACCAAAGGAAGAGGAACCAATACAGATCAGAGAAAGGACAAGGAAGTGAGCAAAGAAGGTAATTCATACTGGAAGGATGATAGAAATTTCTACCGGAGGAGAGAACTAGATGGTTACCAGAATGAGAATTTTGGAAGACAAGACAAGAGGAAATTTAGAGGAACCTGTTTTAAGTGTGGAGGAGAAGGACATCATGCATTCAAGTGTAAGAAGACAGAAACTACCAGAAGATCAGTAGTGGTGGAAGAAAACCCCACTAGATTCAGACAATAAACCAAAAGATGGAGAATTATTAGTGATGAGGAGAGGTTTGTGTCATACCGGAGAAGATGAAGAGCCCTTGTAGAGGAAGAATTTGTTCAAGACCAGATGTAAGGTATCCGGTAAGTGTTGTAAAGTTGTTATTGATAGTGGTAGTTCAAATAATCTTGTTTAAGAAGAAATTGTGAATAAATTGAAATTAGAGAGATTGAAACACCCTAAGCCTTATGAGATAGCATGGATTCAGGATGAATATAATTTGGTAGTAAGTGAAATTTTTTTGGTGAAATTGAAAATTGGGAATTATAATGATGAAGTCTTGTGTGATATTATGCCTATGGATATTTGTCATCTTTTGTTGGGTAGACCTTGGCAGTTTGATAGACATGTAGTACATGATTGGAGGTGATAATATGATAAAACTATAAGGATACGGTCAACTAATGAGAGGGGGGCGGGTGAATCAGTAGATAGAAAATATAATAAACTTTCACCAAACAAAATTTCAATTCAGAATCCAATCACTGAACTAACTGGTTTAGTCACTGTATCAAAAACTGCAACTGCACTGTCAAACTTTACCAGTTGACCAAAACATTAATGATACAATGCAACATATCTGAAACTCAAATACCATTTAACCAAAACATTAAACCACTTCACTAATATTAGTAATAGCTCATTTCAGATCATTTCCGGTCATTCAAATATATCTAAGTGGATTTACTAGTTATTCATATCAACCATATCAAAAATACATCCACAAAATCATTCACCACTTGACACAAAGATTTTTCATGTGGAAACCCAAATGGGAAAAACCATGGTGGGGATGAATACCCACAAGTATTCTGAACTCTTCTAAAGTTTGCCTTGTTAGGAGCCAAGCCTTGTTAGAAGCTTATACAATAATGTCCTATTAAGAACAGATCCGATTAAGGACCACCCAGTTAAGAGATTGACTACAATATCCTATTAAAGGCAACCTCGGTGGAGGATTTAAAATCCAAGCTTTAATGGATCACCTGGTTAGAGGATTTCAACATGAAGCCTTTTAAAGCTTACCCGGTTAAGGGATTTAACTATTGTAATGGTTAGAGAATAACAGGTTCTTTGCTGATCTGGAAATGACACCTCCTTGCTTAATCAGATCCTTTTCTACTCCTATCTACCTTCACAACATTATGTAGACACACCTTTTGGTTCAACAACAATCACACTTAACCAAATTTGCCAACACAATTACAAAACAAGACCTTAAAAACAAATACAATAGGTCGGTAACACAACACAAACCCTACAATGCTCATAGAGATTATAAACATATCGGTTCAATCTTGATCGTTAGATTACATAGCAATAAACTCCACATTGTTCTAGATAACTTCAACCACTCCTGGATCACCACACATTGGATCTTGCAGCTCATCATGCGTTTTTCACTTCATTCTATGCATTTGATCATTCCCAAGATAAACGGTTATCTCGACATGCCAAATCCATTTCAAAAGTCATCACGTGACATCTTCATCTCCGATCATCATTCGGTCATAGATCATCACAACCGATTCTCCAAGCTCCATCAGTTAGGGTTCTTCTTATCAACTAGTTAGGGTTACCGGTTGATCTCTCTGCTTCAATAATAATACCACCAGTTTCCTTCATTGCTTTACTACCGGTTGCTTTACTGCATCATTACCGGTTGCAATACATCTTCATTACCGGTTTCTATTGACATCAATGACAACACTATACTACATCAATGCAATCTTCATGCAATGCCAACAATCTCCCCCTTTGGCATTGATGGCAATACAAATATCAATACCCATTGATAGTGATGATTGAGAGTAAAGCACATACAAAGGTATAATAATTCTGGTTTACATTTTTCTCATACACTCTCCTTCAATTGTATCTTCATGTCTTGAGCTGGTAACTGGCTATCAATCATATACAATTCTTCTCATGCTTTGACAACAATGCCAAAGTGAAGGTAAACCATACAGTTTCATGCTTCACCGATCTGCAACTAGTTGCCCCCCCTATGGAGTATCTCCACTCTACACCAATCCTGCTTCAAGATTTTCAATAGGCTCCAGAACTGATGTCTTCCACATTTTCTTAATTGACTTCATGTAGGGGTACAACCCCTAACTTACCTCTAAGATACTCAAATGTAGCCTTAGGTAGAGGTTTAGTAAAGATATCTGCTAGTTGTTCTTTAGTAGATACAAGCTCTAGTGACACATCTTTACTTTGCACTTTCTCTCTCAGGAAATGATACTTCAACTCAATATGCTTTGTTCTAGCATGCAACACCAGGTTCTTAGAAATGTTTTCAGGTTCTTCTTCTTCTTCTTCTTCTTCTTCTTCACTTTTTTCATCTTCTGCTAGACCTTCCTGTTCTGGTTGAGCTGGGGTTTCTCTATTTAGTTCACCAACTTCTGGCTTTACCGGTTTCGGTTCCAAAAACAATGTGTAAGGTTCTTCTTCTTCCTTCTCCTTGTTGGTTTCACCTGAACTTTTAGGAAACTCATCTACTTGGACTTTTACACTTTCAATGATCTTCTTAGTCTGGTTGTTGTAACACTTGTAAGCTTTGCTCATGGTGGAGTAACCAAGAAATATGCCTTCATCACTCTTGGCATCAAACTTACCAATATAATCACCTCTTTTGATAAAACATCTGCTACCAATTTTTTTGAAGTAATTGACATTAGGTGATCTACCATACTAGTACTCATAGGGTGTTTTGTCCTTACCTCTTTTAACCAATATCTGGTTCATTATATAAATACCTGTACTGGCAGCTTCTCTCCAGAATGTCTTAGCTACACCTCCTTGAATTAGCATAGTCATAGTAGCTTCAACTACTGACCAGTTGTTCCTTTATGCAATACGGTTCTGCTGTGGTGTTCTAGGTGCAGAAAGCTCCCTCTTGATTCCATTGTTTTCATAGTATCTAGTGAATTCCTCTGAAGTAAATTCACCACCTTGATCAGTTCTTAAGAAATTAAGCTTTCTTCCACTTTCATTTTCAACTAAGGCTCTGAATGCCTTAAACTTGCTACATTCTTCTGTCTTGTCTTTCAAGAATGTGACCCATGTCATCCTTGAGCAGTCATTGGTAAATATCATGAAATACCGATCTCTTTGAATACTCCTAGTCCTCATTGGTCCACAAAGGTCGGTATGAACCAAATCTAGCAAATGTTTAGCTGAGAAAGATTTTCTCTTGAAGGTTGAGGATGTCATTTTCCCTAACTGACATTCCTTGCACAAAGTATTCATTGGTTTGTCCAATTGTGGTAAACCTCTTACTGATTTGGACTTACCGACTCTTACAATATTATCAAAATTTACATGACAAAATCTTTGATGTCAAAGCCAACTATCTTCTACTTTTGCAATCAAGCAACTATTGACTTTAGAATTTAAGTGAAACAAGTTACCTCTAGTTTGTTTGCTAGTTGCAATCAGTTCACCTTTGCTTCCATGAATCTTGCACACTCCTTTCTTGAATTCCAGTGGGTAACCTTTGTCATTGAGTTGAGCAACACTCACAAGATTGTGTTTCAGTCCTTCAACCTAGTAGACATCATCTACACTGCTTTTACCATTCAGAGAGATGGATCCTTTCCCTTTCACCATGCAGGGTGATTCATTCCCAAATCTCACAACACCTCCATCAAATTCCTTCAAGGTAAGAAACTTACTCTGGTCACCAGTCATATGGTATGAACAACCACTGTCTATAATCCAGTCATTTTGAACTATCCATGTGAGAGACCAATGCCTTCTGATCTGATATCTCTTCTTTAATAGAAACAAAGACAATGTCCTCATTTGCATCTTCCTCAGATTCTTCATCTGTAAATCCTCCATCCACTGCAATGAGACAATTTCTTTTACCTTTGCCTTTATACTTCCCATACTTCTCATGTTTTTCATCATTATCTCCATTTGGACAATTAGCAGCAATAATACCAATCCGGTTACATGCAAAACACTTTAGTGGTAATTTACCTTTGTACTTATCGGTACCTCTAGGTAACCGCTTGGCCAACAATGCTTCAAGCTCAATCAGACTATCTTCATCATCTACCTCTCTGCTGGATCTAGACTCATGACTGTAGCTTACTTCTCTACTTTTCCTTACCGGTGGGGCTGAGACCGAGGCTTTAAATGTAGATTCTGATCTCTGGGCACTTCCATCAAAACCATTTAATTCAAATGCAGTTAATTTACCAATGATAGAGTCAAGAGTTACCTTTGTTTTATCAATAGATTTGAGTTCCTAAATGGCTACAACTTGGATAGCGTAGACCAATAGAAGGGTTATTAACACCTTGCTAACCATAGTGGTATCCTCCATTGTACCTCCAACACTTTTGATTTCTCTGACTATCTCCTTGATCCTCTGACCATACTCTTGAATGTTTTCTCCTTTAGCCATCCGCATATCATCAAATTTTCCTCTAAGACTCTCTTCTTTAGCAATCTTAACATGCTCATCACAGCTATAGATTTCTTCCAGTTTCTTCCATACTTCATATGAAATCTCCAATTCGTGAACATCAACATATTCTGAATCGGACAAGGAACAAATGATGACCTCCAATGATTGATTGTTCTCCTATTTCTCCTTCTTTTGATCATCTGTTAGAATCCCACTAGGCAAGTTAAACTTAGTAACAACATGTTCCCAATATTGACTTCCTAAGCTCTTGATATAGATCTTCATCCTATCACTCCAGATCCTATAGTTTTCCCTATTGAACTTCGGACCCTCTTTCTTCATCATGTTCTCCTAGATCTTTTTCTCAAGCTATTAGGCTTAAACTCAAGAGGACTTGGATAGCTTTGATACCAATTGATAATATGATGAAACTATAAAGATCCGGTCAACTACTGAGATGGGGGGTGAATCAGTAGATAGAAAATAAACTAAACTTTCACCAAACAAAATTTCAACTCAGAATCCAATCACTAAACTAACTGGTTTAGTCACTGTATCAAAAACTGCAATTGCACTGTCAAACTTTACTGGTTGACCAAAACATTAATGATACAATGCAACAGATCTGAAACTCAAATACCATTTAACCAAAACATTAAACCACTTCACTAATATCAGTAATAGCTCATTTCTGATCATTCAAATATATCTAAGTGGATTTACCAGTCATTCATATCAACTATATCAAAAACACATCCACAAAATCATTCACCACTTGACATCGTGATTTTTCACGTGGAAACCCAAATGGGAAAAACCACGGTGGGGATGAATACCCACAAGTATTCTAAACTCTTCTGAAGTTTGCCCTGTTAGGATCCAAGCCTTGTTAGAAGCTTATACAATAATGTCCTGTTAAGAACAGATCCGGTTAAGGATCACCCAGTTAAGGGATTGACTACAATACCCTGTTAAAGGTAACCTCGGTGGAGGATTTCAAATCCAAGCTAATGGATCACCTGGTTAGAGGATTTCAACATGAAGCCTATTAAAGCTTACTCAGTTAAGGGATTTAACTGTTGTAATGGTTAGAGAACAACATGTTCTTTGCTGATCTGGAAATAACACTTGCTTAATCAAATCCTTTTCTGCTCCTATCTGCCTCACAACATTCAACAAACACACCTTCTAGTTCGACAACAATCACACTTAACCAAATTTGCCAACACAATTACAAAACAAATCATCGACCTTAAAAACAAATACAATAGGTCGGTAACACAACACAAACCCTACAAATCTCATAGAGATTACAAACTTATCGGTTCAACCTTGACCGTTAGACTACATAGAAATCAACTACACATTGTTCTAGACAACTTCAACCACTCCTGGATCACTGCATATTGGATCCTGTAGCTCATCACATGTTTTTCACTTCATGCTATGCATTTGATCATTCCCACGATAAACGATTATCTCTACGTGTCAAATCCACTTCAAAACTCATCACGTGCATCATGTATAGGTGGCATCTTCATCTCTGATTATCATTTGATCATTGATCATCACAACCGATTCTCCAAGCTCCATCGGTTAGGGTTCTTCTTATCAAATGGTTAGGGTTACCGGTTGATCTCTGTGCTTCAATAATAATACTACTCATTTCCTTCATTGCTTTACTACCAATTGCTTTACTGTATCATTATCAACTGCAATACATATTCATTACCAGTTACTATTGACATCAATGACAACACTATACTTCATCAATGCAATCTTCATGCAATGCTAACTGGAGGAAGAATACATACACTATTGTGGCCAATGGGATGAAGCAAACCTTGTTGCCTTTGGAGGAACCTTTGAAGGATGAAGTCTGTAAAATACTAGAATCTGTTTGGTAGATGGAAGGAAATTCTTGGATGGATTGAAACATGAGATTGTGTGCTTTACCTTACTCCCTAAGAAGACTGAGAAACCGGAACCGAAAGCAGAACACTCAGAAGAGATAAAAGATTTGCTGACAGAATATGGGGACATCATTTTAGATAATGTACCTGATGGATTGCCACCTATGAGAGGTATTAGTCATTGCATGGACTTGGTTCCCGGAGCTAGTTGGCCTAACAAAGCTACACACTAGTTGACATTGATAGAGAATGAAGAACTGAATAGACAAGTGCAAGAGCTATTGAAGAAAGGTTTGATTAGGGATAGTTTGAGCCCTTGTGCAATATCAACAATATTATCACCTAAGAAGAATGGAGAGTGGAGAATGTGTACTGATTCCAAAGCAATAAACAAGATCACAGTGAAATACCGATTTCCTTTGCCTAGGATGGATGACATAATGGACTGTTTGAGTGGAGCAAAATACTTTACAAAGATAGATTTGAAGAGTGGATATCATCAGATTAGGATCATAGAAGGTGATGAGTGGGAGACAACATTTAAGAAAAATGAAGGACTGTATGAATGGTTGGTGATGCCTTTTGGATTGACTAATGCATTGAGTACTTTCATGAGGCTGATGAATGAGGTATTGAAGAAATTCTTGGGTAGGTTTGTTATTGTGTGTTTAGATGACATTCTGATTTTTAGTAGGACAAAAGAGGAGCATTTGTTGTAGTTAAGACAAGTTTTGTAGAGGTTGAGAGAAGAGAAGTTGTTGATCAATATCAAGAAGTGTACTTTCATGAAGGATGAGTTGGTCTATTTGGGATTTGTGATATCTAAGGATGGTTTGAAGATGGACCTTGAGAAAGTGAAAGCAATTGTTGAATGGCCTACACTGGAAAGTATTGGAGAGGTAATATCATTTCATGGATTGAATAGTTTTTACCAGAAGTTTATCAAAAATTTTAGTTCAGTTTGTAACCCTATGACTGAGACCATGAGAGGAGATAAGAAGGAATTCAAGTGGATCATTAGAGCAAACAAAAGTTTTGAACTGTTGAAGTAGAAAGTGACTGAGCAACCTGTGTTAGCTTTACCAGATTTCAATAAGGTATTTCAAGTGGATTGTGGTGCAAGCGGAACAACAATAGGAGCAGTCTTGAGGAAGGGAGAGAAATAGCCTATTTCAGTGAGAAACTAAATAATGCCCGGAGGAGATATTCAATGTATGATTAGGAGTTTTATGCCATAGTTCAAGCCTTGAAGAAGTGGAGACATTACTTGTTGCCTAAGGGGTTTGCGTTGTATACAGATCATCAAGCTTTGCAGTATTTGAACAGTTAGAGTAAGTTGAATCAAAGACATATGAGATGGGTAGAATTCTTGTAGAGTTACACCTTTGTGTTGAAGCATAGAAGTGGGAAATCTAACAAAGTTGTTGATGCATTGAGTCGGAGAAGGAATTTGTTGACAGAGATGAGAGTGATAGTATTAGGATTTGAAAGTTTGAAGACCTTGTATGATGATGACCGAGATTTTGCAGAATCTTGGAAAGCATGTAGAGAACCGGTTATGGTAGATAGAAGCAAGTGGTTGGATTACTTCATTCTAGATGGGATGTTATTCAGAGGAGTTCAATTGTGCATACCTAAGAGTTCTATGAGGGAGAATCTGATAAAGGAGAAACACAGTGGAGGACTAGGTGGACATTTTGGCATTGACAAAACATTAGCATTGATGAGCAGTACTTTTGGCGCCAAATTCATAAGGATGTTAAGAGATATGTGCAGAGTTGTAGAGTTTGTTAAGTTGCAAAGGGTAGTAGTCAAAATGTGGGATTGTCTAAACCTTTGGCAGTACCGGTAAGACCTTGGGAGGATATAAGCATGGATTTTATACTTGGATTTCCTAAGACACCAAGAGGGAATTATTCTCTATTTTTGGTAGTGGATAAATTCTCGAAGATGGCTCATTTCATACCTTGTAAGAAGACATTAGATGCATTGTACGTAGCAGACCTATTTTTCAAGGAAGTGGTTGTTGGCAATTGACACTCAATTTGGTTGGTTTCAATATGTTGTCATTGATGGCAACATGTTCCGACTTCATATTTTGGTTTAGTTGTGTGTCGACAGACACTTCACTAGCACCGACATCGACACCAATAGGTTGGAAGGAATTCTTTGGTTACCGACATTGCAGGCTGACATGGCTTCATGAGGATATAAGTATTGGAGGCCGACATCATTTGGGAGATCCGTCATCGACAATTGTTTTTGATATTCATGTGTTTATGTTATGTAGCCGACATGTATATTCATATTGTAATTATCTTTGTAAGTCGACATAAGGCATGATGGATTGTAAAGGGGTATATAGGCCAGTTGATTAGATCATTTTGTATATAGGAAAGGATATGGATATGTAAGGTTATGGAATTTAACGGAGATGTGAAATATATAAGAGAGATCATGTATGTGAGGATATTAATGTAAGAGGGTATTCTGGTAAGGGTTTAGGGTTTTAGATTAGAACAAATAGAGCTTAACCAGAACTGTATTCAGGCATAAAAAGATGAGATCATTGCAGTTCAATCATTTCTCTGGATTGTAGTTTGGATTTGTATGTAGTTAGTGAGGCTCCTTTTGTGATTGAGCAGTGTGCTCTAGGCTGTAAGTCTTCCTGCAAGTGTATGCCCCTATATTTTGTAATATCTCTTCATATGGCCAGTGGATTGATATTGTGGGTCACAAATCCCACCGTGGTTTTTCCTCTTTGAGGTTTTCCACGTATAATTATCTATGTTATGGTATTCATTTGCGTGATTGGCTTATTGGTTGCTTTACTTCTTTCAATTTTATATGTATCAGTTTATCGGTTGGTGAATGCATGTTTTAATAATGTTAAAATTGATCATTTTAGTAGAACATTGATTCACGCCCCCCTCTCAGTGTTCTTGGATTCCAACAATTGGTATCAGAGCCTTGTTCCTCAAAGGAAGTTTAACAGCTTGAGGAAGATCCTAAATTTTGAATCCATGGATATGAGTTTGGAGAAGCAACTTGAGGTAGCACTTGAAGATTATGATGCTGAAAGGACGAAGAACTTGAAGTTACAAGATGAATTGAATTTTTCTCAGGAATTCATTCTTGTCCTACAAGAGAGACTGTCATCTAATCAAGCCAAGAGGAAGGAAATTTTGTAGAATAAGGATAATAAAGAGAAATATGCCCTTAATGAGAGATGTCAGAAGCTGAGTCAGGAACTTTGACCTTGTTCAAATCCAAGTCCAAGAGCTCCCCCAAATTCACTCAATCAAAGAACTCCCCCAAAATGATGATTTGACACTTTATACTTAGTGCATGTATAATGGGCCACTTGTAAAAAATGGCAAAGTGAACTTTTGATTTCAACTTTACAACTGCCTCAAAGAGGCCAAAGGAGACTCAAATTGATAATGCAAGAGATCTAAACTAAGATCCAAGCCAATTACAAGTACCAAGTAGGCCAAAAATGACCAATATCTAAAAGTAAAATATCCACTCAAAATATCTACAAACTGATGACAGATTATGAAAGTAGACAAAAAAAATACACTTTCAAAAAATTCAACAATTCAATTCATTGTGCTAAATTTGACGTCAACAATTCACTGTGCTAAATTTGACGGCCATATGACCGTCAAAATGGCTGTCACACCCTTCTCCCTGGCTGTATAGATATGCTTACATGGTGACCAACTGGGTAGGTGATGTGTCAGAATGTTTTTCCCAAAGGCCAGTGGCCTCCTACCACATGGCGGACGTGGGTTCATTGGAGGGAGGTGACAGAGCCTGACGTGGAGTGTAGGTGGCAGGATGAGAAGTGGTCACCGGTGGCTGGGATCGACGGCGGTGGTAGGGGCTGACAACGGTGGTTGGGGCCAGCAATGGTGGTTGGGGTCAGCGGGATTGGCTGGGGCCGGCGGACGAAGGTCAAGGCTGGCGGGAGTGGTCGAGGGCGCTCGGGCTGACAACGCTACAGTCGATGGTGGCATGAAGCTGGTGGGTCACCCAGAGAGGTGGGTGGAGGAGCTGTCAGTGCCGAAGTTCAGGTAATAAAAAGTAGGGGTAGGTAGGAGAAATAATATAATAGTCCACAAGAGGTGGATCACCCACCGAATGTGGAATGTAATAGCAAGATAAGACCATAAAAGGTATAATTTCTCCTACAAGCTACATACCTATGTGCACAATTCCCTAAGTGTCTCATATCCAAACTATGATGAGATGCATTATCCTAAGTTAACTTAAGTAAAGTGTAATTATATCCTATAAGAATAAATAATGACACCAACAAATTTAATGGTAGATGCTTTGTTTGTAATAAATTTGGTCACATGGCTAGGCAATGTAGAAATAGAGAAAATCAAAACCCTCATTCTGCTCCCGATCAACATTCTAAATGCAATAAGTATGATCATAAGACAAAAGATTGCATAATGAATGTTGAATGTTATGCATGTGGAAAATTTGGACATATGGCTAATTAGTGCAGGTCAAGCAATTATACCTGTTTTAGAAAAGCAATTCATAAGAACAATGTTACATGTTATGCATGTAATGGGGTTGGACATATTGTTGAGTTCTGTAGAAGCAAAAATCCACCGGTTGGTAATGATGGATCAAATGAGAAAGGGAAAGAGAAGGTTAATGAAATCCGGCAAGATCATACCCAAAGATGGGTCAAGAAGTCAGGAGATCAATCAACAGATGGAAATGCACCGGTTACTCAACCGATACAGGAGGTTGCTCCTGCACTGACAGGAAGCTCATCCGGTAACTAAGGTAGATGCCTTAGGGGTAGGCAAAATTCATGAAGATAGTGCATATGCCCCGGGAAGAGGTTCTAGAAGATGTTCTAGACATTGGAGATGCTTATCCAACATGGAGATGTTTAATCGAGATCCGGTATCTTCCACTGGAAGTCATTCATATCAATGATGGATTAGGGTTTCTTGGAGGTTAAAATGATGAATTCACTTCCTTTCTGATCACTTTGCATTCAGAATGATTCAGAGAGATTCAGAGGAAGTCTAAGGCGATTCAGTGCGATCGATATCTTCTTGAGCGATTTCACCAGCGATCAGAAGAGTTCTTTAGGGTTTTTCACCGACAACTATTCACAAGTATTTATCTTTCATCATGGAAGTGGGATCATCATCTATACCTATGTTTATTGTAAATCCTACTGTTGTTTAGGTCAAGGACTGTTCTAGGCCTATTTTCAAGCAGTATCCGCATATTGCTACCCTGGATGATTTAATTGGTGCATTTTCCTATGTCCCGGAAGGAGTCGTGTATGTTGAAGATGTCAGAGCTTACATTCACTGTCATATTGAGGATTTAGGAATGAGTGATATTAAGAGTATGTACATGAGTGAGTTAATGGGAGACTCTGGAAAGATTAAGCCTAAGTACCGGCATATTGAGGATCTAGAGTTTACCGACATTCTGGATATTCCAGAATTTGAAGATGAGATTGTTAGATATGTTTTGAGCAGAGTGCATGGAGAATTTATCAGGTTATACAGACCGTATAAGATTTCAAAGGAGGCCATCAGGGCCATCACCGGTCTACCACAGGTTGGACAACGTCCCGATAAGAAGGTTTCTAATGATTAGGTCAACAAGATCACCAGAGCAACATCAGACAAGCGATCAATGAGGATTAGCACTATCACCGACAGAGATATCAGATTTGGAAGCATGGTAATTGGTTACAAGGTAACTCAATCAAATCGACTGAATTCTGTTTCTAGCTCCTACATTTATGTAGCTCATAAAATGATGAGAGAAAATGAGAAGTTAGATCTATGTGGTTGGATGTTGGATGAATTGTTGATTAACCTAGGAAAGATCAAAGGAGAGAAGAAAGGAACATTCTTATATGGAAACCTAATTGTCTGTTTAATGTTGTTTTTCACTAGTGAGACTCTCGATTTTGGGAAGAGACAATGGGCATTCGATATCCTGGTAGGGAGGCAATTAAAACAATCAATTGCTACATTGGGTAGTTAGAGAGATGACAAAGTGTGAGGTTACTTTAAAGCATTTCAGAAGGCTATGAATTCTAGGGAGAGGGTTCCAAAGCACATTGTTGAGAAATACTCAACCGAGATATGCTTCATGGTTAAGAAAGAGGAATCTTTGATGGAAGTTGTAAAGCCCCAGAAGTTTTGGATTGAGGAAATGGGTTATGAAGTTGATGCTCAGATTCCAGATGCTTATGCATAGTTGCTAATTGATGCACCTATTGACGAAACTGTAAAAACCTTTGGTACTGCTAAGCATAAAAAGGAAGAGGTTGAAACTGAGTTCAACTAGAAGAAGAGGGAGAAGCAGCAGGGAAAGGCAAGCAAGTTTGTGGAATAGGTTTCATAGGACATCAAGGCATTAATTGATGTTGTTCCAAAAAAAGGGAGAAAAAGGAAAGAGACAGAAATATTCATTGAGCCAATTGCAGCAGAATTTGGATCTGATTATGACACACCCTCAGCATTCAAGAGGGTATTAAGGTAGAAAATTGAAGAGACTAAGGTAGAAGCAAAGAAGCAACCGGTTAGGAAAGTTACAATCAGGGTACTGGCACAAAAAAGAGAATCAAAAGAAACACCTTCAACCCCATCCGGTATTGGAAGAAGAAAGAAGAAGTATGACGCTGATCTTACACTTGTATTTGGTAACGTAACTATTATTCCACCCAAGACTTGTGCAGAATTAGTTTCTGAAATAACTAAAGATGGTATGTTGAAGAATGTGCAATTTTATTATAAGCATTTGGATGATGTTGAACAGAGAGAAGTAGAGGAATTACTTTTGTTGTATTTGGATATTTATAAGAAATCCTTATTAGAAATTGAAAAACAAATATCGACATAGTTATATGACATATTAGATGCTATAAGATTATCAACAATGGAAGAGGACATGCTTATAAAGATTCAAGAGTTGTTATCTATTTGTGTTTCTATTACTCCAGAGGAGATGTACAAGACACTTGAGGTTGTAGATAGAAAGATTTTTCATAGCAAGCACACAATAGTAAGTCTTATGTTAGGTAGGGTTAATGAGATAGTCAAGGAGACCCACAAGGCATGGGTTAAATTATTTTCAGCAAACCGTGGTTTTTATACTTTACTGGAACCCAAAACAGATAATATAGATATCTTGGTTGAAGGGAAAGGTAAAGGTATTGTGGGTACTTCACCCTCAATTTTGAAAAACATTAAGATATTAACTATAGAGCCCTCGGTAGAGACTAATGTACAAGAAAATATTGAGATACCAGTAGAATCAGAGAGTGTAAAAGTTGCAAGCGTACATGTTACTAATGTTGAGGACAATAGTCCTCTGGATCAGAATGTACAGGATGAGGAAATAGTTCCTAAGGAGGAACTAATAGTAACTGAGATTGCACCAAGTGGCAAAGCCACCAGTGCAAGTGAGGAAGATATGAAAGTTAAACGATCAGAGGAGAAGAAAGGGGAATCTGATAGGGAACTGGTAGTGAGCCCATCATTGTTGTCAATTAAAGCCTCGTAGGTTGAAAAGAAAAACATAACCGAGATGAGTTCTACTAAACTCATGATGATGGCTGCACAGAAAATGATGGAGGGATCTATGGACAAAGGTGTTATTGATCAGTCTATCACTGTTTTACATAGACTTGTCCCAGAGTGCAAATTTGACAAAGAAGCAAGCCCATTCGGCAAGCTTAAAACAATCACAGAGCACATTTCAAAGGACTTTCAGTCTTTACAACAAATATCAAACTGACCGACACTGGAGAGGTTTACATAGACAAAGAGAGCTACATTTGATCAAATGATTGAGTCAAAGAGGAAGGATATTAATGATAAGTTGAAATTGATAGATAACTCTTTAAGGAAGTGTACTAATATTTATAGAGTATGTTGTAACACAGGTTTACTTACAACTGATTTTGATAAAAGGATTAAGGATATTCAAGAGGAGATTGTAGGTATAGTCAATTATTTTGATGGTTCACAGTCATTGACTACATCTATAGATGGTCAGATTTTGGTTTTGGAAGCCCAAGTTTTATCTCTTGAGAGGGAAAACAATAAAATCATAAGGAGAGCCAAAGGTCTTAGAGGATTGGTGAGTCCCTGGTTCTATTCATTAAGTGTACATAAGAAAGAGTGTATAGATATGGTTGGTAAGCCCAAACTGGCAAAGCTTAATGAGAAAGAGTCATATGCCCATATCCTAAATGGACTTGTATCTATTTCCAACACTTTCAAATCAGGTTGGGATACTTATCTAGAGCTTTTGGAGAAGTCCTATCCAGATATTTTCAAATATATTCAGCTCTAGTGAGGTATTTTGGGACATTCATTGTACAGTCTTTCATTCTTCATCCCATATTTTGGTATTTTTTTGGTATTTTTGGCATTGATGTCAAAGGGGGAGTATAGGTGAAAAATATTCAGGAGGTAGAGAATTTTTGTTCAGATGGAAATTCAGCCCAGGGGGAGCAAGCTTAGGACGAAACCAATAGATGGAAACCATGATCATTTTTCACATGAGTGTTGCCATCAATGCCAAAGGGGGAGATTGTAGGGAATTGACACTCAATTTGGTTGGTTTCAATATGTTGTCATTGATGGAAACATTTTCCGACTTCATATTTTGGTTTAGTTGTGTACCCACAGACACTTCACTGGTAGGTTGGAAGGAATTCTTTGGTTACCGGCATTGCAGGCCGACATGACTTCATTAGGATATAAGTATTGGACGCTGACATCATTTGGGAGATCCGACATCGGCAATTTTTTTTTATATTCATGTGTTTATGTTATTGAGCCGACATGTATATTCATATTGTAATTATCTTTGTAAGTCGACATAAGGCATGATGGATTGTAAAGGGGTATATAGGTCAGTTGATTAGATCATTTTTTATATAGGAAAGGATATGGATATGTAAGGTTATGGAATGTAATGGAGATGTGAAATATATAAGAGAGATAATGTATGTGAGGATATTTATGTAAGAGGGTATTCCAGTAAGGGTTTAGGGTTTCAGACTGAAACAGACAGAGCTTAACCAGAACTATATTCAGGCATAGAAGATGATATCATTATAGTTCAATCATTTCTCTGGATTGTAGTCTCGATTTGTATGTAGTCAGTGATGCTCCTTTTGTGATTGAACATTGTGCTCTAGGCTGTAAGCCTTCCTACAACTATAGGCCCCTATATTTTGTAATATCTCTTCATATGGGTAGTGGATTGATATTGTGGGTCACAAATCCCACTGTGTTTTTTCCTCTTTGAGGTTTTCCACGTATAATTCTCTATGTTATGGTATTTATTTGTGTGATTGGCTTATTGGTTGCTTTACTTCTTTCAATACTATATGTATCGGTATACCGGTTGGTGAATGCATGTTTTAATAAGGTTAAAATTGATCATTTCGGTAGAACACTGATTCACCCCCCCCTCTCAGTGTTCTTGGATTCCAACAGTGGTAAGGTTGCATGGATTACCTAAGAGCATATTTTCAGACAGACACACTAAGTTTATTGGCTATTTTTGCAGAACACTTTGGAAGAAGATGAAGATAGATTTGAAGTTCAGTTCTACTTTTCATCCACAAACTGATGGATAGACATAAGTTGTTAACCGGAGTTTGAGAAACTTGTTGAGATGTTTAGTGGGAGATAAAACCGGAAGTTGGGATTTGATCCTTGCACAAGTAGAGATTGCCTACAACAATTCAATGAATAGAAGTATCAGAAGAACACCTTTTGAGATTGTTACCGTATTGTATCCTAGAGGTATATTAGAATTGAGAGACATTAGCAGTGAAGAATGGAAAAGTTTTGAAGCATAAGATTTTGTAGATCACATGGCAGCATTGCATATTCAAGTTAAGCAATATTTGGAAGACATGAACAACAAGTATAAGGAGAAGGCAGATGAGAAGAAGAGACATAAGGAGTTTGAAGTTGGCGATGAAGTGGTGGTATATTTGAGAAAATAGAGATTCCCAGTTGGAACTTATAACAAGTTGCAGATGAAGAAGTTTGGACCTTGTAGGATTTTGAGAAAGTTTAATTCTGGAAATGCATATGAAGTAGAGTTACCAGATAGTCTAAGTATTTCACCCGTGTTTAACATTGCAGATCTTCATGAGTATTATGAACCAGAATTTAGTGAGGATAGTGTTGTAGACTTGGAGAAACAGTTTCCCCAGAAGGAACTAGATCAAATTGAAGATATTTTGGACAGTAGGATTGGGCGTAGTACTCAGAGCAGTCAGTATAAGGAATATCTTGAGAAGTGGAAGGATAGACCAGTTGAAGATTCATCTTGGATTTCTTAGGCAAAGGTAGACCGCCTTAGTTTCCCTTTGACCCTAGCAAAGTGAGAGGCTCACTTTTTCAATAACCCCGGATGTCTGATGCAAGATCATCCCTAGTTCATATAAATCTTGCATCAACCAAAAATATTTTCCTTTCTATTTTGGTTTTTGTTTGTAGTTTCAGTTTTCCTTTCTGTGTGTCCCAGTTCTAGCTCATCGGATCCTGTGGAGTTGGATTCTTCTTGAAGACTTGATCATCTTTCTTTCTTCCAAACCGCATCACTTTTGGATCATTTTCAGACAAGATATCACTATTGGTTTCCCTGACAGTTTCCTGTTATCAGTTGGCAGTTCTTGTTACTAGTTGCTTGGACCTATTTTTTGTTGATCTAACGGAACCCCTTCTAAAGCTTGTAGAGCCTTGGGTGCTGATTCCAATTTTCCTTGGCATTTGGCCAACCTTTTCTCATGATCTACATTTCATCCTTTGGATTTTCTGGAGGAATCTCTTGGCGGAGGCCAACCTTGTTATTTTACATGTTAGGTCTTGTTCTTCAAGTTTTGATCCCTTTTGGCCCAACTGGATCCTTTGGATTGATATATATAATTGTAATTGTGCATTATAATGTAGTCAATTAGAGAATGAAGTAGCTATACTATGTGTAGAAGATAGATTTCACGATTCAAGGTCCCGGTTGTGACCTATTCTATATGTTCTACTAGACCCGTGAGCCAGTATTGATGAGCCTAAATAATGGCTCTATTTTGATAGATTTTTTTTATAATACTCCTTCCTAGGTCTTATGATTAGATGACATTTGGCTCAGGATAATCTCCTAGTTGATACCTTTTAAGTGTTTCTGAAACTGATTTGACTTATACTTAAGGTTGTCATATAATGGTTTTTAAATGATTTATCTATGCAAATATCTAAAATCAATCTTAAGTATAGTTTAAATTATATCATGTTACCATTAGTATATACACATGTTTGTTGTGCACATTAATATCATGATGCAGGGTCGACAAAGGAGAATGAAAGACTAAGGGGTGGCTTAATGAAACACTAAGTATATAGTTGCAATGCAGACCTAGTCAAAGGAAAGCAGTAATAAGGGAGATCAAGCCACTTGACCGGTTCTTCAGCAAAATGATTTATGGAACATTTATAACTTTTCTTAGTGGAGCTTAGATCTAGGAAGCATGTCGCTATATTTTCTCAGCTGCAGGAAAAATGTTGTTCTATTTTCCTGCACTGACTTCTTCTTCTTTTGTTTAATGAATCCTATTCACCTATTCTATGGGAATGTGGTCGATCAGTTACAAATCTGTTATAATCTTCCTTATAAATAAAGGGGTCTCTCTCTCTTCTTAGGAGTAGTGGAGAAGGACCATCATATTTGCAATACTCAAACTTCTGGTATTTTAAGTATTTTCACAGTCAAAATGGAATAAAGAGATCAATGTGATTTTAGAAGCTTAACAGTTGTAATCTGAAAGTTCTGGATATGCTCACTCAAGGGGGCCCACTTGGTGAGTAATCCTTCATGTTTTCTAGTTAATTTCCATTCTTCAGTAGTAGTTGTTTTGGCAATTGTCTATTCCTGCAACTATTGGAAACAGTTCTTGTGTCTGTTCCTGCAGCCACAGTAGCAGAGTAGACTTTCCTATCTGCTTGCTAGAACATTATCATTTAGTAGTAATTGTTTGAGTGATTTCCAGTTGTGAATTGGATTAAGTATTAGTTCAGTGAGATTTTGCATGTTTACTTCAAAGAATTTCCTTTCCTGTAGTACTATAGAATGGTTGCAATATGAACTTGGTGCATATATAGTGCTGACCCATTTTAAGTTTATGTCCCTGGTCGATAAGTAAATGAGCCTTTGCTATAGGAAAGCTATCTATTCAAAGATACCCAATCTTTGAATTGTGTTTTATTACCTAGTTATCATTCTAGTTATGAGGACCAACATTTTTGGCGCCGTTGCCAGGGATGGTGCCAAACTAAGAACTTGTTGTAACCATTAGTTTTGAGTTTTTAGTTAGATTTTTGAATTTCTTCATTAATCTGCATGCATAGGAGGAGAAGAGATGCATTAGGAAGATTTCTTCCCTCGCATTCCACTCAAGATATAAGATCAGATAAAGCACCTGAAGTAAACCCTTTTTGCAGAAACTTATTTTCGAAATAGAGGTGCTTTTAATTTGTTAGAAGGAGACCTAGACTTCCTAAACGAACCCCCTGAGAAAAACATTTTACCTTTAGTCTTTTATTAGGGACCAATGGCAACACATCCTCCACCTCCACCTGTAAATCCAACCTTTGAGTTTCCCATTCCTGACCAACATGATAATGCAAATTTGAAGAATATACCAACTTATTCTCTTCTAAAATTTCATGGTTTGGTAACAGAAGATCTGGATACCTTTTTGTTTGAATTTGACATGCTTTGTAGAAGTTATGGTTATACCACTGATGCCCATAAGCTCAAGTTATTCCCTGCTACTTTGAAAGAAGCTGCCCTGAGATGGTTTATGAGTCTAGGAAGAGATGTAATCACTACGTGGGAGGAGATGAAGACAAACTTCTTGGATAAGTATAAAGACTATTGCAAGGGAATGGACCGACATGGTGATGATATCTTCAGGATGACACAAAAAGAAGATGAAATCCCGGAAGATTATTTGGAGAGGTTTTTGTTTAATGTCCAAAAATCCAAGCATAGCACTCTGAGTGAAGACTCCATGAAGTTGATTTTTCTAAGGGGAATCAATGAAGATTGTGTTGACTCCTTAGACCTCATGGGAGGAGGAGATATTACTCAAGTTCAATGGGATGACATCAGACAAATCTGTCAAAAGTACTCCAGAGCTACAACCAAGAGGGGAAGACACTATAGGCCTGGTTCTTTAATTGTAAAGTCATCTACAATAGTTTCAAGAATGGAAATAACTCATTTGTTAAAGGAATTTAAGGAGGATATTATCAATAATATGGCTACTCAATTGGATACACTTTAGGCAAGAAAGAAGCATGAGGAGGCAAAGGCTATGCTTGTTGAATTTTGTCCTCACTGTCAAAAAAAGAAGAAGGTCCGTAAATGTAAACTGCTAGCTAAAGTTGATAACCAACAAACTTCCCCATATTTCAAACCTGTCTATGGAGATGATGAACAACTCTTTTATGTTGGACAACGAAGGCCTTGGCCTCCAAGACAAGGTATGCCACAAGATCCATTGTCATTTTTTAATCCATATATAAACTTCAATGCACAAAACAATCAGGGGCAACCTTCATACTCTCAAAATTTTGGAAATTATACTCCTCAGTCTTGGAATAACTCTCAAAACCCTTGGCCTAATTATCAGAGTCCTTCCTCTCAATGGAAGCAACCACAAGGGAATTGGGCACCTCCCCAAGGTAACTGGCAACAATCACCGCAATAGAGGGGAGGAAAACAATGGGCGAACCAATCATCAGGTTTCCTACAACCACAACAATAGTCCCAACAGCCGGCTTTAATGCCACTAGCTCCTAATGCTACTCCACCCAAATCAATCCAACTGCCAACATAGCCTATGCCAAATCCAAATAACAAACCCTAGTAGCAACAACAAGTTTTTTCAACTGATCCTAATAACTATCCTGCATATTCTCTAAATATAAGTGATATTCACTTAAGGTCAGGAACAACACTGTCTACTCCATCTCCTCGAGTCATAGCAGAATTACCATATGAGGAGATTTCTCAGGACACTACACCTGATCAACCTGGAGACCTTGAGCAGGTTCATCAGTCTGAGACTCCAGAAACACATGTAAGAACTCCCCTGTTTCCTCAAAGATTGCAGGTAGAAGTGTCCAGGCATAAGGATGATATAGCTTTTGATCTTACTGATCAGTTAAAACATATATGTGTAAATATTCCATTGTTTCAAGATATTAAGGATATTCCCATATATGGAAAAGCTATTAAGAAAGCATGTTTGAAGAAACCTGGGAGAAAGAAAAATGACCCAAAAATAGTGCATGTAGTAGGACAACTAGTTGATTTTATGTTAGGAAACATTGTTGTCCCTAAATATTCTGACCCAAGTAGCCCTATTGTGAAGGTAGTTATTAATGGAACTCAAATTAAAAATTCTTTGATAGACTTAGGAGCAGCCATAAATGTGATGACTAAAGATGTCATGCAGCAACTCAACATTACTAGTCTTAGATCAACCCCAACGGTCCCGCAGCTTGCTGATAGCTCTACTGTCTGACCTAAAGGGATGGTTGAAGATATTGTTGTCACATTAGATTCTTGGAAATACCTGGCTGATTTTATAATACTCTCTCCTAAGGCAACATTGGGGGGATATCCAATCATTTTGGGAAGACCTTAGCTTGCTACAACTGATGCATACATAGTTGTAGATTAGGGGACATGGCCATTTCAGACGGTATTACTACTAAAACTCTTGCACTCTATTCTCTAGCACAACCACAACTTGATCAAGAACAACTAGTATGGCCAGATACAGGAGAATAAGTAGAAGAAAATTAATTCTGTTCAACAACTGATGATGTTAACAAGGGAACCATTCATATCACTTCAAGAGGATGATACGATACGCTTTAACATCATAAGAAATCATTATGGAGCAGCTCAATAGTCCACAAGTATACTAGCATGTCCTTTGCATACTCTTCTTCCGTCTGCAAGCTCTTTAGATTCTCCTGCAGCCACAAACATATTTCATACATTACTGCCACAAGAGATTCAAACCTCTTGTTTGTCTAAAATATCTAATGTTGAGTAAGTCACTCAAATAGAGGTTGCCGTAGGAAGAAATCTAAATGTCAATAGTCAGTTAGCAGTAGATCAAAGATTGTCATTAATAAAATTACTCAAATTCCAACAATAAGCCTTTGCATGGGATTAGCATGACATGAAGGGATTAAATCCTACATTATGTACCCATAGGATTTATATCAGAGAAGATTGTAAACCAATTAGATAGCCTCAACGAAGGATTAATCTTGCCCTAAGGGAATAGTTAAAGAGGAACTACAAAAGTTGCTTAATGCAGGATTCATTTACCCTATTTCAGACAGTCAATGGGTTTCCCCCTAGTTATAGTTCCAAAGAAAGGAGGGAAATTGAGAGTTTGTGCAGACTATAAGGAGCTCAACACTGGTACCAAAAAGGATCACTTTCCACTTCCATTCATAGATCAAGTGTTAGATTCTCTAGGAGGTAAGCAATACTTTTCATTCTTGGATGGGTTTAGTGGTTATAATCACATCAGAATAGCTTCGGAAGATCAGGAAAAGACCACCTTTTCCTGCCCCTAGGGCACATATGCATATTCAGATCTCCCTTTTGGTTTATGTAATGCTCTTGCAACCTTTCAAAGGACCATCCTTAGTATATTTTCAGATATATCCCATGATTGTATGAAAATTTACATGGATGATTTTACTGCTTATGGGGCCACCTTTAAGGAAGCATTACAAAATCTAGCCAAAGTGTTGTAGTGGTGCAAGGATCACAATTTATACCTAAACAGTGAAAAATATTTTATGATGATGCAAGAAGGTATAGTGTTGGGGCATCATATTTCTCAATCAGGTATTCAAGTAGATCCAACTAAAATTGAGGTAATACTTGCTCTTCCTGCCCCTGCAAAACAAAAGGATGTAAGAAGTTTTTTAGGCCATGCAGGGTACTACAGGAGATTTATCAAAGACTTTAGCAAAATAGTAGGACCTCTGTATTCTTTATTAACAAAAGATGTTGAGTTTGAATGGACAACTACATGTTAAGAGGCATTTTCTAAACTAACAGGAGCCTTAACTCGGGCCCTTGTTCTTAAAGGACCCGATTTGTCTCTTCCTTTTGTCCACCACGGAGACATTCATAAACCGCTCTACCATAATTCTTGGCAGATAGACCCAATTTTGGTTTTATAGTACATCCCAACAAAGGACGACCATATTTGTTTAATTTATCTCTTTCTACTTGAATACCATGTGGTGGGCCTTGGAAAGTTTTTGAATAAGTAGGAGGAATCCGTAAATCTTCCAGACGTAGAGCCCGTAAGGCTTTGAATCCAAATACATTACCTACAATAGAAGTGAACATTCATACAGATGCATTCGATTTTGTAATAGGAGCAGTTTTGGGGCAGAAGCAAGGAGTTTTGGAAAATGCAATTTATTATAGCAGTAAAAAAATTGCAAGGAGCATAGCTAAATTATACTGTCATTGAAAAGGAAATGTTAGCTGTCATCTATGCCCTCAATAAGTTTAGGCACTATATAACTAGTTATCAAATCTTTGTGCATACTGATCATGCAGCCATTAGGTACCTCATGAAAAAATGTTCCATTACAGGTAGGTTGGCAAGATGGTTGTTGTTAATGCAAGAATTTGACATTACTATCATAGATAAACAAGGTAAAGAAAATGTAGTGGCAAATTTTCTATCTAGAATTCAAACGCCAGACAATCCCGAATCCATTGATGATTCTTTTCCAGATGAGCATTTGTTTTTAACTAATATGAACAGTGCATGGTATGCTGATATAGCTAACTACTTAGCATCTAGCAAGATACTTCCTCATTTCTCACCAAAAGAAAAAAAGGTTGCTGGTAGAAAAAAGTTTCAACTTCTCATGGATAGTAGATTGTTTATTTTATATAGGACTAGATCAAGTTATGAGGCACTGTGTTAGAGAAGATGAGACATATGATATACTTCATGCCTGTCATGATGAGCCTTGTGTAGGTCACTTTGTTGCCAAAAGAACAACTCTCAAGATATTGACTATAGGGTATTATTGGCCAACCTTGGACAAGGATGCAGTCAAATATACCAGGAAATGTGACAGATGTTAGAGAATGGGAAGACCAACTTAGTCTGATGAAATGCCTTTACACCCCTAGGTGGTTGTAACACCTTTTGACAAATGGGGCTTAGACTTTGTTGGGCCAATTGATCCATCATCAAATGGTCAGTCATACATTCTTGTTTGTACTGACTATGTCACAAAGTGGGTAGAGGTCAAAGCATTCAAGCATGCTAGGGATAATAAGGTAGTAGAATTTTTATATGAAGAGATCTTCACTCAGTATGGAGTTCCTAGAGAAATTGTAACAGATCAAGGGGCACAATTCACTTCCACCTTGATTACCACCCTGGTTAATGAATACAATGTAAGGCATAGAAAATCCACCCCCTATCATCCTCAAGCTAATGGACAAGCATAGATCACTAACATGGACCTTGAATCAATATTGACCAAAGTAGTAGCTCTTAACCACAAGGATTGGTCTAGTAGGTTATTTGAAGCAGTATGGGCTTATAGAACCACTTGGAAAACCACAACGAGCTTTACACCCTTTGATATGGTATATGGAACAAAAGCAATGATTCCTGTGGAATTTGAGCATAAAACCTTGAGAACAACCATTTCCTTAGATATGACTCTTTCTACAGCACAAGAGGAAAGGCTCCTGTAGCTTAATGCCTTGGATGAGATAAGGAAGTTATCCTTGCAACACACCGAATCAGTTCAAAATTAGTGCATGAAGTGGCATGATCGCTATATCAAAGATAAATCATTCAAGTTAGGTTATTGGGCCCTTCTCTATGATTCAAGGTATAAAGATAACTTGGAAAAATTACAGACACGATGGCTAGGACCTTATGAGATAGTTGAAACATTCTCTAATGGTGTCGTCCGATTATCCATAATTGATCATGTCAAATTTAAATTGTTAGTCAATGGTCATCGTCTGCACTTGTACCACAAGCCTCTTAGCAAACATGAATTTCTACAACAGTTCTCCACAGTTGAAAATGATGAGATTCCTACAACAACTGGCGACGTCTTTGCCATTACCTCTCCATCCTAAATCTTTGCTACATGCTCATAATAAATACTTCCATATCTATAGGAAGTAAATTTCTGCACAATAAATATTCCATTCCGTATTCACTCATTTGTTTCCACCCACTTCATCTATTTCCGCCTCGATTTCCATGCATGATGGCTCAATGTCTTCAACTGCAGTCATTATTGCATGATGTCAGGTACGCTCGTGTGTATTTATTTTTATTGCATGTATATAATTAAACCACATTAACTATCATTATGATATCTTTCATAGTGTCCTTTTTCAGTCCTCCTCCACATGTGTGGACACCTGTTAAACCTTAGGTTGGGGGGAAAGTACGCTAATCATTACTCTAGTAGATAATTCCTATGTCATCCCAGATTGCGTTTTAATTTTTCAAATTTTTAGTTTGAGGTGATATTTTGTATTCTATCCTTCTATCTGCCTAGAGTTATTTTAGATTGTAGCTAGGTTCTGACCAAGTAAGAGTACATTAAGTGTATTTCAGTTGCAGAAATTGGACAAATTTATGCCATTAGAGAGTAGAAAGCGTTATCACTGCAATGCGAGGTCCACTTGTTCATCATGAGCCAACAGCTCATGAAGTCCTTCTTCAAGACCAATATTGTGAGCCGATATTCCGCAATAGTGGGTGGCTGGATTATTTTCTGAAGCTAATTGAGTTTAGTGAGGAAATTGCAAGGGAATTTACCCACACACTTTCAGATGGAGAAGCCCAGCTAACAGGTTTGAGTTGTGTTGATAGAGGAATAGATTGCAGAAGTAATTGGGTTTCCAGTAGATAGAGAAAAGTACCCAGAATCTAAGGATGCATGTAGTGCAAGAATAGAGTTTACACGACATGGATACCCACCTTTGGTAGTAGATAGACAAGGAGCCAGGCGAGAATCTCTTTCGCTTGAATGGAGAGCCATATAATTATATGTTTTAAAGTATTTAACATGTGAAGGAAGGTTATCATGTCTGCAGTCCCATCATTTCAAGCTTCTGAGTCATCTACGCCATGGGAGAAGGATGAATGTTCCAAACATATTGTACAACCTTCTTTCTATAAGCGCAACAGAAACCCAGAAAGGTAGGCCTCACTCTATTTCTCATCATTTCCTAATCAAGCTATTGGTTGAAAGGTCTTTAAGAGATGTCTCTCCAATGTATTGGTATTGTACATTAGGAAATTAGGAATCATCACAAGGATATATAAAAATACTAATCATAGCCCAATCACGAAAGCAAATTGCAATGATCTATCCTAAAACACAATCAATAGAGACATGAAAACAAAGCATACAAAATTAAAGATTATGCAAACCAGATGTCGATTTGAATGCCTCTTCATGCGGCTCCATTGTTCTTCTTTCCTCTTCAAATAGTTTGGTTATGGATCTCACCTACAAGTGCACATACATGATTGAAAGCAAATAGGTGAGAAAATTGCTCAAAAGTACTCGAAGCGTGATTGACTAGAAATTCGATAGTCTCATTAGCGGCTAGGGATTTGATTGAAGAAATTCCTCCAATTTATAGAGAAATTGGAGAAAAAGACCAAATTAGCATGATTCAATTCAAATGGAAATTGCAAATCAAACATGTCAATTATTACAAATTATGACAAATTATGACAAATTATGCACCTTCTATGCAAAATTTGATTGATTGATAATTGATGACAAATTATGACACATTTCTATGTCAAAATTGATTGATTGTCAATTATGACAAATTATGACAAATTGAAATGTCATTCCCATGGAATTAGGAGATGAAATAGGAGGGAAAAGAAATTAGAAATTAAGAAAATTAAAATTGATGAAAATTAGGAATTAGAAATTAATGAGAAATTAGGTAAATTAATTAATAATTTTATCATTTATTAATTAATTCACAAAAGGAGGAATAATTAGCCAATTAAACAAAGATTTAATTGTAATGAGAAGACTTAGGATAAATAAATAATTTATGAATCCTAGAGGAAGAAAATGAGAAGCAAGGTTAAATGATTAAATCATGAAACCCTAAAAGATGAATTAGCAATGCGAGAATGACAATCAGGTCTTGATGAAGGATAATTAATGTCGATCATGATTTTTGATTTAACAAAGGACCAATGTGATAAATGACTTGATTGATAAATGCGCTAATTGACGAGGAACAATGACAAATTGATCCAAATTGACATAATTGAGTGTGTAGGGGAAAAAGCGAGACTAGGTTAACATGCCCTAATCCTACCTTTTGACACACATTATGGAATACGAAAGAGCCTAGAGATATCGCACAATTGGCTACTTCTTTTTGTGAAAGAGAGAGCCACGGGATATCTATTAGGATTTCTATTCCTTTGTTGAAATTGGAAGATCAAATGATGCAAGTTCAATTCCTAACCTCAAAATGCAAGTAGGAACTAATGACAAGATTGCAGAATTGAACTTAAATGATGGAAAGCTATAAACACAAGGATAAGACAAGAATGAAAATGCGTACCCGGAGTTAAAATCTGACTGAAAATGTTCGGGACGGGGGCGCGAGCGCCACTGTCCTGATTCTGCCCCTGAAACTGCTTCGGAAACTGCTGTTTTTGCACTTTGGAAAAAGCTGTCAAAAATGCTGAAAATGCTGTCGGACCAGGGCGCCCAGCGCCCCTGTCCTAGGGACCAGGGCGCCCAGAAGGGACCAGGGCGCCCAGCGCCCCTGTCCTGGCAGGACCAGGGCGCCCCACGCCCCTGTCCTGGTCTTTTTCTCTGAAATTTGGTGGGAAGGTTGGTCTCAGTTTGCTTCTCCCGGATCTGCAACCTGCGGCGTCGTCCGAGTCCCGAAACCTGCACTTATATCTGAAAAGGTGTTTGGGCGGCTATATAGGGTTTTGCCTTAGTCAAACCCCTGCTTCGGTGATTTCCACCTCCACGAATAGCCAAGTTGTATTGTAAAATGTATTGTGTGTGCAGACCTAGTGTGTGTGCAAGGTCCAAAATGCAAGAAAGCAAACTAGAGCAACCTAGAAAGTAAACCCTAATTGCTTGTAAATGATAATGTAAATGATCTAAATCAAGATGCAAAGTGATCTAAAGCATGAATAAAGGATATATTGAAGCTTATGCAAAGACATGAAAACAACATGAAATCATACCCAACCCTCAAGGGAGGAGTACAAGCCAATCTTCAGTCGGTAATTTCCTATTGTTCTTCAATGTCTTCCAAGCCCTAAATGAATGAATGAAATTGATGAATGCTTGATGGATGGATGTTTATTGTTGTTGAAGTCTTCAAAGATCTGCTCTTTCGCTGCATAGAAGGTCCTTTAAAGCCAAAAATCCCCTCCTTTCCAATGAGGAAAGAGAGCTTTTATGTATGAAACCCTAGGTTGTAAATTCGTATTTTGGCCGACCTAGAGATTGAATGTCCCGCCAATTTCTTGGGGTTAAGCTTTATTTTATGATTGGATCGTGCTCCCAAAATTTCGGGAAAAATGTCCGGGACCATGTTGCACGGGCGCCATGGTCCCGACAACTTTTCACCAAATTTTCAGGGCTGTCAGATATGATGATTTTAGAGAGAATCCCGAAGTTACAGGTGATTTCGAGATGTTTTGACCCTCGAAATCAAGCCCCCAAGTTCAAAATAGGACCTAATTAGGGTTTTTGATTAAATGATGTATTGGAAGAATAAAATGAAAGGGGCACACTTTAATGAAAGGGCCCAACTTTATGATATGGGAGATGATAAAATAGGACCTTAGACCTAATTAATTTAATTAATTAAGTGCTAAAGGGGAAATGCAATGCAAAATGCAAAATGCGCCAAGGCGGGTGCTAAACTAGGTGTGAAATTGTACCACCCTAGCAAGTGCGTACAATTTACGACGCTACATTGAGATAGACAACAATCGATAGCGAAATGATCGCAAAATGACAAGATTGACAAGAGGAAAAGGATCGATAACAAAATAGATTGCAAAATGACAAGATTGAAAATGACCACGATCGACGACAAATCGATCGCAAAATGACAAGATCGAACATGACAACGATCGATGACAAATCGATCGCTAGATGACAAGATTGATAAGAGGACAAAGATCAATAACAAAATAGATTGCAAAATGACAAGATTGAAAATGACCACGATCGACGACAAATCGATCGCAAAATGATAAGATTGAACATGACAACGATCGATGGCAAATCGATCGCTAGATGACAAGATTGATAAGAGGACAAAACCCTAATTAGGATTGACGATGTCCAAAATGATGACAAATAAGCACGCACATTGATGCGACAGAATAAGATTGACCAAAATCATGATTGAAGATTGTTGTCGACAAGACCAAATTCGAAGATGAGATGAATGAAGAATGTAGAAGAATGACTCGATGTTCGCAAATGATAAAGACCAAGTGCAAATCATAGGAGAAATGTTAATGCGACGCAAAAACCTAAAATGAGGCAATGCGCAAATGTTAAAGTATGACTCCGCAAGCGTTGACCATTTTTAGGTGTCTACAGGTATGAATTTATTGAAGTTAGAAGGTTTAGGGTAGAAAATGTGGGTTCAGAGGAACCACTTCCATCTCAAGAACTGGACAATTTAGAAAATCTTGAAAAACCTGGTTCCCTTGTTGAACCCTCATCCTCCAGAATATCATCAGAACAAAATTTTCCTACAACAGAGGAACCCTTACAGGAAAAAGCTACAATAGGGGTTCCTTCTCACCTGATAAAAACTAGGGCTGCCATACGAAGGGAAAAAGGCAAGGAAAAACAAGTTGACATAGAAAGGAAGGAAGGGAAAAATGAAAGTGAGAATATACCCTCTCCTGTGGCCAAGAAAAGGAAAGTTATAAAAACAATTTCTCCTATAACCACTAAAGTGGTTGAGGAGTTAGCTACATGAAGTAGTCCTACAACCGCTAAAGAAAAGTCTCGAAGAAGCAGTGGTAAGCTCCGGGAAAAGCTTAAAAATCAAGATCAATCAGCAGAGCCAAATGTTACCATTCTGGTTGATTCTCCAGAACAAGAGCCAAACAGTCCACCTCACAATGATGTTCCTCCTTCTCCATGAAGGGAACAAGAACCACAACTATATGAAGAACAAGAATCACAACTACATGAAGAGGAAGAACTGCGGAACATTGAGCAGCCACAGAGAGAAGTAGGTTTTGAAAGGCTGGATAGCTTAACATGTTGGCATATGCACACTCCAATGAGACATTGTAGGTGATTGTAGGTTTTGTCATTGATGGAAACCTTACAATCCTATGACATCGACAAGGCATTCCATCGGCAC
This sequence comes from Cryptomeria japonica, assembly GCF_030272615.1. Taxonomy (NCBI): domain Eukaryota; kingdom Viridiplantae; phylum Streptophyta; class Pinopsida; order Cupressales; family Cupressaceae; genus Cryptomeria; species Cryptomeria japonica. The sequence continues at coordinate 645,487,474 of NC_081413.1, forward strand.
TAGCAAGAACAAACTCTACACCGGCACTCAGATTATTGGCACCGGTAGTGAAAGGAAGCATACCGACACAGAGACTGACATGATTTTTGTTTTAAATATATTTTGTTTATTATTGTAAAATCATGGTAAGCTAACTTGGCAAGTTGTAAAATGACTCTTATATAAGAGAGATCATTGTAGAACATTTTGTGTAAGTAAGAGGAATATAATTAGGTGAAATAAGACAGACCTATTATGTTAATTATAGGTTAAGGGTTTATGTAAGAAGCAGAGCAGAAACTGGTACTGGATTTGGCATTATAGATGCTACTTTGAAGCAGTACAAGACACTGGATTTATATAATCCATTTTGTAAGTTAGTGAGACTTCCTATTTTGTATTTGAGTAGTGAGCTCTAGGCACTTTGCCTTCCTGCATGTGTAGGCTCCTCTTGTAGCAGTAATATTCTCTTATTGGCCAGTAAGTGAATATTGTGGGTCACAAATCCCACCGAGGTTTTTCCCACACCGGGTTTCCTCATTAAATCCTTGTGTTATGGTGTGTTTTTCATGTGGTTGTTTTTGTCTATGTTTATTGCATTACTTTCTGTTTACCGGTACATAGTATTAATATGCTCTACATGTTTTAAGTTAAGAAAATCTTACAACCGGTTAGATACTGATTCACCCCCCCCCCTTTCTCAGTATCTGTGGGAAACCTAACAATTGGTATCAGAGCCTGGTCCTCCATTTTCAAAAGCCTAACAGCTTGAGGAAGATCTTGACACCGGTAGAGATGGAAAACTTGATGAAGCAACTTGAAGGAGCTCTCTCAGACTATGATGCAGAAAAATTGAAAAATATCAAACTTGAAGATGATCTAAAGGCTGCTCAGGATATTATTCAAGCACTTCAAGAAAATCTTACTATTTCAAGAAACAAGAGAAGAGAACTTTGTGAAAAGATGCAAAATGAGAATGATGAAAAATAAACTCTTAATGATATGATAGACAAGTTGAAATAAGAGAACATGACAACAAAGAATGAGATGCAGGATATGACTATGAGATTCTGTAAAGAAATTGAAGATAGAAAGAAGAATGAAGAAGATTTGACTAGAAGACTAAGTGATGCTGCAAATGAAAACACAAGACTCAGTTATGAAAATGATTTGTTGAAGACAGATCTGATGCACACTTAGAATGACATAAATGAACTGATGAGGCAGAAAAAAGTCTAGTAAGAGAACTAGATACTACAAATCAACATAAAGAGAAATTCAAGATAAGCTCAAAAGAACTTGGTAGCTTATTGAAAAATCAAAAACCTAAAGGTGACACTTGTGGAATTGGCTTTGAAGTTGGTGAAAGCTCTGGTACTACAAACACACAGGATCATAGCAAGCCGGTAAGACAACCTACTGCTTATAAATTGAGTGGCAAATGCTTTAAATGTAACAAGTATGGTCATAGAGAAAATCAATGTAGATCTGGAAATTATCAGAATACCAATGCACCCACCGGTCAATGTTCAAAATGCAACAAAGTTGGTCATAATTCTAAGAATTGCAAAATGAATGTAAGATGTTATGTTTGTGGAAGATTTGGACACTTATCTAATGAATGCAGAACACAAACTGACATAGGTTATGGAAAGGCTATTCAGAAAAATAATGTGACTTGTTATGCTTGTAACAAGATTGGACATATTGCAAAATTCTGCAGAAGTAAGGCACCACCAATAGACAACAAAGGTTATAGTTTGAAAGGTAAAGAAAAAGTTGAAGAAGTTAAGCAGGAATTCTCAAAACAATGGATCAGGAAATCAGAACTGAATGTGGATAGGAATACTCCTCCACTGGTAGAACAGAGTAGCACTACACCGGCAAGAGTCTCTTCATCAAATTGAAGAAATTTCCTTGAGGGTTTGGCAATCAATGAGACATATGCTATTATTCCCTTGGTTGATGGTAAAAAGTTGAATTTACTTCCATACCGGTAGATATGTTAAGTAATTATTTAACTGGAAAGCATTAAATGTGGTAGTTGGCAAATTGACATTATAAATTAATGTTTTTGGTTCCATTTCACTTCACCATGCATTCAAACATTCGAAGAGCATGAAATTTCCAGAGCTAAGGCATTTCGAGAAAAGAGGGAAGACATTTCAGAAATCAATCTTTCCAAAGGCAGAAAAAGGTATTTATAATCATGGCATCCTCTTTTGTACCTGAATTCATAGCAAACCCTACTGTAGTCGAGGTAATCAAATGCCCTAGGCCCATATTTCAGCTAGTTCCCAAGATAGCCAAGAAGGATGATAATGTAGGTGCATTTTTCCAAATTCCAAAAGGAGTTGTTTTTGCAGAAGACCTTAGAATCTATATCCATTGCCATATAGAAGAATTAGGAGATGAAGAAATGAAAAACATGTACAAGACTGTCATATGTGATGACTTCAGAAATATAAAACCTGAACACAAAATTGTTGAAACCCTAGGATTCACAGAAATTCTCTGCATTCCGGAATTCCCCAAGGAAGTGATAAGGATAGTATTGAGTAGGGTTCATGGTGAATTCTTTTGGCTAGATTCAATTCATAAAATTACCAAGGAAACTGTGAAAGCTGTAACAGGGTTACCTTCCATCAGTAACAGACCAGACAAGACAAAGAAGGTCTCAAATGACCTGGTAATGAACCTAACAGGTGTAACATCCGACAAAAGGTCCTTAAGGGTTAATGATGTAACCGACATAAATGTAAGATTCATTAGCATGATTCTAGGTTACAAAGCAACACATGCAAACAGACTTAACTCAGTCTCTAGTTTATGCATAAAAAGTGCACATGATATGGTAAAAGAGAATGTGAAAATTGATGTATGTGAATGGTTAAAGGATGAATTGATTGACAATTTAGGGAAGATCAAGAAGGATAAGAAAGGAACATTTAGATTTGGCAACTTACTTGTATGCTTAATGCTACATATAATCAAACAGGTGCTCGGTATAAGTATCAAGAACCTTGGATTTGACATACCGGTAGGGAAATAGTTATCAGACTTGTTCAACAACATGGGTGAAAGAAAACAAAAGAATATTGATGAGGATTTTCAAGCACTAAAGGCCAGAATGAACAAAAGAGTCAGACTGTCACAGGAAATTGTTAACAAATACAAGATGATATATGTTTTGTGATTAAAAAGGTTGAGATCTAGATGGAAGCAGTTATCCCAAGAACAATCTAGGTTACTGAGATGGGTTATGAGACCGATGATCACATCATTGAAACATATGCAAAAGCCCTTCTAGAAGCACCCAATGAACCTAAGGAAGAGGTATTTGGTAGTGCTAAGACCATTGAAAGCCAAATTCAATCTAAGAAGAGAGTAAATAAAGTAGAAGCAACAGTAAGGAGAGGTTCAAGGCAGGTTAAGGCTATAAAAGAAGATGTACTGAAACAAACTGGTATCACTGAAGATGAGTTACAGGCACAACAACCAGAAACTCACCTGTCACTAGTAGCAACTTCTTTAGAGAGTGACATGCCAGCTAAATTTAAAAGAGTTGTAAGGAAAAGACAACCTTCACTGGTATCCACACCTTCACCTAGAAGAACCAGGCAAAAATAACAGGCAGTGAGGCCCCCAGTCAAGAAATCTACTCCTAAGAAGAAAAAGTTGACACCAAAGAAAAGGACTCAACAAAATATTTCTCCGATTGACAGACTGTTGGATGAAATCACAGAAGAAGGATAGTTGAAAAACATCAACAAACTATATGACTCACTATCAGTTGATGATAAAGAAAAGGTTGAAAACAGTGTCATTTTACACTTGGATATCTACAAGAAGTTCTTGATGCAAATTGTAGATGAAGTACCAGATGAACTATTCAAGAGATTGGAAGCAAGAAGACAATTTGTTATAGAGCTTGACAAGAAAATAAAAATTGAAAAATTTCTTGCTGTGTACCCAGTTAAATCTCTGAAAGAAATAGATGATCTAATTACAGAAGCCAATTGGTCAGTATTCTCTACTGCACACCAGCATATTGCACGAATGGTTGGAAGAGTAAATGAGGTTGCAGAAGAAACTGAAAATGCATGGGATATATTCCTTATTGACAAGGAAAAACAGGAAGAGTATAGAAACCCTAAACCAATCAAGGTATATCAGAAAGACAAAGATAAGGGTAAAGGAAATGTTGGTGGTCCTCCAAGCATCAAAATAAGAGATAACTTATCCCCCCCGCCTCTAGTTACTCCACCGGTAACAACAACTGAAAATAAACTGATTGATGAGAGTATGGATATATCACAAGAGGATACAAATCCTAATCCTAAGGTCTTATACATAGTTGATGTTGATACTCAAAAGGTCAACATTATGATAGACAAGGACACAACTGGTAAGACAAATATGGCTAGTGAGCCACCGGTAGCTGACAACATTGATAATACTGAAGAAAAAGAGGCAGATGATAGCATAGATCAACAAACAGAGAGACAAGCATAGCAATAGGCTCCAGAACAGTAACAGGTTCATGTGGAAACAGTGCCACCGGCAACAGGAGAACAACAAAAACCTTTGCTTAAGGAAATGGAAACACAAACTGACCTACCAGATGTTGTTGGCATTTTTGTTGTTTATGTTTTGATTGTCATTGATGGACACACACTTGTATTGAGATCCCCTTTATATGTATGAGCTCATGCTCAACCGGTATTTGTTCCAACTGGTATGTGGTATACTAGTCTTTAGACTAGTGGTGATTTTGCAGAATGTGTTTCCCGGTCTGAAGCGGCATGTTGACCCCAAGTGGTTCATAGATCACAAGTGGTACGAGGGAGCAAAGCAGCACAACACATTCTTACGAGTCTTCATTTTTGTCAAACCGGCAACCGATATTTTTGTATGAATCGGTAATACTCTGTGATGAGTTACCAACTGGCATTTTGTGATGAGTTACCAACCGGCATTTTGTGATGAGTTACCAATCCACCGATTGTTTGATGGTGCCGACACATTGACGGTGCTTTTTGTGTCGTGTTACTGAGTCTGTCTAGATTCATTGAACCTAGGAAATTGTAATGTAATCCTATTGGATCGACATGAAATCAGATTCCTTTAAAAGGACATCATGTCTAGGGTTTTTAAGTTGTTGCTGAAAGGGTTAATGTTGAGCTAGGGTTTAAGGTGGGAGTCAAGAATGATCTTATTTGAAGAGATCAAGTTGTAACTGAGAGAGAGAGAGAGAAGACTGAAGTAATGTTGGAATACATTAGCTGTGAGCAATATTGGATCTAACCAAGTAGTTTGTGCTATTAGATAGATCAAACACTTGTTGATTACTCACATCTTTGACAAGTCTGTAGCCCTTAACCGGGTAGGCCTCAAAGCCTTTGTAAAATCCTCTAACAAGGTGGTTCACACATGTGAATCTAAAATCCTCTAACAAGGTAGTCTTTAATCAGACTTATCTCCTAACAGAGATTGAGATTCCTAATAGGATCTATTCTGGTGAAGAACATTGTAAGACCTTAATCGATCTGACCTTAACCGGTCTAGTTTCTATTCTGCAGATAGTGACTTGTGAGTTCCATCTCACCGTGGTTTTTTCCAGTTGGGTTTCCACGTCAAATATCTTGTGTTATGGTTGTATTATTTTTGTGGGTGAATGCTTTATTCGCATTTTGGTTTGCATGTGTGGTAACCGGTTTGACTGTTAGACTACTTTACCAGTTTATCTTTAGACTGTGTAAGTGTTTTAGTGCAGAAGTTTTTGGCATACTATTTCACCCCCCCTCTTAGTATTCATCAATTGGTATCAGAGCCTACCTTTCTATAAGTTTAACCACTTGGAAAGAGATATGGGGGAATACACCTTGAGGGAACTTACTCAATGGCTCACTAAGTCTGAGCAAGCCTATGATGATCTTATGGTCAAATATAAGGCATCTCAAGCAAAAAGAAGAGAACATGCAGAGAGGCTGATGGAACTATCTGATAGTAGTTCTGAAGATGAAGCTAACATGGAAGCCATGATTGCTGAAGTGAATAAGCTAAATGACTCAAACTCCAATCTGAGAAAGGAGTTGGAAGGACTGACTATTCGGTTTAATCAAGAGCTTGAGAACCAAAGAAAAGTTGAAGATCTGGTAAAGGACAGAGATCATGAGATCTCCAAGTTGAAACAGGAGATTAGTGCACTAACTGCTCGCCTTCATGAGAGCAGAATGGAAAAAGAAGACATGCAAGGAGAACTGAACATTGCCATCTTTGAAAATGCAAGTCTAATGGAGACAAATACTGCTATTTCTAAAGAACTCTTTGAGTCAAAGGAAATACTTGCTAAGTTTGGCAAAAGTACTGTCAAGCTAGAGCAAAAGCTTCAGTCATCTAGACCGGCAAAGAATACCAATGGTCTTGGTTTTTCTGGACATAAGGAAGGAGAATCCTTAGGAACAAATGTTGAAGCATCAAAGAAGCAACCGACACTCAAAGGAAAAGGTAAGCAAAAATTCAAACCTATTTGCTTTAACTATCTTAAAGAAGGACACACTACCAATGTATGTAGGAGCAAGGCCTACAATAATTTTCCTTATTTTATCAACAATGTACCTAGATCAAATAAGTTCAATGGTCATTGTTATGCATGCAACAAGTTTGGGCATAGAGCATTTGAGTGCAGGTCTGTAATGAATAAAACTGGAAGATATCCTCAGAGGACCCAAGGAACTGGTCTTGAACCTTTTATGAACTGGAACCACAACCGGTTTAATATCTTCAATCATCAATCAAGAAGCAGTGGCCATCAAGTGGCAACCAGATGGAGAGAAAGTTGTATGATCTATCATGGTCATGGTCACACTGCTGCAACATGTAGAAGGAAGAATGGAAACATGTACAATGGACCTTGGAGAGCACCTGGACTTGTTTGCTATCACTGTAACAAACCGGGTCACATTGCAAGATTCTGCAGAAGCAGAAAAAGTATATCTGATGATATACCAGTCACTCAGGAAGGAGAACTAGATGTTGAAAAAATTCAAGGGTACATGGAGAAAACATGGAGGAAGAAAACAATAATGTCGGAAGAGGAACCGGTTTCTGCACCTAGTGTGGAAATATCAGAACCGGCAAACTAAGCCTCAAATGCTTAGGGGGAGCAAATGGTGAAATGCTTTCGAACCCCTAGTTGACACCGGTAAAAGACCTTAACTGATATGCAATACCTGTCGCTTGGCAGAAGACTGGAAATGGTAAAAAGGCAAATTAGGGTTTACGCCCTAATAGAGGAGCATTAATGATGGTAGGTGAGAGACATGTATAAATGCATTTTTCAAATCATTTCTCACTATCTATTTTCGAGCGAAGAAAAGTTTTCAAGTGTAGAGCGAAGAAAAGGCGATTTGAGATTAGATTTCAAGAAATTGGATAACCTTGAAAGAGATTCAAATCTAGTTTGCAAGTGGTAGTGGAGAACACAAAGCGGTGATTTGGCATCCGAAGGAGAGTGAAGTGAAGCGGAATCAAGAAGCCCTAAGTTCGCGTTTGAAAGGTATTTTTCATGTTCTTGAAATACTCTTCAATGGCTTCCGCATCTCATACCAGTTCAAGTACATCCATTGAGTCAGAAAGTTTCATTCAGAGGAAGTCCAAGTATAATACTTTATCACAAGTTCCAGCTGGAGTCATAGTCGAAGAAGGAATTTATAATTATATTGATTGCAAAATAGAAGACCTAGGGTCTTTAGCTATTCATACTCAGTTAGGTCTGTTTTGTGGCAAGGACAAAAAGATCAAACCGAAATTTAGTGTCATAGAGAAGAAAAAATTCCACAATGCAGTGTATTTTCTAGAAGACTTCATAGAGGATCACATCAGGATCATTTTGAGTAGAGTCCACGGTGACAAGATGTACCTGGAGAGGACACATGATATCACGCCTCAAGCAATTCATGCAGTCACTGGTTTCTGCAACACAGGGGGAGTGCCAGCCCTGAGAAAAGTGAGCAAAACGGAAATGACCAAGCTCACCAGTTCAACAAGTGATTCACAGGGTATGACAGTCAATCCTATCAAGGATGATCTAGTGAAATACGCTTGCATGGTGATAGGATACAAAACATTTTCAGCTAGCAGGATTAATTCTGTATCTGCTGCAGTGGTAAATGCCGCTTACCGAATGATAAAAGAGGATGCATCTTTTGACTTATGCACCGGCATGCAGAGGCAACTCCTGCTAAATCTTAAGGCAATCAAGTAGGACAACTCACTGAGGTTTAAGTTTGGACAACTGCTGGTAGGTTGTTTTTCTATTTCCAAGGCTACTTTCCTGGTGTAGGAGATGTCTAGTGGTCCCCTGACCAACCAGTAACCAAGCAGATAAAGGAAAGCATGCAAGCCATTGGAACCGGCTACCCTGAGGTACTAAACAAATATTTTGATGAGTTCAGAAGAAAGATGAGTCAGAGGGTAAGAATCTCAGGTGACATAGTGAAGAAATACGAAGATGACATCTGTTTCACTATTCAGGTGGACAAATGCCTAATGGAGGTTGTTGAGCCTAGAATGGAGGAGGTAGAGCCAATGGGCTATGAAGTTATGTTTGACATGCTGGAAGGGTATGCCTCAACCCTTATTGCCTCACCTCTTGATCCAAAGGCTAAGAGGACCAGAACCTACTTGGAGAGGATTGCATTGGTTGAAGAACCATTGGTGAAGAAGGGAAAAGAACTGGCAACTAAGAAGGCTAAGGTAGTGCCTACAACATCGGCACCGGCTACCACTACAACTCCAAGAGTGACCAAGAGGTCATCGGAAAAGAAGAAACCGGAGGTAACATCGGCAAAAGTCTTCGAAAGAAAGAGGAAGACTAAGGCAAATGAATCGGACTCTGAAGAAACCGAGTCTGATGAATAGCCAAAGAAGGCAAGACAGACAAAGAAGATGAAGAAGAATGAACCGACAACATCCGCACCGGTAAATATAGACATCTCCTCTTACAAACTTTTGACACATTGTCAAAGAACAGTAAATAATATTAGGAGAAAGATACTTCATGATTTAATAGACTATTATGATGAATTTAATAGTGAGGAAAAAGATGAAGTACTACAGGAAATCATTCTTTATTTATGTAAAAATGACCGGTCACCATCAGAGATTAAATCTCAAACACCGGATTCATTATTTAAAGCATTAGACAATAAATGGCGCATTGCCATTGAAAATGAATAAGAGATTAGGGAGAAAGTCTTTGCACAGTACTTCCCCGAACTCTCTAATTCAGAATTATTTGATGCCCTAGATCAAAATAAAGGTCTCTTCTTCACAAGGAGAAGAAGACTCTGGTTGTTGGAGGGGAGAGTTGATGATGTTGAAAAAGATACACATTAGCATATGGCTCATGCTATCAGCTCTCACAAAGCACGAATGGCCAACCTCCAAGCGGAAAAGGAACTGAACAAGGGCAACATGCGGGTCAGGGTGGTGAACAAGCTGAGGACACACAACAAGCGGCAAAGGAACAGGAAGAGAAAAAGAAGAAGGGTGAAGATGAGAAACAGAAGAAAGAGGAAGAGAAGAGAAAAGAGGAAGAGGAGAAACAAAAAGATGAAGAAAAGAAGAAGCAAGAAGATGACAGGAAAAAGAAAGAAGAAGAGTATAAGGAGGAAAAGAGAAAGAAGGAAGAAGAGGAGAAGAAAAAGAAGGAAGAGGAAGAGAAGAAGAAGAAGGAAGCGGAAGAGAAGAAGAAGAAGGAAGAAGAAGAACAAAAGAAGAAGGAAGAGGAAGCACAGAAGCAAAAAGAAGAAGAAGACAAGAAGAAGATGGAAGAGGAAGAGAAGAAAAAGAGAGAAGAGAAAGAGAAGGAAGAGAAGGAGAGGAAAAAGAAGGAAGAAGCAGACAAGACAATCGAAGCAATGAAGAGCACACAGATGGAGACTCCTAAGGCAACCGGTAGCCAAGCCAAACCGGCTGCTATCTCGAGCCCCATTGATCTCCAATCTGCAAGTGAGTCTAAGCTTATGCAGAGCATCAAGGTTTCCCAAGAGTGCCTTGAAGGCATTCGCAGGAAAAGAGAACAAGATATTATTCAGGCGGCTGTAGACACATTTATCGGTTTAATCCCCGGTACTAATCTTCCTGACACTGAATCATCACTAGCACAACTCAAACTTCTATGTACTGTAGTGGATGATCAGGTGTAGAGTCTAGAAGAAGCAACAGAGGCCAATGTAAAGAAAGAGCACCAAAAGGCTCTTAATGTCACTCTAGTGAAGAAGTTGAATGAGCTTAGAACTGAACTGCTAAAAGACCAAAAAGACATAAGGAATGCCTTGGATGAGGGAAGCTTGCTACTCAACAAAATCTGTCAACCTCATCTGTTCTGTGATGATGTGCTAGCTAAGAAGCAACAGCTTCAAATGGACATATAGTCCTACTTGGGCACATTCAAGACTCCTTATGATTCTTTTGCAACATATGGGCAAACCGTTCACCGGTTCCAGGTCTAGTCAGCCAAGATGGAGCAAGAGATCAGTTCACGGTCTAGGGATTTGTAGGAGTTTCAATTGGTATTACTTCCACGACTGCAAATTCTTTAGAAGTGTTATCTGAACTTGGATGTCTTGACAGTCACACAGGAACTAAGCACAATAGATGCCATGGAGGAATAGGTATCCTAGATGTAGACAGAGAAGGAAGTGGCAACCTCCCTACTTGAGTCTTGGTCCCTATCCATGAAACAATTTTTGCAGGACTATAAATCAGTTTTTGACAAGTATTATTCATTATTGTCATAAACTCTTTTATATATATATGGAAACATGGTTTTTCAGTGGTACTTTGTCATTGTTGGCAAAGGGGGAGAAGTATATCTGGTTTTTGGTTTTAAAATTTTGATCTTCTGTCATATGGGGGAGAATTATATCAGGGGGAGAAGTATCTATCTTGAAATTTTGATATATGCTGTAATATATGTTATATGCTCTGTATGCAAAACTGCTATACATTGTATTGATTAAGGGATAGTGTATATGCTTAGGGGGAGCAATTTTGTTACTGGCAAGTTTTTGTTTTAAAACACTTAGATGTCAAAATTTTATTTTCCTAAATGTTGCCATCAATGCCAAAAGGGGAGATTGTTGGCATTTTTGTTGTTTATGTTGTGATTGTCATTGATGGACACACACTTGTATTGAGATCCCCTTTATATGTATGAGCTCATGCTCAACCGGTATTTGTTCCAACCGGTATGTGGTATACTAGTCTTTAGACTAGTGGTGATTTTGTCGAATGTGTTTCCCGGTTTGAAGCGACATGTCGACCCCAAGCGGTTAGTAGATCACAAGCGGTACGAGGGAGCAAAGTGGCACAACACATTCTTACGAGTCTTCATTTTTGTCAAACCGGCAATCGGTATTTTTGTATGAACCGGTAATACTCTGTGATGAGTTACCAACCGACATTTTGTGATGAGTTACCAATCCACTGATTGTTTGACGGTGCTGACACATTGATGGTGCTTTTTGTGTCGTGTTACTAAGTATGTCTAGATTCATTGAACCTAGGAAATTGTAATGTAATCCTATTGGACCGACATGAAATTAGATTCCTTTAAAAGGACATCATGTCTAGGGTTTTTAAGTTGTTGCTGAAAGGGTTAATGTTGAGCTAGGGTTTAAGGTGGGAGTCGAGAATGATCTTATCTGAAGAGATCAAGTTGTAACTATGAGAGAGAGATAGAGAAGACTAAAGTAATGCTGGAATGCATTAGCTGTGAGCAATACTGGATCTAACCAAGCAGTTTGTGCTATTAGATAGATCAAACACTTGTTGATTACTCACATCTTTGACAAGTCTGTAGCCCTTAACCGGGTAGGCCTCAAAGCCTTTGTAAAATCCTCTAACAAGGTGGTTCACACATGTGAATCTAAAATCCTCTAACAAGGTAGTCTTTAATCGGACTTATCTCCTAACAGAGATTGAGATTCCTAACAGGATCTGTTCTGGTGAAGAACATTGTAAGACCTTAACCGGTCTGACTTTAACCGGTCTGGTTTCTATTATGCAAATAGTGACTTGTGAGTTCCATCTCACCATGGTTTTTCCCAGTTGGGTTTCCACGTCAAATATCTTGTGTTATGGTTGTATTATTTTTGTGGGTGAACGCTTTATTCGCATTTTGGTTTGCATGTGTGGTAACCGGTTTGACTGTTAGACTGCTTTACCAGTTTATCTTTAGACTGTGTAAGTGTTTTAGTGCAGAAGTTTTTGGCATACTAATTCACCCCCCCTCTTAGTATTCATCAGGGGTCACTACAAGCAAGAATATTGCTCCCACTGGTGGAACTCAGAGAGTTGACTCTTCAACTGTAGGATCTAAGTCAACAAATGTAACTGAAGTTCTTTTAGATTCTTTAAAGAAAATAACTCATTACAGTTCACAGACATATAAAGCTATAGATGACACAATTCCAGTTTTGAAGATGATAGTTCCAAAATGCAATGTAGATAATAAGGATTCTTTGAGTCAACTTGACACTTTGTCTAAGTACATTACTGACAACATAGTGATAGTTGAACAAATAAAGGAAGAGGTATTCAAAGACAGGTTGGAAATTGAAAAACAAAAATTCTTTGAGGATCAAATAAAGAAGTGTACTAAGGAATTTGACACACTTCTACCGGAACTATGTAACACATTGAAGGAATTTAAAACTCCTTACAAAGATACTTGCAAGACAAACTTTTTAACAGTTGACATAGATAAGAAAATGAGCAAGGTACAAGAAGAATTTAAATAAACTTGCTGACAATTTTGTTAATTCACCTGATACATTATCAGTTTTTGAGCAAAAGATAACTAGTTTTGAGGAAGAATTATTGAAGCTAGAGAGAGAAAAGGAGAGAGTAATAAACAAGGCTAAGAATCCAAGATTAAGACTAAGTCCAAGACTGGACTATCTTGTATCCTTGAGGAAGGAAATATCTGAGGCACTAGTACAAGGACATAAAACACCGACAGAGCATATGCAACACCTCATCGGTACAGTTCAAAGAATAGAGGCAACAATAAAAGATTGTAAGAAGTTTTTGGAAAGCATAAATTTGGTTTTGGCGGATCTTTTTCAAATTGTAACCATCCAGTTACAAGGTTGAGACAGAAAACTACAACTCTATTGACACTTTGACAACCTTTGTCATTGATGCCAAAGGGGGAGTAGTAGTATGAGAAAATAATCAGCAAAAGACTTATCTGCTCAGGGGGAGCTCACATATTTTTGATACACATTTTTTTTGGATTACAAGTTTTGATACACTTTTTGAATTTTCTCATGAGTGTTGCCATCAATGCCAAAGGGGGAGATTGTTGGCATATGCACACTCCAATGAGACATTGTAGGTGATTGAAGGTTTTGTCATTGATGGCAACCTTACAATCCTATGACACCGGCAAGGCATTCCACCAGTACTAGCAAGATCAGACTCTACACCGGTACTTAGATCACCGACACCGGCAGTGAAAGGAAGCATACCGACACAGAGGCCGATAGGATTTTTGTTTTAAATATATTTTGTTTATTATTGTAAAATCATTGTAAGCCAACTTGGCAAGTTGTAAAATGACTCTTATATAAGAGAGATCATTGTATAACATTTTGTGTAAGTAAGAGGAATATAATTAGGCGAAATAAGGCAGACCTATTATGTTAATTATAGGTTAAGGGTTTATGTAAGAAGCAGAGCAGAAACCAGTACTAGATCTGGCATTATAGATGCTACTTTAAAGCACTACAAGACACTGGATTTATATAATCCATTTTGTAAGTCAGTGAGACTTCCTATTTTGTATTTGAGCAGTGACCTCTAGGCACTTGGCCTTCCTGCATGTGTAGGCCCCTTTTGTAGCAGTAATATTCTCTTATTAGCGAGTAAGTGAATATTGTGGGTCACAAATCCCACTGAAGTTTTTCCCACACCGGGTTTCCTCATTAAATCCTTGTGTTATGGTGTGTTTTTCATGTGGTTGTTTTTGTCTCTATTTATTGCATTACTTTCTGTTTACCGGTACACAGTATTAATATGCTCTACATGTTTTAAGTTAAGAAAATCTTACAACCGGTTAGATACTGATTCACCCCCCCTCTCAGTATCTATGGGAATCCTAACATAGCATCCGCTGTAGAGCAGGTTATTGAAGCAGGGAGAAACGTTGCAAAGATGAAACCTAGGGCACCTATTCATAAACCACCTACTTCCTTTACCAGTCATGCAGTGGCACTTTCTCTTTATCAGGAGTGGGAATTGGAAAAGGTAAAAATGCAGATGATAATGGACCGACAGGAGAAAATTATTGAACAAAAGAATGAGGAAATTGCTCAGCTTAAAAATAGGGTGGAAACGGTAGCCACTATGGTACCACAACTAATGCAATGCTGAGCACCTCCTTGTCTTTACTCTCTATATTTAAAAGAGTAGCATATCAGTTTTCAGATGATGAGAATTGTCAGGGATCTAAGTCCCTCATTACAAACACCTGAGGAATTTTACAATGTTTATCAGACATCTCCTACAGCCATTAAGAACCTACTTTGTGAATTTTATTTACATAACTATGTTGTTCCAGATGATATCAATTGGAACCCTCTCCTCTACATTGGAGATATCCAATTGAGAGCTCTCATGTCATGGATGCAGAATGAAATAGCAAGAGGAGAGTAGTTTTAAGTACATAGAAAGGAAGAACTTGACCTTTCACTACCATTAAGGGTTGAATCAAGAGAGCCTAGCAAACTTTACTTTGACTGGAAAAAGATTGTATATGAGCCAGATTTTACAAAAGATATTCTACCCTTAAGGGAGGAGGTATATAAAGAATATGAACAAATGGCTTGAAGGGAAGGACACGTAGCAATAGGACATTTGGTCTAATGTTGGAATAGCCTGCCAGATGACCTAAGGCAATCTGAGCCACACTCCATTCAAAACTACTATGTAGCACTAAAGAGGGCACCCAAATATATGCACTTGGGAAGAACAAAGGGAAGACATTGGTTGCCTCTTAGTTTTCAGCCTCCAATCCTCCTATGGCCATTAATGGGATGTAGGGATAATGATCCACCATACAGTGAAGCAGCAAAATGTACCAAGTGGATGAGATTGGAGAAAATGAAAGGATTCTACTGCAGTTTGTCTGCAAGTGGTTCTGGGCAGGTTACTCCTCGCAATTTCAGAATTAATGCCCAAATTTAGAATTTTCTTGTTGCTGGAGGATTGACAATAAGTTAGGTTAGGGGGAGATGATGAGCCTAAATAATGGCTCTATTTTGATAGATTTTTGTTATAATACTCCTGCCTAGGTCTTATGATTAGATGACATTTGGATCAGGATACTCTCCTAGTTGATACCTGTTAAGTGTTTTTGAAATTGATTTGACTTATACTTAAGGTTGTCATATAATGTTTTTTAAATGATTTATCTATGCAAATATCTAAAATCAATCTTAAGTATGGTTTAAATTATATCATGTTAGCATTAGTATATACACATGTTTGTTGTGTGCATTAATATCATGATGCAGGGTCGACAAAAGAGAATGAAAGACTAAGTGGCGATTTAATGAAGCACCAAGTATATAGCCACAATGCAGACCCAGTCAAAGGAAAATAGTAATAAGGGAGATCAAGCCACTTGATCGGTTCTTCAACAAAATGATTTATGGAACATTTATAACTGTTCTTAGTGGAGCTTAGATCTAGGAAACATGTCATGCCATATTTTCTCAGCTGCAGGGAAGATGTTGTTCTGTTTTCCTACACTGACTTCTTCTTCTTTTATTTAATGAATCTTGTTTGCCTATTTTGTGGGAATGTGGTTGACCAGTTAGGAATCTGTTATAAGCTTCCTTATAAATATAGGGGTCTCTCTCTCTCTCTTCT
The DNA here is from genome assembly GCF_030272615.1 of Cryptomeria japonica. Classification (NCBI taxonomy): domain Eukaryota; kingdom Viridiplantae; phylum Streptophyta; class Pinopsida; order Cupressales; family Cupressaceae; genus Cryptomeria; species Cryptomeria japonica. The sequence continues at coordinate 645,503,401 of NC_081413.1, forward strand.
TGGGAGTAGTGGAGAACGACCATCATATTTGAAATACTCAAACTTTTGGTATTTTATGTATCTTAACAGTCAAAATGGAATAAAGAGATCAATGTGATTTTAGAAGCTTAATAGTTGTAATCTGAAAGTTCTGGATATGCTCACTCAAGGGGGCCCACTTGGTGAGTAATCCTTCATGTTTTCTAGTTAATTTCCATTCTTTAGTAGTAGTTGTTTTGGCAATTGTCTGTTCTTGCAGCCACTAGAAACAGTTCCTGTGTTTGTTCCTGTAGCCACAACAGAAGAGTAGTTCATATCTACTTGCCAGAATGTTATCATTTAGTAGTAATTGTTTGAGTGATTTCCAGTTGTGAATTTAGATTAAGTATTAGTTCAGTGAGATTTTGCATGTTTACTTTAAAGAATTTCCTTTCCTGCAGTAATATAAAATGGTTGCAATATGAACTAGGTGCACATACAATGCTGACCCATTTTAAGTTTACGTCCCTGGTTGATAAGTTTAAATGAGCCTTTGCTACAAGAAAGCTAGCTATTCAAAGATACCCAATCTCTGATTTATTACCTAGTTGTCATTCCAGTTGTGAGGACCAAAATGTATGTTGTAATCCGGTTGGATGCAATCAATTTTCATGCAATAAAACAATCTGTTCTGCATTGCCTCCATCATATCTTTGTGTTTCCATTGTGTTTACTCTTGCTAACCGGTCTAGATTGATCTCTTTGAGGTCCCTCCTCACCGATGACTGCTTCAAACCCGCTTGTCCTAACCTTTGAACAATTATCACAGTAAATTTTCTAACTTAGGGTAAGTGCACCAAGAAGGTGAACAAAAAGGGGGGTATAAGTGGCTACTTTTTTTTTTCTGAAAAAAGGTAAACTTGAACTTCAAAGAGATATTTGAAGGTCATACACTAAAAACTAGGAGTTGAGAAAAGAATAAGAATTGTAGTGCTCTGAATCTAGTTTCTAAACTACTAATTTTTTTAAAAATTGGATAAGATTAAGAGGGTCAAACCTCTCGCGCATGAAAAACTGTTCCTGATTTTTTCAGAAAAATGTAAAATAGCTGTTTTCGTGCATTGCACAAAATATATAGTTAGATTTATTATTTTGCAAAACCCTTTGGTAGGATGATAGGTAAGAGTGAGATCTAGAAGTTGTGTATTTTTTGTAATTTTCTAAATTTGGTACCTGTTTGTGCACTGGGCATAACTTGCATCAAAATAATTGAAAATGCAAACTTCTTTTTTTAAAAGTGTATAGAATCTAGTGTAGAACAATAATATGTAATTTATTTTGAATTTGGTCAAGTATATCAAAAGTTATTAAACAAATGGTAGAAATATGTTTGAGGACTTTCAAGGCACTGGTAAAGAAAATTAAAGTTTACTATGCTAATGTAGTCCAAAAATAGAAAAAATTATATGATCAGAAAACTGAGAAGATGTGTGAGATAATGGTGGTAATTTTAGAGATACCCACTTGATCATTTGTAAACTTGATGATGACAAAGTCAAGAAATCATGTTGGAAGATGAAAAAACATGTAAAGGGACAAAAATGGGGGGAAAATGGGCTTGCAAGGCTTAGGGTCGTTTTCCAACCCTCTTACTAAGCCAAAACCCACACGTGTTTTGAAAAACAAAAAGTACTATTCATAGTTCTACATAACCCATACTGATTATGTAGAACTAAAACAATTATTTTGTGTTTGACAAAACCTGTACGGGTTATGAAGACATAATAATGTCCACTTCGTTGCTTTACCATGTGTGGGCAATAGAGGCTTTCGCTAGGGGAGTAGTGTAGATGCTCTCAATCTGTCTGGAACACGATGGCAACACTTTGCTTGCACGGCAAAGGCACCATGCTTGGGATAGATGGAATCAGGGGTATGGGCATTGGAACCGTGATGTCCCGGTAAACTATATCTTCAATGTGCTGGTTCTATAGTGGTTTATAAAACTTTTTTATTCAATCTTGGATCATGGAAAAAGGCTAGGTGAGTATGACCGTAACCATTATTTTGTGTTTGACAAAACCCGTATAGGTTATGAAGACATAATAATGTATGCTTGTAAACTTAACATTTACTACACATATGTATAGACATACATATATAATATGTGTTTATGTATGTATATATGCATATTTATAGTTATATATACATATATTTATATAGATATATGCATATATGCTTGTATACATGCATGTCTCTTTTCTTTCCCTTTCTCTCTCATCTTCCTTCCCACATCATCGTCTCTGTCTATTTTGAGCCCTAATCATCCTCCTTGAGTTCTATCTCATCTCTCTTCCCTTTACACTTCTCTCTCTACCGAGTCTCTCACCCTTTTCTCCTTCTCGTTCTCTCTCTACCTTATGTCTCTCACACTCTCCTCCTTCTCCTACTCTCTCCCTATCCCACTCTCTCTCTCTCTCTCTCTCTCTCTCATCCTATCTTATTCTCCCCCTCTCCCCCTTCTCTATATTTCTCTACCCCTCCCTCTCCCTCTCCCCCCTCTCCCTCTCCCTCTCATTATCTTATCCCACTCTCTCTCTCTCTCTCTCTCTCTCTCTCTCTCTCCTTCCTTTTCCAAATCTCCTTCTCTCTCCCTCTCCCCTCTCCTTTTCCCAAAATCCTTCCCTCCCTCTCCCTCTCCCTCTCTCTCTCTCTCTCCCTCCCTCTCCCTCTCCCTCTTTATCCTATTCTCCCCATCTTCACCCTTCCTCTCTCTCTCTCCCAATCTCCTCTCTCTCTCCCCCTCTCTCCCCCTCCCCCTCTCCTTATCCCATTCTCTCCCTCTCTTCCTATCTCATATTCTCTCTCTTACCCCCTCTCCCCTTACTCTCTCTCACTCCCTCTCCTTTTTCCAATCTCCCTCCCTCCCCCTCTCCTTATCCTATTCTCTTATCCTACTCTCTCTCTCTCTCTCTCTCTCTCTCTCTCTCTCTCTCTCTCCTATCCCCTATTCGCTCTCTTACCCCCTCTCCCCCTACTCTCTCTCTCTCTCTCTCTCTCTCCTTTTCCCAATCTCCCTCTTTCTCCCTCTCCCTCTCCCCCTATCCTTTTCCCAATCTCCCTCTCTCTCTCCCTCTCCCTCTCACCTTTTCCTAATCTCCCTCTCTCTCCCTTTCCCTCCATCCCCCTCTCCTTATCCTATTCTCTCTCTCTCTCTCTCTCTCTCTCTCTCTCTCTCTCTCTCTCTCTCTCTCTCTCTCTCTCTTTCCCTATCTCTCTCCCTCTCTTCCTATCCCCTTCTCTCTCTATCTCTAACTTTCTCTCCCTCCCCCTCTCCTTATCCTATTCTATCCCTCTCTTCCTATCCCCTACTCTCTCTCTCTCTCTCTCTCTCTCTCTCTCCACTTCCTATTTGGTTCCTAGTTCTACATAACCCATATGTGTTATGCAGAACTAAGGCAAAAACTTCTAGTTCTACATAACCCACCGGTTTCTAAAATATATAATTTTTTTGGCTAGGCTTGGTGTGTTACCAAGCCTAGCACATTTTTGAATTTCCAGAACATGCACGGGTTATTAAAAATTCATTTTTTTTGCATGTAGCCACTTTTCTATTCACCATCTTGGTGCACTTACCCCTTACATTTAATGATAAATTTGAACGAAATGCAAGTCTTAAGTTTAATAACATGCATTAAACAAATATAAGATACAATATCGATTCGAACATAAGTTATGCAATGTAAGAAATGTAAAGTCGTAGTAAAGATTTGCATGAAGTAGCGTAAAGCTAGTTAAACATGTAATCACATAATTAACGTGCCATGATTAGGATAACCATTCAACTTAAGTATGGTCATAAATATGAAAATAAGGTAATGTAATGATAACTCAAAATTTACGAAATGCTATGACAAATAAATAACTAGAGTTAAGGTGCATGAGGAACTATGATTAATATAAAGATCTTAATAAACTAGCTTATCAATTTAAGTCATACCATGCAACCATGCATTCATGAAAGAAATTAAAGAGAACTCATCAAGAAACACATGAGCCATGAATCATGCACACATGAACACATGTTAGTAGGTTAGTGCTTAGTGGTTTTCTCACTTCTCTCATTAGTTACATATTACATGGTGACCTCCTATTGCAATTTAGATAGTAGACCTCAAGGTCTTGTACATAGCTTACATAGCTTAATCAAGAGACCACAGTGGTCTTATTACAATGATACAACATACTTTTACTACATATGATTTTACATTGATGTACATGATTCTCTGTCTCCGGATGTAGTGTCTTCCTCGCCATCAGACTCACCTCCATCTGCGATCTGGAAGAAAGACAAATAACCTAGGCATTTTATCCACCCAACCAAATGAAGCTTGCGCTTCTTAGTGCTCATGATAAGCTCCCGTCCCTCACAACGGAGTATCCTAGCAAGCTGACATCAAACTTCGAGAATGGAAACTTTGTGTGCATGTAGAATCTAACAACCAAATTGTTGAGTTTAACTTCATGTGTTATGACAAGGAGAATATTAATTTACTTATTTATTGGCTAATTTAACCCTATTGGGGTAGGTGTAAACACCCTTCCCTGTTATATCCCATAATCAAGCACATCTTTCCAAATTACATCCATCATAGATCATCAAGAAATATTTACCCTCCCATGTTAGGTTTAAATTTCACATTCAGTATTAGATTTATGGATTCCATCATGTAACCCATTTATAACTTCCATTTACCCGTATTAACACATCCTTCCTAAATAGTTAAAATTAAATGACCACTCCCGGTTAGATTGATTTATTATAAAGACTTGATTTCGTATTTAATAGTTCTCCTTAAAACATACCCAAATATGGAATTTAAACTCCATACAACTTCAAGAATTAACATATTCTATATATCTATATATATATCTATGTATTTATATATTAAAGAATTAGTGTGAAGTCTGAATTTTTTTGAGTATAATAATAATAAATGATAAGAGTAAAGTACTCTTTACCAAGACAAGAATCGGTTCATAAAGAATTCATCTTTAGCGATTTGAAAAGATAGTGAAGGTAGTTGCTATATAGAAATTGGTAAAAGAGATTTCAGAAAGAAGTAATCCAAAACTATGTCAGAGACATCAAGCAAAAGATACGCTGGGTAATATAACATAAAGGGTATTATCTAACTAAATTTGACTGCAATAAATGAACACATCTTATATATGTAATAATATTATCAAATCAGAAAAGAAAAACCGATCATCATCTTTACCAGCTCAAGGGGAGTCGGTCAGGCACAAAATCAGAGAGTATAGCAAAGTAAGGGTGCGATGAAAAATACTTGAACCTGTATTGATACCCGATTAGAAACTATGCCAACAATCATTCAATCCAATCAATTTAAACAGATTGACCCAATTAATTATTCACAGAACCAAGAAAGATTGTGAGGGGGAGGGCGATTCAAAACTGTAACCAAAGGAGTATCATCCTTGCTTGAAATCGACTTAGCCAACAAATTGTAGAATAAAAGAATGAGAAGGGGGGGGGGAGGGGGGCGTAGTTCGAGGGCGATTTACACATCAAGTTTGATTAAGAAAAGAAAACTCTGTTCATAAATAGTGTAGATCGATCTAATTAGCTATGAGATCAGAACAAACAAATCAAACCATGTTACATTTTGTCACGAACCATATTTATTTGTAATTATTTATAAGGAAAATAATGCTTATTTTTCATTTATAAAATTTAAATGAAATTGAAATGGAATTTTTAGTGAAATAGATGATAATGAAATAAGAGTTCAAATGCAATGAAATGATTTACATGTAATTGAATGATCAATATTATTTTTATTACGAAATTGGGATTGTCATTCCTAATGAGCAATTGAGTGCAAGTGAATGCAGGAACAGGTGAACGTGAATGAAGGTGAGAACATGGTTCAGGTAGAGTTGTTTTAGCTCTTGGACTTCGCTAGAATAGATGGTAATCTCACACACCACTTTAGAATACTTATGCGTGCATTGGATATATAAGTAGAGTTTGTGATAGAATTAGAATTGAATTTTTATGAGTGATTGTGAAATATTATGCTTTATTGTTAAAAGAGATGTATTTTGTTTAATGATTTAAAAATAAATATTGACCCTATGATTACACGTTCTTTTGTGCAGATATGTGTGATTTGGTGAAACTATATATATTATTTTGTTTACAAGTTTTATATATATATATATATATGAGTTCGAATAATAATGATTTGATCATATATATATTGGTTTACTCATAAATTTGATTACTATACTTTTTGAAATTATATACATATTTACATATACATAATCTTTATGTTCATATTTTCATATACTTAATCATTTAATATATATATATATATATATATATATATTATGGCCGACTCAATCAACAACACGTTATGAATGACAAAGTGAATTAAACGCCAAAAATGGTGGTAGACTTATTCTACATGTTACACGGACTTATTTAATAGAACGACACAGAACAATGCTAGTGGGAGTCGACTATTCCTTATGCATTGCAAAGGGAAGTCGATAAGTGTATCGACTCTACAATAAAACAAGCGTTGTTGTTTTGAATACGTGCTAATCAATGCATTGAACTGATTGAGTTCGAGTCAAACATGAACCTTGTGCCGTTAGATTAAGGAACTACATGGATAAGTTAATTGCCATGTGCTAAACGGATTGTAGACGTGTTGTTAGGAACACCTAATCATATTGTATGATATAAGGAAGTCGACATAGTGAAGTCGACTTGGCATGAAGGAAATGCCACAAGACTTGGAAATTACTTGCAAAAGAATTGGTATTAATGGCGACTCATAGAAAACTATGAGTTAAGGGGGAGTCGATATTATTATCGACTCATGAAGCAAACACTTAGAGTTGTATTGAACACCAACTTCTCAAGGAATGCTATCATGATGTAGAGTTCGAGTTGAACATGAGTATTTCATGTAACAAACAAGCCGTGTTTGTAGAGTTCGCGGTAAACAAGGACTACAATTGCAAGCCTAGATGGTAGGACTTGATACCACATGCCATTCAATTGATTTGGAACTGTTAGATCTGTTGCTCAAGGTGGCATAAATAATAGTTAAGATAGGCTCGAAACCAGGAAATGGTAGTTGGAAAAATAACATAAATATAGAGAATTTACACAAAAAATACACAGAATGACAGAGAGCACGACGATACTAAAAATATAGTAAGAAATATGCAGAGAATAGAGAGTATAAAATAGAGAAGAGAGAACTTCAGCGATAGAACAACATAGAGGAGGAATAGCATTAGAAATTTGGACGTATTGCAGATAGCTTTGGGAGAAGTTTATCAGTGATCATTATAGACTTGGATCGTATTTAAGAGGTAGGCTCTATTCTTGCAAATTTTGTTGTAGAGATCTAAAAGATAAAAAAATGTTCTATTTTGTTCAAATTTAGACAATAATCAAATGAAGGAATTAGAATCATGATATTCAATTTCCTGATATGAAATTGTAATGGTACTTTTCCCCTATGATTAATTTAGTTTTTATAATCCTTTTTAATTTTATAGCTAATAAGATCCCAATATAGATAAACTATGTTGGATAAGAATAACTCATTGATTACTTTGAGTATGACTTATATCCTTGACTACAAAATATAAATCCTTCAAGTTTATTCCAATAGAAGTGCATATGCATTAAAGAACATTTCTAGTGAGATTTAGGGAATAACCCCTTGAAACTAGATGATAGATTTATTTTAACCTTGGCAAGCAAAAAAAATAGAGACAAGGTACTTGAGCCGTTTAACAGATCACCTCAAAAAGTTATCATCTCACCAAAATGGAAATTGTATGTGAAAATGACTATGTGGTTTATGGTTGAGGGCGAATGTCACATTAAACACATTGAAATTGATATTTGCCACTGACATTGCACAAGAATTTTTTTTATCTAGAATTGGTTTTCAAATAATCTATGTACAATGATTCATGCCCCAACCTAATCAAACCTGGCAACTATGGTTGTATTCGACAATTAATTCCCTATTGCACTTCGTAATAACAAGAGCAACGCCCATTGTCAATAATCTACAAAGAATACAGGGTTTTAGAGCTACTAAATTTTTGAGATGAAAAAAATTGCAGCCTTTTAAATGAGAATACTAATTGCAAGTTGAAGTTTGTTTTTAGGCATGGGGTAAGAAATGTTCAGCTGTTTTGAAGTTGTTTTTGCAACCTGTTAAATGAAAATTTTGGTTCGATTTGAGATTTGGTTTCAATATATTCCTGTCTTATATTGTTCTTTTAATACTTTCTTGTGAATTTGTATGCTAACAACTATGTTATATGAATATTGAGACAAATTTACTAGTGTAAGTGAAACCATATCATTCTTGTTGTTATAAATACGAGGGTAAATTATGTTTTTTTAAATTTGATGAGAATTTATCTCATTCATTTTCAAGATTAAAATCTCCAGCGATTCGCTCATTCACTAAATCCATTGAATACTAAGAACCAGATCTATACTATCAAATACACTAAGGACTTACGTTTTGTACATAGTCACAATTTCTTGTTCTTGAGCTGATATTTCAAAGTCTTGATTCCTGTTCAATTATAAAATTCTTGAAATGCAAACTAGACCTTAAGAACATGAAACGAATTTAAATTATAAATTTTACAGCTCTATTTTGGGGATCGATAGAGGAGGATACCTTTTGTCAAACTTTAAGAATGCAACACTGTTATTTTTCTTATGACAACATGGTGTGCAGAAATGGGTAATGGACATGATTATAAAATATGGAAGCATGTATAATACAATGTATAATGCCTCAAAAGAATGTAGTCACAAGGCACGCTATGATTGGAGGATGTGCCCAAAATGAATTTTGTTGAAATGCCTATGGAAATTAATACAACTTGTAGTAAATTTACAACATGCAGTAAATTTTATCGGTAGAGAATATTTGTTGTTATTTGCAAATTATATGAAATAACTTTCAAGCATGAGGTACTACAAAATATAGCCTATTAAAAACTTCTTTTTTTTTCCTCACTGTGTTTGTAAGTAAATTGCAAGGGCATTTACCAATGCATATAATGTGCAGATTTATTGCAACCTCTATACCTACATTTTCAAAATTTTCACTAGATGATTCCAAATGAGATAAGTTTTTAAATATATATATATATATATTTTTAATTTTATTTTATTTTATTTTTTTCTTCTTTTTATGGTTTCAAAAAGAAAATTTTTCCTCAAGTGGAATTTTGAGTCTTTAGCTTTAAATCTTTCATGAAATAATTTTATTTAAATTATAATATCAAATAGAAATCTTTATGCAACGGATTAGGGTTCTAATTTGGGTTGGTAAAATTTTATATATAAAATAACAGTAACCCAAAACTAATAACTAGTAGAGTAAAGATCGTTGAGGCTCTGATACCAAAATGTAATGGTACTTTCCCCCTATGATTAATTTAGTATTTGCAATGGATTAAATAAATCAAATATTAAGTTTACTTAAGATAAATAATTTAAAAGAAAGGTATATACATCAATAATCAATAATAAAACATTGAGGTAATAATTTGTAGCAATGAAATATTAGGGCAATGACAATATGAAATTGATTAATACATATCTGTAAATCACGGAGAGGCTTCTTTCTTGCACACAGAGGATTAGTTATAGGTATAGGGTTTCCAAGCAAGGGAGCACTCCAGGAGGACACGGTTCTTACACAGAACCCCACATGCCTTCACGACATGAAATAAACACGGTTCTTACACAGAACCCCACATGCCTTCATGGCATGAAATAAACACAGCCCTGACCAGGACACTCCCGGATGTACGCTGTACTCCGTGTTGGACACACATTATATGCCCCTTCTCCAATGCCCACTGCCCACCCACCAGACCTTAACTATCCCCTCTCTTGTGGTTCCTTTAATTTATCCTTCTCTATTAATTCATAAGTTTATATAATTTCACAAGGGTGTTTACCAAAAATCACACCCTTTCATTATAATAATATTTTTTTAATTGCTTTGATTTATATATTCTTTTATTAAAGATTCTTTCACGGGAAAAAGTCCCATAACAGAAACCATTTTAAATTGTTTTAAAATACGTTCATGTAAATAAAGATGCAATAATGAAATATTTTCTTAGAGTTTGTTGATAAACATAGTGAAACTCATGGAAATTAGATCACCAAACCCTCTAGAAACAGAGTAAGAGGATAGAGAGAGTTTGTGCATTATAAACTTTGAATCTGAACCACAAAGAAGATGAAATACTAGGATAATGAATTATTAAATATTGAAGCTTATTTTGATTTCGTGAAGAAAAGAGTTACACTCCCGAATTTGATCCTTGCATTAGAAGTTATGATGATTATTGGGTATCTCATTTTAAAAGCCATATAGGTATGCGCATTATGAATTTCAACATGTTAAATGCTCTTATGGAAAATTACTAAAATCAGTTAGTTGAATTCATAAATCATGAAAAAACCACATGATAGTATCAAACTAATATGTTATTCGACGAAAGAGGTAGACAAACCAAAACATGTGGAAAGATAGAGAAATTAGGCAATATAAACATGGAAATTCTAAACCATAAGAAATAGAATGCAAGTTAATGATTATGCTATTTAAATGTTATGATAAATGAATAAAAGAATGTGTACTCATTTTTTATTCAGTTTTTTATGTAAACATACATACATGTGTTACACCTTCTTATTTTAATTCTTATCCTTGATTTACTTGAAAAGATAGAAGCGAAAGATTGTTTTCTTATTGGATATAATTGATTTTAAACGAAAGATTGTTTCTTCTATATTTACTTGAAAAGATAGAAGCGAAAGATTGTTTTCTTCTTAGATGCAATTGGTTGTAAATGAAAGATTGTTTCTTCTATATCTCTTAAACAAAAGGATGTTTTCCTTAAGAATGTAATTTTATCATGCAAGAAATGGGAAGCTAGAAAAGAAAGATTGTCTTCCATGTACTTCTCCTGATTTTATATGAATACTTGAAAAGCTAGATATGTTTGTGTTTGTGGGAAAGTTACCTTCCCGGAAGGGTGCCGAATGTGGAATCATAGAGATAATAGTTTGCTTTTCAAAACTATCTTTTATTGCAATGCATGGCATTATACTTGGCCAAGTAACTTATTGACCATTGAAATAGATGGATTCATTTATGCTCTCTACCATATCTTTGATTGATCTTGCTAGTTTCTTAATGGAATTAAAAAATTAAAAATGCATGTATCACTCTAGGCATGCACTAGATTCCATCTTGTGTATCAAATTCTTTTTGCTAAGCAATTTGTGCAGGGTCAGGTAATCTTGATTGACTAAGAATTCCGGGGAAATGTAAGCTTCAAGGTTGGGTGGAAAAAACACCTAAATCTTGTTCTCATCTTCATTGTAAAGATTGCATTGAAGATAGCTTGGATTGCAGATCAAAGGACACATCTCATCCTTTACTTAATATTTATCTTGTTATATGAACTTAAGGCAATAGAAAGGCCTAAGTATGGTATGCAGATATGATTGAAATACTACTACACTTTCTTATTGAATAAATGATCTTTATCTCTTTTCAGAAATCATAATGACATCATTAGAAATGATCATTTAGAGCTAAAAATGGAATTAGGGAAGAAAATAGACTTATTAAAGGTATTATGAGTCTATTTAAGAATAAAAAGTATTTCATTTTGTAATTGAATTTAGAACATTTTACGTCTTTACACATTTGCAAATTGGAGAAAAGAGGAGGCATTTTCATAACAATTCGATTCAACAAAAATGCAAATAGGATCAAGGAAAAATGGGGAGGGGGCGATACCAACAAAGAATACCCTGCAAGACTTGAGAAGAGGAGGCACCTTGCTATCTGCAACTCTTCCAAAAAAAGATCGATTCAATAATACTTGGCGGTAGAGAGTGTGTGAGGGGGGTGGTGTTGTGAAAGTAGTAAGACACTTAGCGCCTTCTCCCTGTCCAACCAGTTTGCCATCGAAAGGACCCCCACTTCCAGAAAAAAATTCGACTCATTACAAATGTGATAGTTAAAACTTGGACGAATCAAATAGTGGCAAAGGATTGGGTTTTATAATCATTTGGCTAGAAGAATCGATCCTCAGATTGTGGATCTTGATTGAAGAATTCAGGATTGATTGGTATTGGAATTCGAGAAAACTCAAATAGATTTGCCAGTTAAGAAAGTTGATCAAGAGTTGGACTAGATTGATTAGCCAGTAAGGAAGAGCAAATTTTGAGGGTTGATAGGAAAGGCAGTTTAACTCTCCATCAAATTTGAAACTCAAGTGTTAAATTTAAAACATGCTTGAATTTAAATAAGTCATTAAATTAATATTTTAAATTCATTTACTTGTAATCTCTTATTTAACATTTTAATTGAAATTTAATATTTTATGCTTCAATTATATCATAATGTTATTTATTATCAACTTCCCAAATCGACTTTATTATTTGATCAATTTGTTTAATTATTACATGTGTGTGTGTGAATGCACATGCCACATTCCCCAGGTTACTGTTGTTGAGCTAGAAGACCCCTCCTCGGTTATTTGTCTGCCTTTGACAGTCGACCCTGCATCCATCTCGCACTCAACAAAAATCGTCAAATCATCATGATATTTAGAAATTCGCAATATAATTAAAATAATGCAGTTAATAACATCATCATATATATATATATATATATATATATATTTTCAATTAAATAACATCAAAATATCATTACATAGCATCATAATGTCGTCAACACTTCATAATGTCAAACGTAAATATTGTCGCGAGACACATCAAATATTATCATAATATCAATGTCAAAGGCACTACCTCTTTTTGTATAGGAGCCTCGACTACAACAACATTGGTTGAAGGAACATAATATCATCAAGCATCAATAATATCGGATCGTGACAATATTGATTGCAACAAAGAAGTCGTCAGGCAATGAAAGTAGAATGAAGTGTTAGCGCAACTTAACATGCAGTCTTCCCCGTGATTTACGGTGATTGTGATTTGCATTGTTGCTTATGTTTAAGCTAACCAAAGAGTTCTTGTTTTTAACTCCCTCTTCATCTTCTAGTTCTGTTTTATGCAAACAGTTCTTGATCTCTAGAAATTCCATGCATCTAATACATAATTTCTGCTCCTGTGATCTATAAACCAATTGTAATTCATTCAAGTTTTAATATGGTAATGTAAATGATTTAATTACACTAATTCTTTTTCTTCAAATTTCAATATGCAAGTTTTGTTTCTTTTCTTTTCTAGCTAGATTCTTCTGCTGTGCAGAAAATTTAAAACGAAGAAGTATATAAGATATAGGTATTACACGATGCAAATCGTGAAATCAATGCAATGAAGAAAACCGATAACGCCTTGCAAGTGCTGTACGAACGCTATCCCTTGCATTGTGCGACGTATCTCCCAATCACATTCAACGTGGAATACTGGAAGTCAAAATCAATTCAAGTCGATGAAAGCATATTCAATACGGGGCATGTGGTGTTTGATTTTCGAGCTAAGTGATCAAAGGATTTGAATGCAAAATTCAATGCATCCCCTCTATGGTCGATTGGAGGATATTTAATAAAGGTGGCGAACATTGTAACAAGACCTTTGGCAACTCAACAAACGTGACGAAATATTTAAATGATAAGGCAAGCATTAAATGACAGTGATCGCGCAAACACAAATACCTAAAGTCGATGGCTTGAGACAGTGCGAAGTTCAATATATGTTAAATCAATATCCAAAGCAAAGTTCTAAGTTGGCGGCCCAATGTCCTTCACTAATAATCGATGAGGAAGTATGAAATGAAGATGGTAAACTTTGCAAGCTCGATGAAGATTGCACTTAACAATGCAATACCAATTACACTAAAAAATTCGGAGCCTTAAATGAAATTGTAATGGGTATATAATCGTTCAAATTCAAAGGTTCAGAGTTCGACTTTTTGATATAATAAATTTAATGTTTGATGCCTTACATTTAAAATCGACTTTTCCAATCCATTATATGTCGGCATCAACTCCTTTAATGAAATTTGCTCGACTTTGCCTGATCGATTATAAGTTTCAATTTGATCAAATAGTGATCGATTTGCTTTTCATCTGCAATATTCGACGTCCATTTATCAGCGAGCTGTTTGATAGCGACTGTGAGCTTTATCAGGCAGCGAAATCATCTCCAAATTGATCACCAGCGATTCCAGTTTTGATCGAGTTTTAATCATCTTAAGGTGGCGATTTTGATTTCAGATATCAGCGAATCCACCTTTCGAGCACCAGCGATTTTGATCAGATTCATATACCGACTTCAGTTTTAATACCAGGAAGTTGGTGATCTGCGACTTGGTGTTCAAACTTATGACAAGGCCTGGCGATATTATCCTAAGGGGAATTGATGTGTTGCAACTTGACCACTGATTGGCACTCATCTTGTTTCATAGCGATCAGATTTTTGAATATCAGTTCACAAGGTCCAGCGACAAAGGCCTTGAGAGATATTTGTTCGCACATACTACCATTCTGAATTGTAATAGCGAACTCACACAGCGAATTTGCCTTCAAAACTACGAATGTGACCTCTAAGTCGACGGTTTAGGGTTCTGATCTGAGAATCAGTGACTTCCAAATCAGATTGACTGTCTTCATTTGGAATAGTCTTGTGCGTTTGAAGGTGGTAATGCATTGGTAACACATACCCATTTATTTCAAAGCGATTTCCTTGTCAAAACTGATATTATTACTTGCTGATGTCACTGCGTTGATCTGATTATTATTATTTTGACAGTACCACACAGGTTCGAATCACCTCATTGGCCAGCTAGTTGACAAAGTTTTGAAGGTGCATAATGGCGGGATCGTGACAAGTGCTTATCAAGGAGGACTTGAATAATGTCATTGTGGAGTCAAAGATCACGCCATATTGGGGCAATATAGGTGACACCAACTTTGGACGCATTGACATGAAGAAATTTCAAGGCATGCTTTACACTATCAGACCAACAAGATGCACAAGAGCAATGATTGAGAGTGGCATCATCAAGGCATCCAACTTCCCTTTAGTAGTGCAATGCAACGAACTCATTGTTGAGTGCGCAAGACATTATGATCCCGATAGGAGAGTGATTACAACACCAGATGGAAGAGAGATAGCTTATCTCTCTGAGGAAGCAATCCACAAAGCATTTCACATACCTCAATTCACAAACATAATATACAAAAGCCCTGACAACGCGAAGGCCGTCTACGACAATGATCCAAATAAATGTCTTGGCATAGTCAACAAGTATTGGTTATCAAAGAGAAAGGCGAGCTCTCATCAAGAAGGAAGATATTGCATCACATCACATCACAAACTTGAACAAGGCGTCCTAGACAATGACACAATTTGTCGAAGGTAGTGACACTATCCATCCTAAAGAACACCCAAAGAGAAATAGGATCAATGCACTTCAAGGCACAATGAGGATCCATTATAGGCAAGACAAGGTCTACACCAAATGCAACATCAAGGCATAAGATAGCATCAACATCAAGCACTCAAGGAGCTAAAGTTTTCACCATCTTGAATTTCCTTCAAAAATCCAAGAATTATTGCCAGTATAGCCAAATGAAGCTCAAGAATGCAGGTGATCAAGGAAAGTTCAAGAAGAGTTAATCAAAGTTAGAAGATCAATTTGAGTGAAGTCATCGTCACGTCGGGAGCTTGGACATGTTGAGTATCAAGAGATATGCCTCAATCATTCACAACTTGTGATGAGTTATAGAGATCAAGCAAGCTGAGGTGGCAACTACTCATCACTTAACCAATCAAAAGATTCTACGTTAGCATGTCCAGGTTCAATGTACATAACTCATCCATCAAAAGAAGATAATTACCACATGGGAACAAAGTTCGATGTACCTACCCTTGTTACCTATTGGTTGAATTTTCTAAGAAGGACATATGTCCCATCAAATGTAATTATATCATTGGTCAAGCATTAAATGCTTAGCAATAGGGTTCCTATCTTTCAATCTTGGCCATTTGTGAGATTTGGACTAGCTCTGATACCATGTGAGATTTTTCCAAGATCAAGAGGCAATGGAAAGCACAAATAAGAGAGACAAAATATATGATAGAAATAAACTGTATTCTATCAAGATGAAAATACTGATCAACTGGATCATCAAGCATTGTTGTTTATACAATGAATATGACCCTGCTTATATAGGCAAGGCTATATGGATATGTGAGCACACAAACATGACATGTGGCTCAATAAGAAACAAAGGTAGGTAGAAAATAGGTGTGGGTAGGTAGGAGAAACAATATAATAGTCCACATGAGGTGCATCACCCACTGAATGTGGAGTGTAACAGCAAGATCACACCATAAAAGGTGGAAATTCTCCTACACACACTATCCCAATGTGGCACAAACACCCAAGTGTCTCATACCCAAACTACTATGAAATGCATTTCCTAAGTAAACTTAAGTAAGGTGTAATAATATCCAAGATGAATAATTATTTACACCAACACCCCCCCTTAAGTGCAACTTAGGGGAATGCACTTAAATCTACAATGCAACTAAGCAATGAAAGATGGGTCCCGGCTATGAGGCCATGTTAGGTACCCATGTACAAATGCAAATGCATACAACCCAATGCAATGAAATCTCTCACAAAGCGGGGAAAGAGAGAAAAACCGAATGGGAAAAAACCCTCCCCCAAAAGAGAGATGAAAACTAGATACAAAGAACTCTCATAGAAGTATGTGAAGAACAAAATCCTATGTGAGGAAAAAGTCCCCCCAATATGAGAGAAGAAGAAGAGAGACTAGGAAGCCCCCCTTAAATGTGGAATCTACACCAATGATAGAAGCTCGAAGATGAATGAAGAAACTACTCCATGAACATCGAACCACGTTCCTCCTCTTAGGAAGAAACAAAACCAAAGGTGAATCCAAAAAATCTCCCCAACCATGAAAGGAAGATGTAGGAAAAATACTCATGATGAAAGGAATCTCTGAAAATTGCTCAAGTGCCCCCATGTCGATGCTGAAAGGTACCCACTCCAATGGTGGTAAACTGTGCCACACTACTCAAAAAGGCACTCCAAGATCTAGTGGAGATGAATATAGAACAATGTCCAAAGATTCATATGTCTTCTCAAAAGATAAAGAGATCTCCTCCAAGTGTTGTACAAAAGTATCCACAATCATGTCAACCTCTAAAGATTGATCATGTAGAGAATGCACAAGAGGGTCAGAGTGATCCCTCGCAACAATCAAAGAAGGATCATCTTCATCAAAGAGAAGATGAATGTCATCAATGGTGTCTCCCAAATCTGCAATGTAGAACTCCATAAACAAACCTGCAATGTCTATCAAGTAGGCATCCCAATCAAGTGACGCTGGAAGACATAAAATATCTTGCTGCACTGAATCATAAGAAGGCAAAACTGTCGCACTAGCTACATCATCAAGTGCAATAGGTGGTGTGATATCAATAGAAGGAGATGAAATGCAAGGCTCAAGAATAGGGTCACATGTGAGAATCCCCAAGTTCAAATGCTCAAAGTTCTCCTCAAAATCTGAATCATCAACATAGGAAGAACCAACCTTATCAATAGGACCAAAATCTGAAAAAGAGTACAACCAAGATGCATGATCAACCACCCTAGTCGCAATGATAGCTCCACTCTCCAAGTCTCTAATGATAACTGAATCAGGTGTGAACTCCACAGTTTTCCTAGGTGCCCCATGTGTGATTTGATAGATGGAAAGAAGATTATTTGTCAAGTGGGGTACACACAACACATCATTGAAGGAGTTATCCCCAATGGAAATAGATCCTTTCCCAATCACATCCATGTATGTATGATTGCCCATCAAAATCTGTGGCATGTGGCAAGGCTCAAATGTAGAAAACATAGATTGTGAAGATTCCATATGATGAGAAGCCCCCAAATCTAGAAGCCATCTCCCTGAATCACGACTTGTAGTAACACAAAGAGATTGTCCCTTTCCTTTATCTATCCCAAAAGAGTGATCCTTTCCTTTATCCTTGGAAGAAGAAGCCGATGTAGACATTCTAAAAGGTAGATTGATTCTATTCTTCTCAAGAAGATTCTTCAACTCATCAATATCCTTCTTATAACAATGATATTCATCATGTCCTGACTTCTTGCAATATCCACAAAAAAGATTGTCCTTATATGATTTCTTCTTAGGTGAGAATGGTGAATCACCTTGTTGTGGAGAGGAAGATTGTGCTCCATCTTGTTGTGGTTTAGACTTAGGTTGCTTTTGATTCTTACCTTTTCCTTGATTACTTTGATTACCTTTGTTAGCCACCAAAGCTTGTGACTTTGAAGATTTGAGAATCCCCATCGTGGTCAACTTATATTGCTCAAGTATCAACATCTCCATGAATGAATCAAATGAGGGAGAAGTGTATGAGGAACCTTGAGCTAACCTATGGGTGTGAAAGCTAGATACAAAGGCTGCATACTCTGAAGGAAGCTTGTCCAACAAGTTATAAACCAATTGAGCATCCTTTTTGTCAATTCCACAATCCTTTAGCTTTGCTCTTAGCTCAGTTGCTTTTGTGATATAATCTTGGATTGTATCAAAATCCTTGGGATCCAAAGTTGTGAGTTCACTATCAAGCTTGTAGCCCTTAATCTCGTCAACTTGACCATACAAATTCTTAAAAATATCCCAAGCCTCTTTAATTGTTGTACACTTATCAATGTGAAAAATGAGGTCATCTGATACATACTTTCTAAGAGTTCCAAGTGCCATAGAATTCTTAGTAAGCCATTCAATTTGAGCATTAGGATTAGCCTTAGGATCAGGCGGTGCTGTAATAGTTTCATTTACATAATGAATGAGTCCTTTTTCCATTAGTTTACTCCATGCCTTAATTTTCCATGATGCATAATTATGAGGAGTTAAAAGTGGAAATTTAGGAGAACCCATAGCACCAAAATGAAAAAAACACAAGATAGAGAGAGGCACAATCACACAAGACACCCCCCCCCCCAAAAAAAAATACTCAATCAAGAAATCCCCCCAAAATGGTGATTTTGGCACTTTATACTTAGTGCGTATACAATGGGCCACTTGCAAAACAAGGCAAAGTGGACTTCTGATTTCAATTTTACAACTTCTCAAAATGAGATATAAGAGACTTCAACAAATACTGCTAGTGATCTAAACTAGGATCCAAGCAAAATGCAAGTACCAAATATGTCAAAAATGGCCAAATACTGAAAGTACAGTTTCTATTTAAAATCACTGCAAACAGATGGTAGATTATGAAAGTAAATAAAAAAATATGCACTTTAAAAAAAAACGGCACCTGAAAAGGAGTCCATATGAGCCCAAACGAAGCCTCCAAAGTTGTAAAAATTGGGATCTCGCGATTTCTAAAAAACCTGTATCCAAAAATCAGAAACCTCCTACACCACTATATAGATCACGAAATTCTACCCCAAAACAAAAAAAATTTCTCGAAAAAATGAGTCCAGATGAGTGAGATATCGCTATTTGAAAAATGCCTGCAAAATTATAATTTCTGGAAAATTTCCGCTGCATCATCAAACTTCAAATGCCTCTAGATTTGGCCTCCGAAGTCCGATTTGGATGAAACAAAAGGAAAAAATGACTTTCTTGGACCTCCTCAATCCTTAGATTTGACCCATCAAGCTTCAATAATAACCTGCAATAGAAAACTCCAAAAATGCAAACCCCAAATAGCATCAAATTTCTCTCAATTAGCAAACCAATGACACTCTAATGGCTCTGATACCATGTGAGATTTGGACTAGTTCTGATACCATGTGAAATTTTTCCAAGATCAAGTGGCAATGGAAAGTACAAATAAGAGAGACAAAATATATGATAGAAATAAACTGTATTCTATCAAGATGAAAATACTGATCAACTGGATCATCAAGCATTGTTGTTTATACAATGAATATGACCCTGCTTATATAGGCAAGGCTATATGGATATGTGAGCACACAAACATGACATGTGGCTCAATAAGAAACAAGGGTAGGTAGAAAATAGGTGTGGGTAGGTAGGAGAAACAATATAATAGTCTACATGAGGTGGATCACCCATTGAATGTGGAGTGTAACAACAAGATCACACCATAAAAGGTGGAAATTCTCCTACACACACTATCCCAATGCGGCATAAACACCCAAGTGTCTCATACCCAAACTACTATGAAATGAATTTCCTAAGTAAACTTAAGTAAGGTGTAATAATATCCAAGATGAATAATTATTTACACCAACACCATTGATCTCAAATTGATCCGAGCCACTGAATGTAATGAGAGCACTATAAAAGGCCTCACTTCTTCATTTGTAAAGTTAATAGCAATAGCGAATAGACATTAGATTGCAAGTAATTAGAGTAGAGTAGAAAGAGAAGGATAAGATTGTTGCCAAGACATTGTTGCAAAAGACATTTAAACTTCATTGAAGATATGGTGAAATTGATATGTTGATTCTACAATTGTCATGATCTCTACTTCTCGTTTTATTTTCATGTTGCTTAGATGAATGGAAGAACTTTGTATGATCAATGGTGAAATTCATATATCCATACTACTAACACTTTGCCAATGGTAAAGTGCCTTGCATGGTGAACCAGAATCATTCAACTAAAGCTTAACTTCAATTATTGCTTCTTATTGATATGCATCAACTTGATGGTGTCTATGCTTGTGGTGATGATTTGAAAATCATAGAGCTATCCTTAGAAGATTGCACTAGCCTTGTGGAGATGTTCATAGCATGTCAAAGCAAGACTTAGTTAGAGTTTCATCAAAGATCGTCCATTGCTCTTACATTCCTAGAGTTAGAATAGCTTCCTAAACCATATCTTTTTTTTTTCAAATCAAGTTCCTGCATCATTCAAGCATTCAGCGTAAGTCCACCTTGTGATACTAGAAAAATCACATTATATACCATTGAAGCTATCCAACAAGTCAAGACCTGACATAAAAGGACCTTGAAGTCATCTCAAGTGATCCTTATGTGAATCTTCAACATTTGAGAGTGTTTACTCAAGAGAGGATATAGTACTTAGAATTTTATTATGTGTTTGATAGTGCATCAAAACACCATCAACAAAATTGACGCTAGAGGGAGGGCAAGAACGTGAATAGATGAACCCCAAATCTTATCAATTCATATTTGTGGGAGTCATCTCAAGTCTTTTTCTACTCTTCTACGTGCTCAACAGAATCAACTGACAACAAACGCATGACTGTAAACTCTTGACCATGTGAATTCAGTGGAAGGAAAGATCATTGGACTATCAAATGGACTTGCAAAAGTAAGGAAGCACTTCACGTAGTAGGAACTAGTTGAGTTTTCAAGCTAGATTTGAGATTTGCAAGATCTCTCTTATCCTAGAATATCCAAAAAAGTGTAAAACTAGAAAAATCCAAAAAAATAAAAAAATAAGAAAAAATCAAAAAGAAAGATTTCTCAATGGAGTGATCGCATCACCAAGATGAGCAGGAAGTTGATATTCTTCAACTTTGCTGGAGACTGAATGCACAACTTCATCCACACCGTTTGTCCAAGTTTGCATCGCTAGGACAATGTAGAATCCATGAGACAAATGAGCACGATGAAATGCACTGCTTGACATTCTTGTCAAGGACGAAATTAGTAGCACAAAGAAAGATCCTTTTTTGGGATGTTACCAAGCCAGAGGTAGAGGAAGGCAATTTCATTGTCCCAATGAGTAACGACCCTCTTTCAAAATTCTTAGGGATGATTAAAAGTCGGCTTGCTATCAAAGGTAAACGACGCTTGGAGAAAATATTGCTACTAGCATGGTGCAGGATTCATAATGCACCCCACTCGAAATTCACTCGCTCATTGTGCGAAATGGCTATCAATCAAGTCAGATATCAGTTTGGAAATTGCCGGACTTATCCAAGGAAGAGAGTATCATGAACAGATATTGGAGTGAATACCTTGCAGCTGAATTCATAAGAACACATTCAAACAAGACGTCCCTACATCGCCTGATAGTAAAGGAAGTCAGTTGCTAGTCGATGACACAAGTTCACATGATGATCAATGTATTGCAGTGGATGGCCTTTCATACCTTGCACCTAAAGAGGAGTATGGTATGACTTCATCCCAAAAGAAGGAATCACAAGAAGACAAAGTAAGTGAGATGATTGAAACAATAATAGTGACAGATGATGATCGGGATTTCAATCCGACAATCAAGGAAGAAAGTGATTCACACCTATTGCAAGAGGAAGAGTTCCTTGAAGTATTTTTGCGCATGTTATAAAAGGAGATTATTGAGAATGAATTGCAATAATTTTCAAGTAGCGGCCTTGATGAGGAAGACAATCAAATAGACATGTTGTACAAAGAATTACAAGTTATTACAAGTGAGCCCAAATATGAAGGACAATTCAGGGGGACGCTCAAAGACATCATCGTCATCATGCTATTTGAGGGGAAAGATCTTACAGAAGAGACACAAGAGGAGTCATTACCAACATTATATCAAGACAAGAAAGTTGTTGCGAGTGACATGATTCATCATTAACTTCGACCACCCGAAGCATCCTTAGATCCATAGTCATAAACAATTTTTTAATTTTTGGCATAGATGAGGTGATTAACAGAACTTAGGAGACTTGCCCTTGTCACCCTATGTTAAAAGCCCATTATATTGTAACACGATCTATGTGAGGGATTTGATGGACTTTAAATTTTCCACCTTAACACTCTTTCACGAAAAAATGGATCATGATGTGTTCAATTTTTGTTCTACTGAAAGGTCTCTATGCCTAATTCTAGATTTGATGTAACCCTCTATATCCCATACAAAACCTCACATCTACTATAGAAGTCATGCATATCAAAGTAATTCAAGTTTTCATTCATGAAAAACTCATTATAGACTTCCCTTAAAAAATACTACGAGTTCTCATTGTTGTTACATGAGATTTATAAACACCCTTCCATTTACCATTATTTTCCTTTTTTTAAGCATCATTATTTCCCTTGCCTATACATATGTGTAACGCTGCGGGAACACTCTGAATGCATTTAAAATGGTTTTTTATCGCACATTTAGCAAACATCTACGCGGAAACGTCTGTGAGGCGTTTTTTTAACCAAATACCTATATGCATGTATGTGGAATGTGAAAACACAGAACAAGTATGTTAACCGTCTGACAAAATATCTAAAACAAAATATTACTTTAGGTAAGAGCCGTTAACTGTTTGACAGAATGCCTCACTGCAATGTAGCGTCGTGGGATGCAAATTTCAGCACATGAATAATTTGGACTTGTTAAAAGGCCTCAGAATCCATCAAAAACATGCACAGTTCTTCACAGAACCAGATTACACTTCCCCAAATTATATATAGCAAGGAAAATCCGAGAAGAAGTGAAAGGAACAAGGGGAAGAAGGAAATAAAGATGGTTACAAATAAGTACTGGGAATGGAAATCGGCAAATGAAACTAATCTACGTTTAGGACTCAAGCTATTACAAGCTTAATGCTCCTCTTACGTCTCTCCTTCTCTACTAATGAAGATGATTTAATTAGCCTAGATGATTATATTGAAAAGATGAACAAAAGGCAAACTGCCATTTTCCTACATTGCATTTGATAATTTCAAAAGTGCCAAGAATACTCTGTTTCTAGAAAATATTTGTCCAAATGATATTGAGGTTCTCTATATCATAGATCGTTGATACGGCTACTTTTCAAATTCTTGAGGATTGAAGGAAAGGAAATTAGTTGATAGTAGTAAAGTAGATTTAGACATGGGTGAAAAAGATGGACTCCATAATAGTCGGTGAAGAGGGCTGTATATTGAGAAGTTTTAAGGATTGCAAAACTATGACAGTAAGGAATCTCTTATCTGTAATGAATACTTGAATCAGTTTACAAAGTCTGATATGAGACAAAGCCATCTTGACTACAAGAATGATGCCATGATAGAAACTGACATGGTTTTCATGAAGAGTCTAAGGTTGGCGGAGAAATTGATGACGATGGATGGAAGGAGACGTTTTGCTGCCTTGTTTCAAGGGAAATTATTATAGATGTTATATCTAATTGAGTTGGTAGATGATTTAAAATGTGTGTTCATGTTTATAATTATGTCAAGTTATGTCGAGAGGCATCTACAATGACATCAAAATGTTCATAAATAAAAATCTATTTTTGAAACAATTTGACATGCAAATGACAGGTAAATGCATGAAATATGTCACGTTTCAGCTTTTGTGGAGGTGTTATTTTATTACTCCAAATAAAATAGAACCCTCGCCACTTGTCTCCAGCTAGATTCACAACTTTTTGCATGCAGGATTTTAATGGATTTGTATTCTTGATGTGTAGTATTTTAAAAGAACATTTATTTTACAAATGATTCTCTTCTATTATAAGATATCTCTCGGCATATTTTACATTTTTTTAAAAAAAATATAAATATACTAGTATTAAAAATAGTAAAACAAGGATGACATCTTGTTAGTTTATATAAAGCTCCATATTTTGTTACCATTAATGCCAACCAGGAACGTTACTTAGATATTTATTATCAACATGAAGTGGGTGTGTGGGCAGTGGTGGACTTATCTATTGATAGTTTCACTAAAAGTTTATCTTCATCTTATAATGCAAGAAAGGACCATCTGGCTGCTTGATCCATACTATCTCTAATAAACTCTCCAAAGGTGCCTGATGGTTGCAGGTTGTACTAGCCTTTTATCAATAATAGAGTGAGTTTTGAAGCAAAATGATGACTATACGGTGCATGCAAACTGTTTGATGAATGCTTTAGAAATCAGCATCTCCAGATTTTGCTCATTGATATGTTTGATAGAGTATTTTGAAGGAACGTTCACCTATAGTCATTGCCATGAACTATTCAACTAAATTCTAAGACAATCACTTACTCGAATTCAAAGGGAGATTTAAGATTTCATTGTAAAATGTTTAATTTAATGTTTTAATGAGCTAAGCTTATATGGCTGAGGAAATACTGTAATTTATTCTTATAAAGTTATGCAAAGTCTAAAGATAGAAAAGCTTCGCAAATTCTTATAAAGGTGCAAACATTCTGCAACGAGAAGACGAGGACAAATGCTTCACCAAAAGAATATGGAGGCAAATACTCCACAAAAGACCTCAAAATGCTCATTTCGAAGTCTATTTTTCTTCTTCACTATCAGTTTCAATTGTTATCTCCTCATCTTTTACCATACTCACCATATGCTATCAAGATATTATTCATATCAGCTGAGTCGTGTTCTTGCATAGATTTTCATCTATATGAATAAGTTTTAAGTAGCCAAATTTTTTGAATACACAACATTCCTTGTCCATGCCTTTCTTTCATACTTATCCATTATAACCCTAGTTTTCATAGTTTCTATCATTTCCTCATTAAAATTCCCAGCCTTCTTGTCCAACATGATATTGAAGATCTTCTTAAACCCTATCTGTAACACTTCTTCCTCCATAATAACATTTGGATTCAAGTTTATGCCTATTATTTTCTTTAGTATTTCTACTTCCTTGAACTTTCAGTCGATTGATTGGTTCTTCATCTCAATCATTTCATCAACTGAATCCTTTATCAATTGATCTTCCCACTTTAAGATTGCAATCCATTGTCTTTATGTGTGGAGTTGTTTGGTGAGTCAAAATGTTCTCTTTTAAAAGCACTTGATCATTTAAAGCTTCCATTGCTAGCACTCTAGGCAATTTTATCTCAGTTTGCTCTTGCCTCTGTTTGCATTTTTATAAGCTTGATTGCTTCATACTACCATTTCAGCCCACATTTTGTGGCATGCATGATTATGTCTTGTCCTTGTAAAATCAGCTTTCTCATATACCCTTTTGTTGCGCTATAGATATTCTTCTTCTTGAGAGATTAAAATAGTTGTGGTGACAATCTCTTGAATGACTTGTACAAAATCTGTTAGTTGTCTGATGTACTCTTGCAATTTTTCTATCTACCTCTTTACATTATGTTCCTTCTTAGGTTTGTATGACTATGACACCCTAACCACATCACTTTTATCCCCCTCCTTAATCAAATAATTTTATATTTATTTAATTAAGTTAACTTTTATTTTTAATTTTTTCTAACTAAATCGATTAATAAATATATAATTATTTGATTGATTTAGACTAATTTATTTCTAATCTTGTGTACATGTGGAAAGGTTCCCTTTTCAAATAAATCTTCATTTTTAATTCCTATATCCCTTAAAAAGTGCAAAAATTGAAATCTCGCCTCTCAAGTTAATTTTTTTATTATCCTATGAAATCTTATACCTTTTCCTTTTCTTATGCCCAATCTCCATCATTGATTGTTTTTTGAAACTTTTCTAATTTCTCTTTGCTTGAGAGATCTCATCAATCACAAGCACTGCATTCCATCACCTAGCCCTTATCCCTCATGGGACACTTGTTATATGACTACAAGTTTAATCGAAATCCTAAACCTTAATCAATCCTAGGCATCTGTCAACCAATGAACCTTGGCCCTCGATTTCCCTCTTGGAAATTCTATAAATGAGAGGCCTATAATCCCACTCGATCAATCTAATCTTTATGCTATTGTTATGTTGTTAGTTTGATCATTGATCATATCAATCATATTGTCATGTTGTTGGATTTATGAGAAACTGCATCCAATCTATCAACACATCAAAACTATCTTTTTGAGGTTTGCATGCATTTGGTTGGAATAGGCTATATTTGATGCATATTTTAGTTATATCATTTGCATACACACAATAACCTTGAGGCCATAGCATGCACATTAGCTCTTAGCTTTTATATATCTTTCTCTTGTTTGGAACATACTAGGTTGATGGTGAAAATGTGATATTCCTTAGGCCTCATATTATGTTAATCTTTTAAGACTACAACAATAGCAATCAATGTTGTCCTGGATCTAGATCCATCCCTAGTTTTTAAAGATAAGAATCTAGCCTTCCTCATAGGTTTTGGTGCTTCAATTTATTTTATAAAAAAATTCAAATCAAATGATACAAGATTTATGTATGTCTTAGCTTCCAATCATGAAGGTGTAGCTAGTATAGATTCTAACTCTGGTAGGTGAGTCTTTTCAAGGGACTTGAATTGATCTAAGATATTTTGTTTCCTTATTTTGTCTATTTCATTTGTGCTCGTGCCACTTCTTGTTGTTGTCTCTCTTTAAGTACCATTTCTTTTTCGAGACATTTTCCTAAATCTTTCAATTCGTTTGTACCATTACATTTTCTAGAGCAATCTCTGTGTTTATCTATTCAAGCTCTTTATGCATATTGGTTTCTTGTATGTTTATTTAGACCACTTTCTCATTTTTTTGGGCCTCTTCTTGGATTGCACAAGGTCCTTTATTGGCCTCCTTAACAATGTATTGAGTTGAATGGATGTCATCCTTTTGTATCTCCTTAATCATCTACTAAGTTTCAAATAAACTTATTTCAGACTCCTCTTGTTGTTCTTGTTTAATAGGGATTTCTTGTCTCACTTCTTCAACAGTGACTTGAGCATCCTCTCTTATGCTTCTTACTTCACCTTGGGCTAATTCTAACATTTATAATTGCTATGAAATTGTATCTGTAGATTTATAAATCTGACCACTTTCTTAAATAAATATTTAATATTTATTTTAACCCTATCCCTCTATTAATTAAATTCACCTAAACCTTTTCTAGCCTTTAATTAAATAGATCACTTTATTTAATTAAATCCCCTTTCTCCATTTTTAATTAAATTTACATTTAATTAAATTGATCCTTGCAAATAAATAAATCTAATTTATTTATTAAATACCCCACTTGTATTTATGCAAGTTGCACCTATTTTGGTTGAAATAAAGTAATTTTATTTTAATTAAAATCTTTTTCCCTCACCCACTTGCATTTTCCTACATCTCCCACTTGCCTCCTAAACCCCTTCTAGATTTTTCTAATCACTTCCAATTTAGCCTAATTCATCCCCTAATTATTATCACATTCCTAAGTAAAGAGAAGTCACTTCTCAAAGCCTCCAAAATCTTCAACAACCATTAAAGGCTTTATGTCTTCAAATGGTTAACCTCTAAAAATCTTCCAAACCATTAAAGACTCTTACATAACCATTTATGATTAACTCACCTTTGACCTTTGGTTAGAGAATTTCCTCTAACTTAACCATCCTTTTGACTCAAGGGTCTCATCAAGCATTCATGGCTTTAACCTTGGTTATCCTATTAACCCTTGCACAAGAGTTTACCCCTTGGGTAAAAGCTTTATCTATTGGATAACCCTAACCTTCCCTTAACCCTTACCTCCTAGAGTAACCTTCATGTCTTCTCAGACATTTAATGCTTCTTGCATCTCCTCTGAAGCAACCTCTTATTGACAATTGTCACTATTTCATTGGTGAAAATTGTAAACAAGGATTGATTAATTTTCAATCCTAGCCCTTGTTAAGATTATTCAATCTTAACCATCCATTACCCTATTTTCCCTACAAATAGAGCTCTCATTCTTCATTTTAATCATCCAAGTTTCATGCATCTACATTATAGTCTAATTTACTAAGCATTTTAGCCTCTCTTTGTTAAAACATCATCATAGCATTTAGAATTACTTTCCATATCATAGAATATTCATGCTAGGCTAGTATATCATGTTAGGATAATTTGTTAATATTTTATCATATCACTATCTTCATCTTAACTTAATCATATGGAGGTATTTACTCCACAAAAGAACTCAAAATACTCATTTTGAAGTTTATTTTTCTTCTCCACTATCAGTTTCAATTGTTATTTCCTCATCTTTTATCATTTCTCTTTCTTCGTACTCACCATATGCTATCAAGATATTATTCATATTAGCCGAGTCGTGTTCTTGCATAGATTTTCATCTATATTAATAAGTTTTAAGTAGCCAAATTTTTTGAATATGCAACATTCCTTGTCTGTGCCTTTCTTTCATACTTATCCATTACAACCCTAGTTTTCATAGTTTCTGTCATTTCCTCATTAAAATTCCCAGCCTTCTTGTCCAATATGATATTGAAGATCTTCTTAAACCCTATCTGTAACACTTCTTCCTCCATAATAACATTTGGATTCAAGTTTATACCTATTATTTTCTTGAGTATTTCTACTTCCTTGAACTTTCAGTCGATTGATTGGTTCTTCATCTCAATCATTTCATCAACTGATTCCTTTATCAATTGATCTTCCCACTTTAAGATTTCAATCCATTATCTTTATGTGTGGAGTTGTTTGGTGAGTCAAAATGTTCTCTTTTAAAAGCACTTGATCATTTAAAGCTTCCATTGCTAGCACTCTAGGCAATTTTATCTCAGTTTGCTCTTGCCTCTGTTTGCATTTTTATAAGCTTGATTGCTTCATACTACCATTTCAGCCCACATTTTGTGGCATGCATGATTATGTCTTGTCCTTGTAAAATCAGCTTTCTCATATACCCTTTTGTTGCACTATAGATATTCTTCTTCTTAAGAGATTAAAATAGTTGTGGTGGCAATCTCTTGAATGACTTGTACATAATTTGGTACTTGTTTGATGCACTCTTGCAATTTTTCTATCTACTTATTTACATCATGTTCCTTCTTAGGTTTGTATGACTGTAGAAACCTAAATTAGCTCACACCCTAACCACATCACTTTTATCCCCCTCCTTAATCAAATAATTTTATATTATTTAATTAAGTTAACTTTTATTTTTAAATTTTTTTAATTAAATCGATTAATAAATATATAACTATTTAATTGATTTAGACTAATTTATTTCTAATCTTGTGTACATGTGGAAATGTTCTCTTTTCAAATAAATCTTAATTTTTAATTCTTATATCCCTTAAAAAGTGCAAAAATTGAAATCTTGCCTCTCAAGTTAATTTTTTTTTATCCCATGAAATCTTATACCTTCTCCTTTTCTTATGCCCAATCTCCATCATTGATGCTTTTTTGACACTTTTATAATTTCCCTTTGTTTGAGAGCTCTCATCAATCATGAGCACTCCATTCCATCACCTAGCCCTTATCCCTCATGGGACACTTGTCATATGACTACAACTTAAAACCAAATCCTAAACCTTAACCAATCCTAGGCATCTGTCAACCAATGAATCTTGGCCCTTGATTTCCCTCTTGGAAATTCTATAAATGAGAGGCCTATAATCCCCCTTGATCAATCTAATCTTTATGCTATTGTTATGTTGTTAGTTTGATCATTGATCATATCAATCATATTGTCATGTTGTTGGATTTATGAGAAACCACATCCAATCTATCAACACATCAAAACTATCTTTTTGAGGTTTGCATGCATTTGGTTTGAATAGGCTATATTTGATGCATATTTTAGTTATATCATTTGCATACACACAATAACCTTGAGGCCTTTGCATGCACATTAGCTCTTAGCTTTTATATATCTTTCTCTTGTGTGGAATATACTAGGTTGATGGTGCAAATTTGATATTCCTTAGGCCTCATATTATGTTCATCTTTTAAGACTACAACAATAGCAATAAATATTATCTTGGATCTAGATCCATCCCTAGTTTTTAAAGATAAGAATCTAGCCTTCCTCGCAGGTTTTGGTGCTTCAATTTGTTTTATCAAAAAATTCAAATCAAATGATACAAGATTTATGTATGTCTTAGCTTCCAACCATGAAGTTGTAGCTAGTATAAATTATAACTCTGGCAGGTGTGTATTTTCAAGGGACTTGAATTGATCTAAGATCTTTTGTTTCCTTATTTTGTCTATTTGATTTGTGCTCATGCCACTTCTTGTTGTTGTCTCTCTTTAATACTACCATTTCTTTTTCAAGACATTTTTCTAAATCTTTCAAGTCATTTGTACCATTAGATTTTCTAGAGCAATCTCCATGTTTATCTAATCAAGCTCTTTACGCATATTGGTTTCTTGTATGTTTATTTAAACCACTTTCTCATTTTTTTGGGCCTCTTCTTGGCTTGCGCGAGGTCCTTTATTGGCTTCCTCAAAAATGTATTGAGTTGAATGGATGTCATCCTTTTGTATCTCCTTAATCATCTACTAGGTTTCAAATAAAATTATTTCAAACTCCTATTGTTGTTCTTATTTAATAGGGATTTCTTGTCTCACTTCTTCAACAATGACTTGAGCATCCTCTCTCATGCTTCTTACTTCACCTTGGGCTAATTCTAACACCTGTAACTCCTATGAAATTGTATCTATATTTGGCAAGGAGATTGCATGAGCTTAGATTTCTTGATAAGAGAGGTTGTAGGTGAGATTTATATGGTTCATTTTGCTTGTTGTGCCATTTGGTGCATTTTAAGCATAGGCAACACTTGGGTAGCTTGGAATATAGCTGGTGCCACACCCTTTGACTGTGGAAGAGTAATTGGATTGGTTCCTTTACGTATAGTTACAATAGTTATTCTAGCTATTCTTGTAGTAGAACTTGAACCTTCTCTTGGTTGCACTATTGTAGTTTCTTGTACTCTTCTTTTCTTCATTAGGAAGTCATCAAAATAATCTTCTATTTTATCCAATTTTTCCTTTCTCTTCTTCCATGCATCCTTTTTGAAGGTTAGGCTAGTACTTTGCATTCTTGATGCCTTTATATATATGTATTTAACCAATTGATACCATTGTCCAAAATGTGTTGTGTGAGAACTTCTATTTAAGATACTTCATAGTCAAAATAGTTATCTAGAATAGGTTCATAAAAAACTCTAAATTATTAAGCATTTATACTTCCATTAATCCATTAAGCATTTATTTATACGTAAAAATCTCTATTAGGTTCTAAAATAGAGTTATCCAAAATGCTTTTATACTTCTAGAAACTCTATTAAGCATTTTGATATGTCAAATGTTTTTTCCAACAACTCATCTATGAACACCATATCATCTAATATAGATGTGCCCTACTCTTGACCCTATGCATTTTGAGCATCCTTAGATCCACAATCATAGAAAAAATTGTACTTTTGGAAAATATGAGGTGATTGATAGGACTTAGGAGCCTTTCCCTTGTCACACTATGCTAAAGGCTCACTATACTATAAAATGATCTATGCGATGAATTTGATGGACTTTAAAGTTTTCACTTCAACACTCTCCTTCACAAACAAGAAATCATGATGTGCTCAATGTTTGGCCGACCAAGAGGTCTCTATGCTTGGTTCTAGGCTTGACATGCCTTCTCTCTATCCCATGCAAAGGCCTCTCGTCTACTCGAGAAGTCATGCATGTCAAATTAATTCAAGATCTCATTAAGGAAAAACTCACAACATAGTTTCCTTAAAAAAAACCATGGGACCTCATTGTTGTTGTATGGAGGATGGTAAAAACCATCTACATCTCAAAAAAAGTCTTATTCCTTGGTGTTGGTACCAATGGATAGAAAACTTATCAACTATTGTGCATGGGTGCATTAGTTTATGGTTCAATAAACAATACACAAAAGTAATGTTTTAATTTATTTTTTATTTTATTTGTTGGTGTGACAATTTTGAGGAATAAAATTACCATGCTTCCTCCCTCTTATTGGACCACATTTTAATATGACTACTGATGAAATCTATATGAGAGATGATTGATTCCAATGAAGTGGTGAGGATTGTTTGATGAGAATTAGTTCCAATAATTTTTTTCAACCTATCAATCAATGCTTGGAGTTCTCTTTTACCGTGTTCAATTTGACTTGTTAGGTTTTCTTGTGTTTGAGGAGGATGCCAGAAAATTGATGGAGTTTGCTGAGGGTTTGGTTGACCATGCTCTTCATTAAGGTTTTTATCAATTGGTGAAGGATTTCCAATTCCTAAAAATAAAAAATATTGAATAAAAATAATTTTCTAAATTGGTATTTTATTCAAATTTTATACTTAAAAACTTGGGAAGCATACCTACTTCATCTTTTGAATGTCATCACAACCTTTTGATTGTAGCTTGATCAACTCCAAAATGCATACATGCTATTCCTCACTCATGTATGCCTATTGCAAAGATAGGAAGTCAAATTCAAATGAGTTCAACCTCTTTACTTTTTATTTTTAACACAAACAACATGCTCATATTATAATATAAGTGCATTATGGTTCGGTAGTGACTAACTTGGTCGTGTTATAATGCAAGTGACTAACCTAAGCTAAATTGGTACCAAACCATAATGTAAGTGTGTTATAACACACTCACATTATGTCTTAGATGAACTGAATCGTGGTTGTGACCACTTTTTGGTCCCTCTTATTTCTACAAACACCCATTAGCACATACTTAAAAATATCAAGATTTTAGAACATTATGCACACTAACAATAATGAAGAGTAATGAAGAGATAATTAACCATCCTATTTATGTAAAAAAATCTAGAAAATATAAAAGAAGAAGATAATACATCTAAACTAATTATCTTTATTTTTTCTTTTTCTTTTTCAAGATGCTTCCTCAACTTGCACTTACCATTCTCTTCACAATATCTCCCATTATCTTCAAAATCACTTATGGTTCCTTCATAAACACCTATGATTTCAGGGGAAAATTCAAGAAAGTTCCTGTTTATCTCTCTGTAAGCATCTGATTCATGCTAATATAAGACATAGATAGTCGCAAAAACATGTTTTAATTTACAAACAAGCTACAATCATGAGCACCATTCTTCATTTTCTCTATTTTTCATTACTAATGTAATTATAGTAATTCGAACGCCATGATTGCACATACCAAGCAATGTCTGAGAAATATGGTTTTCGTAGGAAAAGCACAAAATGGATCTTTGAGAACGCTTTAAAACTTTCAGGTAAGTTTTAATTATTAGTTGCAAAACAATTTCCATGACTTTTGCTTGCATTTTTCCTGCTTTTGCTTAAATAGATGATGTGAATAGGGTTTTGACATTTATCAAAATATAATAGAAAGGAGTTGATGTCAAATATTTTAGTTTCAAATGTTCTAGTAAGACATTTATGCGATATATGAAACATAGACAACACCGCATGAGATATTCTGAAATTTAATGATTTCAGATCTGTTAAAGAGGCTATGGAAATTTTGTAACAAATGATATTGGCAGGTGTAAAGCCAAACTTTACACCATTTTCCTAACATTTCCCTTGCCAATACATACGTTGAACGCTGCAGGAAAACTCATGAATGCATTTGAAATGTATTTTTATCCCACCTTTAGCAAACATGTATGCGAAAACGTCTGTGAGGTACGTTGAAGCAAATTCCTATGTGCATGTATGTGGAATGTGAAAACACAGAACAAGTATGCCAACCGTTTGACAAAATGTCACAAAAAAATGATTATTTACAGGTAAGAGCCGTTAACTGTTTGACAGAATTCCTCAATGTAATTTAGTGTCATGGAATGCAGATTTCAGCAAATGAATAATTTGGATTTGTTAAAAACTTAGACACTTTAGAATCTATCAAACAAATGCATAGTTTATCATAGAATCAAATTACTCGTCCCCAAATTATGTATAGCAAGGAAAATTTTAGACTAAAGGAATCAAGGATGATACTTCACAAGTGGAGGGAGGGGAAGAGAAGAAAATAAAGATGCCTACATGAGTACTGGGAATGGGAATTGGCAAATGAAGCTAAGCTTCGTTTAGGATTCAAGTAATCACAAGCTTATTGCTCTTCTTACCTCTCTTCTCCTTGACTAGTGAAGAGTATTTAATTAGCCTAGATGATTATTGAAAAGATGAACAAAAGGCAAACTGCCATTAATTTACTACATTGCATCAGGTAATTTCAAAAGAGCCAAGAATACGCTGTTTCTGGCAAAATTTGTGCAAGAGATATTGAGGTTCTTTATAACATAGATCGTTGATCAGGTTACTTTTCAAATTCTTGAGAATTAAAGGAAAGGAAATTAGTTGATATTAGTAAAGAAGATTTAGGCATGGGTGAAAAAGATGAACTCCTTAAGAGTCGGTGAAGAGGGCTGTAGATAGATAAGAAGTTTATGACTGCAAAACTATGACAGTAAGGAATCTGTCATCTGTAAGGAATACTTGAATCAATTTACAAAGTCTGACATAAGACAAAGGCATCTTGACTACAAGAATGATGCCACCAGAGAAACTGCCATGGTCTCCATGAAGAGTCTAAGCTTGATAAGGAAATTGTTGAACATGGAACGATGGAAGGAGATGTCTGAAGGGAAATTACTAAAGATGTTATATCTAGTTGAGTTGATGACGATCTAAAACGTGCGCTCTTGCTGATGTATACAGAGCTCCATATTTTGTCACCATTAATGCTAACCCGAAATATTACTCAGATTTTAGTAATCAACATTAAGTGGGTGTGTGGACAGTGGTGGACTAATCTATTGATAGTTTCACTAAAAGCCTACCTTCATCTTATATTGTAAGAAAGGACCCTTTGGCTGCTTGATTCATAATATGTCTGATAAATTCTCCAAAGGTTCCTGATGGTTGCATGTTGTACAAGCCATTTATCAATATTGGAATGGCTTTTGGAGTAAAATGATGACTAAACAATTCATGCAAACTGTTTGATCAAATGCTTTAGAAATCAGCATCTCCAGATTTGGTTCATTGATATGTTTGATAAAGCATTTTGAAGGAATATTCTGTTGGTTCTCAAAACTACAGATTGGAAAACTTAAGGGTTTGCCAATTCCTTAACTAATCCAACAAGCTTTGGCCAACAAATAGGGATGGTCGAAGACCAAATCCCTCTGCACTTAAGGCTCCACTGAACCTAGGTGGGTATACCTCTTTCTCCCAAGCACAAAAGAGATTGTTTAAAGTGGATTTAAGCTTTTTAGCAAATTACAAAAACTGACAATCTGTTGTTTTGCAATTTATGATTTATTAAGTGTGTTAACATTATTTTGGGTTTATCCGCGGGTGACATTTTCTATATTTTAATGGTCCCGCCCTTTTGTTTTGCCATCTTTCCCTCTCTCATACATCAAGCGAGATAGATGTCAGCTCGACGGGGGTTCTGATTACTTGCCTTTCCTATTTCAGTTTTGCATTAGTGTCGAGCTACCACATGGCATGGGTTTTCATGACACGACATTTCTCTCGGTCCACCCGCCATTTTTTGATCACGATTCTCTTATTGTGCGGTTGTAGAGGTTAGCAAAGCATCATGGGACTAACAAAATCAGGGGCAATTTGTCGGATATGGCCTGGAGGCATGCCACGACATATGTAATGAAAGGTGGTGGAATTTGCAAGTTTGTTAGCGAGCTTGAGGCTCTATTTATGTTAGTTTTTTCCTTTTTGCAAGGGTTCAGAACTTTTGAGAAAAACAAAATTTTAAGTTTTCTTAGTAGGAATTTTGGTCTTTTAAGCTGTTACTGTTATCTAAAAGAGATCAATTAAATTGTGCCTGCGACCTTTGTGATCTCTCTTTTTGATATGCTTTGATGGTTCTTTTTTGTGCTTTTTATTAGGATTCCGATAATTTTGGGAATATATATCTAAGATTCTACCGATTAAACTATATTTTGCACTTGTTATCTGGTAGATTCATGATGGATATTTCTTTATGTTGCAAGGAAATTTGATTGTATCTTAGTTGTGTTTCTGATTCGGACTTGTAGATTGTTGAATGGGCTCAAAAACCATATGTATTTGGGTTTTTGTATACTCATGTCTTCTTAGAAAATGCTCTGGCGTATTGCCTCAATAGCTTAATTTTATTGTTTTTGAGTGTTTCCTTCTTTTCCCTTTTCTCAAAAACATAAGGAAGAGCCGGCTTTTCAATCTCGGAGGTCATTTAGTGAACCCTGCGCAATTGGTCCCCCATCATTGAATTTCCTATAAGGTTGTTTGTTTTCCAAAGTAAAATTTAGAGTCAACAGTTCTTTTTATGGCACGCCCAGTGGGACCACTTACTTCTCAATAAATTCAAGCCAGTATATGAGCCACAAACCCGTTACTAGGAGCCAGATAGCTTTGAATCCCAGTTTGCTCATTCCGCCCTTGGTTAGCGTTTATCAATCTGTTGTCTCCTCTTCCCAGAACCCTCCTAGTTCTTCTGCGGTCGTTCTTAGTGTAGTAATGGCTCAGTTTCCACCTAGAAATTTTGTGACATGGGATAATGGAAGTCCTCTCATTCCTCGAGTCTTGCTTGTCATATGGGCCCAAATCCCCTCTGCTGCGCTGAAAACGGTTCCTAAGTTTACTGAAGAATGTTCTAAAAATCCCGCAGAACGCTTGCAAGATATAGCCAATGTTTGCACAGTCCATAGTATAACCGAATAGAATGTAGCTTTGAGATTGCTTGTGGCATCTTTTAAAGGAAGAGCTCTAGACTAGTATAGATCCCTCGCTCCGAATTCTATAGGCGACTGGGATCAGTTGGGCAACTGTTTTTTCCAAAGATTCTCTAACAAAGCGGATAGGTCATCTTTGATGCATCAGTTGATTACGATAAAGAGAGTGCCACAAGAAGCATTAATAGAGTTCAATTTACATTTTCAGAGGACTTGGAAGCAGATACCCCTATCTGTCCATCATCCCACTGACATGGCATTTGTTTTCTATCTAAAGGCTTTCAACTCCGACATATGGGTGATGATTCAATATTTAGGTGGTAATACTCTCCCTCAAGCTTTCGACTTAGCTGTCTCCGCAGAAATAACCTGATTGATGTAGGGAAGCTATTGCCGTGACCGCTTATGCCTGTCTTTCCAGATCTATCCAATCAGCCAAATGGCCTAAGTGTCTCAAAATCGGCTATTGCTAGTTCATCTGTTCCTCAATCTATGTACACCTACCCTAGACCCCAGCAAGAACATCCACCTCCTCCCTCATCTTTAGCTGTAGAGGTCAGTGATATGAAAAATTTTCTGAAATCTTTTTCAAATGAAATAGTCAATCTGAAAAGATCTCAAATTTCACCAGCTAGACCCCCTTTCCAACAAAATTACCAATCTAATAGACCTGCTTATCAACAAAACTAGTATGCGAACAATGGAGTTGCTCCGAATCAATCAACTGGTCAGATAGTTCCCGTGCCTAATCCATTGCAAGCGGTCTACCCTAACACTGGTAAAGAGTTGACAGTGGGACAAAATAATCTAGCAGACGATACCAACTCTTGGTGTTTTCCATGTAACAGTGTGCACACCCCAAGAAGTTGTCTGAGAGGTAATCTACAACAAAAGCTTGCAGAGAAGCGCTGCCAAGGTATGACGACTAACAACTTGGCCTATGTGGCCCCCGACATGGATAATGCGTCTTTCATTGCACAAATGCAAGGCATGTCGATGGAGTAGGAAGCGAAAATAATCCTAGATCATGCACTTTTCTCTTGGATGGAAGAAGAGGATGTTGTGATGACTAATGGTGCGGCCCCATCAAGCTCGGGGGCTCCTCAAGTGCAATCAGATTATAATCTTAGATCAAAGAGGCACTTCATGGGAGAAAATGTAAACATACAAGGGAAGTTCCCCACTGACAAAGTTCCCGAGTAGCCCATAGCTACTGTTACTTATCCAAGGAAAGATTTTATT
Organism: Cryptomeria japonica; assembly: GCF_030272615.1. Classification (NCBI taxonomy): domain Eukaryota; kingdom Viridiplantae; phylum Streptophyta; class Pinopsida; order Cupressales; family Cupressaceae; genus Cryptomeria; species Cryptomeria japonica. The sequence goes on from NC_081413.1 coordinate 645,542,029, forward strand.
CCCTATAAGCCCAGAGAAAGAAAGGCGTTGGTGCCGTCAGTGCTGGACGTGGTGGAGCAGTTGAGGAAAGCCTCGACTAACGTATCTTTATGGGATCTTCTCTCTATCCCAGAGCAAAGGAGTCATTTGAAGGAAGCCTTGTCTGAGGAGGTTAAACCCCCTAGTGGGAAAGCTGCTACTTCTCCGTTGGTCAGTGAACAAACTTCTCAGCCTCCTGCAGATAGATTATACTCGCCAGCGGCGTTGACAAATGAAGCCATTCCGCCAAAATCTCAATCAGAAGGTAGGCCTAAGCCCAAACCTTTCTATTTGATCCTCATAGTAGGGGATAAGCTGCTGCATAATTCTATGATAGACTTTGGTGCCAGCACTATTGTCATGCCTAAGCAAATTGCTGAGGTGTTAAATATTAAGTATGAGCCATTAAATCGTGGTGTTATGCAGTTAGATGGAAAGAAGGTATATACCATGGGTCTCATTAAAAATCTTCCGCTAACATTGTTTGCATGTCCTAGCGTCACAGTGTCTCAAGAAGTAGTGATTATCGACATTCCTCTTGTTTTTGGCTTCTGCCTCTCTAGAGACTTCACTGCCAAGATAGGAGGTTATTTGTCTTTAGATTGGTCTCACCTTATCCTCCATACTCAGTGGGGTGCCAAGCTCAAAATCCTCTCAGAACCCCTCCATGCTGAACATGTGGTGGATCAAGCTATGCTCAATTTTGAGCCCACTCACACTTCAATCTCTGGCAAAGAAAGAAAGATGGTGGAATTCATTGAGGATGAAGAAATAACAGGAGATACCTCTCCAGAACATGATGTTTTTCTCGAAGAATTCATTGACTCTGACCTATATTCAAATTATCATGCCACTGGTCTTGGTACTTACTGCATTTTTTATGAAGGTCGGGTTATCCCAAAACTAGTTAAAGATCCCTTTACCTAAAAAGATTTATCTTTTGTACGTTGGACCCTACATTTTGATGGTGCAAGGTGCAAAGTAGGCTCAAGCACTAGGATTTGTTTTACTTCACCTTGGGGTGAACAAATTCTAAAGTCTTTTTGCTTACAGTTTGCGTGTTCCAACAATGAAGTAGAATACAAAAGATTGATTCAGGGCCTGATGTTAGTAGAAAAGATGGGTATAAATAAATTAAAGGTTCTGGGTGACTCCAAACTTCTTGTTAATCATATTCGGGGAATCTCCAGCGCAAAACATATCCGTATGAGATCTTACCACCATAGAGCATGGGATTTGATTGAAAGCTTCGATGCTTTCAACATCCAAAGGATTCCCCACAAGACAAACACATCCACTGATCGGATGGCCACTATTGGATCGCGTTTTGACCCCACCGTGGATTTGCTAGTCAACCCGTAAGCGATTAGTGTCATCGTTTGACCAGCTATCCCTGATAATGATACCCATTGGCAAGTTTTTGAGAGTGACGAGAAAATCACCATGTTCATCCAAAACTCAGGGGAATTTGCAGATCGACTATAGCCTAAGGTTAAAGAAGCTTACGGGGATCAAATCATACAGTTAAAGTCAAATAAGCTCCCTAATGGGTTAATCACCTTAGAAAATATTTTCGACCATGATGATGCCAAAAATGATAAGCGGAAGCTTACGGCTGACAAAGGAGACTATACCGAAATGTCGATAGGCGAGGGTAGGATCCTCAAAGTTGGAAAGGAGATTTCCCCCCAAGACCGAAAGAGGTTGGCCCGATGCTGTGATGAATATGCGGGTGTGCAAGCATGGTCTTATGAGGATTTGAAAGGATACAATCCTAATGTCATTCAACATACTATCAAACTCACAGATGGAGCCAAACTGGTCCGACAGAAGCAGAGACCTGTTAATCCAAAAATCGAGTTACTCGTGGCCCAAGAGTTAAGGAAGCTGATAGAATCAAGAATCATCTATCCCATCAAGCATAGTACATGGGTATCCAATTTGGTGCCCGTGAGGAAAAAGAATGGAGATATCCAGCTATGCATGGATTTTAGAGACCTAAACCAAGCGTCCCTAAAAGATCACTACCCGTTGCTATCAATGGAATAATTGTTAAGTACAGTGGCAAGATAAAAAATGTTCTCAATGCTGGATGGATTTTCGGGTTACAATGAGGTTCTAGTAAAAGGGGAAGATCAGCATAAGACAAACTTTACGACCAAATGGGGAACGTTCGCCTATCAAAAAATTCCACTCGGGTTGTCAAACGCCGTCGCAAATTTTCAAAGGGCCATGGACCTGGCCTTTAAGGAGATTATTAACAAAATCATCCTTATATATTTGGATGACCTGACTGTGTTTTCAAAAAACAAGGAAGACCATTTTGATCATCTAGAGCTGGTTTTCCAAAAGTGTTTAGAGTTTGGAATCTCTTTGAACCTGAAGAAGTGTATTTTTGGTGTCCTGCAAGGCAAATTGCTAGGGCATGTTGTATCCTAGGAAAGAGTCTCCATTGATCCTGATCGGGTCAAGGCGATAAAGTAACTTCCCCTTCCTGTCAATAAGAAGGGAGTTCAGTCTGTCTTGGGCAAGGTTAACTTTGGTAGGAATGGTGAGGCCTATCACCCTGATGCTTAAAAAAGAAATACTTTTCAAATGGACTTCTGATGGGAAGGATGCTTTCGGGAAAATCAAAGAAGCTATTTGCTCAGCTCCTGTGCTGTCCAATCCCAATATGACTAAAGACTTCATTATGTATGTTTTCTCTAGCTTCTATAGCATTGCTGTGGTCCTAACCCAAAGAGAGGCGGATTCAGGGGGCGAGCACCCTATAGCTTTCCACTCCAAGACTCTAAAGGAATATGAGGCAAGGTATAACTTCATCGAAAAACAAGCTCTGGATGTGGTTAAGGGCCTTAAAAAGTTTAGGCATTTCATCGCCTGTAACAAGACTATAGTGTATGTCGCTCATCCTTCAGTCAGAGAGTATATCATGGAGGGTGACATCACTGAGAAGAGGGAAAATTGGATCACCAAAATCTTGGAGTACGACGTTGACATCAGGTCTACCAAGAGAGTTCATGACAAAGGTTTGTGTGAGTACTTAGTAAAAGATTTCAGACCCCAAGACTTCGAGATAGCCACAAATGAATTTGTTATGGTCACTTTAGAACCAGCGGAAGCATGCTAGTTGGAGGAGTGGAATCATTTTATGAAGAGAAGAATTTTTCCTAAGGGTCTCCCTCAGGGAAAAAGGAGGTTCTATAGGTTGTAGATGTTGGCATTTTGATGATGTTGTGATTGTCAGTGATGGACACACACTTGTTTTGAGATCACTTTTGCATGTATGAGTTATGCTCAACCGGTATTTGTTCCAACTGGTATTATGTATTATAGTCTTTAGACTATTGGTGTTTTGCAAAAGGTGGTTACTGATCTCAAGTGGTATGAAGACCCAAGCGGTATGAAGACCTCAAGCGGTTCAAGGATCTCAAGTGGAATGAAGGAATAAAGCGACAGTTATCATTTTTCCCACTCTTCATTTTGACAAACCGGTAATTGGTAAAATGGATGAATCGATAATTAGTTAAATGTATGAACTGGTATTACTCTGTGATGAGTTACCAACCGGTATTTTTGTGATGAGTTATCATCCACCGACACTTTGGCGGTGATTTTGTGTTGTGTTACCAAATGTGTCCAGATGCACTGAACCTAGGAACTTGCAATGTAATCCTATTGGACTGACATGAAATTAGATTCCTTTATAAGGACATCATGTCTGGGGTTCTAGGAGGTGTTAGGGTTTTAGGTGGTTGATGAGATTTTTGTATGTGCGATCATAGCAGAGAAGATTAGGTCTGTGTGAAGAAATAGAGTGTGGAGATATTGAAGACTGAAGTAATGCTAAATGTGCATTAACAATGAGCTATCAAGGATCTAACCAAGCATACTGTGCTAGTATCTAGATCATCTACTTGTTGATTACTCATATCTTCGACAAGTTTGAAACCCTTAACCAGGTAGGCTTGGCAAAGCCTTTGTAAATCCTTTAACAAGGTGGTTCACAACTGTGAATCTGAAATCCTCTCACAAGGTAGTCTTTAATCAGACTTATCTCCTAATAGAGATCTAGATTCCTAACAGGATCTGTTCTAGTGAAGAACATTGTATGACCTTAACCGGTTTGGTTACTATTCTGCAGATAGTTACTTGTGAGTTTCAGCTCACCGTGGTTTTTCCCATTTGGGTTTCTACGTCAAAACCTCTTGTGTTATGGTGATTGTGCTCTTGTGGGTGAATGATTTATTTGCTATTTAGTTTGCATTTGTCTTAACCGGTTTGTTAGTAAATTTGTTATATCAGTTAACTGCTAAATTGTTTAAGAGTTTAACTTCAGTATTTTTTGGTATACTAATTCACCCCCCCCTATTAGTATTCATCAGTAGAATAGCAACTTTCGATTGATAGTCGACTTTCTTTTTAAAAGGAATTTCGACTGAGTCCTACTCCACTATGTGAATCAAAGCCAAGATGACAAAATTTTACATGAATTTCATTACGGTTCATTAGGAGGTCACTTCTCGGTGCCGACTACCATCATCAAAATCACACGCGCCGGATATTTCTAGCCATCTATGTTTAAGGAGGTGCACACCATGGTAAGAATGTGCAAGGAATACCAATATTATACTGGAAGATGCAAAAAAGCGGCAATGCCACTTCAACCCATAGTGGTGGAAGAACCCTTGGCTCAATGGGGACTCAACTTCATAGGGATGATCAACCCCCCAAGCTTGGCTGGATACAAGTGGATCTTAACTACCACAAATTATTTCACTCGATGGTCCAAGGTCATACCTTTAAAAAATTCATCTGAGTCCGAAATCCTAGCTTTCCTAGAGGATCTAGTATGTCGTTATGGTCCCCCAAAGACCATAATTTCAGACAATGCGCATGCATTCGTAGGCTCACAACTCACCCAGTTCGCCCTCGGCAAAGGTATTTATCTAAAAACCTCCTCAAACTATTATCCGCAAGGAAACGGACTTGCTGAGTCCACCAACAAGAATCTCATCAGACTCATCAAATGGATAGGCTTAGAACACAAAAGGGAATAGCATCACCATTTGAGGAGCGCGTTATGGGCAGACCAGATAACACTGAAGCAGGTTTTAAAGACCTCCCCGTATAAACTGGTCTATGGGAAGGACGCTTTGTTTCCCATATCTCTGGAAATCCTAGCCTTGCAACTACTTAAGTCTTTTGAAGTGGTAGAGCATGGCCCCATGGATGTGAGGTTAGCCGAAATCATGGAATTGAAGGAAGCAAGAGAAGCAAGATTCATGTCTCTCCAGACCCGTCAGCAAACTATCAAAAAGTGGTTTGACAATAAAAAAAGTTCTAGTCCGCAATTCCAATAGGGCGACCTAGTTTTAAAGTTTAATGAAAGGGCCTCCAAACCTGACCAGCATGCTAAATTCGATAGGTTATGGGAAGGTCCTTTCCGTATAGTAAGTTGCAAAGGTTACAATTCTTTCAATCTTGAGGATATGCAAGGAGACCTTCTTACGATCCCGGTCAACGGGTTCCACCTAAAACCTTTTTATTAGCTTTGTGTCTCCAATGTACATAATGTAAATAGTGCTCTTGTGTGCTTTTATTTATTTAATGCTTTCTCCTCCTGGTAAAGTTGCCAATTCAAATATGCCATTATTAAGGAAAAGAGAGAGAATTTCAAATTCGTCATTTTTTAAAAGAAAAGAGAGAGATTATCATATTTCGAATAGGTTTATAGAGATTTACAAAATGTAACAACACATCTAGCTGTATTTGTCAAAATTAAACAAGAGGAGAAGTGGAGGCTATCACTAACAAAAAACATCTTCATCCTCTTGCTCCCCCAGGAGAAAATCAGAGTCTTCAGTATCATCCGCTGCATCTTCCCCTTCCGACCACTCATGATCCGAAGCGCTTCCAGACTCTTCAACCATGATCACGAGGACTATGTCAGGAGGAATGTCTGACGTCAAAACTCGCGGGAATATGTAGTCCCTGAAGTCCATGTACCATTCAACACCATCTGGAACAGGGATGATCAGGGAGATGCAAAGGAGGAACTCCGCAGTGAGCTCCGTCCGAAATCGATGAGAAGATAGCGACATAGTTCGTAGTCCACCGATGAGTGGATGCTAGCTCACCTCTTCTCCAGACGTGATGAATCTCTACAGGTCTGATGCCAGAGGTAAGCCCTTGAAAGGGATGTAGTATGTTATGACATCCTCCAAACCTTTGAGACAATCTCCCAAGAAGAGAGCTCTCATAAATTCTATGGCCTCATACCCACCAATTCCAGACTCCAGCAGAGAAGTTATGAAGCGTGAGAAAATGTCCATATTTACTCGGTAGTGGTTTGCGTTGTCTATAAAGTCCTCACCAAGCACCCATTTAATGGTGGAAATGATCAAAGGATTGTTCCTCGTTGTCATCCTTTGCAACCTCTGGTCGGAAATATTACCAAGGAAAGCTACTTGTGCCTTGCTGTTGACAAGCCTAACGGGGGTATCCATCTTTGAGAAGCCCGTTGTTGAAGCTGATGTAAAAAAAAAGAATGTACGAAAAGGCATATTTATAAAAATTCTTAGCTCTAGATGACGATTGATAACAATGCTAGTTCTCCTAATTACCAACGTGCTCACCATTCCGCATCAATTTGCATTTGAAATGATACCCATTGGTAGGTTTTTAAAGATGGTGAGATCCGAAGCCGATACCTCGATTAAAGTGGTCATATCCATGAATGCCACACATTTTGTAAAGGTACATTGCCTTTAAACAGAAATTCCCACAGGACTGCCTCACCTCGTGCTAGTTTGGTTGGCGCGAGATTTTCTTCATTAAGGAAGAAATCCTTCATACAAGCAAATTGTCTCAAGTGGTTCCTATTTCGACGGACAACAGAAGCGTTCTCTTGGGAATCGTAAATGGTGACATTCGTCCCCCTCAAAGTTAATTTTGACCCTAAAAAATGAGTTGGCATACATGCGGTGGGTTTTCATCTTTAAGTATCTTCCTTCGTGGCGATCTAGGCATGCCATGCATTAAAGAAGGAAGAATGCCAGATTGTTTTCATTTTATTGACCTTCCCCAGTCAGAGCCAGGTGAAGAATTGAATTTTTTTTTTTCTTAGTAATAGATGGAAGCAGAAGCAACCTCTTTGGTCCTTGCTCAGGGAGGATTATGGGTTGATGTCTTTGGCGAACTTTCATATGCCTCTCATGCTTTTCCGCGTAAGGAAGAATATCTGAGGACCAAGGTCAAACGTAAGACTGTTATTCACAATACCACATCAGTTATAGATCCTTTCGAAGATATCATGGAACTAGAACTCTGCAAGTAGCCTAAGAACCTAAGGGAGGCCACATGCAATGGAATGATTCACCATAGAGCGGAGCCATCTTCTACGGTAGACCACTTTTGGCATAGTGGCGCTCCCCAATTCGTAGTCCCAATGGTCCTGCACTGTCCAGAGCTCGTGGCAGTGATCGCTAATGGTTTCGACTCCATTTCCTATTCTATCAGCGACTCTTGCTTAAGAATGGTCATATCACCGGATGCCACAAGGGACATGATGTGCTGTCTTGTTTTCGAAGACATGGAGGTCTTCTTCGACGCGATCATGGAAGATTACTGGAACTCGAGAAGAGATGTAGTCTCTTTCTGTAACAACGCCTTGAATCGAAGCGAGTCAGTTGGTCTTCCCAAGCTACCCTTGTCCTATAGTGACTTAAGGCATGAGGACCTTAAGGACATTTCGTCCGTTCTTGCCTTATTGTGCGGTCATGAAAATGACCGGGAGATTACTGCTGCTATTATGGTTTTTTCTGTTTAAATGTAGAAAACAGAAAGAGGTTTTCCATTTTGACTTCTCTGTCCCAATAGCCAGAGAAATGATAAAGCATTTGTCTGAGTTCCACTAGTTTTGGCATTTTAAGTTCTCCTCAATTTTGGTTCACCTGCTCCTGCATTAGAACGAAGTCTTCTTCAACCAGTTTATGAAATTGGCCAGTTGTGATGAATTAGGAAATAGAATGCCAGTTTTAGCCTGGACGCCCATTCTATTGTCCTCCTATGATGCATACTAGTTTTCTGATTGCTTCCTAACTCTCCCTTGAAGGACTTCGGTGCCATTCCCAGCAAACCACTTTCTCGCTTTTCATAGATCCAGATGAACTGGATGTATAACGAGCGACCCCCCTGTGACTGGTTCATAAGTAGCGATTTCTCGTTTGTTTGAGTGCATGATTTCTCTGAGGAGCCTTTTCGTTTGCCCACTTATGTTCAAGAGAGGACTCTTGCTCTTGAGATTTCTTGACAGCTGGTAAGAGTGGAGAGAGCTATAGGGTCCAGAAAACACGACACCTCAATCATCGAAGACAACAAGGCTATTGGTCCCATAACTCTAGTTCGAAGAACTATTGCGGAGAACATTCTGACATCAAAGCTGGTGTAGCTCAGGTTGTTGGTGATCGACGACTTCTGAAGTTATGACTCAGATGGGTGCCTGTCCCGTAGGAAAAATGCAGTAAAACACAAGCCGTGGAGCATAATGGAAGGGCGCGCTAATCCACAGGTGGATGACCCAATCTTGTATGTGGGTCTCAATGATTTTCCCATGCTCAAACGCCCCCCCTGGTTAAACTTTTACTCTGTTTTACAAAGGTATAACCCCGTGAAACCCATTCCTCGAGCCATGCGCAAGATCATGGTGGCAAATGCTTGGCCACGGAGAAAGCGAGAGGATTTATGGATTTAGCGACAGGAAGTAAGTCAGCCTAGAGTGAATATTGGAAATACTCCTTTAGATGAGGATTTTGATCTTGAATGGCGCCAGTACAATGAATCTAACGAGGAGACAGGCGATAGTTCGCTACATGGGTATTCATCTCCCGAGGTCACCCAGCAACGGGATATTGAGATTATAAGGATTGAAGAGAAGGACAATGAACCTCATACTTTCCTCCCTCTCGACGGTTCTGCTCGCAGGCCCTGCTCTCAGGCAGTTAAAAGACAAGCTGAGAAGAAAGTTTAGGAAGGCCCTCCTAGCAAAAAGCAGTTTCTGAGCTCTGAAATGGGGAGTTCATCCTCTCAAGTCCCAGATAATCCCTCATATCCTTCGTGACCGACGACTTGCACGACTCAAGTATGCTCTTCCTTATCGTTTTCTTCTTCTCAAGCTAATATTTCTTTTGCTACCCATTTTGTAGAAATGCATACTCAGATTCCCACAACCCTTACCCTAGCACCGTCCGGGTCACTAGATGGCCCACATGATGCATTTCCACAGGTTTCAATCTCGCTCCCAGCCCCAGACTTTGTGCCCATAGCCTTTTCCACCCAAATGTATGAAGCGGTCACCGTCTCATGCAGACTTGGTTTTGGAGAGTCCACTCCTCTCCCAAATGTTGGAGCAGCGTCCGCTGATCCATTTTTCTTAGGAGCCTCTCCCTTTATCCCATTATTTTCTCCCACCATGTTATCATGCCCTATACAAACCACTTTTGGTGGTCCCATTTCTCAGTTTCCCTTTGCAATTCCCCCTGGTGCCGCGTTTGCAGGTCAAGCTATTGCCAACCCAGATGAATACCAGCAACAAGTTACTTATTCCAAGACTGCCCATATTGGCAAAACTAGTAAAAGAAAGGAAAAGGAAAGCGCTAGGCCAGTCCGTCCACACCTACAAACCCATTTTAGTGAGGAGAAGGATAGTCTTTTCTTTGAGACTATGTTCCCCAAGGTCAACAAACTAGAGTCCGAAATGAGGCCTAATGACTATGCTCTGTATGCTATCAGTGTCAACCTCTTGAATGATACAACATGCGATAAGGTGGAAATGATAGAAGAAACTTTGAAAGATGTCTCTTTAGATTTCATCAAAAATAGTCGTCGCCTAAAGAAAACGCAAGTGGAAAATGTTAAACTCCAAGAATCTCTAACCCAGCAGAGAAGAGAAGACAAAGCTCGAAGTGCTGAGATCAATCGTTTGCAAGGATTGCTGACATAGGCCAACGCTAAAAAAGGGAAGTTGCAGTCTGCCCTCAATAATATGAGTTCACAATTGAAAGGTCAAGAGGCAACAAAAAATGTGGCCTTGAAAGAATTGCAAGAGAGAGATCAAAAAATTTAGCAGCTAAAAGCAGCTTCTAGAGATGCCACGCAAATGCAGGTACAACTGCGTGAGGAGATCCGCTTAAAGGAGGAATATGCTTGACAATTGAGTGATGCCCAGGTCACGCTCTTGGAAGACAAATCAAAGTTTGAAGTAGAGTTGCGCAAAAAAGGTATTAGCTTGGAGCTAGCTGAGAAAAAATTGCAAGATATGGAGGTTTTGTTGCGACAAGAAAAAGATTGTGTCGCGCAACTTTGACAAATGACACAAGATAGAAATACAAGGATCCTTCTGCAGGAAAGCCAAGTGGCCGCCGAACAAAATAAATACAGAGAGCTGCAAGGTGAAGTGGCAACAAAGGACGAGGAGGTCTCGCAATTGCTAAATATTCCTCCCCCGTGGAGATTTCTCAAGACTTTTCCCCTATTTTAACAGAGTTATATATTTCTCATTGGGAAAAGGTAAAATAGTACTGCCCTTCACTGCAATCTGTGCTAAGATTCCTTAGTGAGGCACAATCCCTCTATGCCGAGGTGTATTCTGCTCAAGATGAAGAATTAATGGAAAAAGGGATTGCGGACCATCAACAATTGATCAGAAAGACGAATGTTTTTTGTGGGATGCAAAATTCATCTTCTATTAACAAAGTAATCAATTATAAACAAGGGAAATCACGAATCCCTATCCTAATCAGAATTTAACAAACAATACAATGAAATAACACAATTGAGAAATGGGAATTATAAATCATCAAATCATATAAAAAACTCCTATTTTGTGACTGCGTATTGCTTCCATTGCTCTTCTCTTCTTCGTGATATGATGACTCTCATCTATTGCGCTGGTAAGTTGCAAGTGACACAAAGATTCAAAGTTCGTGATTATTAAAAATGGAGATTGGATGCTCAATTTATAGAAAATTGGAGAAGATTGATGGAAAGGTGGAACTCAGGTGAGCTCAAATGAAAATTGATAGTTGAACTGTTGATTGTAGGAGTGAAACTCAATAGATTGAATAGACTAATTGAGTCAACTGATTGAAAAAAGAGCTGACCGAAGGAAGAAAAGAATGATTGGAGGAAATAAAGAGGATGACACAAAGAGCTTAATTTAGAAAAAGCTAATTGAAAGATGGAAATAGAGATTGGAGAGATAAATGATTTAATTAATTAATTGATTGAATTAATTAATTTAGCATGTGCTTGCATTTAGACTTAGATTTTCAATTTAATCTTTGCATGATATTTATTCAAATAATTGAATTTATTTAATTGAATTTAGTATTTAAATATATTTAGAACTTGACTTTGATTTTCAATTTGGTTTTCGAAATCATGCACATGTATTTGAATTTGGAAGAAATTAGAAGAATATGAAATTAAATGAAATTAGAATTTGGGGATTTAGAAATGGAAGAATTAATTAGTTAATTAAATAATTTAAAGAAACTATTTAATTATTTAGAAATGAAATTTAATTAAATAATAAAAATTATTTAATTTAAATGATTAAATCATAATTAATTAAATAATAAATATTTAATTAATATTTAGAAGAGGGTTGAATGATTAGATGATTAGAGATAGAAATTGAATAATTAGCAATTTATTTAAATAATAAAGATTATTTAAATTGGGGAATTAATCATAATTAATTAAATAATAAATATTTAATTAATATTTAGGAAATGATTAGGGCATTGAAACAATTCTCCAAGCGGGTAGCTTCATGGGCCTCCAGAGGAAAAAAACTGTTCTGCCATTGTCCTAAATACCTCCCCTGCCTGTAGAGATGTCACTGGGGTTTCACAGAAAAGTTTCTGCTTTTCGCAATTATTTTCGCATTCTTCATTTTTTCTCAAAAAAATCCTCAAGATAAATGATTTGCTGGACTATGGTTCCGGGCAAGGCCGGAGGTTTTCTCCCCTCCACTCTTTCCTATCGGCGCTCGCACGAGTGGAGTATTGTATAATTTAAAAAATGATTATTAAAATTCTTGGCCTCAGCCTCTTATCGATAAAAATAAATAAATTAGGAAATGATTAAAATGATTAAATGATGAAAGAATAAGAAATAGAATAACTAGTAAGATTATGAGGAAATATGAAATTAGAAGAACAAGATTAATTAACTTAATTAAATAATTAAAGAATTATTTAATCAATTAGAGTAATAATTAGTACATGATCAATGAGACATTTTTAGGTGTCTACATTTGCCCCTCTTTGAGACAAAGTCGGAATGACATTGTTTCAAAGAAAATGAATTTTTTTCCCCAGCATGCCTTAGTACTGCTGTATAGTGTAAATATGCCCCCTGGGAAAAGGTGGTCGGAAAATTCCAAAATTGAGACCATGTTTTCGATATCAGTCAAATGAGCAAGCGCTTAGAATTTCATGTGATTTCGAGATCATTTGAGTAGGCTATGAGGTGTTTGAAGCTGGTGGGGACCACGGGCGTGAAGGTGTTAGAAAACCCTAATTTTGAGCTATAAATAGAGATTTTTAGGTTTTCATTTGTTCATTTGAACTTTGGTAATTCCTTGGTTTTCTTTGCAATTTGTGTGCTTTATTTTGAGTATTTGATCATCATGGCTGGTTATAGAGCTCGATTGCACTTGTCTGACCGAGTGCGTTCATATCAGAGACCTCCTGGGACTAGCGGCATGGTATTTTTCCAATTTTTTTTCGATTTATGCTTGTTTTATGTATGTTTTGCAAAAAATTTCCATGATCAATTTTTTCTTTGTGTTACGCAATCGCTTGTCGAATTTCACGCATTAGTGTTAAGTGTATCGCAAACGCTTTAAATGCTACACATGCATCCTAAGTGTTACGCATTAGTGTAATCATGCCACATTCATGTATACCATTACACATAAGTGTTTATTGTTATGCATGCACCCATTTCATTACGCATTATCTTTAATCATTATGCAAGAGTCATATTTGCATTGCATAAGTAATAACTATCATGCATTTGTTGTATATGTAATTTTTTGTCATGCATTTAAAAATATTTAAGTTTTTCGAGATTCGATATCTGATATTTTGATCATTTTTTTGTTGCAGGAGAACATTGGAGTGTTATACTGCTGACATAGCAGACCTAGTGGACTTGATCTTCGAGCTAACTTACTGGATGAGGAGATTGAGCATATCCGACAGCTTGGTCTATACCATGTTTTACATTTGCCAAAGGTTACGACGAATAGGGCCATGATTACAACTTTGATAAAGCGGTGGCATTTCGAGACCTGTTCTTTTCATCTTCGAACTGGTGAGGCATCCATTACGTTAGAGGATGTATGGCGTATGCTGCGTATTCCCATTCATGGTGAGAGAGTTATATATGACCATGATGATGGCCTTGCTGGACTATGTGCACTTTTCGAGTGTGAGTTCAGGATTTGCAGATTAGTGGCCGTTATGACATCCCTTGGGCCCGATTAGACTATGACGACTTGACTATTGTATTATGTTGTGTTGTTGGTGGTTTACTAATACCTGACAGATGAGGTCATGGGTTTCTAGTTGGATGGGGAAGAGTGCTCCATGATATGATCGTTCATCATCGATTGTATGCGTGGGGTCCTTGTCTACTTGCCATGTTGTACTATTAGATGCATGGTATTGTGTATCTTGGATACCGTTCTATCAGTTGTGGTGTTACTTTGCTTCAGACATGGGCATGGGAGCGCATTTCTATTTCTAGGCTTGTCATTCATGTAGACTTGCAGCCTGGTGAGCCTTATGCCTTCCGGTATACATCAGGTATCAAACACAGGGGTTTGGGGAACACCTTGTACTGGAGACATCAGTTTGACATATTGCAACATTTTATTTGGAGACCTTACTTAGATTGCCCCAGTTGGCCTAATGATGTAGTGCATTTGTCTTTCTACCGACAATAGAGATATCTTATTGGGAGGACCTTTGAGACCCAGTGGATTATCGAGATGTATCTTCTAGGGCGGGTTCTTAGACAGTTCGGTGAGGTACAGGTGACACTTGTGGTTACTGCCTATTTTGCTCGTGTATCACGAGAGGTATCTGTTTGGGGTGTGTGCATACAACCACATGTTGCTTCTGTTGAGTTCAATTCTCTACAAGCATTACTCTGGGGTTGGGGTAGAGGTGGAGCGGATCCAGGGACGACAGTGGAGTACGATACATGGTTTGCTAGGCATGGGCCAGTGCCTTTGACTGATCTTGTTGTTCTGATTACAACACAGTAGATTCACCATCCTAGACAACGATTGAGGATAGACATACGGGAGAGAGCCGAAGGAGGAGGAGGAGAGGGTGGAGCTGAGGGAGGAGGTGGTGGAGATGAGGGAGGAGGTGGGGGAGATGATGGAGATGAGGATGTAGACATTGGTGGGGACATCGATTCTATTAGCAGTGAGGACAACGATGATTCTTCTGATTCATCGAGCAACGAGGATGAAGGTGATGATGAGGATATGCTAGAGTTGGAGGATGTGCCTGGTGCTGAGGATGGGAGAGGACAGGTTGATGATGAGCTGGAGACTCTTAGAGTGTGAGTTCAGAGTTTGGAGGATGAGGTCGCTAGATGAGATATCGAGCAAGAGACGTACCGTGCAGATTATGGTGCCCTTGAGGCTGAGAGAGATCGTCTCCAGAGGGAGAGAGATGAGGTAGTGCAGAGATGTCAGGTTACTATGGATGCCTTCGATCAGCTTTTTAGAGCAGGTACAGATGCGCGTGACCAGCCAGATAGGTATTTCACTCCTATGTAGGAGTCTATTTATTATCGACAGGAATATGAGAGAGTTGTCCCTGAGGGTCAGAGAGAGTCTAGCTTTAGTGCATACATGGGGAGGAGATCGAGTAGATCTACTTCATGATGGACTAGCAGTGGTGTTGTTATGGGACCACCTCAACATCCTGGGGCAGGATCTAGTGGACAGGATCCACTTGCTGACAGAGGTAGTGTTGGTTGATCATGTTATCTGAGCCTTCAGGATTATTTATTGTATTCACACATTATCATTTTTGAGTTATATATATATATATATATATATATATATATATATATATATATATATATATATATATATATATATATATATATATATATATATATATATATATATATGGCATGCAGGCTTTGGTAATGATCTATGTATGTTTTATACAATATTATGAGTTTTATGATGCATATCTATTTTAATTCTACATGATTCTAAATGCAATGGTAGTACATGTATGTAGTAATGATGTAAATAAAACCTAAATGAATTCAAATGACTCTATAATGAATGCTAATGGAATCTATAATGAATGTTATGCTAATGAAATAAGCAATTGAGATGAGAATAAGAATGAAATTGAATGAATCATGAACTTGTGTCACATATTTTATTGCATCAATATATATTCATCATTGAGCCTTATTATTGAACAATGAAGCTTTAGCACATCAGGGTATAAGGAACCAAGATGTAAATATATCTCATTGAAGAAACAAATACGTAGCAGACAAGGAGTGAACTCTCCATTCTGGGAATTGCATTAGGGGTCGAGGTATGTGTGGCAATTTCACCTTGATGTGAAGGTTCTTATCACAGACACCCACTAGAGAAATTTCCCTAGAATTTCATTGGTTCACACCACAAACAACAAACAAAGAAAAAGATAATGCCAATCATAGCTCCTCTAGTCACTTGTGGACATCCTTGAGTAGCATAGGAACAATATCTGTCGCTAAATGATAAAAAGATAAAGACTAACCTAGACAAAATTCAACAGCTATATTGACCTTGTGCCTTCGTTCTTAGTTGTTTGATGTGATGGTTGATAATGTATGATCTTAGAAAGTTGTGGACCCCGTTTAAGACTGACCTATCTGATTTCGAGTGTATCCTCTTCTATTTAAGACAAGATAATGATCATGTTGATATGGATATGATACAATTGATAAGACAGTTTGATCAATTGATTGCAGATGTTTGACAGGATAGTCATATCCTTTGTTAACTTCGTGCGAAGTGTTTGCTGGATATCTGTTGGGGTATTTGTTTCTTACAAGACACTTTATTGCAAGTTTTTCTGATTGATTGATCTTCAATTTTTAGTTCTTTTCCAAGAGTTTTTTCGATGTTTTTGGATTATGATATTTGGATGTTTTTGGTTGATTTTTTCAGGATCGTATTTGAATGTTTTTTGAGTTTTTTCATTGTTTTTGGATTTTGAGTTTTTTCATTGTTTTTGGATTTTGAGTTTTTCATTGTTTTTGGATTTTTTCAGGACTTTATATGATTTTAAAGATTTTTTCAGTTATGCCCCCAGTGTGCAGACCTGTATGACATGATAATCTGTAGAATGTATGTGGAGACGAATGAATTTTTGACATGACCTATTTGAATGCAATATGTAGGATGAAGATGCATTTCCTATTTGAACAAGGTTGACTATCTTTGTTTTTGCATTTGTAATACACGTATTGAAATGGAGGTGCAAAACATTTCATAGATAAGCAGTTAATCGATCTCTAAGGCCCTTCAGAACATTCATCTTAACACATCTAGTGACTAGGATTTACAAATGGAGAGGCGGAAAACTTCCACATTGGTTCTTAAAAATTTGATCTTCGTTTGCCCATGTGTGTGTAGATGCGTTAATTCCCGCTCTTGTGTTCACTAAAGATCCTTAGCATCCTATATGACTAGCTACATGATTTTTATAACTTCAAAAGCATCCTGAATAGAACCTCCCTGCCCACAAGCCTTGAGAGCTCCGACGAGGTTATAGACTGTAATTTCTCAAATATTGCTCCATTGCCAGTAGGCGTTCATAGCCTTGATGGAGTTACTTGTATGTTCCCATAGTCAAGCTTTTTATCACATTTGTATACATGATATTTCAGTTATATATCATTGCTCCTTTTGCCTTTAGATGGATATTTGGCTTTTTCTTTTTATTTTCTTGACTTGACTTGTAAGTAATGAAACCTACTTGGGTGTGACAATTACAACGGCGCTGAAGTAGAATTTTAGATTTTTCACTAGTCATATGGTCAACTAGGTGCTTTGAGTAAATTAGAGATTTATTGTGTTTGAGATATAGCAATTGATAGATTGTGGGTTAACAAGTTCTCAAATAGTGAAATTACTACCCAACCATAAGTAAAGCGTCATCACAGGGTAATGTTGAGAATGATTGACCTTAGAACCTCAAAGACTTCATGTCCGAATATCTAAGAAAGGAAATGACCCTTGTTTTCCTTAGATGCAAACGAATGATAAACTCAAACAGTTGCCTTATTTATTGATGCTTCTATATGAAAATGGTGGAAATTTTAAGAATGTGATGCATCTAAAAAAGACACTACATGTAATGTTGTGTTTTAAATGATATGATATGCAATGCAGAAAATAAAACCTAAACTACATAGCCCTTAGGTATAATATCGCTTAAGGTGCATGTTGTTCATAGGGTCAGAGATTGGATCTCCCTCCATGGTAGCCAAATTATAGGCTCCATTGCCTATGACCCTTGTTATAATGAAAGGACCTAGCCAGTTAGGTTCAAATTTCCCTGGCCTTTCTCGTTTTGCTAGGTTCCTTTGATTCTCTTTAAGTACTAGATCTCCTAGTTGAAAAGTTCATGGGCGGACTCATTTATTATAACTTCGTCTCAGTCTATTTTGATATCCTTGTAGATGGTTAAATGTTGTTTGTCTTTTTTCATCAAGGGTTTCGAGTTCTTGTAACCTTACTACCCTGTAGTCTTCCTCTGATATGATATTCTATAAGGAGACTCTTAGAGACGGTATTTCTATTTCAATGGGAAGTATCGCTTTTGTCCCATAGACCAAGGAATATGGTGTTGCTCCTGTAGGTGTGCGTACTCTTGTTCTGTAAGCCCAAAGAGCGAGATTTAACTAGAGATGCTAGTCCTGTCCTGTGTCAATGACTAATTTCTTAAGAATTTTCAATATTGTTTTATTTGTAGCCTCTGCTTGTCCATTACTTTGTGGATAATATGGCGTGGCAAATCTCTGTTGTATATCAAATTTGTCACACAATTCTTTCACTTCCTGGTTTTTAAATGGACACCCGTTATCTATAACAAAGCACATTGTAACTCCATATCTACATATAATATAGTTGAGCATGAATTTTGCTATCTACTTTCTAGTAGTGTATGTTAAAGGAATTGCCTCAACCCATTTAAGTATTTAGTGGCTGTCAAGATAAACTTGTGCCCATTGGAAGAAGTAGGGTTGATTTTACCCACTAGATCTAATCCCCATTGTGAAAATGGCCATGGTGATGTGATGGGTTGAAGATCTTGTGCTGGTGCATGAATAATGTCTCCATGCATTTGGCATTGTTTACACTTCCATACATATTTGTAAGCATCTTTTTCCATGGTTGGCCAGTAATACCCTGTTCTCAGCAATTTCTTTGACAATGGCAGACCGCTTTGGTGAGCCCCATAGATTCCATCATGGACTTCTTTTAAAGCAAGGTGTGCTTCATTCTCATCCAAACATCGGAGAAGATTTCCATCGAAACCCTTTCTATACAAAGTATCATCTATAATGGTGTATCTAGATGCCTGACGAATAAAGGTCTTCTTTTGATTTCTGGATAGATCTGGTGACATGTATTGGGTGTGTAAATATGTATATATTTCATTGTACCAAGGTGATTCTCGACCCACAATTGCACATACATAGTCTAATAGGGGAGTTTCATATGCAGGTAGCATTAACTGTTCTATGATAAACTCAAATCGAGTTTCATTAGCAAGCATATTCAGAAAAGATCCTATGGTTGCCATTGCATCTGCTGCCTTGTTTTGTATTCTTGGGATTTGTTCGAAGGTAATTTTGTTGAAGTGCTCCTTGTAATCTTTGACCAACTTCTTATAAGGCATGAGTTTGTCATCCTTCATGTTGTAATCATCATTGACCTGGTTTACAATCAACTGCGAATCACCATAGACCAGTAACTCTTGTATTTTCCATTGTATAGCTGTACGGAGCCCTATGAGGAGAGCTTCATATTCAGCCATATTGTTGGTGCATGGGAAATTGATCCAAGAGGACTATGGTATAACATCCCCTTGAGGAGTAATGAAGAGAATGCCTGCTCTAGATCCGTGACTTGTATATGACCCATCGAAGTATAAATTCCACATTACTAAGGCAGTTAATGTAAACATAGATTCATCTAGAAAGTCTATCAGCAACGGATGACTGTCCTGTATAGGAGCCTCTGCTAATTGATCTGCTATGATTTGTCCTTTGATGGCTTTTCTATCTATGTATTCTATATCAAACTCGCTCAAGATCATAACCCACTTAGCCAATCACCTGACCAATGTTGCTCTACTCAATAGATACTTGAGTGGGTCAAAGCATGCAATGAGTTGTACCTTATGACTCAACATGTAATGTCACAGCTTTTGTGATGCAAAGATTACTACTAAGTGTGCTCGCTCTATGGGGGTATAATTAAGCTCATAGCCGATCAGAGTCCTTATATAATAAATGGCTCTTTCTTTTCCACTTTTGTCATGTTGTGCCAATAGAGCTCCTAGAGCTAAGTTCATTGCTGATATGTAAAACAATAGAGGTTTTCCCAGAGTAGGAGATATTAACACTGGTGTGTTCAAAGATAATCTTTCAGAGCTTGGAAAGCTTCCTGGCATTGTTCTATCCATTTAAAAGTAACTCCTTTCCTG
Source organism: Cryptomeria japonica (assembly GCF_030272615.1). Classification (NCBI taxonomy): domain Eukaryota; kingdom Viridiplantae; phylum Streptophyta; class Pinopsida; order Cupressales; family Cupressaceae; genus Cryptomeria; species Cryptomeria japonica. The sequence continues at coordinate 645,561,873 of NC_081413.1, forward strand.
AGTAAATACTGGAATGGGTGACACTTATCTGCCAACTGTGCTATGAATCTCCTTATGGATTGCAATCTTCCTTGTAACCCTTTGAGCTGTTTAAGTGTTGACGAAGGTTGTATATCAATGATTGTCTTGACCTTGGCAGGGTCTATTTCAACTCCTCTGTTTGATACTATAAACCCTAACAGTTTACCTGCTGTTATGCCAAACACACATTTCTTCGGGTTTAATCTGACATTATACTGTTCCAACTGATCAAATATCTGTGTAAGAACTACAAGGTGACTTTCTCTGGTTTGTGATTTAGCCAATATGTCATCCACGTAATCTTCCATTATGTTATGTATCATGTCATGAAACAATGTTGTCATGGCTCTTTGGTATGTTGCTCTGGCATTTTTAAGACCAAATGGCATCACATTCTAGCAGTACGTTCCCCATGGGCATGTAAATGCTGTTTTATGTTGATCTTCTGGTGCAATTTTAATCTGGTTGTATCCTAAAAAACCATCCATTAAGGATAGCATCTCATTTCCAGTTGTTAGGTCAACTATCATGATGATATTGGGTAACGGGAAGTCATCCTTAGGACAAGCTTTATTTAGATCTTGAAAATCAGTATAGATTCTTATGCCTCCTGTGGGCTTAGTCACAAGTACCAGGTTGGATATCCATTCCGCGTAGTCAATAGGTCTAATAAAACCTACATCCAACAACTTTTGTAGTTCTATTTTAACCAGTAATGCAATACTTGGATGCATTTTTCTCAATTTTTGCTTGTAAGGTTTAACTCCTGGTATCAATGGTAAGTGATGCAACACTAATTCAAAGTCTAAGCCCGACATATTTGAATAGGACCAAGAAAAGTTGATAGGTCATTGCTTGAAAAAATGAATGAATATGTCTTTTTCTTCTTTGCTTAGTGATTTTTCCAGATGAATGTTATGTACAACCTCCCCTTCTGCTATGTTTACTTCTTCTGTTTCCTTTGTAAGTAATGTTGAGCTTTCAATTTCCATAGGAAGATAACCCAAGTCAATTTTGTTATTATGGGTGGTTTGATCCTTATCTTCTGTTGGAGAAGTACTTTCTTCTCCAAAGTATGTCATTTTATTTAGGTCTATAGCAAACCCTGCTTTATGATCACCTTGCAGAAATCCCTCTCTGACTACTAGAAATTCTGAAATTGCTTCATCGTTTTCAAACCAATCTAGTGTTGGTTTTCCTTCTTGCCCCCAATCAATCAAGTGTGAATGTACTAGGTGTAAATCATTACTCCCTTCTTTAGTAGACTCGGATAACATGAAGACTTGATTGTTTGACTGGCTTTGTGTATCTTCATCGTGTATAAGCCTTATTTGATTCCTTAATATTACACTTTCTGGTGGGCTAGAATCATGGAGTGATAAGAATTCATAATCATGAGAGTCTGTCTCACTTTCAATATACGTTTCATCATATGAGTTATCATCACTTATTTCTTCTTGTTCTTGTCCATGATTCTGTTGTAGATTGACTAGTCTTCTTTACACATTAGTGACCCTTCTTAAGCCTGGTATAAGCCTTTGCAATCTTTTTTCATCTGTTTCGTTAGGTTGAGCTTGAGTTGCTTCTCGTGGTAGAAGTAGTGAAAATAACCATGGGTGGGATTTAGGTGGTGGGGGTAATCCTGCATCTATTGCCACATTAGCCTGTACTATTGTGTCAATAACTACATCATTTTATAACTCAATGGTAGGTTCTTGCAAGAGTTGTCTCATGTCTTCCCCATCCGATTCTGCACTTGGTGATGTAGGTACCTGATTACTCGTTTGAGATGAAGATGGAAGCGCCTGTGTGGACAAATTCCTATGTGATATGTAATCTGTTGTTTTGCTTGGTCAATTTAGTATATCAAGAGTATGTTGTCTTGTTTTGGTAATATGTTGTACATGCTTGTATCCCAATCCTTGATTCCCTAGATTATTATTAGGAACAACGGGTTGTAGTCTTCCTTGTTTCTGTAACCCAAGGCCTGTGGTACCATCATATCCATGTCTTTGGAGTATTTTGAATCCATTGCCATATTGATTTGTGTGTATTCTGGGTGTTATCATATGATCTTCTTCTCTATATATCCAATGGTTAACATCTTCGTTCAGGGATTCTTCTTGTAAGTCACCCCATCTAATGAAAGAGCATGAGTCTCTGTATCTGACAATTTCTTTTCCTTTGTCCTATTTTTGCACTGTATTTTGAGGTTTCCCAAAGGACTTAAGAGAAAGAGACAATTGTTTCCCATTTGAAGTATTTGCAATAGAATACTCTCCACAACCCATATCTTTTATTTGTAAGGAGGATGTTGTAGGTATTTCCTTTTTTGTTTATGTGATCTTTAATATTTCTAGCTATGTAGTGAGAGGTGTGGCCTAATTGATAGGTACCTGATTATCGACACTGTCTTTCAGATAATTGCAATGTTGGAAGGGATTTGGATCACCTTTTTTGGTGATTTCAATACCATTGTATGGGAATTTGTCACATTGATGAAATGTGGATGGTACTGCTTGCATGGTGTGGATCCATGGGCGACCCAATAACATGTTATTTCCCAGCTCTCTGTCCAAGACTTGAAAAGTGACCTTTGTTGTTATTGGTCCTACTTGTACAAGTAATGTTACAATGCCTTTAGATGGACGTTCTTCATCATCGTAAGCCTTGATATTTATCCTTTTGGAAGAATCAATGTGAAGTTCAGAATATCCCAGTGCTTTGACCAGCTTTAAAGTACAAATGTTGAGACTAGCTCCCCCATCTATGAGTACTCTTCTGATTCTTTTCTTATGAATGTAAGCTTCCAAATGTAGTGGGTCATTATGAAGCAATTTATCACTAGGAATATCTTATTCTATGAATGCAATACGTGTGCCTTGTGTCAGATTTCCTACCATAGACTGGAAGGCATGTTCATCTATATCTCTGTCCACCACTGAATCTTGAAGTGCTTTGTCTAGTATAGCTCTATGATTGGGTGAAATACGCAATAGGTCGAATAATGATATCTGTGCCAGAGTTTTCTTAAGTTTCTCAACGATATTGTAAGTCCCTACTACTGGTGGTTGATTTTGTGGTATCCCTTGTAAAGTTACCTTTGATCTGCGAGTAACCACTGCACAGTCTCTGTTTCTAGGAGTAATTGTGATTGTAGCAATTGTATCATTTGTATCATAGGCTCTTTTATCAAGATTTATGTTAAATCCCTCTTCATAGTCTTGATGTGTATGTTTGACATCCATAATATGTTCTATGAGTTCATCTTCAAACCAACTTGAGTGAGATGGTTGATCATATCCCCAATCTCTAAGACAAAGATTTGTATCATCATCGTACTTTGGTGCTTCAGATATCATGAAAACTTGGTTATCATCTCTATGAGTGTCTTGATATTGCTCCTTTTGATCAGGCGTTTCCTGTAAATCATTGTTTGTTGTATCTCCTGAGCTAATGGCATGAATAGTGTAGTTGTATGAGACCTTTGTATAGTTACCCATATTGTCTTGGGTTCTTGATGTGGTAGCTTTTCCCTTGTCATGCTTAACACAAGGATCCTTAAAAATTGTATGATTTATGTTTGCTGAGGTCTTATCGGTATCAATTGTGATGTCCCCTTGGTCTATCATATCTTGGACCAAGTTTTTCAATTTGTAGCAACTTGCCGTTTTGTGACCTTTAGTCCTATGGTAATCGCATAAATCATTGTCATTCTACCATGTGGGTTTGAAAGGCCCTGGTTCATATATTCTTACTTCAGGTAAAGTGATCATGTTTGTCTGTATTAACTTCTTGAGCACTAACTCAATAGCTTCTCCTAAAGGTGTGTAATTTCTTCTTGGAGTGTTTACCCTAGGGTATCTTGTGTTCATGTTTTGCGTAGCATTTACATTTGCTGATGTTGTGTTATTCCCTGTATGTGTATTTGTTGACTGACTCGTTCCCAAAGATAAAACGGGTTGAGTTCTGTTTATCGTTCTGGCGTCTACAATACCATCATTGGTAAAATTTTTGTTTTTTGACCAAAACTTAGATTTGTCATTGTTGTTGGTGTTGCCATACTTAATAAGACCTTTCTCTACTAATCCCTTCTCACATTTGAGAGCCTTTTATGTGATTTGTTTGAATGTGGTTAGACATTGCATTTGTATTGGATATTTAATCTTAGCAATCAAATTTTCTGTAAACATATCCACTTTCTCTATTTCTGGGATAACTGTCTTGCACCACCTATAGAGAGCCCTCCATCATTGTATGAAGGATGCAAATGTTTCATTCTCGTATTGTTTAGCAGCACATAAGTCCATCAAAGTAATCGGGGTGTCAATGTTGTGCGAGAAGTTTGCAATAAATTATTCAACTAATTCTCCCCATGATGTGATGGTTGGTGGTAAATGTGAAAACCACTCTAAAGCCGGACCTCCCATACTTTTAGGAAATAATCTCATTAGATAAGTATCTTCTGAGACAACTTCTATGCATGCCGTAAAAAATTCTTTGATGTGATCTCTAGGATCACCCTTCCCTCGATATCTATCAAATTTAGGCATTTCAAAATGTTGTGGGAAAGGTGGCATGTATAATGTGTGATCGAATGGATAAGGACGTAAGTCTTGCATTGTGTAGCTCTTTTTATTGTTACCAGTTTGCATGGTTGTCATTTGTTATGTCAGAATATCTGTTTATGTCAAAGGTATACCTTGTGTTTGTGTATGTCCCACAAAAGGATTTGTGGTTGCATAACTAGGAGGTTGTTGGAAGCTACCAAGATTATAAATTTGTGTGTTGTGCGTTCCACTAGGTACTGTGAAATAGGTGATATGTGAACCCATGTTTGGTTGAGTTGTATTTGTTGTATTGGCAAGACCCAAATTTGCATTTTGATAACTATATGTAGATCCCATGGAATAGGAAACTCGAGGTTGGGTTGCCCTTGTTGCCTGTGTTTGAATATGTGCTGAGATACTTGATATTATTGGTATGCTCTGTGATGGTATACTAGCATTGATCGCTGAGGATAACACACTTGTTTGAAAGTTTGCATTTGTATTTGTGTCAAGGGTGGTGTTTGATTGTTATCTTGACCTAAAGTTTTTCCTAGTGGTAAAATCTTTGTGACATCAAAATCCTCAGGTAGTTTTGCCCCATTTTGTATTAACAACGAAAGATACTTGTCCCTATCACTATGTATAAGTGCATCTAGGATCATGAGGACATGTGGGTCTTGCTGTGCGGACTCAATTTCTTCTTTTGTCAAATGTTGTTTTAATTCGTTTATGGTGGACATTGTCTATGTACCTGAGTGTTGACCTGTTGACATGTCCATGTTCCAAGTAGGGTTTATAGACTGTGTGTTGTTCGGGTCCATTATTCCTTTCGCTTTCTGGGACCTTGTGACGAGCATCTAAAATTGCTTATATGAGGGTGGTTCTATGTAAGACGATGACCTAACACTAGACAATAGATGTAAATATGAGGTATGCACGACTATACTAGACTCTATTGAGGATTTTGATGTGAGACCTTTTTAGCATTTCTAGATTTCTCTAGTGCAAGTCTTTCCATTTGTTGACAAAGTTGTTCAACCTCAATCTCTCTATCAATTATACAGGAAATCCTAGACTCAATGTTTATCTCGTGTATGACTCCTATATACTGAGGTGCACTTCTTCTTAAATCCCAAGCTAAGTTAGCTAGACCATCAATGATTTCTCATTGACCGCCGTTTGGAACTAGATTAGGTTGCTCAAAGGGGAGAAAACCATCACCTGGGAGACCGATGAAGGCACATGTTATGAACCTATAACTGACAATGGACTTAGACGTATATGCGGTCTAGATGAATCCATATATGATAATGCAAGACTATGCACCTACTATGGATGATAATGCAAAAGACTTAGGATGACAATGAGGATGTAAGTGGGACTATGCAAAAGACATAGGATGATAATGAGGACGTAAGTAGGACTATGAAAAAGACGTAGGATGATAATGAGGACGTAAGTAGGACTATGAAAAAGACGTAGGATGATAATGAGGACGTAAGTAGACTATGCAAAAGACATAGGATGATAATGAGGATGTAATTAGGACTGTGAAAAAGATGTGTAAAGGACTGCTTAGGGTCACAAGTATGTAAGGACTTTTGAGAATCGGTTTCAAAATGGACTTTGTTTTCTGTAACTTCGTGTGTAGGACAATGTTTTGTAGTTTTCCAAATCTGAGAACAATTGCAGGTAGGTATGTATAGCTGACTGACTCATTTTTCATACAATCTCAGAAAATTCAGAGATACGTGGGATAGGGCCTGAAATAGCCCAAGGGACTGACTCAATACTGGTCTATCACAACGATACATAAAAAAACACATAATACAATCTTAGGCTAGATAGTGGACACCATTCAGTGAGGCCCTTATGAAATACCGAGATAAAATGAACATATAGAGAGTCTGGCAGCACTGGCTCCACTCCACGGCACACACTTCTCAGGCATGCCAGTCTCTCTTACCTTGAAGATCCGAGGATCTTTTAGCCGAGGGATTCTTGTATCATAGTGTAAGGAACATGAAGGGTATCTGTGGGGTACGATCCACACTCCCAGAACCACTGAATGTAGGATTTTTGACAACTAAATTGGTTCTTAGTATTAGGTTTTGAGGGGTCTTGATCCAACGACGGCTTCTCAGAGCAAGCCACTTAAAGCTTTAGTTGAGCTTATCGGTGCAGGGAATGCCCCCACATCCATCAAATTCACTCAATACTCTAGCCGCCTGACCAGTATATTTATATAGTAGCTCAAAAAACCTGCTCGAGAGTATGCTAGGAGAGATGATATCTCCAATGCATCCCAATTCGAAGTACCTCTTTGGGGTGATGAAATCCCTAGTCAAAGATACCCCTCACTATGTAGAACAAAAAAAAATTTGGATGTCCTTGTTACCTTCTTTCTTTCTCCCAAGAGCCCCATGGCAGGTAGAAATTCAGTTAGTGCAATAGTAGGTCCACCCTAGACACAATAAAAAGTTCTTTACCTTTAAAAAAAAGAAAATAATTTAATCTAATACAACCTTATTCACATTCATTTTATAGCCTAAATTTAGGTGTTAGATCCGCATGTGCATGCCAATTTTAAACACCAAATCCAAGTATGAAGACATACATGTCAATTTTAAGCACCAAAAAACCAAGTGTGAGATACACGCATGTCAATTTTATCCCATGTTCATTTTAAACACCAACAACAAAGTGTGAGATTATCCATGCATGTCCTTTTTAACTGTTGTTGATTTTAAACACTAAAAATTGAAGTGTGAGATTATCCATGTATGTCCATTTTAACTGTTGTTGATTTTAAGCACTAAAAATTGAAGTGTGAAGTGTGCATGCAAAATTACTTATCTAATCCTCTCTGCGAATCTGCCACAAGCTGTAAACAAAAGATTAATAGTAAAATTAAACCAATAGAAAACAGAAACTCAAAACTTGACAAAGGCAATTGTGTAATACTACCTGAGTGATTGTGTGATACTTACAAACCAAATGCGTAAATCTGACAAACCGAATGCGTAAACCTAACAGACCGAATGCGTGATGGTATCTGGTCGATTGTGTAGCACTAACAAGTCGATTGCATGACAACATGTAGACAACAAGAAAAAAAGAAGTTAAAAACTAAAAAAAAAAGAAAAACTAAACCCGATCAAGAACCTACGAAACCAATTGTGAAGCCCTAGCCAAATCGCTCATCATCCATTCAATATTGATTAGATCATATTTAACTATATAAGAAAGAACTAAGCTATTATATTTGTCTAAGGCCAGTTGTTCTTCCAAATCCTGTATCAATTTTTCTACCTGGAGAATTTTTTGATATCATTTGGCTTCTCTCCTTTGTTGTTTCGTCCTTCTTGCACCTAAAATCTTAAACTGAACTTTTCTTGCCATAAATTTTGTTAATCAAATCATGACATAAAAAGTAATTTAATCCTAGATTAACTAAATTTAAGACATAATTAAACAAAACAGATAATAGATGGAAGAAAAAATTAAACAACAAAGCTTCTTCTGAATGCGTGATCCAGAAAGGGCGATTGCGCGATCTGGACAGGGTGATTGTGTGACCCTGTCAGAACGATTGCGTGACCTCGAAGGGTCGAATGCGTGACGATGTAAACTCGATTGCGTGACGGAAATAACTTTTCTCAAAATTTGTGCAACCTGCAAAAAACAATGAATAATCCACCCAATCTGCAAAAATCACACAGAATACAAAAAAGGTTAAATTGTTGTTAGTTCACGTTGGGTTCACCAAAATGTGGGATGCAAAATTCATCTTATATTAACAAAGTAATCAATTAGAAACAAGGGAAATCATGAATCCCTATCCTAATCATAATTTAACAAACAATACAATGAAATAACGCAATTAAGAAATAGGAATTATAAATCATCAAATTAAATCAAAAACTCCCTATTCCGTGACTTCGTATTGCTTCCATTGCTCTTCTCCTCTTCGTGGTATGATGGCTCTCAGATATTGCGCTGGTAACCTGCAAGTGACACAAAGATTCAAAGTTCGTGATTATTGAAAATGGAGATTGGATGCTCAATTTATAGAAAATTGGAGAAGATTGATTGAAAGGTGGAACTCAGGTGAGCTCAAATGAAAATTGATAGTTGAGCTGTTGATTGTAGGAGTGAAACTCAATAGATTGAATAGATTAATCGAGTCAACTGATTGAAAAGGAGTTGACTAAAGGAAAAAAAAGAATGATAGGAGGAAATAGAGAGGATGACACTGAGAGCTTAATTTAGAAAAAGCTAACTGAAAGATGGAAATAGAGATTGGAGAGATAAATGATTTAATTAATTAATTGATTGAATTAATTAATTTAGCATGTGCTTGCATTTAGACTTAGATTTTCAATTTAATCTTTGCATGATATTTATTCAAATAATTGAATTTATTTAATTCAATTTAGCATTTGAATATATTTAGAACTTGACTTTGATTTTCAATTTGGTTTTCGAAATCATGCACATGTATTTGAATTTGGAAGAAATTAGAAGAATATGAAATTAAATGAAATTAGAATTTGGGGATTTAGAAATGGAAGAATTAATTAGTTAATTAAATAATTTAAAGAAACTATTTGATTATTTAGAAATGGAATTTAATTAAATAATAAAGATTATTTAATTTAAAGGATTAAATCATAATTAATTAAATAATAAATATTTAATTAATATTTAGAAGAGGGTTGAATGATTAGATGATTAGAGATAGAAATTGAATAACTAACAATTTATTTAAACAATAAAGATTATTTAAATTGGGGAATTAATCATAATTAATTAAATAATAAATATTTAATTAATATTTAGGAAATGATTAAAATGATTAAATGATGAAAGAATAAGAAATAGAATAATTAGTAAGATTATGAGGAAATATGAAATTAGAAGAACAAGATTAATTAACTTAATTAAATAATTAAAGAATTATTTAGTCAATTAGAGGAATAATTAGTACATGATCAATGAGACATTTTTAGGTGTCTACATTTTCATCAACCGACATAGGGTAATCATGCAGGTTTCGGCAGCTCTTGCACCCCTACAGTTTTCAGTTCTAGACATCAAACAACGTATAGAGAGGTTTGTTTTATTAGGCCTGCCTTCTTTTCTCGCAGATGGTACTATGTTAGGAATTGAGCAAATAACAAGCCAGGTTGAGCATTTACAACAAGATAGAACTTTCCTGTAGTGCCTAGGCAATCCTATTTCAGCGGATGAGGTCGAATTTCTTTTACACCCTCTGGCCCAACTCTTTGCTCTCCTAAAACTAGTTCAGGATGAACTTGCACCTTTACCTTTTGACAAAGCGATTTGTCTGGATCAACATTTCTATAATTTAGAGGCGTAGGTTTTTCCCCCCGAGGATGAATGGTTTCCATTACAGTAGGCCTTCGATCTACTCCATCCTATTTTGACATGAGGCATGGTTTTCAAACCAAAGATTTTGGGTCCTAGCTTCTGCAGGCAGAATTCCCCTTTTTAGTCGCTAAGAAATGTTAACATTATTTCGGGTTTATCTGCGGGCAACATTTTCTATATTTTAGTGGTCCTGCCCTTTTGTTTTGCTAGCTTTCCCTCTCTCATACATCAAGCAAGATAGATGTTGGCTCTGCAGGGGTTCTGATCGCTCACCTTTCCTGTTTCAGTTTTGCATTAGCGCTAGGCTACCACGTGGCGTGGGTTTTTATGACACAACATTTCTCTCGGTCCACCCATCATTTTTTGATCGCTATTCTCTTGTTGTATAGTTGCAGAGGTTAGCAGAGAATCATGGGACTAACAACTTCATGGGCAGTTAGTCGGGTATGGCCTGGAGGCATGCCACGACATATGTAATGAAAGGCAGTGGAATCCGCAAGTTTTTTAGCAAGCCTGAGGCTCTATTTATGTTAGTTTTTTCCTTTTTCTAAGGGTTTAGAACTTTTGAGAAAAACAATTAAGTTTTCTTAGTAGGAATTTCAGCCTTTTAAGCTGTTACTGTTATCTGAAAGAGATCAATCAAGTTGTGCCTACGGCCTTTGTGATCTCTCTTGTCGATATGCTCTGATGGTTCTTTTCTGTGCTTTTTATTAGGATTTCACTAACTTTGGGAATATATATCTAAGATTCTGCCGATTAAACTATGTTTTGCACTTGTTATCTGGTAGATGCTATGGGCATTATGTGAACCGATATGAGGATATAATGACATTGTATGTTGTCATTGATGTCAATATGTTGAAGAAAAGAGAACCAGTATATGTGAGAAGAGAGAACCGACATATGTGAGAACCGGTAGATGTGAGAACCGGTATATGTGCCAATGTAAAGCTGTGTGTCTGTTCAAGGTGAACTGGCATGTTGGTATAGGAACCGATACATGGAACCTTTGTATGAACTATCGGTTGGTAGTCTCAAGGTTTTCGGTTGATGAGCTTCAAGCTTGTGTGACTCAACCGATGAATTTGTGTGATGAGTTAGCATTGCAAAGAAGAATAGACTGTGTTGCCATGTCCACCTTGTGCGCATGAAGGATCTTGCATGAAGGAGATTGTTCCTATCTACCTCGGGAATGTGTGAAGTCCATAAATGGTGAAAATGCGTGATGGGTTATCAGCCACCATGAAAGCGGTGGAAAATGAACGATGGAGAATGTCTTGAGATCGGTTCAAGACTGTTGCATTTAATGCAATGTGCTCAATGGTCAGGATTGAATTGTTTGAATTGCTTAACCTAACATGTTTAGGGTTTAGGGTTTATGCTACCAACCTATTTGTTCCCTATAAGGTCGATGTTGTGTTTCATGTTAAGGTTGTTCGCAAAAGTTGTGTGTGAGTATCCAAGTCAAGAGATACGTGATTCTTGCCATACCAGAGGAGAGAAGAGATACCTGCATAGTGTAAGTGCAAAAGGTGTAGAGGAGCTAAAGCGGATCTGCATTGGCATTGAGTGCTGTTACCAGATCATTGTAATACCTGTTGATCTCTAACCACTTCAACAGTTGAGAAATCCCTTAAAAAGGTAGCTTTAACCGACTTACTGTAAATCCTTTAATAGGGTGACTCAAAACCATTGAGTTCGTGAAATCCTCTAATAAGGTAACCTTTAACTGGGTTTAACCCTTAACCGGGTATATTTGTCACCCCTTAACCAGGTGATCCCTAACAGGATCGGTTCCTAACAAAACCTATTGTAATATCTCTAACTGGACAAGGCTCCTAAAAGAGCGGACTTCTAAAGAGTTTAAAACAGCTTGTGGGTATTCATCCCCACCATGGTTTTTCCCACTTGGGTTTCCACGTGAAAATTATGTGTGTCATGTGTGATGCTTCTTTCCTGTGATGCTTTGTTATTTTTTGTCAAGCAGTGAATCATGATTATGTTGGCAAGCTATTATATTTCTGATGATAGATTACCTATTCATGCATAAGGGTGAAATGGAAGTGTAGTATTGAGTTGAGAGGAAAGCTAAGTGAGTAACCAGTTAACGCTTGTCTCAGTCATTTTTAGCTTTACCGATTGTACTATGTTTGAAACCAGTGTCACTGTTTGCCAGTCATTTGAAGTGTTTGCTGTCAAACCGGTTTAGGATTGTTTTTTGTCTGTATTGATTCACCCCCCTCTCAGTACCGGTTTGGTACTATTCATTCCTCATTGAGTTATCAATTGGTATCAGAGCATCCTCCAGGTCCTTTGTGTTATAAGCTTAACTGCTTGAGGAAAAAATCCTAGTCTAATGATGAAGAGGGAAGGTCCAAAGTTCAACAGAGATAATTTCAGTATATGGAAAGATAGAATGAAGATATTTATCAGAAGCATGGGTGCTCAACACTGGAGCTATGTTGAGAATGCTTATGTTGCCCCTACTGGTACTCTCACTGATGACAAAAAGAGAGAGATGCTGGAGAATGGGCAAGTCATGGAAGCCCTAATTAGTAGTTTATCTGACATTGAGTTTATTGATGTTCAAGATAAAGTAAATCCCAAAGAAGTATGAGATACTCTTGAAAATATCTATGGCGGTGATGAGCATGTAAAACAAGCTAAGGAAGAAAGCCTTAGAGGGAAGTTTGAAGACATGTGGATGGTTGAAGGTGAAAACATTCAACGGTATGGAATAAGAATCAAAACTATTGTCGGAGATATCAAGAGTGCAGGTGGTAAAATAGAAGATTCCACTGTATTAAGCAAAGTTTTGAGATCCTTATTACCGGTCTATGCAATAAGGGTTGTTGCTATTCAGGAGCTGAGATCGATAGAAAAGACTAAGGTAACTCTAGAATCCATCATTGCAAAGTTGACAACCTATGAGCTAAATAGTTTTGATGGCAGTATCCAAAAGACTGAATCAACTTTTAAAGCTTCTGCTATACCATCTAGAAAAGGAAAAGAAGCATGCACCAGTGATGAAACAAGATAGAGAAGAGTAATGGATGATGAGGAGTTTCTGATGGAATTTGAAGCTCTTCTTGCCAGGAAACTTCCAAAAGGAACCGGTAAATACAGAGGTAAGCTCCCTTTGAAATGTTTTTCTTGTAACCCGATAGGACATATTGCTATAAACTGTCCTAATAGTGACAACAAGGATAAACCAGAAAGGTTCAAGAAATTCAAAGGAGGAAACCGAAGAAACTATTTTGTTGCAGTAGATGAAGGTGTCACAGATGAGGAATCAGAAGATGAAGAGAATGAAGACATTGTGTTTGTTGCAGTAAAGGAAGATGTGTTAGACAAGAAGGCTCTTGTCTCCCACTTTGATAATTTCAATGAGTGGATTATTGACAGTGGTTGTTCTCACCATATTATTGGTGATCGGAGAAAGTTTCTATCATTGGAAGAATATGATGGTGGTGTGGTTCATTTTATTAATGATGCACCATGTATGGTCAAAGGCAGAGGATCCATCTCTCTGAATGGAAAGAGCAGTGCTGACAATGTGTATTAGGTTGATGGTCTCAGACACAACCTTCTAAGTGTTGCCCAACTGAATGATAGTGGTCTCACTTTGGAATTCAAGAATGGAGTGTGCAGAATCAAAGGAAAGAATGGTGAATTGGTGGCCACCGGCATGCAGACCAAAGATAATCTGTTTCAATTGAATGCTAATATTAGTACCTGTCTTATGGCTAAGTTTGATGATAGTTGGATATGGCATAGGAGACTCTGCCATGTAAACTTTGATAACACTGTAAAGGCTAGTAAGATCAAGGTAGTTAGAGGATTGCCGGTGCTGAGCAAACCAGAAAATCCTTTGTGTAGAGAATGTCAACTAGGGAAAATGTCTTCCTCAACATTCAAAGGTAAATCTTTCACAACAGACAATTTACTTGATCTTGTGCATACTGATTTGTGTGGTCCTATGCAAACTAGGAGTGTGCAGGGAGATAGGTATTTTATGATTCTTATAGATGATTGCTCAAGAATGATGTGGGTCACATTCTTGAAGGACAAGTCTGAAGCCTTTGGAAAGTTCAAAGCTTTCAGAGCACTGGTTGAAAAGGAAAGTGGTAGAAGAATTAAATGCCTCAGAATTGATCAAGGAGGAGAGTTCACTTCTGGGGAATTCAACAAGTACTGTGAAGAACATGGCATCAAGAAGCAATTGTTTGCCCCCCGGACTCCACACCAGAATGGTCTAGCAGAGAGGAATAACTAGACAATGGTTGAAGCAGCAAGAACAATGCTGATTCAAGGAAAGGTCGCTCACACCTTTTGGAGAGAAGCGGTGAGCACTGCAGTCTACACAATGAACTGGGTACTCATCAAGAAAGGTAAGGATAAAACTCCTTATGAGTATTGGACCGGTAAGATACCTATGGTTAGCTACTTTAGAGTGTTTGGTAACAAATGTTACATTAAGAGGAGCGAACAATAGAGAAAATTTGATGCAAAATGTGATGAAGGAATATTCCTAGGGTATTCCATCAAGAGCAAAGCTCTCAAATGTTTCAACAATAGAACTCAGAAAATTGTTGAAAGCATCAATGTTAGAGTTGATGAAAACTCTAGAAAATATGAGGAAACCGACAATATACAAGTAAAAGATGAACCGCTAGTAACCTTCTGGGAACTGGTTACTAATCTTCCAAGTACTAGTAATAGTGGTCCTTCACTGGTAGAGGCTAATGCTAATGAAGATGAGAATGAAGAAGAAAAGTAAGAGGAATTAGTCAAGAGCATTCCTTGGTATGTCAAACTGAATCATGATCCTAAGCAGATCATAGGAGATAAGGATGCAGGAATCCTTACAAGAAGGAAGATCAGGGAAAACTCATGTATGATCTATAAATTTGAGCCTAAATCATTCAAAGAGGCACATAAAGATGAAGATGGATCAAGGCAATGGAAGAGGAACTTGACCAGATAGAGAAAAATGGTACATGGTCCTTGGTACCTAGAATAGAGCATAAAAATGTCATTGGCACCAAATGAGTTTTTAGAAATAAGTTGAATGAGGATGGCACGGTGACTAGAAACAAAGCCAGACTGGTGTGCAAAGGATATGCCCAAGAAGAAGGAGAAGACTATGGAGAAACCTTTGCTTCTGTGGGCAGATTGGAAGGAGTTCATATACTTCTTGCATATGCAGCTTTTAAAGGATTCAAAGTATATCAAATGGATGTAAAATCTGTATTCCTAAATGGTGTAGTTGAATAGGAGGTGTATATAGAGCAACCAGATGGGTTTTCCCTATCTGAAGACAGTAACATGGTGTGTAGGCTACATAAAGCCTTATATGGTCTAAACCAGGCACCTAGAGCATGGTATGAACGTTTGCACTCCCATCTTGTGAAAATTGGATTTGAGAGAACAAGTGAAGATAGCAATATCTACTTGAAATCTGAAGGAGATCAGATCTTGATCTATGAGGTATTTGTTGATGACATTATCTTTGTTGAAGATGACAAGATGAGTCATGAGTTTGTAGATGAAATGAAGAAAGAGTTTGAGATGTCACTCATAGGGGAGATTAAGTTCTTCATTGGATTACTGATTGAACAGATGAAAGATAGAATCTTTATCATTCAGTCCAAGTATGTCAAAGAGGTGTTGAAGACCTTTGGCATGGAAGATAGCAAACCGATTGGTACATCGATGATGACTAGTTGTAAACTATCCAAAGAGGATGACTCAACATTGGTTAATGAGAAGGAATATCGATCAATGATTGGTAAATTGCATTATGTTGTGCATAGCAAATTGGATATTGCACATGCAGTTGGCATTACTACAAGGTTCCAGAAAAGTCCAAGAGAATCCCACTTGGTTGTAGTCAAGCAGATTCTTAGGTATTTGAAGGGAACAGTTGACTATGGATTGTGGTATCCATATAGCAATGATTTCAACTTGAAATTTTTCATAGATGCTGATTGGGCAGGTAATGTGGATGACAGGAAGAGCACAACCAATGGTGCATTCTTTCTCGGTGGTAGACTGGTCTCATGGATGAGTAAGAAGCAGAGTTGTATCTCTCAGTCTAAAGTGGAAGTGGAGTATGTTGCAACTTTCATGAACTGCACTCAGACAATTTGGATGAAGCATGTATTAAATGGCTTCAAAGTTCCTGTATCTGAACCGGTAAGCATAATCTGTGATAACACAAGTGCTATCAATATTTCAAAGAATCTGGTTTTACATTCTGGAATCAAGCATTTTGAGCTTAAGTATCATTTCTCAAGGGAAAAGGTTCAGAACAAAGAAATTGCACTCGAACATGTTTCCAGTAAGGAGAAGTTAGCAGCCATATTCACCAAGCTTCTCCCAAAGGCTACATTTATGTACTTAAGAGGTGAATTAGGGGTACTACCCCTTCAGGAGGTAAACTAAAGGTATATGCTCCACATCAGTCAGGTATTGCATAGTCAAATATTTTTGTGGATTGATGTGTTGATGGATGCTACTCCTCAGGGGAGCAACATAATGGAACAGGAAAGCTTGTGCCTCCACTTTGGCATTGTTGTCAAAGGGGGAGAAGATGTGAAGCAGAGAGATATCTTTGTATATTGCCATCAATGCCAAAGGGGGAGATTGTTGGCATTATGTGAACCGATATGCGGATAAAATGACATTGTATGTTGTCATTGATGTCAATATGTTGAAGAAAAGAGAACCAATATATGTGAGAAGAGAGAACCGACATATGTGAGAACCGATAGATGTGAGAACTGGTATATGTGCCAATGTAAAGCTATGTGTCTGTTCAAGGTGAACCAACATGTTGGTATGGGAACCGACATGTTGGTATGGGAACCGGCACATGGAACCTTTGTATGAACTACCAGTTGGTAGTCTCATGGTTTCCGATTGATGAGATTCAAGCCTATGTGACTAAACCGATGACTTTGTGTGATGAGTTAGCATTGCAAAGAAGAATAGACTGTGTTGCCACATCCGCCTTGTGCATGTGAAGGATCTTTCATGAAGGAGATTGTTCCTATCTACCTCGGGAATGTGCGAAGTTTGTAAATGGTGAAAACACGTGATGGGTTATCAGTCGCCATGAAAGCGGTGGAAAATGAATGATGGAGAACGTCTTGAGATCGGTTCAAGACTGTTGCATTTAATGCAATGTGCTCAATGGTCAGGATTGAACCATTTGAATTGCTTAACCTAACATGTTTAGGGTTTAGGGTTTATGCTACGGACCTATCTATTCCCTATAAGGTCGATGTTGTGTTTCATATTGAGGTTGTTGGCAAAAGTTGTGTGTGAGTATCCAAGTCAAGAGATACGTGATTATTGCCATACCAGAGGAGAGAAGTGATACCTGCATAGTGTAAGTGCAAAAGGTGTAGAGGAGCTAAAGCGGATCTGCATTGGCATTGAGTGCTGTTACCAGATTATTGTAATACCTGTTGATCTCTAACCACTTCAACAGTTGAGAAATCGCTTAATAGGGTAGCTTTAACCGGTTTACTGTAAATCCTTTAACAAGATGACTCAAAACCATTGAGTTCGTGAAATCCTCTAACAAGGTAACCTTTAACTGGGTTTAACCCTTAACCAGGTATA
The DNA here is from genome assembly GCF_030272615.1 of Cryptomeria japonica. NCBI lineage: Eukaryota > Viridiplantae > Streptophyta > Pinopsida > Cupressales > Cupressaceae > Cryptomeria > Cryptomeria japonica. The sequence goes on from NC_081413.1 coordinate 645,579,470, forward strand.
TTTGTCATCCCTTAACCAGGTGATCCCTAACAAGATCTGTTCCTAACAGAACCTATTATAATGTCTCTAACCAGACAAGGCTCCTAACAGAGTAGACTTCTAAAGAGTTCAAAATAGTTTGTGGGTATTCATCCCCACCATGGTTTTTTCCAGTTGGGTTTCCATGTGAAAATTATGTGTGTCATGTGTGATGCTTCTTTCCTGTGATGCTTTGTTATTTTCTGTCAAGCAGTGAATCATGACTATGTTGGCAAGCTATTATATTTTTGATGATAGATTACCTGTTCATGCATAAGGGTGAAATGGAAGTGTAGTATTGAGTTGAGAGGAAAACTAAGTGAGTAACCAGTTAATGCTTGTCTCAGTCATTCTTATCTTTACCGGTTGTACTCTGTTTCAAACTGGTGTCACTGTTTGCCAGTCATTTGAAGTGTCTGTTGTCAAACTAGTTTAGGATTGTGTTTTTATCTGTACTGATTCACCCCCCCCCCCTCTCAGTACCGGTTTGGTACTATCCGTTCCTGATTGAGTTATCAGATGCATGATGGATATTTCTTTATGTTGCAAGGAAATTTGATTGTATCTTAGTTGTGTTTCTGATTCAAACTTGTAGATTGTTGAATGGACTCAAAAACCATATGTATTTGGGTTTTTGTATACTCATGTCTTCTTAGAAAATGCTCCGGCCTATTGCCTTAGTAGCTTAGTTTTATTGTTTTGAGTGTTTCCTTCTTTTCCCTTTTCTAAAAAACATAAGGAAGAGTGGGCTTCTCAATCCCAGAGGTCATTTAGTGAACCCTGGGCAATTGGCCCCCCATCACTGAATTTCCCATAAGGTTCTTTGTTTTCCAAGGTAAAATTTAGAGTCAACAAAGTGCTTTAAGTAAAATGCCTTTGAAAAGAAATGAAAATGATTATAATAGTATATTAAGAATAAGAATTCTTTTAGGACTTAAAAGAAATATGTAAAGATCAGTTAATATAGAATTTAGGAAGAATGTTTCTCTATCAGGGACTTTGAATGCATGACCAACCAAAACCTTAAAAGATAAATAGCAAACCAGTGACTCTATCTAGGGGTATTTATGATATTTTGTGGACAAAAAGTCTTATCAACTCCTGAGACAATATTAGTTATCAACTATCAAAGTTTTAGTATGTGTTACATAACAATGAAGAACCCAATATCACATTTAATGTAACAACATGTGATGACACATCATAGTAAATCATGTAACATATTTATCAAGAGGACAAAATAACTCATCAACATTGAATTATGTACAACACTTAGGAAAAGAAACAATGAACCTTCATTTATTAATCCTTAAGAGATGATTTCATATACAAGCTGCACCTAACAATAATCCATTACAGTTTGTTTTGCATAAAAAGATACCTCTTTTTTCTTTAGACTTCCCTAATACATATAACTTGCAGTCTTGCCAGGCAATATCTATTTTCTAATTCCTACCTCTATTTTATACAAAATGACTTATTATAAATATATATTCTAAGAGATACGAATGGAAGGACACACCCTTCCATTATCCTAACAACTAACTGAACAATAACTAAATAACCTAACTAAATTATCAATTACATTATAAAAACTAAAACAAAGAACTAAGACTTTCGATCCAGCCGATGTCCACATTTATGAATATGCCGTAGATAGCTTGCATCCTTGTAGGTTGTAGCATTGAAGATCGCATCCCTGGTTGCATTCTCGATCATGTAAAAGTTCTCGAACTGGTCGACAGTATCATTCATATCAAGGATATTTGTTTTGGCAATGGCCTGGGCTGCACTAAGTAAAGACTTACACTCAGAAAGCCATATGGTTTTATCTTTAATTACTCATGCATCGTCTACCAAACGGGGAACCCCATGCTGAACAATTTGCTGGCATTCGTAAAATTCAGATTTCAATTCGTTTGTAGCTTCCTTAGGTGTGAGAAGTAGACCCTGGACCTTCCTTTTTACCTTTTCTCTAATCGATGCATCTTGTAATAACAAGTTGAGTCTATCTCAAATTCTAGTGCGTGAAACCATATTGTCCATGTTCCTCTGATATACACCCCAAAACTCATCCAATTCCTTTTCCATATTGTCATATCTCTTACTCAGCAAAACACAAGTAGTGTCAACCCTGATGCTCTTCATCTCCCTTTTCAACTTAGTATGCTCATAAGCTAATTTTTCAAATTTCTTCTTCCACTGACCTCCTGAATCAGTAATTTGAGGGATCAGATGCCCACTCCTCTTAAGGGTTTCTTCATATAAGGCCTTATATTTATTCTTCTCTGCTATCTCATATTTCATCTAGGCTTTGTTGAATTTTGAAATATTAATAACTATGTCGGCTGTGACCGTAGGGTCTACCTCTCCAACTTTCAGGGTCATCATGTGACCAAAATATTTATCCACATCTATGATTTTTGGCCTTTTATTGGGAGGGTATAAGGCCCACAACAATATTGCTTCCTCATTTGGATCGTACCTTGATCCAATAAAAATATCTTTTACTCCTTGGATATTCAATTTCATATCCTTATTGTCCAAGTACAACAAAGAATCAAAGATAAATGAGGCACTCAGGTCCTAACCTCGAAACACAATTACTCCAACTTCTACTAATAGTTGCCTCCCCTTTGGTGGGGTCATAGTCTCAACTTTCATGTTGATATCTTCCTTCAACCTCTTCTTCATTTCTGCCTCATTTTCAGGGGTAATATTTGGCACTGCTTCCCTTAATTTCTTACCCTTGAAATGGTATAGAAATGATTTGAACTCCTTAGGCTTTATAAATTGATCATCCGATATAAAAGATCTATCATTCTTTCATCTGTTTCTGCATTCAGTGCAATGATGAGCTTATCTTGTGCCTCTAGATCCTTTTTTTTCTCAAGTGCCTGGAGCTTGGAAACCACCTCATTCTCCCCTGAATCACTTTGGGCTGGTTCTTGTTAGGGTTTCAAGCAGATCCAAAGCAAATATGAATTAACAATTATATGCAGATTTAAATACAAGAAATAAAGAAATGAAACAGGACACAGATAACACAGAGATTTAACGTGGTTCACCCAGAATGGGTTACATCCACCATACACAGTTGTCCAATCTTTCTTATTATCCAGCAAAAACAGTACATCAACCTTACAATGCCTTAAGCATCCCAGCGGCTTATAACATGCGTTTTTAGGGCAACAAACAAAGTCGGCCTTTTTTAGGGTTTTATTACAATGTCGGTTTTCATAAAAAAAAACAGCAAAAAAATTTTTCTCGGGGGTTGCCACCCCCGAACCCCCGCTTTTCTCGGGGGCTGCCGCCCTCGAACCCCTGCCCGAGGCCCAGCCCGGCCCCAGACCCCGGCGAGGATACATGCTGAGTGTACAGTACTTTGCTGATCAGTCGCCACATTTCAACAATCTCCCACTTGGAGACTGATACTACACGACACCACTGTACATGCAACATCCGCTGGATAAAACACTAGGACTTGACTGGTATAAATTCCACAATTATCAATCAAGAAGACCAATAGAAACTGATGAAGAAATCAGCTTCTCCTGTGGAACTGCTTTTGTGAACATATCGGCAGGATTCTCACTTGTGTGAATCTTCTCAAGCCGTAACTGACCCTCCTCCAAAATAGTCCGGATGAAGTGGTACCTGAGCTGAATGTGCTTTGTCCTTGAATGAAAAGCAGAGTTCTTTGCAAGATGAATGGCACTCTGGCTATCAGTATACAATGGGCTATCCTCCTGTGTCTGACCCAATTCCTTTAGAAAACATTGCAACCAAATCATCTCTTTGCTGGCTTCTGTAGCAGCAACATACTCAACTTCAGTGGTTGAAAGTGCAAGAACCTTTTGCAGCCTAGAAATCCAACTGACTGCAGTTCCCCCTGTAGTAAAAACATACCTTGTAGTACTCCTGCGTGAATCAATATCACCCGCCAGATCAGAGTCAACAAATCCACTTAGAGCAGCATTAGATCCTTTGAAACATAATGCCTTTTTAGTAGTTCCTTTCAAATACCGAAGAATCCATTTCACAGCATTCCAGTGTTCCATACCCGGATTACTCATAAACCTGCTCACAACTCCCACTGCATGTGCAATATCTGACCTTGTGCATACCATTGCATACATTAGACTACCAATAGCTGATGAATACGAGATGTTAGACATTTTATTAACCTCTTCCTGTGCCTTTGGGCACATCTCCTTAGTCAATTTGAAATGACTAGCCAAAGGTGTACTAACTGCTTTTGCATCCTGCATGTTATATCTTTTCAACACCTTCTTTATATACTCACTTTGGGACAAATTCAAGGTTCTATTTTTCCTGTCCCGTGTAATCCTCATACTGAGAATTTGCTTAGCTGCACCCAAATCCTTCATAGCAAATGACCTGGCTAATTTCTGTTTAAGATAATTTATATGTTGCATGTTAGACCCAGCAACAAGCATGTCATCAACATAAAGCAATAGGATAATATAACTGCCATTATCAAATCTCTTAAAATATACACAATGATCAGAATGACATCTATGATAACCGTGTTCAGCCATGAAACTATCAAATTTTAAATACCATTGTCGAGGTGCTTGCTTTAGGCCATACAGACTTTTCTTCAACCTGCACACCAAGTTCTCCTTACCTTTGACCTCATATCCCTGTGGTTGCAACATGTAAATTTCCTCCTCCAAATCTCCATGGAGAAAAGCTGTTTTGACATCTAATTGTTCAAGATGTAAATCATCTGCGGCCACAAGACTAAGTACAGTTCTAATTGAAGTCATTTTTACAACTGGAGAAAATATTTCATCATAATCTATACCCTTTTTCTGTGCAAAACCTTTTACCACAAGTCTTGCCTTATATCTTTTCTGACCTCCTTCCTCCTCCTTCAATCGATAAACCCATTTGTTAGGCAAGACTCTTTTTTCTGCAGGTAAAGGGACTAAGTCCCAAGTCTTATTTTTCATCAAGGAGTCCATCTCCTCTTTCATGCCTAGTTGCCACTGTTGTTTGGCATCCACCTGCATTGCTTCTTCATATTCTTCTGGTTCACCAGAATCCGTTAATAAAATAGAATACAAAGAAGGAGAAAATCTTTCAGGGGGTCTACTTGTCCTCGTAGAATGTCTAACACTTGCAGGAGTTTGTGGGACAATCTGTTGTTGCTGAGCATCAGGTACCTGTGGCATTTCATTTTCAGGAATCTCATCCAACACCACATATTCTTGTTTGTCCCGTTCATGCTTCTTTTCCTGCATTTGTTCTTTATACACAACCTTCTCATTGAATATAACATCTCTACTTCTAATTATTTTCTTATTTTCAAAATCCCATAACCGATAGCCATATTCATCTATCCCATATCCAATGAAGGTACACTTCTGTGATTTAGCATCAAGCTTGGTTCTGTTTTCTTTATCAACATGGACAAAAGCTTCGCAACTAAAAGTTTTTAGAAAAGAATAATTTACCTTTTTACCAGTCCATGCCTTCTCTGGAATACCACCATCCAAAGGGGTTGAAGGTCCTCTATTTATCAAATAGACAGCAGTATGTACAACATCTGCCCAAAAATGTAAGGGCAATCCAGCATGCAATCTCATGCTCCTCGCACGTTCCATGATGGTCCTATTCATTCTCTCTGACACACCATTTTCCTGTGGAGTTTCTAGAACTGTCTTCTGCTTTCGAATCCCATTTAAGGAACAGTAATCTTCAAATGCTTTGCTACAATAATCACCTCCATTATCCGATCTGAGACACTTCAACTTTTTTCCTGTCTCATTCTCAACCAAAGTTTTCCATTTCTTAAAAGTTTCAAAAACATCTGATTTTTGTTTTAGGAAATATACCCATGTTTTTCTGGTTGAGTCATCAATAAAAATAACATAATAACAAGAGCCACCAAGAGATGATACCTGAGCCGGTCCCCATACATCTGAATGTACAAGCTCTAACTTCTCACTCTTCTTCTCTTTCCCAACCTTGAGAAATCTGACTCTTTTCTGTTTACCATAAACACAGTTTTCACAAAACTCTAAATCAATCTTCTTTAGTCCTGGCAATAGATTTTTAGAGTGAAGGATTTTCATCCCTTTCTCACTCATGTGCCCAAGCCTATGGTGCCACATTATCGAATCTGTTCTTGCAACATTTATTGTTGTTTTCCCTACAGTAACTTTATCTGTAACAGCTAAGGTGGAGTAAGTGTTACCAGTACACAGATATAATGTGCCTACCTTCTCACCTTTAGCTACTACTAATGATCCTTTAGTGACCTTCCACATACTATCTAAGAAGGTAACTATGCAACCTTCACTACCTAGTTGCCCTGCAGAAATTAAATTTCTTCTTAAATTAGGAACATGTCTTACCTCCTGTAGAAACCAGTCATTACCATTCTGCAACTTGATCTTTATCTTTCCTTTTCCAACAATTTGACAGGGCTCATCATCACCCAAATATACCTGTCCAAAATCACCTTGAACATAATCTAGAAAATATTTTCTATGGGGTATAGCATGAAATGAAGCCCCAGAATCTATTACCCAGGAATCATTAACATTATCCAAACATAAGATTAAAGCATCTTGTAAAGTATTACTTGCAATATTAGCTTCCTTATTGTCATTTTCATTTTTGTCTTCTTCTTTGTTTTTCCGAGACCAACAGTCTTTCTTTAGATGACCAGGCTTTCCGCAGTACCAGCAATCTTTCTTTCCTCTAGATTGAGAGCGTCCTTTCTTTGACTTCCCTCGTGACTTCTCATTCCCAGGGCCTTTTCCTCTTTCCTTTGATCTTCCTCTGTTCTCCACATTCAAAACACTACCCGATGATGTTGGAGTCTCACCTGTGCTTTTCCTTCACATTTCCTCGCTTAGGATAACACCAACAATATCATCAAATACCAAAGTATTTTTACCAAAGACAGAGTTACTTACAGCCATAACCAAGCTATTCCAGCTTTCTGGCAAAGAACATAAAATTAAGAGAGCCCTAACCTCTTCTGCAAACGTAATTTTTACCGAAGACAATTGACTGGTAATTGTATTAAATTCATTTAAGTGCTCCGCTACAGATCCTCCCTTACTCATTTTCAAATTAAACAAACGCTTCATAAGAAATACCTTATTCGAAGCCGAGGGTTTCTCATACAGCTTAGCTAATGTTGCCATCAAATCTACAGTCGTTTTTGCTTCTGTTATATTGAATGCTACAGACGACGCAAGGCACAATCGAATGGATCCCAATGCCTTTCTATCTAAAATGTCCCACTCTTCATCTGATATTGTGGTCGGTTTCTTTGCCTTTCCTTCCAATGGCCGCCACAAATCCTTTTGATACAGGTAATCCTCCATCTGCATTTTCCATAACTGATAATTCTGGCCGTTAAACTTTTCGACCTTGAATTTGGAATCCTCCATTGCTCCCACTCAAATCTGAAAGTCTTGCCAATTTACAGAAAACCTTGCTTTGATACCAATTGTTAGGGTTTCAAGCAGATCCGAAGCAAATATGAACTAACAATTATATGCAGATTTAAATACAAAAGATAAAGAAATGAAACAGGACACAGATAACACAGAGATTTAACGTGATTCACCCAGAATGGGTTACGTCCACCATACACAGTCGTTCAATCTTTCTTATTATCCAGCAAAAACAGTACATCAACTTTACAATGCCTTAAGCATCCCAGCCGCTTATAACATGCGTTTTTAGGGCAACAAACAAAGTCGACCTTTTTTAGGGTTTTATTACAATGTCGGTTTTCATTAAAAAAAATGGCAAAATTTTTTTTTCTCGGGGGCTCCTGCCCCCGAACCCTTGCCCGGGGCCCAGCCCGGCCCCGGACCCCGGCGAGGATACGTGCTGAGTGTACAGTACTTTGCTGATCAGTCGCCACATTTCAACAATCTCCCACTTGGAGACTGATCAGGCTCCACACCGAACAGTTCTTTCTCCATGTTTTCTAATCTTTGCCTTCTCTCCTCTAGTGTTTTCTCCAAGGTCTCCATAACATCCATCAACTCTTCCACCTCCTTATTTCTACACATGTCTTCAAATTCATCCTCTTGATGAAAATAATCTCCCAACTCTTGCCTCTTCCTGCTTGCATGGATGTAACCCTCAAGATCATAATGCGTTCTAGATATGTGCTGGAATAGGTTGTATTCATCCACCGACTTCTTGCCAATAACTTCATATGCTTTGGTAGATACAACTTTAAAATCCTAGAAATGAAGTGTACCAGGGAGGAAGGCTTGCTTGTGTGCAGCTCCAAAATGCTTAGCATTAGAGACACTTAATTGCCTTACCATTTCCAGAAAAGCAATCCTATCTGGTGTAGGCTTTGGTAACACATAGGGATACCCCTCAGATCCATAACATCAAATAAAAGTGAAGTTTTGGCACGAGTAACAATCACCCCAATTGTGATTAACCTTTGGATTTTTGTGCTAGTGAGGCCTAAGAAACTTCTTGACATCCTCAAAAAATGATCCTTGCAGAGGCTCACCAAAGAGAAAGAAAATTGGTTTAACAAAGAATTCCTCAAATTTGAGGTAATGAGAATTCACATATCTGTAATCCTAGATAGAAACCCACAATTGTACCGGTTGATCCTTTACATTCAAACCCTCTAACCATAATCCTCTGAATCTCCCATAAAATAAAATAATATGCATTAACAACGAATAATGCTTGAAATACTTGCCTAGATTATCTTTCAAGTTCATGAAGCCTTCATGCAGTGTGTCCTCCAGGTACGAAGCAAAATCAAAAGCTCTAGGCTCATGTCTCTAGATATTTGCTGCTAAAACCAATGGTCCTATGTTTGTCACATCAGGAGCTTCAACTCCTCCAACCTGGCCACAAGCCATATATCTATACTGTAGATACTTCTTGAAAATAGTCATATCATAAGGAGGACCATCTTCCTCTGTTAGCCTCCCCTTTTCTGCTTTGTGAATAGTGAGGTTCCAACCCTGATATGTAGTATCCATCTTTTTGTATTCCTATTCCAAATCCACAAATGATGAAGGTACATTTGCCTCTAGATCCACTGCAAAAATTTCCTGAATTGTGGCTACTGCAAAGTGAATGAAAGCAGTCCCATCGGGAAACAAAATGAATCATTTGTTTGCATCATAATGTCTTACCAAGAGCTTCAATAAGTCAATATTTACAAAGATATTAGGTACCACAACTTTACCTAAATCAGTATTCCATGGGTTTGAAATTGGCATAGGCTCATCCCTATGGAGGTAATAAAAGAGAAACAACTCATGCCCACACACTGTTGTGAGTACATCTCCAATCTCTTTGTATCTATCCTCCAACTGGTCACGAATAGACAAATTCACCTTAGCTCTGTGTGACCTAGCTCCTGGAGAGCCCATCTGATCTATCATATCTTGGTTTAATTTTCTCTGAGCTTCACCAACGTCGCCCTTCAATTTTTTCATCGTGGTACTGGATACTTCAACAACCTTTCGCTTCCCTTTTGAGCTTGACCCCTCCATCTCTGTAAATTTCTTTACTCTATGCTCAGTACCTCAAAATATTCTCTCAATAAATACTTGATATCTTATTGCAATAGCTCTGTGCGAAATACTGTTATGCAACACTAGTTATATATTCTAGGAAGTCCAATCTTGTACTCAATTACCACAATCTTGATGGATTTTCTTCGTGTGGCGACGAACCTACTCAATAGATGCATTTAATTGAAGCCATTATGTCAATTTTTCACATCAAAACCTCCAATGGCTAATCAGTGAGACTTTTCCCGATGATTCAACTATTTAGTGCCATTTGTTATGACCTTACCGCTTTTCACCTTCTGATCGGTACAAGATATCTCGACCAACTTATCAGGTCTTGGGACAACAATTTTTCTCCTATCTCGATGGTTCACTTAATCTTGATGAGCATTCCTTCAGTCTCGACTTTTCTTTTTGTTCTAACGTTCCATCGACATAATTCCCCCCGATGCATTTGCCTTTGGTTTTCTTCTACTTAACTCATCGGGTGTCAGCATAGTTTATTTCATTCCCCTACAATGTCTCGATAATCTTAATATACCAATCTGCGTTTTGACTAAGTCCCCTGCACTATCAGCATAACTTAATCCGAAGAACTCCTAGCAACTCACTATCTACCTTAACAGTCCTATCGGGACTTGGCATAGCATTAAATTTCTTCTTTTGATCAACCGATGAGTCTTCACTTAATGTTTACTTTATCGGTATAGTTTATACCGATATCCTCATAGGTGCTTCTATCTTCATCGGGGGTCGAAATAGCCCTTTTCTATTCCTCCCGAAGTCTTGATGCATCTCCGATGAACTTTTATGCTTTATGCTTCCAAGTCTGTTTTATTGATATAGGTAATGCCGATGGTTCCGCCTTCCGATTCTTCATGATATCGGGGATTAGTCTAAGTATTTTTGCTTTATCTCGATATGGTCTTTTTCTCTAATGGGCTCGCCTTTGGTTCCCTTTAGTCATCGGGTATCAAGATAGACTTTTCTCATTTCTTCCGATCTCCCAATACTATAAGTCCATGATCCACATTTCCTTATCGTCACAAGTCACTCCAATGGCTTCATAGGCTTATCGGTATAAATTTTTTTACATTTTACTGATAAGCCAATACATGCCGATATAAAACCACCACCTTCTGTTTCATCAGAAAAAACTATCTCGATGGTATGACCTTTTCAAAAGCGCGCACCGTGCTGAGTCTCTTTTAAGTGCTCTAATGCATCCGCATTCTGTTTCATCGGTATAAGTCATGCCGATAACCCTTCTTTTGCTTGCTGATAATTAAAATTTTGCACTCTAGCACAAATGAGCCCTCCATCTTGAATATTGGTGATCCCAACTTTTTCCCACATGGTCTGGTACATACTAGAGGACAATCCTAGATCATACCATAATGACTTCTCTGCTGACAAATGCTTCCATAATGGATTCCTTGTGTAGTCTATACTTAGTGCATGCCCTTAGTGTTGCCCAAGTGATATCTTGACACTCTTGAAACAACTGATCCTTAGAGAACTTTTACCCATGCTAATAAGGTTCCTACACATGCAAACCAACAATAAATGCTCATATGATAAAAGAAAAAGGCCTCCTTATAGCATAAAATATTTTGTAAAAATATGTGCTAACATGTTCATCTATAGTAATTGCACATGAGCTATTCGACATAATTCTAAGGCAATCACTTTAAATTCAAAGGGAGTTTTAATATTTCATTGTAAAGTTTTCTTCTTAATGTTTTAATGAGCTAAGTTTATATAGTTGGGGAAATAATGTAATTTCTTTTATAAAGTTTTGTAAAGTCTAGAAGTAGAAATAATTCACAAATTCCTTTAAAGGTGCATATATTTTGCAACGAGAAGATGAAGACAAATGCTTCACAAAAATAATGAGGAGGCAAATACTCCACAAAAGAAGTCAAAACATTCATTTCAAAGTCTATTTTTCTTCATCACTATCAGTTTTAATTGTTATCTCCTCCTCTTTTACCATACTCACCATAGGCTATCAAGATATTATTCATATCAGCTGAGTCGTGTTCTTGCATAAATTTCCATCCATATAAATAAGTTTTAAATAGCCAATTTTTTTTGAATACACAACATTCCTTGTTCGTGCCTTTCTTTTATAGTTATCCATTACAAACCTAGTTTTCATAGCTTCTGTCATCATGCCGTCATCAAATTTCTCAACCTTGTTGTCTAGCATGATATTGAAGATCTTCTAAAACCCTACTTGTGATGCTTCTAACTCCATAATAGCATTTGGATTAAGTTTATACTATTTTATTGAGTATTTGAACTTCCTTGAACTTTTAGATCTCCATCATTTCATCGACTAATTCCTTTATCAATTGATCTTACCACTTTGATATTTTAATCCATTATCTTATGTGTGGAGCTATGATACATGAGGATGCCCCCCCTAAGGAATTTTCCCATGTTCTGGGAATGGGGGACGCCTTGGGAACATTTCCTAGGCATCCCTAATCTTCATCTTTTCTGGGGGGATGTTTTTGATCAAAGAGGACAACATTGGATGACTTTGGGGATGTCCCACCATCCATGGGAGAGCTAGGGGATGCTTGGGCATCCTCTGACTATCCTAGGGATGATCGACCATCCCCTTTTTTCCATCTCATTTTTCATTAAAAAAAAACATCAAACTTTTTAATTTTGGATTTGTTTTTTCTTTCTAAGTGGACATTTTGATTCCATGTTGGTAGATGCCGAGTAGAGGCAACCATCATACTTTCTATTACTAATTTACTATGTTTTGGACATTTGTGACTTTGTCATTATGACATTTATAGTGCAAACTTGTAGCCTTCGGGCATTTTGGTGTATTCTATATGATTTATAAATCTAAAATTATATCATATGCATATCTAAAATTTCAAATTTCCTTATATCCATGTTGTGTTTTATTAAGTACATCTGAATCTTTGATACTATAATGTATATGTCAATATCATTACATTTTCTGATTTGGAACTGTATCAATGTTATGTAACTATGATGTTTTCATGTGAATATTTAAAATTTCCCTATATTTTTACACACACACGCGCACACGCACACACACGCGCACATGCACACCCACGTGCACACACATATGCACATGCACACGCACAGATACATGCACACACACACACACACACACACACATGTCCACATCCCCGTCCCCTAAAAATGACCTAAAAAATCTCGTCCTCAAAATTCATCTAGCCATTACCTTATCCCCCCATCTCGAAAACTTGGTGGAACATAGGTGTGGAGTTGTTTGGTGCATGAAAATGTTCTCTTTTAAAAGTACTTGATCACTTAAAGCTTCTATTGCTAGCAATCAAGGCAATTTTATCTTAGTTTTCTCTTGCCTATAATGTATATGTCAATATGCTTACATTTGATGATTTAGAACTTTATCAATGTTATGAATCTGTGATGTTATCATATGGATCTAAAATTTCCCTATATTTTTATACACACACACATGCACACATAGCTACTCCAATCTTCATCCCCTTAAAAATGGCCAAAAAATATCTTGTCCCCGAAACATATCTCGCCGTCTTGGAAACTTGGTGGAACATAGGTGTGGAGGTTTTTGGTGTGTCAAAATGTCCTCTTAGTTTTTGCTTGCCTATAATGTATATGTCAATATGTCAATATGATTACATTTTCTATTTTACACAGGCACACACATAAAGGAACACACACACACACACACACACACACACACACACACACACACATGCACACACACACGCACACACACATGCACACACACACACACACACGCACACGCACACACACATGCAGATGCAGATGCACACACACATGCACATGCACATGCACACTCACACACACATGCACATGCCCGTCCACATCCTCATCCCCTAAAAATGGCCTAAAAAAATCCATTCCAAGAAATGCATCCCACGGTCCCCTTGTCCTCCTATCTCCAAAACTTGGTGGAACAGAGGTGTGGAATTGTTTGGTATTTTAAAATATTCTCTTTAAAAAGAATCTATCATTTAAAGCTTCCATTACTAGCAATCAAGGTAATTTTATCTTAGTTTTCTCTTGCCTATAATGTATATGTCAATATGATTAAATTTTCTGATTTGGAACTTTATTGAAATGTTATGAATCTATGCTGTTATCATAGGAATATCTAAAATTTTGCTACAGACATGCACACACACACACGCACACACACATATGTATATGTCAATATGATTACATTTGCTGTTTTGGAACTTTATCAATGTTATAAATCTATGATGTTATCATATGAATATCTAAAATTTCCCTATACACACACATGCACATGCACATACAAATGCACACACATGCACATGCACGTGCACGAAGACACACACACAAATAGCCGTTATTGTCCCCTAAAAAGGCCTAAAAAAATCTTATCCCCAAAACGCATCTTCCCACCTTAGAAACTCGGTGGAACACACACATACACATCTATCCTTGTCCCCTAAAAAGGCCTAAAAAAATCACATCCTCAAAATTCATCCCACCATCCCAAAAACTTGGTGGAACATAGGTGTCGAGTTGTTTGGTGTATCAAAATGTTCTCTTTTAAAAGTACTTGATCATTTAAAGCTTCCATTGCTAGCAATCTAGGCAATTTTATCTTAGATTTCTCTTGCTTGTGTTTGCATTTCTATGAGCTTGATTGCTTCATTCTACTATTTCAACACTTCAACTCACATTTTTGTGGCATGCATGATTATGTCTTCTCCTTATGAAATCACCTTTCTCGTATACCCTTTTGTTTCTTTATAGATATCCTTCATCCTATCCAAATTTGATGCTTCTTCTTAAGAGATTAAAATAGTTGTGGTGGCAATCTCTTGAATGATTCGTAGAGAATCTATTAGTTGTTTGATGTATCCTTGCAAATTTTCTATCTACCTCTTGACATCATGTTTCTTCTTCTAAGGTTTGTATGAGTATAGAAACCTAAATTAGCTTACACCCTAACCACATCACTATTATCTCCCTCCTTAGTCAAATAATTTTATATTTATTTAATTAAGTAAACTTTATGCCCAAAATATTATAACTCAATCAATTAATAAATACATAATTATTTAATTGATTTAGACTAATTTACCTCTAATATTGTGCACATGTGGAAAGGTTCCCTTTCAAATAAACCTTGATTTTTTAATTCCTATATCCCTTAAAAAGTGCAAAAAAATCAAATCTCGCTTCCTAATTTTTTTTTAATTATCCCACCAAATCTTATACCATCACCTTTCCCTTTGTCCAATCTCCATCATTGATCCTTTTTTGACACTCTTATAGTTTCCCTTTTCTTGAGAGATCTCATCAATCATGAGCCCTCCATTATATCACCTAGCCCTTATCCCTCATGGGACACTTGTCATATGAGTACAAGTTTAGTCCAAATCCTAATCCTTAATCAACCCTAGCCATTCGTCAACCAATGCATCTGGCCCTTGATTTCCTTCTTGGAAATTCTATAAATGAGAGGCTTGTAATCCTATTTGATCTTTCTAATATTATGGTATTGTATGTTATTAGTTTGATCACTTATCATATCAATCATATTGTCATGTTGTTGGATTTATGATAAACCACATCCAATCTATCAACACACCAAAAATATCCTTTTGATGTTTGCATGCAATTGGTTTGAGTAGGCTATATTTGGTGCATATTTTAGTTATATCATTTGCACACATACAATAACCTTGAGGCCATTGCATGTACATTAGCTCTGAGCTTTGATGTATCTTGATCTTGTGTGGAATATACTAGGTTGATGGTGGAAATATGATATTCCTTAGGCCTCATATTACGTTCATCTTTTAAGACTATAACAATAGCAATTTATGTTATCTTGGATCTAGATCCATCCCTAGGTTTTAAACATAACAATCTAGCCTTCCTCATAGGTTTTGGTGTTTCAATTTGTTTTATCAAAAAAATCAAATTAATTGATACAAGATCCATCTATGTCTTAGCTTCCAAGCATGAAGGTGTAGCTACTATAGATTCTAACTTTAGTAGGTGATTCTTTTCAAGGGACTTGAATTGATCTAGGATCCTTTGTTGCCTTGTTTTTGCCTATTTGACTTGTGCCTATGTCACTTATTCTTGTTCTCTCTCTTTAAGTACCATCTCTTTTTTGGGGCATTTTCTTAATTTGTTTGATTTGTTTGTACCATTGCATTTTCTAGAGCATACCTTTGTGTTTACCTCATCAAGCTCTTTATGAGTATTGGCTTTTATAGCATCGTAAATTGTCACTAGTCCAAATTTACACCTCATGTTTGTGCTTCCACTTTAGCGTGATCTATCCTCATCCTCTCTCCAGGTCTAATTTGTGCTTACCTAACTTTGATATTATGTGCAACCTTTTGTGGGTCCCATAGAGTGGTAGCCATCTCCCTAGCACCTTATTTTGGTCCCCTTTATAGTGAGATCGGGGCTAGACCATGACATTCTGAAACGCCATGGTCCTCCTCAAAGGGGCCCAAATTTGAAATAGGGTGGGCCTAATCAGTAATTTACCTAGAAACCCCTATATAAAGACATTATATCAATTCATTTTAGATCTATCTCCATATACAAGCAATCTAACATTCGTGTATCTGTGAAGCATTTGTCAAGCATTTTCAAAGATCTTCAAGGCTGCATATTCATCATTCAACCATTGTGGAACAAAATTACACCAATCTTATGCAAGGATGTGTGTGTGATTAGGGTTTTGTGTTTGTTATGCCATTTCATACAATATTTGTCATTACATCCAAAGAGAAAAGCATCATCACCAACAATTGTAGATCTAAGGTATGTCTATTCAACATTTATTTTAGTATTTGCATTATTTCAATCAAGGTTAATTCCTAAAATGGGGTTTGATTTAGGCAAATACCAATTTCCAACAATTTCCCCTTTATTTTTGAGTGTAGGAAACAAGTACAGAGCTACGTTCGGGAGGATCGATAGAATTCATAGAGATGAACAGGTTCAACTTTCAACGAAAAGAAATTCAGAGGACCATAGAAAATTGATACTACTTGATCTCAAAAAACCAAGCCGGACTTTTAGGAATAGTTCTAAAACATACATTTGCCTAGATTCAAATCGGTGGCTCTGTAGGACATCTGTAGCTCATTGTTTTTGCCAAATCACATCAATAATCACCTATTTTTCCCTAATATTTAACAATCCAATTCAATTCAACTTAAGGAGGAGAAAGCGCTATCAAAAGAAACCAAAAATCTGATCAAAATCTTGGTCTTGCAAGGTTAGATCTATTAGATTCCTCTCCTATTTAATGTAATGGTTAATTAGGTAATTTAGTGGTTTTATTATCTTAATTTAACCCTAATCCTAATTTTCCACCATTACATTTTGGTGAACTCGACTTCTTACACCATTATTTTATTTGTGTTCTCATATTTGATTTGCATGCATTTCAACTTTTAAGTTTGTACTCATAGATTATATTCTTAATCAAATTACATAAATTTAGAGGTTAAATTCATAAAAAACCCTAATTTATTTTTGTTAATTTGATTTGTGAGTTGCATAATTGTAGCCTTTGTTTTTAGATCTAATATTAGGCATTCATAATGACACTTAATAGATCTGATTTATTTTCCATTTCACATATAATTAAATTTCTTTTCACTTATATCTATCAAAATCATGTGTTGGATAATGGTTTCTTTCATTTTACCTTGCTTCTTTTCATTCATAGCACTTTGGCATATTGCATTTTTAGAATTTCCAAAACGTTTCCTATTAATCAATTAAATCTCAAAGCTTTTGTCCATGATGCATGTTGTTTTATGGTGATAGTTTTAAGAAAATTAACTACATATGTGGATCACATAAAGCTTTTGTAGATCATAATACTAGAGATGCTAGTGAAAAACCTAACACTCGTGCCTCTCCTAGGGTATCTCATGTGAATGAAGAAAAACCCAATACTCCTATCAATGATCTCTCTAATGGAGAGAGAATTGAAGAGAAACATGACACCACCTTCTTGCCATACACATACCCTAGTGCATAGGGGGCACAAGGTCAAAATATTGGTGTTTCAATCTCTCTAAATCCCCCTTATTCTCCTAGAGCTTATCTTAACCACTAAAACATTTATAGATAAGATGATGTTATGTATTTAATTCATTATCTATCTCCTCACATAACATTAAGTAAAGATGAGGCCTTAGATGATAAGGATCTTCCCTTCCAACCTATCAAGGAGGGTATGCATGATGATACAAATGAGAAATTTCCTACAAAGGATATTCCTTCTTCATCTACTTCTCCCTTTGTTCCCTCTAGATGTACTTACACTACAAATTTTAAAGAAATTAATTATAACACTCCTTCTTAATTAAAAATCTCTTATAGGAGTGGCTATAACATAACACCAAAACAAGGTTATAGAGGACAAGGACTTGGAAAATTTGAACAAGGAATAAAAGTCCCTATAAACCCTCTTACACAAGCTAGTATCGAAGATCTAGGACATTCTCATCATTCATCTAAGGATGATTTCCTTAGAGTTCAAAATCTTAAGGAGTGCTTTGCAATACATAAACTCTATAAACCATCTAAAGGTGCTTCTTCCTCAAACACTTCTTTTTTCTCACATCATCGAACTAATGATCAAAATACCAATGATTGTCCAGATTTTCAAAATGGAATGCAAGGACTCATTGATAATGGCATAGTCAAAATCATAGAAAACAATCCATCTTCTTCTAGCAATCCTTGTTCTACATCTCAAGAGACCAGACTTACTCCTATTGATGACCAAGAGAAATTATCTACTAGAATAGTCTGGAGATTGAAGTATGATAAGAATGTGGTTTTTCCTTTCATTAGACTTAATAACAATTATAAGCATAAGGAAGGTGATGAACATTGTTTTTTTTTTTTGTAGTTTCATGCAAGAGCACTGGTCTAGTTCTTACTGGTTGGGCAGTTTTTAGTGGAATTTCTTGAGAGCGTGACATTTCTTCATGTTTGAGCGTTTAGCATTGTAGTTTTGGGTTTATTCCCTTGTGTTCATGGTCGTTATCATGTTTGAGTTTCATATATTTTGGCTTTGTTTCCAGTAGTATGTAGATTCTGGTATTGTCTTGGTTGGTGTGTTCTTACTGGTTAGCTTGCAGTGTGTTGAGTGAAGATGATTTTGGGTGGTGGTTGATTCCCGTGACTTGCAGATCATTTGAGGTGTTGCTTTGGGCCTTGGCGAGTATTCCTAGAGGTTCGTGCATTGTTTGGAGATTGTTCCTAAGTGATTGAGCTGACATGTTACCATTGCACGTTTCATGAACTGGTTGGCTTATGGGCCGACTTGTTTAAGTTATAATTATTTGTGGGTGGTATATATATGAAAGCTTGTGAATCATTTGAAAACAATCAGAGAAGTTAGAAGATTGAAGATAAAGTATCGAGGCTGAGTGAAGATGTAGAACCAACTGGGTTTTGATCTGGTAGGACTGAGGCCGACAGGCTAAGGTTCAGATTAGGATAGAATTGGTAGACTGTTACGGAAAGCCGATTTGATATGAAGATGATCTGTGGATCTTGTAATTGTATTGTAAGCATTGATTGTACCCTGGACTGTGATCCATCATGTGGCATGTATCATTCTTAAACTTGTAATAAGATTCATTCAGATTGTTTACCGGATATGTGTTACATCTTGTTATTGGTGTTTCTTTTTATTGTTTCCAACATCTTGTTACCGGTTACCGGTATGCTTTGCATGGTTTATGTGTTTAGCTACAAGGTTGGGTTGTCCTTCATTGGATCTCCTTGCCTTGATTGCGTCATAGTTACTCCTATTCTCTTGGAAAATGTAAATAATCTAAAACATTTGTTCAAGACCAATATGATAGAGCTTGCATAGCTCTTACAACTGATCTTGCACTCTTCCTTGGTGAAGAGGTAGTGCCTTAGCACTCCATTCATCCTCCATGTTCCTCCTCACCCTATGACACTAGAAGTTAATTTCATTGAGGTCTCTTTGTCATGAGTGGTGATGCTATTTCAATAACAAACATCTCGGGGCAACAACGCATATATTTCCTTGTTTCCTCACTTGGGGGGCAAGGACTCTACATATCTAATTCTCTCTTTATTGCCTCTTCTTTAGAGTTGCATTTTTCATAACATAATGTCTTTTCTTGCATTGAATATTCATTCAAGCGAGTACATAAGTTTTCCTTGTTTAGGACCTTTCTTTTCTTGGAATAGTACATTTTCTTATGTATAATCTCTCCTTAGAGTCTGTGTAAATCTTCTCATTATCCCTATGCTTGGGGGGTATTGATCTTTCCTATCTTTTCGAAGGATCCACTTTTCCTTTGTTGAGTTGTGTTTGCTTACAACGTGATGTTATTCTTTTTGTGAACTTGTTGCTATTTTCTCAAGGATTCTCTCTTATACAAGAGGTGTGTATCCTTGAATACAACCTCTTCTTCACTTGGAAATGTATATCTATTCTAAACAAACCCCTCACATTGGGTCAAAAGTGTATCATCCTTCATCAAGAATCTCTTTCACTTAGCAATGAGGGGAAGGTAGACATTATTTTTCTCCTTCCCTTCTTTCGATAGAAGATGCTATGTTTATTCAAAATCTCCTCTTAGAGGTAGATGTCTTTTGAGCAAAGATCTCTTGTCCTCCAAGGATTCCCTTTACATTTGATGCAAGATATCTCTTTTTCAACTATCTTATCATTTCTTGTAAGAGTATTACCTCTTTAGCTTGGATTTATGAACATTGTTGCCTAAAAGGATATCTCCTTGGTGTTGAAGGTGGGTATCCTTGTTTCTAGCTTCCTTAAGATATCAACATAGGGCTATGTTGACATCTTAAGATAGGGGTATATATATATCGCTCTCTTTGTACTATATTTTTGCATGTCTTCAATGGGGTGTTCATTCTTGAAACCAGAGAAAACAAACTCTTACACAAGATGTTTTATGCTCGAAACTAGACGTAACATTTATATATTTTTATATGGGGTGCACATTCTCCAAACTAGAGCAAACAAAATTCTTACACGAGATGTCCTCGAAAATAGACATATATTTGTCTTAGATGGGGTTACACATTCTCAATATGAGAGCAAAAAAAATCTTACACGAGATGTTCCTGAAACCAGACACACATTTGTATTTTCATTTCATGTCTTATATAGGTAGTTGTATGCTTGAAACCGGAGAAGACAAACACTTATACGAGATGCTTAACACTTGAAACCAGAGAGTTACATACACAATAGGATGAGTGGAACTAACAAAACACAACTAGACTATTCTGACTCTCCTTCCCAACATGGATCACCTAGAAAAACACAACTAGCCTATGACATCCATGTCCTCTCTCGCTCTTCTTTTTATGGATCACCTAGAAAAACACAACTAGAGTGTGATATCCATGTCTTCCCTTTCTTCTAATCATGAGCTAATAGCTTTGCTATTTGTGGTTCATGGTTTGATGAATGCTCCTACTCTTTTTATGTGATTGCTTACGTCCTAGTGATGGTATTTCAAGAATGATATTAGTGGTTGAGACATTTTGATTATTGAGGTCTTATTTTGGTTTTTAGCTTGTGTGTTGTGTGTCTTTTTCCTTTTGTCTTTGTTTGTCTTTGCTTTCCCTTTTTGTCTTTCTCTTGTTTAGCATGCCCTTGCATATGATTGTGTGAGTTAAGATCCTAAGAATGGGGGTTTGGTTTCTCAAAATTAGTGATGTCTTATCTCCTTGTGATTACGCTCCTAATTGCTTCTCTCTCTAATAGTTAATCTACTTTACAACAAGTATTTGCATAGGCTCATAGTCCCATTAAAGTCAGGGCTAAATATAGCATCGTAAATTGTCACCGGTCCAATTTACACCTCATGTTTGTGCTTCCACTTTAGCGTGATCTATCCTCATCCCCTCTTTAGGTACAATTTTGTTCTAATTATCCAACTTTGATGTCACGTGCAACCTATTATGGGTCCCACAGACTGGTACCCACCTCCATGACACCTTATTTCGGTACCCTTTAGGACCAAGGCGTGGTATGTCTTGGTTTGGACCATGGCACCCTAAAACGCCATGGTTCCCCTCAAAGGGGCTCAAATTTAAAATAGGGTGGGTGTTGTATTTCCCTGGTAGGAATTCATCCTTGTGGCTATACATGACCATTGGAGGTCGGCCTAATTGGTAATTTACATAGAAACCCCTATATAATGACATTATATCAATTAATTTTAGATCTAAGTCTCCATCTACAAGCATTATAGCATTTGTGCATCCATAAAGTATTCATCAAGAATTTTCAAAAATCTTCAAGACTGCATATTCATTATTCTACCATTGCGGAGCAAAATTACACCAATCTTATGCAAGCATGTATGTGTGATTCGGGTTTTGGGTTTGTCGTGTTATTTCATATAATATTTGTGATTACATCCAAAGAGAAAAGAATCATCATCAATAATTGCATATTTGAGGTATATATATTCAACATTTATTTTAGTATATGCATTATTTCATTCAAGGTTGATTTCTAAATCAATGTTTGACTTAGACAAACCCTTATTCCCAACAATCTCCCCTTCATTTCTATGTGTAGGAAATGTAATACTCTAAAAATGGTCATCTAAACCATGAGCCCCTAATCTCGACAACATCACTAAGGTCCTAACCAAAGGCAATTAAATCAATCTTGAGCACACAATTAATTCTTTAATCATCAAATGTCACATGGAAAAATCAATCACTCAATATTAATTAAATATTTATTTAATTAATAGATCATCCCAAGTAAATCATTTTAAATAATTATTTTAATTGAATATCCTAGCATATTTAATTAAATAAATAAATTTGCCATTAAATCATCAAAAAAAGGAATTAATTCAATTAAATAAATCAATTAAGCACAAATCTTCAAAAATGGAAATAAATCAAAAAAATAAATTAATTGACCAAGAAAGAATTAAAAATTGAGAAAAGAAATCAATTTAAAATCAATCTTGAAAAACAAATTAAAAATTGATAAATAATCTCAAAGAAAGCAATTAAAACAATTAAATCTCAAAATTGAATGAAATAGAGAATAAATCAGTTTTTTTTTTTTTGATTTTAATCTTAAATTTAGTTCAACTTCCTTTAAAGCTGAAAAAAGCATCCAATCACATCAATTCATCTGGATTGTGCTTCCTCTTGGAAAATCTTGACCACTCATCATCATTTGATCTTAGTCATTGGTATCTTTCTGAATTTTCTAAAAATTCAGGGTCATCTCTCATTCAAAGAAGGCTGGAGAATACATCGTTATTATACTGTTTTTGCTCTAGATTCATTGATATATGGCATATTAGTTATTTCACATTGCTTAAAATCATTTAGCTTAATATGCTTAAGTCTTGTTAGATCAATGTTGCATCCATCTAGCATTCATCATGCTCATATATATTAAATCCTTCATCTTGATGTTGTCTAGTCACTGGTATTGCTTATAATCTGAGAGCAATCATATACTCGCATCTTTTAGAAGGCAATGGGTTGATTTGTTATAGTTTATTATTTATTGATTATATCTGATTAACCATACATGTAATGACTTGATTGAAGTGTTGTGCTTACAGATACAGGTACACTTTTCACACACATTTCTAGTGTCCACCGTGGGCTAGAAAACTATTTTTTTGGCCTCAAAATCATTTTTTTATCCTGTAGGTTTCATCTGTACAGCCTCTGCAAAATATCGTACGAGCAGTTTCATTGCATCGTATGACATTATATTGACACCTGCAGCTTATTGTATGCAATAAGATCATATCCTTTAAATTGTCGTACGAATCAAGATTGTCATTCGTACGACATACTGATTCTTTTATACTCTGTCGTTCTGTGTTGATTCTTAACTCATACGACATATTGCTCATTCTATCTTTTGTTGTTCTATGCTGATTTATAACTCGTACAATAAAATATTTCTGTCATTTTTCTTTATGAAGATTGTCGTACGATTTTTCTGACAGATTAAAAACAGACTACTTTTCAGGATTTTTTTTTTTTTGGATTAAATTTTGATTAATGCTAATGCTAACCATGAACTATTTTCTATCTGCCTGATATTTTCACAACCTAACCAGTTTCTTGCAGGATGTTTGTCAAAGAGTGAAAACAACATGACTACTAATGCATTGTTTTTGCAAGTTGCCTAAGGAGAAATCAATCAAACATTGTGTATTCCTTAATTGTTCTAGGCACTTAACTTGCTATCTGGGTAAATGAACAAATCTATCTTTTGTGTATTTTTGAAAATTTTTGAGAGGTAGGAGAGTATGCTCTTGTCTTTCTAAGACAATCAGAAATCTAGACCCTTGAGACTTTTTCTTTGTTTAAGATTTGTACATCTTTAGCAAGCCTGCCTTCTTGAGGAGCTAATAACTCTATAGCCTTTATGGCCGGTGAGAGGGGAATGACCTAAGTGGGAATGGCTAAACGCCAAGTACTCCAACCCACTATAAAATAAACATGATTTGATGGAAATCAAGTCAATGACAGTGCTCGGGAATAGCTCTCCTCAGTACCTTTGGGTATATTAAACCTTGGTTTTCAAGGCTGAGAGACCTCTTAATTGAGTTTATACCTCGACGCGCTGAATGGAACCCTTACTAGATCCAATAGAAGTTAGAAGCTACCCGATTCACCTCCGAAAGGTTGATAATCTTTGTGCAAGAGAGATAGTAACTTTCTCAAGACACTTGCCATATCATGCCCCCATTAGTGTTTGGAGTCGGCTAATATGGCGTTGAGAATCCATTGCGTGAGACTCAACATCCATATGCTGATTAGCTATTGGGTGTGTACCTAAGTTAGCAAGCAAAGGTTTTCTTCTCTAAGCCAACTTCCATAGGGTTTGCATGTTGTGATTGGAGTTACTATTCATACTGTGTGTTTTCTGTGCTTTCATCTCCCAAACTGAAACTGGAATACTAAAACTGGAGAACACAAATCAACAAACTCAGTGATCAAAGCTTTGTCCGTGTCACAAATTAGTCTATCCTGGTCAGAAATCAGTGCACCTTAGAATTGGTCATGTTCAGTTTCCTTATCTAGTCATTGAAGAAAAACCCAGAATTTTTTATTCTCTGATCTGTGAACAGTCGTACGAGTCTAGTAAATTGTCATCCTGCACCAAATCCTATGTCGTATGAGTATACTATATTTTCATCCTGAGCCCAATCCTTTGTTGTATGAGACCCAGTAGTCTGTCATCCTAAGCCATGTCCTGTGTCGTACGAGATAAAACTGAACATAATCATTTGTCATCCGGGACCTACCCATTTGTCATACAATACCAGGTAGCAACTCGTACGAAACAAAATATTGTCATCCTGCACCTATTATACTATCGTACAGCTTCAGAAATACAGTCGTATGAGTCTTTGATTCTGTCAGTCGAGAACAGTCAAAACCTGTCCAAAACGGTTTTACAGCGAGCCCAAAACTGGTTATCATCTTCCTGAGCATAAAACAACCTTGATAGTGTACCTCTACAGTTGCATTGCACGATTTTGTCGATCATTTCTCGGCTAGTTCAAACGAACATTTTATCAAACCTAAGTCAACTTGGATAACATCTTACATAGGATAGATCGTTCCTGAAACCAGACCACATCTTAAGTTACTTCTCTTAATTACTACGTTAAACGAAATACTAGCTACAATTTGATCTTGACTTCTGCAACACATCCCGCTCTCGGTCTATCAGTTACAAAATGCCTATTCAAACCAAAAACTCTCGCAGCAAAAGAGAAAAAGAAAAAGAGACACCCTTTTCGACGAATGACAATCTGTTTTACAAAGAAAATCCTTTTTACAATAAACTGTCCTCGTCACAGATACCGTCCTTGTCACAGATACCGTCCTCGTCATAAATACTAGTCTATGATATAGCAATCTTTGGTTAGCCCTTATCTTCCACCATGTCTGGGGAAAGACAAGAAAAAGAAGCCAGTAAATGAAACACCCACAAAGATTTCAGCAATCAAGCCATTGACAACAATTCATCAACTGAATCTGAGCTCCTTGAACGTCCTGAAGATGAAGTACATAGGTGTCAGAATAATAAACAATTCCGGAAAATGATGAAGGTCATCATGGCTAGGGAAAAAGAAGACTATTTCCTAGAATTAGCAAAACAAGGTGCCAAACTCCCTACTGGTTATAATGTGGAGACCCTCGTTGCTAAAGAAGAAGATACACCATGGGAAAAAATGAGCAAATAGATGCAAGCACTACAAACTGCAGTCACAAGAATAGAAAACAAAGATAAAATGCCAAAACAATATTCTTTGGACACAATATGCCCATTCCCATTTGACAAAAACCTTTACATGTCTCCATTTCCTTCATGAGTTGAGATCCCAAAATTTGACAAATATGATGGTACCTTCGATCCTCAAGATCATGTCAGAGAGTTTTGTGCCACTTGTATGGAGTTTATGCATGGTCAAACATACCTCATGCGCCTTTTCCCAAGGAGTTTAGGGGGTCAAGCAATGGAATGGTTCACAAGCCTACCCAAAGGAATAAAAACATTTGAAGAACTAATCCAACTATTTTTACAACAATACTCATACAACATTCGTCACCCAGTCACTATGATAGAGCTTTGCAATACCAGACAAAATACAGGAGAACCCTTTCTCACTTTCCTCCAACGATGGAGAAAGATGTTCTCTAGATATTCATGGACCATCCCAGATCTCGAGAAAATGGACATCTTCATCAACAACTTTGTCCCTGAATTGAAATACAATGGCTAGATGCAAGTACACCCTTCATTCAACAAAATGGTAGATAACACCCTCAGAATGGAAGATGTACTTATAGAAAAAGGAGATATATCACTTTGGAAAGAAACATTGCAAGGTTCTAGCTCTAAAGAAAAGAGTAAATACTGGAAATAGAGCAAAGACAACAAGAAGAACGTTGTTAGTGATGGAGTGGTAGATACTATCCAAGCGAAAACAAAATCCACAATATTTAACTTGGCCACTGGCACACAAGCACTCAAGGCAGTTGAAACTAAAATAGAGAATCCCCCAAAGAAAATAAGAGAGTGGTTTAAAGACAAACCTTGGGTCTCAAAACCTAAACGTGATTTTAATCCTCTAGATGAGTCATATGAATTGACTTTTAAAACTTTATTGGAAAACAATCTGATAACATTACCAGACAACTCTAGACCATATGATCCAGAAATTAGACCTAGATGGTGGAGAGAAAATGAATACTGTGACTATCATCGAAACAAGGGACATAACATAAACAACTACCTGAAACTCCAGCATGAAATTCAAGATCTCATCGACGTAGGCAAGATCAATGTTGGAAGCCACGTGACTAATGCTAATCATAAGGCTTTTAAAGATCCCTTACCCAATTATGACCAAGGGGAATCCTTCAAATCCAAGGGAGGAGCTAGACTCAATTATACTTACACTAATCATGATAATGTGATCAACATGATTGAATCTGTACAACCTGAATATTGCAATGTAATCATCGTCCAAGATCACCAAAGTCAAGCATAGATTGCTAATGCCATGACTTGCACTCAAAAGAAGATTTCTCTCCTAGGAGCTAGTTCCTCCACTTTTGATCAAACAACATCACAACTGCCAAATAAACAAACAGACACCATCATGGCTAAATCAAAGCAACCAATTTCATCATCTTCTCCTAGTTATAGTATTGTGGAACAATTGAAGAGAACCAATGCTCAAATCTCCATTGTAGAATTGCTTAAGATCTCCTCTGTCCATAAAGAGATCCTGGACAAGGCTCTACTTACCACCAGTGTTCCTTAATATTTAGATGTAGGTCAGTTTCAATCTATGGTAGGTCATCTGACCTCCCCTCATTACCTCACGTTCTCTGAAGAAGATGATAACTCACTGAGTCATCCACATAACCAGCCATTACACATTGAAGCCATGATCCATAAACACCACGTTAAATGTGTTTTGATAGATGGAGGTGCTGGGTTGAATATTTGTACTTACAATCTATTAACACAACTAGGATTCTCTGAAAATGTTATTGATCCAACAAAGAAAATAACAATCAAGGCTTACGATGAAGAAGAAAGAGCTTCTAAGGGACTGGTATCATTACCAATCAGAGTAGGACCTGTGGAGAGAGATGTCATTTTTCAAGTCTTGGATCTTCATCTTTCATACAACATCTTACTGGGTAGACCATGGATTCATGAAATGAAAGCAGTACCGTCTACATACCATCAATGCCTGAAATTCCCTTATAATGGAGTAGAGGTTAGTATTCCGGCCTATACATTCCGGCCTATACAAGCTATACCTGCAATGCATTAACACAGGGTGCTGATGCTTTTGTTCCTAACAATAGAGCAGCTTCCGCAGCTAAAAGTTTAGAATCTCTGCTAAAAGATTTGGAAAAGAAACTGAAAATCACAAACACTAGCATGGATGGCTACAAGATAGAGTCTATACTCTCATTGATGTCACTTAATCCATCACCAAGAAAGTTGGGAAAACCGTCAGAGGGTATGAAGCCACAAATTTCAACCCCAAAGGTCATTTATGATGGCACCTTTATACAATCCTCTACTTCTCTCACAGGTGAAATAGAAGGGGATGATGCTCTTAAATCACTTTTCAAAGAAGACAGTGCAGATAAACAAGTACACCATTGTATAATTTCTCTGACACAATATGGTCCAGGCTATAAGATGCTTCAATGCATGGGATATTCAAATGTTGGTCCTGTAGGTAAGCATCAACAAGGTATTGTTGAACCCATTCAGTTGCAAACCAAGTCTGTCAGTGATAAAGCTGGACTGAGATATGATCCAAGCAAGCACTCAGATCAGAAATGCACACCTCACTATCAACATAAGTGGAAGAAGAAGGTACTACCTTTAACCATACAAGAGATTAATGTTCACCAGACTTAGGAAGAGTGTGATGCTGAACAACAAGAATTTCCCACCCAGGGAAAGGAAACAGATGGTAATCAAGTTCCAGTTGTATCAACTATGATACCACATGGAGTAGACGCTCCAAAGGATATGAGAGATGAAATATATAGAATCAGAGAATTGTTTGCACCACTCTAATTCAAATGAGTATGAATGGGGTCCAGATCACATCTCAGATACATCTACTATAGAAATGCTTGAAGAACTCAAGGATACCGCAGATGACGCACAAGAGCTAATACGCCTAAGAATGCAAAAGGAAATAGAAGAAATCAGATTAAAATGACAAGAAGACTATGATCGGTAGCTGAAGAAAGAAAGGACACAAGAAAGTCCTTCACCTAACAATCCTCCTATTGAGATAGGAAAAATCAAGTACGGAACCACACAAGAAGAACTAGAAGCTAGAGTAAGAGAACCAGTCATTAGTCCAGAAGAAGCTGAATGGAACAGACGACAAGGGTTAATAGAACAGTCAAAGTCATGTCCACAAGTGTGTCAAATGCAAGCAATCAATGAACCAAATCACAAAAGAACTTGCAGCACCAAAGATGTGGTTGTTGATACTATATATGCCTTCACTAAATCACTTGAAGATGAGTCAACAACTTCATCCTATGACTCTAATGTCTCAAACAAGAGCTCTATCTATGACAACAACTATTCAACAACACATTATGACTACTCTATCATGAATGATGAAATATTGTCTACTGTTATACCACGGTATTGTTACTACTTACTAAGTTTCCATTAGTTTTATGTCCAAAGTCATTCTATATACTCTAGTCGGTTATTACTACCGAAATATTCAGTCGGTAAGCACAGAGCAGTCGGTTATAGAAGAAAGTAGTCACAGAGCCTAGTATACACCGAGCTGTCTACCGAGTAGCAATAATGATACATCGAGTGAAACGCGTTACTAGATTCATTGAACCTAGACACACATGGGAAAATGTGTTACAAGATCGAGGAACAAAGAACCATTATCACATTGGAAATTGCACTTAAAGATTTTGTATGATTTTGAGGTCATCTATCCAATGAAATATTTTGCATGTTTATTCATTTGATAAATCATGTTTGTAAGATCGAAGAAATGAACCAGATCACCGACATAAGAGATCTATATATACAACATGGATTAAGGATAAAAATATGGAAATACAGAGGTGTGTGAAGCAAGACATGTCTAATAGATAAGGAAGCACTAAGTATTGCGACTGTCAGAGACACAGAGGTCACTGAGACACATTTCAGAGAACAGTCAAAGAATAGAGTAAACTGAAGGGTTTACCGAGTTACTCTATGGGTTACCAAGGTATGCTATAAGCAAGGTAATCTCATTTTGAGCACATAGAATCTGCTATAACATTTCAGATGTGAAGTTGTAGATATTTGTAATGATTTTATTGTAATATTTTGAAGTTGTAAGAGAAACCTTTAATAGGGTAAAAGACTCTAACAAAGTCTATAAATTGTAAAGCCTTTAATCGGGTGCAACATTTAGTTTAAGTGTTGTAAAATCCTTTAGCAAGGTAGATTTAACGATCTCAATACTCCTAATAGGGTAAGCTATCAGAAATGGCTCAACATGTAGCTCTAATCGAGCAACCTTTATTATTGCAGTAGTGAAGTTGTGGAGTGAATCATGTCTGATTGTTATTTATTTGTTTTAGCTTTATGTTATGTTACAACAGTTTTTGGTTGATGCATAACAGTAAAGATATTGTTGAAGAAAGGATTTGAAGTACTAATTCACCCCTCCCCTCTTAGTACATTAGCTTTCCATATTGGGCCTAACAATTGGTATCAAAGCTTCAATCTTGGAAAAGTGTTTAACAACCTAAAGAGAAAGATCTTATCAATGGAAGGCTATAAACAATCTCAGAGAATTGTGTATCTGCAAGAAGAGTTGGATCATGCTAATCAAGTGATTGCAGACATGTAAAGACAAATGCAAAAATCATTGAAAGTTAGAAGAAGATTATCTGATGATTTGTAGGACTCTCAAGAGTTAGTAGAACAAATTGAGACATCATCTGAGAATAGTATATCTGAAGAGACTGAAGAGATGATTGAAGAATTGAAGGAGAAGAACAAAGCACTGACTAATCAGCTAAAAGCAATGAAAAGAGGACATGAACATTTCAGCACACAAATGATTGAAAATCTTGTTGCATTAAGGATAGCTGAGGATAAAGTAAGAGATCTAAAAAGAGAAAAATAATAGCTTAAAGCATTAGTATCTGAAAAGAATGATGAAATCACAAGGTTGACTGGGATTCAACAAAATCTGTCAGATCAATTGTGTTATGCACATCATGAATCAAATTTGAAAGATGATGAGAATCAAGAATTAAAACTTGAACTATCAAGGTTGACTGATGAACTTGAAATAGAGAGAAATCTAAAGAAACACTGAAGAAAAGTTATGAAGCATCAAAGATGTTGGATGAGCAATTGAACACAAAAAGACCCAACAAAGTTGCAGGACTCGGTTACAAAGGAAAAGACTCTACTGAGAAGGGAATCCACACTATCGAGAGGAGAATAATCAAAGAAAGCTAGAAACAAGAAGAATATCAAAGGAAAGAAGCCTACTTGCAACTATTGTGGAAAACAAGGACATACTGCTAATTTGTGCCAAATCAGGAAATGTAAGCAGCTGAATGTCTCTAGGTCTAATGGTTATTGTCACAATTGCAATAAATATGGTCACACATCTAACCAATGTAGGACAAAGTCTGCTAGACATTATCAGAAGGCAAAATTCAAAGGGTTTTGTAAAAACTACAATAGATATGGACAGAGTATCGAGAAGTATTGGTTTAAGCAAAAGTACTATATATGGCTTGCACACTGAGCAAATGCTAGAGGCTACCAAACTCACACATATCCTAACCGACAATATTCTGTAGTACCATGGGATTACAATACAAGGATATGGTGTGAATGTTGTGGAAGATATGGACATATAAGTGTCAACTGCTTTATAAGGTTTGGAATGAACAATCGAAGATCATGGAGAAATCCTGGTATGACATGTTTTCATTGTCACAAAGTTGGACACTTGGCTAGAGATTACAGAGATCAACCTAGAGGAGACACTGACGAAATAAAAGGCAAATTACAGATGATTTGGAAAAAGAAGGAAATTGTGTCAAATGAAGAAAGCACCTTATCTACCGAGTTAGGTGCACCTATTCCAAATTAATTGGTAAAGGTTATAAAGGACTGCATTCTCTCAAAGGTTAAATCTTAATAGTTCCTATTTGATCATGTACTTAATTCAAAATATGCATAACTAAAGATGCATTAGAAAATTTGAAATTTTATCAAGTCTTTTGGAAGCCTGTCTAGTCGGTAAATACAGGAAGTCTGGCTACTTGGTAAAAGCATAAAAAGGAAGTGGCACTGAGTGCATTTAATGTTTTCTGACCTAACTGCACGGAGCCTAATAAGGTATATTATGTACTTAAAGCACTTTGCACGGTCATTTTACACTTACCAAGTTTTCAAGAAAGCAGAGCAAAGCGATTAAAAGGTGATCAAACCACCTCCCGAGCGAATTTCAAGGTATTTACACATCGATCTCAAACATTTCTTAGAGCTAGCTATTGGGAAATATTAGTTGTGATTATCTACTTTATATCTGTTTGACATTTGAAAGTCTTCAAACCCTAAGAATCTTTTGTTAAGAGATTATCCGAAATTTGCAATGGCACCTAAGATCCAGAAGCCCATTGTTTGTTGAGAACATTGAAAAGCCCTCACTTAAATACTCTTTAACTCCCAAAGTTGCATCTGAACTGGATGATAAAACTGCATTTTCACTCATTCCGGATAGAGTTTTATTAGTTGAGGATGTGAGATTCTTCACTAAGTGTCCTGTTGAGGAATTAGGCCATTTTGAAATCAAGGACACATGATGAATTGTGTACCGATGGAAAATTGGATATCAAGTATGAACACATTAAAATCAAGGGATTGACCAAAGCCCTAACCTATCCCTGTGTATTCAAACCCCAGTGGGTTAAGTTTTTTTTGAGCAGAGTTCATGATGATTTCATGTGGTTAGCAAAGCAACCATTTAAAATCACCACGGAAATCATTCATTTGATCACCAGTTACCCTATTTATGATCATGCCCGAGCTCAGAAAATGATATCACAGAAGGAATTGATCAGTTTAACCAGAGTAGAATCTGATTGTAGAGGACTAAAACTGAACAATGTGACAGATGCAGAGCTAAAGTTTGCAATTAGAGTAATAGGTTATTGTTTCTTCCAATCAGCAAGGGAAAATAGTGTACCCTGTGCAGCAGTCGATTTAGCATATAAAATCGTGAAGAAAGGCATGCAAATTGATTTATGTGAAGTATTGTTGAAAAACCTATTTGAGAATCTCAATACCATAAGGAAGCCAAAGAAAAACAACTCGGCTAATACACTAAAGTTTGGATCACTTTTGGTATGCATGTTTTTCTATTTTGAGAATTTCTTTCCATCAGTCGGTAATGTAGTTTGGGAGCTACACCGACCAATCACCCATCAAATCAATGACTTCATCAAGAAGCTAGGTGATAACTTTAATGATATTATGGATGATTACTTTAGCAAGTTTCAAGAGAAGATGCATAATAGGTATAGAATTCCACCCAAGTTAGTGGAGAAATACAAAGATGACATATGTTTTGAAGTAGACATCGACTACTACTATGTTAATGCTATGGAACCGAGAACTCAATCTTTGCCACCTATGGGTTGCGAGATTGATTTTGACATCACACAATAGTAGATAGATGATTTTCTCACTTTACCAAGGCATGATACTGAGTTAAGATACAGTACATATGAAGAAGTGAAAGAGAAAGTTAAGGTGAGCATTGTAGTGCCCAAGGCTACAAGGAAGGCAACAAAAATGATCAAGGTATTACCAGAGAAATTTGGAGAAGGTTCTTCCTCCACACTTGTCTGTAGGTCCTGGAGACAATTGAGAGGGGGGGGGGCTGAATCAGTTGTCAAATAAATTCAAACCAAAATCTTATTAACCAACTTAATGCTTAATACCGGTAAGAAAGTTAAGTATGCCAGTAAACAGTGTTAACAGAAAATTTCTATACTGGTAAGAATTAATACATGAAACATAAGCACAAAGTCATCCACAACACATGACACCAATATTTGTACGTGGAAACCTTGTAAGGGGAAAAACCATGGTGGGAAACCTTACCCACAATCAGATGATACTACTGCAGATAGTAAGTGTACAAAGAAGGGTCTGCACATGCAGAAAGGCCAACAACCTAGAGCTCACTGCTCAATCACAAATGGGAGTCACATTGACTAGAGTTGGATGGTTAAATCCAATAAGAATGTACTGCACAAAATAGCATCTTCATATGTTGGATTCAGTACCGGTGTAGTGCTGATATGCTTCTTCAAAAACCTAACTTCACCTTCAAATGATGTCTTTGTGTATACCTCTGCTTGATCTCGCATATACCTTCACACAATTCTTTTTCGCATTCCACATTTGATCTTACAAATAAGATCTTACATTTATACCATACCCTAAGACCAATTTTAGTAGGTTGGCTCTACAAGATATTATAATAAAAACATTTTACAAATAATACAATATCCGATGCAATAACTGATTGAACATGTCGGCTTGATGCATTTACAACAATAATAAATCATCTCCATAGCGTGCCATGCTGATCTGGAAAAGATAAGCCTGCCGGTGTAACCCTAGATAACCTGGACCTATTTGCTAGTAAAAACAAATATGCAAATAAGAATATACCAATAATTATTACTTCAAAATAAAGTGTCCACATGATGTCTTTGACATTGCCAAGTGTCTTCCATGTCATTGCAGGTACCGGTGAACATTATATCCTGCCGGTTAACCATATGTTGGTAACTGTTTACACAGTTTACTGTTTGCCAGTGAATGTTATTGGATCTCCAAAGTAGGTGTATTTAGCAGGTGTTGACATCAATGAGAAAACCATACCAAAATACTAACAATCTCCCCCTTTGGCATTGATGGCAACACAAGATGGAAAAACCATCAAAGTGCTAAAACAAAAATGCCAAGTACAAAAATCAACAATCTCCATTTCTCCCCCTGAGAGTAACATGTGTTTATTCAAAGATTTATTTTCAATACCAATCTCTCATACCAATCTCTCCTCAAAAAGATAATGCTTTTTTCCATATATCTTTCCCTAATGTTTTTCTATATATCTCTCCCCCTTTGACATCAAATGCCAAAGTCACAAAAAGTCAAGTTCATACAAAATACCAACCAATTCAATATACCAACTACTCCCCCTGAGAAGTAGCTTCCTCATCAAATACCATAATAAAAGATTTGTCCATTTAATTCTGTCGGTTGATGACAATCATCAACTGTCTAAGTTTCTATCGGTGGAGGCAAGACTCTAAGCTGATCTCTGAGATACTCAAAAGTTTCCTTAGGCAAAGGTTTTGTGAAAATATCTGCAAGCTATTCTTTAGTATTCACATAAACCAGTTTTATCTCCTTGTCTTCAACTATTTCCCTTAGAAAATTCAGTTTGATAGAAACATGTTTTATTTTAGAATGTAATACTGGATTCTTAGATATATCAATTGCTGCAGTGTTATCACAATATATAGTAATAGGTTCCTTGTATTTTATCTTTATGTCTTTTAACATTTGCTTAAGCCAAAGTACCTGTGTACAGTTTGTTGCTGCTGCAACATATTCTAATTTTGCTATTGATAAAGATGTACAACTCTGTTTCTTACTTAACCAATAAACTAATCTCTTTCCAAGAAAGAATGCTCCTCCAGTGGTGCTTTTTCTATCATCCACATCTCCTACCCAATTTGCATCTGTGTATGCATATAGATCAAAACTTTCATCTATAGGATACCATAATCCAAGATTTGCTATGTCTTGTAAGTATCGGAAAATCCTTTTTACTGCTAATTCATGATTTTCCCTGGGATTACTCTGAAATCTAGAAACTATACATATTGCATTCATAATATCAAGTCTGGTTTGTGTCAAATACAATAAACCTCCTATCATAAATTTGTATCTAGTTGAATTAATAGGTGTAGATTCATCCCTTTGTGATAATTTGTCATTTGTAGTCATAGGTGTGCTTACCGGTTTAGAGTTTTCCATCCCAAATTTCTTAAGTAGTTTTTTCAAGTACTTAGATTGACTAAAAAATATGCCTTTATCAGTCTGTAAAATCTGCAATCCTAAAAAGAATTTTATTTCTCCAATCATAGACATTTCACATTCATGTTGCATTTCAAGAGAAAATTCTTTGCATAATCCATCTTCTCCTCCAGAGATTATATCATCAACAAATACTTCCATAATTAAGATGTCATCATTAGTTACTTTGTAATATAAATTGCTATCTACATTTCCTTTAGTAAAACCAATTTTTAAAAGATACTTATCCAATCTTGCATACCAGGCTCTTGGAGCTTGTTTTAATCCATACAGAGCTTTTCTTAATCTGCAAACCATATCATTGTCATATGTCAAGGAAAATCCATTAGGTTGTTCAATATAAACTTCCTCTTCAAGATCTCCATTCAAAAATGCACATTTAATATCCATTTGATAAATTTTGTAATCCTTGTGAGCTGCAAAGACCAAGAATAATCTAACTGCCTCAATTTTGGCTATCGGTGCAAAGGTTTCATTGCAATCTACTTCTTCTTTCTGAGAATATCCCTTACACACTAGTCTTGCTTTATTTCTGACAACCTTACCATCTTCATTGAGTTTGTTTCTAAATACCCATTTGGTTCCAATTACATTTTTATTTTTAGGCCGGGGAACTAATGTCCAAGTATTATTTTTCTCAATTTGTCCTAATTCTTCTTCCTTAGCTTTAATCCATAATTTATCTTCACATGCCTCATTGATAGATAATGGTTCAATTTGAAAAATAAGACACATCTCTTCATTTGCCAATCTTCCTCTTGTCATGACTCCTTTAAATTTGCTTCCAATTATTTGATCTTTAGAATGATTCAATCTTACATACCGGGGTGTCTTAGTCTATTGTTGTTCTTCAATTACTGTGGAATCTTCTGATGATACCGGAGTAACTGGATCATCATTCTGTATCAGTGGATTTATTGTCAGTTCATTTGTCATAATTTCTGTTACCGGTTCAGAGTCTATATACCTTGAAGTTCCTCTGAATTGTTCATCAATCTTTACATTTGTACTCTCAACAATTTTTTGTAATCTTTTATTAAAACATCTATATGCTTTACTCTTAGATGAATAACCAAGAAATAATCTTTCATCACTTCTAGGATCAAACTTGCCAATATAATCATATCTTCTAATATAACATTTACTTCCAAAAATTTTGAAATACTTAAGAGTAGGAGTATTACCAAACCATAGTTCATGAGGGGTCTTACCAGTTTCACCTTTGATGTGAACTTTGTTGAATGTATAGACAGCAGTGCTTACTGCCTCTCTCCAGTATACATGTGGTAGATTTGCTTCTGATAACATAGTTCTATTTTTCCTTTAAACAACTCCGTTTTGTTGTGGTGTCCGAGGTGTTGATAATTGTCTTTTGATTCCATTTACTTCACATAATGTATTAAAATCTCTAGATGTGAATTCTCCTCCTTGATCTGATCTTAAACATTTAATTTTCTTACTGATTTCATTTTCAACCATTGCTTTGAATAGTTTGAACTTCCCAAGTGCTTCTGATTTTTCTTTGAGAAAAGTAACCCAACACATTCTAGAATAATCATCAGTAATTAACATGAAATATCTATCACCTTGTAAACTTTTAGTTCTAGCTAGACCACATAAATCGGTGTGAATTAAATCAAGAGCATTATTGGATTTTTCTGGAATACTTTTGAAACTAGCTCTAACTTGTTTTCCAAATTGACATTCCTTGCAAATTGTGTTATGAGGTTTCACAATTTTAGGTAGATCTCTAACTGCCTTAGAAGTACTAATTTTTACCATGCAATCAAAATTTACATGACATAGTCTTTTATGCCATAGCCAACTTTCATCTATATGTGCAATTAAGCATGCATTTTCACTGTTATTCAAATGAAAGATATTACCTCTAGTCTGATTACTGGTTCCAATTTCCAAACCAGTTCTATTCATGATTTTGCATTTTCCATTTTTAAATTGTAACTAAAAACCTTTCTCAACTAATTGACCAACACTTAAAAGGTTATGTTTTAATCTTTCAACATAGTACACATTGTCAGTGTTATGTTTACCATCAAGAGATATTGAACCCTTACCTTTGATTGAACAGGCTTTGTCATCTCTGAATCTTACTAAACATCCATTGTATTCTTGAAAGTTCAAGAATTTACCTTTGTCTCCAGTCATGTGATGTGAGCATCCTGAGTAAATAATCCATTCATCCTTTGATTCAACTTTAGTTGCCAGGGCTTGTTCTACCGGTTGAGCAATAGGTACCAGTTGATCTTCTGTTATAGCAACAAAGACCCATCCATTGTCTGTTGGATCCTCATCAGAATCATTAGCCACACCTTCATCAACAATGTAACAAGATTTATCTTTGTTTTTTTTAAATCTGTATCTTTGATATTCAGGATTAGGTTTGTATGTCCTTCTAGCTTCTTCTCTTAGTCTAGCATGTCTATCAGGGCATCTTGAAGCCATATGACCAATCTTATTGCAATTGAAACATTTAAAGGGTGCTTTACCTTGATACTTACTTCCAATTGGACCTTTTGGCATTTTTCTTGCAAATAGTGCTTCAAGTTCTTCAAGCTCTTCATTCTCCTTCCTGGTTTCTTCAAGTTCTCTTGCATAAAAGGCTCTACAGTTTGATTTGTCAAAAGATGGAGCAGATGATGTTAATGTTTTGAAGGCCAAATCAGTTTTTATAGTAGTAACAGGACCAAATTCCTCAATTTCAAAAGCTGAAAGTTTTCCAATCAATGTATCTCTAGTTACTGATGTATTAGGCATTGTTCTCAACTCATTTATAGCAGTAAACTTCATTTTATATGCCGGTGGCAAACCCCTTAAGATTTTTGAAACAATCTCATCTTCACTTAAGGTTCCTCTACAACATTTGATACCCGAAACAATTTCATTTACTCTTTCCATA
The DNA here is from genome assembly GCF_030272615.1 of Cryptomeria japonica. Classification (NCBI taxonomy): domain Eukaryota; kingdom Viridiplantae; phylum Streptophyta; class Pinopsida; order Cupressales; family Cupressaceae; genus Cryptomeria; species Cryptomeria japonica. The sequence goes on from NC_081413.1 coordinate 645,618,273, forward strand.
AAAGCAGAAATCCTTCCATCTTCTTCCATTTTCAGATGTTCATACTTGACTCAGAAGCTTTCAAGTTTTGCAATTTTGATTGTGGAATCCCCTTCATTCAGTGTTTCCAAATGATCCCAGATAGCTTTTGCAGTGGATCTATATGATAATCCCATGATTTGTTGATCCGATAATGCGCTCAAAAGTGCTTCTCTTGCTTTTCAATCATTTTCTTCATCTTTAGCTAAAGTAATGGGAGCAGTCTGACCAGCTACAGCAGCAGTATAACCATTCTTAGTAACTTCCTAGATGTCTTTACCAATGCAATTTAGATGTGTCTCCATTCTGATTTTCCATATCCCATAGTTGGTTCCATCAAGTTTAGGACTATCCTTTTTAAAATAATTAGTAGACATTTGATCTCCTCAAGTTGTCAAACTTCTGTAAAAAGAGGTCTAAGCTCTGATACCAATTGTAGGTCCCAGAGACAATTGAGAGGGGGGGGGGGGGGGTGAATCAGTTGTCAAATAAATTCAAACCAAAATCTTATTAACCAACTTAATGCTTAATACCAGTAAGACAGTTAAGTATGCCGGTAAACAGTGTTAACATAAAATTGCTATACCAGTAAGAATTAATACATGAAACATAAGCACAAAGTCATCCACAACACATGACACCAATATTTGTATGTGGAAACCCTATAAGGGGAAAAACCATGGTGGGAAACCTTACCCACAATCAGATGATACTACTGCAGATAGTAAGTGTACAAAGAGGGGTCTGCACATCCAAAAAGGCCAACAGTCTAGAGCTCACTACTCAATTACAAATGAAAGTCACACTGACTACAGTTGGATGGTTAAATCCAATAAGAATCTACTGCACAAAATAGCATCTTCATATGTTGGATTCAGTACCGATGTAGTGCTGATATGCTTCTTCAAAAACCTAACTTCACCTTCGAATGATGTCTTCGTGTATACCTCTGCTTGATCTCGCATATACCTCCACACAATTCTTTTTTGCATTCCACATTTGATCTTACAAATAAGATCTTACATTTATACCATACCCTAAGACCAATTTTAGTAGGTCGGCTCTATAAGATATTATAATAAAAATATTTTACAAATAATACAATATCCGATGCAATAACTGATTGAACATGTCGGCTTGATGCATTTACAACAACAATAAATCATCTCTGTGGCATGCCATGCTGATCTGGAAAAGATAAGCTTGCTGGTGTAACCCTAAATAACCTGGACCTATTTTCCGGTAAAAGCAAATATGCAAATAAGAATATACCAATGATTATTACTTCAAAATAAAGTGTCCACATGATGTCTTCAACATTACCAAGTGTCTTCCATGTCATTGTAGGTACCGGTGAACATTATATCCTGCCGGTTAACCATATACTGGTAACTGTTTGCACAGTTTATTGTTTGCCGGTGAATGTTGCTGGATCTCCAAAGTAGGTGTATTTAGCAGGTGTTGACATCAATGAAAAAACCATACCAAAATACCAACACTGTCAAGGGCACTCTAGCCATCACCGAGGAGGAATCTGAAGCCCAGGAGGCAACTATTACATTGAGCACTGAATTGCCTAAAGGGAATTTTTTGAAAAGGAAGAAACTTGATACATCAAAGGTATCACCAGCTCCTCCAGCAAAGTGACCTAATACAAGAGCATTTGCAACATCACCGAGTAAGAAACCAAAGAATGTTGCCACACCCAAGGTAACAAAAACTTACAATCTATCTACTCGGAGACTCATTTTGGCTAAAGAGTCTAGTGACATTGAATTTGAAGACAAAAGTAAATTTCAGATTGTCAAGAGTAAAAAGGAAAATGTACATAGTGTTGAAAAATTTTGTGTTAATCTGAAGCAATATGGTGGATTTGGATCATTCAGATATGTAAAATATGAATCTAGAAATAATGCAGAAAAGAGACAAATTGAAGAAGCCGTAATCTGCACTCTTTTGAAATTCTGATTGGTCCCATTGGAAGTAACTAATTCTCTTCCAAAAGAATTGTATTTGCATACTGATAATAGGTGGACATATGCCATGGACTTGGAAAAGCAAATGAGAGAAAGAAGTCTGGTACATCTCTTTCTAGACATGTCGGTAGATGAGCTCAAAGAAAATCTGAAAAACTACCATAAAAACTTTCTAGTCAAGCAAAGAGCCTTAAAATTGATGAATGGACTTTACTTGGATGTAGAGAATGAAACCAAAGAAAAGTGGCAGGAAATCTTTCAAATAAAAAATGCTAGTGAACAAGTTGGAGTTGAAATAGTTGATGTCACCGAGCAAGATCTTGATATCATCGAGAAGACCCTGCTGATACTATACAAATTGATGAGGATATCATGGACACCGAGGCACTAGAATAGGAAATGATAGAAGGGAATGCTTATGCCCAACTTGTATCCAGTGAGTCAGTTTTGGACCAAGTTCAGCCCTATCCTCCAGTCAATCAGTGTATTTCAACCGAGGCCCCTCAGGATACTGAACAAGGAACATAAGGTCACAAGTCTACAAAAGGAGAAGCTACTTCTCAAGCCACCGGGGAACAAACCTCTCAAGCTCCTTATAGCACTAAAAATGTTACAACCAAGACACCAAGCACTGAGGCACCAAAGGACATTACAGAGGCTAAAGAAACTAACCAAAGTGTTGCCTCTACCGAGCAACCTACCGAGGGTCAACAAGCCTCCCAAGCCATTGTCTTAGTTCAACTGATGAAAGCCTCATCTTCTAGACACATGAAAATGAACAATCATAGTTTCAAATTAGATTTGTCAAAACCAATAGTGTTGCCAAATGTAGATATATCCAAATTAAAAGGGCAAGCACTCATTGAATTCGGTGAACTATGCTAGGCCAAAGCAGAACAGGAGAAGCAAATTGCTATTCAAAAGAAAAACAAAGTACTTCAAAAGGTGAAATCACTCTTAACCGATGTGCTACCTGAAGCAACAGTGACAAAAGATGCCACCATCCATATTCAACTGGATGAACTCCTAACCAAGATAGAGACATCTGGAGTAGATGCATCTGAATATTTTAGCAAATTGAAGGACAAGGAGCTCATTGCTAAAATGATTGAAGAGGTACAGAAAGCTGTTACTATTGGCAAAGTTAAACTTGTCAAATTTATTGCTGAGTTGACCCCTCAACTCAAGCACATTCTTTATTTATTTCAGAAACTCTGTACATTCTTTTTATTCGTTAAAGATATTAAAAATAAAATAGAAGTGATTGAGAAAGAGATCACTGATCTCTTGAATAAGTTGACCACTGAGCCCAATTCTATTTAGCAATTCTATACAAAGTTACAAAAGCTTATGGCTCAACAATTGGAACTTAGGAATGAAGAGCACCAAATAAGGATGGACATTATGACACTTCAAACATTATTCATTCCACACTTGTCCTCTGTCCAAGAGCAGATCAACAAAGCTACCTCCCTATCCACTCAGCAAGAGGGAAGCACTTTAGATGGACTAATTTCACTGTTAGCTGACATTACAGCTTAGAATTCACTCATGTACAGTGTCAAGGATGCCCTCTTTGCCACTCTCACCGATGCAAAGACAAAGTATAAATCCATTTTTGACTAGTTGCCACCATCGAATGTTAACTAAATTTTGATGTTTGTCAAAAAGGGGGAGTATACTATCAAAGTACCAAAGGGGGAGTGTAGTATACAGGGGGAGTATACCAAGCAGAACAGAGTATCCAAATGGACAGTCAATTTTGATAGTGAACTGAGCAGTGACAACCAAGCAGTTAATATAGAACATTGATCACCTTTAACAGGGTAAAAGACTCTAACAAAGTCTATAAATTGTAAAGCCTTTAACTAGGTGCAACATTTAGTTTAAGTGTTGTAAAATCCTTTAGCAAGGTAGATCTAACGATCTCAATACTCCTAACAGGGTAAGCTATCAGAAATGGCTGAACATGTAGCTCTAACCGAACAACCTTTATTATTGCAGTAGTGAAGTTGTGGGTGCCATCCCCACCGCAGTTTTTTTCTCTAACCAAGAGTTTCTGCATAACTAAAATATGTGTTATGGAGCGAATCATGTATGATTGTTATTTATTTATTTTAGCTTTATGTTATGTTACAACAGTTTTTGGTTTATGCATAAGAGAAAAGATATTGTTGAAGAAAGGATTTGAAGTACTGATTCACCCCTCCCCTCTCAGTACATTAGCTTTCCATATTGGGCCTAACAGATATGTAGCCCAGTCTGAAGAAGGTGATGGTGCTAGAAGTAGGTTGGTTGAATTAAGTCCAATAAATACTAACATGAATGACGATAATCATGTCGTAACTCTTCCTGGTCTTGAGACACATACATAAGGTAGTATTCTGGAACTCGAGTAGTCAATCCAAAACAATGATGATAGTACCTTGAATTCCCTTGAGCCTATTCCAACCTTATCCTTAATGCATCCAGAACTGATTGATTGCACCCTTTATAATCAACCCTTGAATGTACCTACTTTTGCCAATGACTATACACTATCCTACTATCTCAATGCAGTTGAACCCATGTACTCTTCCACTAGCGAACAAAATGAAAACATGATCGAAGCGGATATCAAGTATCTTAGTCACAAAAACAAAAAAAATAAAAATAAAAGATCTAATGGTGAAAACCACATTGTGGCGGTATCAGACTCTAAACAAGAGAAAATAAAGGACAAACCTAAGGGTGAAAACCTCTCTGATGTGCTTGAAGGTGAGATACTTGATATACTGCCAAGTCACTTCCAGGAGAGATCTTCCATATTGATCAAGCCAACTCAGCTAGTGAACATTGGGAGTCAAGAGATACCACATTTCATTCATTTAGTTCAATTGCTGTCAGCAGAAGAGTTAAAAGATTTCAGCAATATGTTTTTAGAAAAGAAGATCAACTTTGCATGGACATACTCAGATATGTCAGGACTCAATCCTGATCTCATCATGCATCATCTTTCTATCATGCTAGGAGTTAAACCAGTCAAACAAAAACTCTGAAAGATGTATCCTCATGTGGCACTACTAGTCAAGGCTGATCTAGATAAATTACTAAAAGCTGGATTTATCAGAGCTATAGACTATGCAGAATGGATATCCAACATAGTATCTGTATCAAAAGAAGACAAATCTATTAGAGTTTGCACAGATTTTAGGGATCTCAACAAGGCATGTCCAAAAGATGATTTTCCATTTCCCAACATTGACATGATAGTAGATATGACTGCTGGATATGGGATGTATTCATTAATGGATGGATTCTCTGGGTACAATCAGATCAAGATAGCACCTGAAGATCAAGAGAAGACAACTTTCACATGTGCATGGGGAACCTTCTACTAGAATGTTATGCCGTTTGGTCTAAAGAACGTAGGAGCAACTTACCAAAGAGAAGTAACTACTATTTTCCATGATATGATGCATAAAAAGACTATGTTGATGACATCCTGGTAAAAACTATGAAGAGATCTACACACATTCAAGAGCTAGGCCTCATATTAGATCGAATGGAAAGATTCAAGCTCTGCTTAAATCCAAAGAAATGTGCATTTGGGGTAACGTCAGGAAAATTTCTTGGGTACATAATATCCAAGAAAGGAATTGAGGTTGACCTTGAAAAGGTCTAGGCTATAATGGAGATGCCTCCACTAAAGAATATCAGTCAGATGAGAAGTCTACAAGGCCGTCTTCAGTCCATAAGGCATTTTATATCTCAGCTAGCTGACAAAGCTCGACCCTTCATGAAGGTATTAAGGAAAGGGATTCAATACAATTGGGATAAGGATTGTGAACTACATTTACAAAAATCAACGAATATCTTTCTAATCCACTCATATTAATGCCACTGATTCAAGGTAAGCCACCGATCCTATACATATCAGCTATAGATACTTCACTGGGGGCACTTCTGGCACAACAGGACGACAATAAAAAAGAACAAACTATCTATTACATCAGCCGAACATTGGTGTCATATGAAATGAATTACACTATAATAGAAAAAGCATGCTTAGCATTGGTCTTTGCATCACAAAAATTAAGGCACTATATGTTGGCACATTCTATTAAGCTGGTAGCCAAGTTTGATCCACTTAAATATCTTCTCAGTAAAGAAACGCTTACAGGAAGACTGGCCAAATGGGTCATGGTCTTTACAGAATTTGACATTGAATATGTGGAATGCACAACCATCAAAGGACAGGTTATCACAGACCAACTTGCTGAAGCTCCACTTGAAGATGATCACTCTCTGTATATAGAATTCCCAGATGAATCAATCATGCACCTTACTAAACAATCCTGGAAATGTTCTTTGATGGGTCTTTTACTCAACATGGCTCTGGCACTGGGATACTATTTATTACTCCCCATAAATACTCAATTCCAAAAGCTTATATCTTCCCTTGCACAAACAACATTGCGAAATATGAAGCTTTGGTAAATGGGATCAAGTTGGCCATTGAGTAGAAGATCGTGGAATTACACATCTATGGAGATTTTCAACTCATTATCAACCAGATCAATGATCTATATCTGATGCGAGATGAGAAACTGATGCCTTAAAAGAGAATGGTGGATGACCTCAAGCAATATTTTACTTCTATATCATTTCAACAGATACCCAAAACAACAAATAGAGCAGCGGATGCGATGGCTACTTTGGAATCTATACCACAGCTACAGGAGTCTAATTTTTGCTTTGAATTCCTGGTGGAAGAGTTACATTACCTTGCCTATGATTCTCCCGAGTCCCAGGTAGTTTGTTCTATTATTGGACATGACTCATCTTGTTATAACCACATTTACTCTTACCTTCATGACCAAGTCGTCCCTGCTAATATTTTTCGAAATGAAAAAGGGAACCTAATCTGAAATGCATCATGGTACGTCATCATTGCTAACGACCTATTCAAGTGAGGTTTAGATTATACTTTGCTTAGATGTTTAGAAACTGAGGAGTCTCAACGCACATTATCTGAAGTCTATGAGGGTGTTTGTGGATCTCATTCGAATAGTCTAACTTTAGTATGAAAACTACTAAGGGCTGGCTACTACTGGCCAGACATGGAGAAAGAAGTTATAAAATTCACTAAAACTTGCAAAAAGTGTCGGTTGCATGGACACCTTATACACGCTTCGGCAAGGGATCTCATACCCTTTGTGACACACTGGCCCTTCCAATAGTGGGTGTTCGATCTGATAGGCCAAATTTATCCTGCATCATTTAATGGACATAAATTTATTATCACTCCCACTGAATACTTCACTAAGTGGGTAGAAGAAGTTCCACTCATCAAGGCAATAGGAAAACAAGTAGTTCTGTTTATTTTTAACTATATCATCTGCAAATATGGTATACCTTCATCAATTATAATAGACAATGGAGGACAATTTAAGAACAAAGATCTAGATGAACTTTGTGAGAAGTTTAAAATCAAACAACACTAGTCCTCAATATATTACCCTCAAGGTAATGGACAAGTAGAGGCATCTAACAAAAACCTAATGACTATTTTGCTCAGAACAATGAACAAATCTGGGAAGGATTGACATCTGCAACTCAATCCTGTACTGTGGGCTTATAGAACAAGTATCAGAACACCTACTGGGGCTACACCTTTTTCTTTGGTGTATGGGTCCGAAGTAGTATTACCCATTGAAGTAGAAATACCATCTCTAAGAGTTTCCTTGCAAGGTCTTGTTACTGATGAAGACTATAGAATATCTAAATTGCAAGAGCTCAAATTGTTGGATGAGCGTCGGCAAGTGGTGTTTGATCATCTCAGAGTGTATCAATTTCTAGAGGATATAACAATAAAGTTCGACAATGAGAATTTTAGGTTGGTGACTTAGTTCTCAGAGAGAATCCTAAAAAGCAACAGTTTCGAGATAACAAAGGGAAGTTTGAACCCAATTGGCTGGGTTCCTTGATCATTACTATAGCTTTCGGCTTTGATGCTTATCAACTTTCAACATCAGAAGGAGAACAACTCCATGAACTGATTAACACCATCCATATGAAGAAATTCTTCACCTAAATATTCTCTGCTCCAATAGCTTTTTACAATGGAAAAAGTCTTGAAGAAATCCTAAAAATAAAAAAAAGTTATGAAGAAATCCTAAAAATTAGAAAAAGTCCTGAAAAAATCCTAAAAATCAGAAAAAGTCCTGAAGAAATTTGAAAAAAAAAAAGAGAAAAAAGAAAAAAAAAAGAAAAAAAGAGAGAAAATGCCTTGGGCAAACAGGCGCGTCTTGTACTCAAGTGCTCCATCTATCAACACAACGTTGGTATTCCCGCTTTCATGCATCTTTGCTTTCGCTTGTCTATATCTTTTAGTCACTTTTGTGACATCCTAGTTCATTGGAACCCTCATAGCTTGAAACCAATCACTATCATAGTCTTAGGTAATCAACAAGAGCACATCACATGTCCTAAGCAGTGTCAACCATGTCAACCTTACGTTAGTGAAACCTGGTCATCCACTTTGAGTCAGTTACCTGTCTCCTGACTATTGAAGAGTTTTATCACTGAGTTAACAAGCAAAACAACATAATTGAAAACAATCACTAAACAGTTTGAGCTATGCATGGAAATTTTATTTGTGTGCTATCTTTTATATTGGTTTTCAATTATTATCCCTCTGAGTAACTCAAGGAAGTCCATTTTGACTAAGAGGAGCAAGAATTGGGGGCATAATATTTTCTTTGTTTTCTGTTTGAAGGAATGATCCCAATGATCTGGAAACATCTAAATTAGCTAGGTGTCTGTGATAAGAGCCTTCACATCAAGGTGGAATTGCCTCACATACCTCGACTCCACTTATTTGAATGTTATAGGGAGGTCCATATCATTTCTTTGTTTGGTTTGAGGGAATTTCTTTATCATACAATCCAAGTCCCTGCAAAATCTGTCCAAGGATATGAATGAAAAAAGCTCATTGCAGACAAGATCATTAATACTGCACATACAAAGAAATGAACTCTATTCTGCCTACTATAATTGTAAAGCGCTCAATGATGAAAATTAAGCTGTTCAAATCTAGTGACTAGGTTTAGGTTGCATCTCATTTTGCATCTCACTTTGCATTTCATTCTACATCCCATGAATTTGGAGTGATTTCGGTATAGTAACAATGCTTTCTCTTTATCTTTTGAATGAGAGTTGGAACGTCATCATCTCTTCGCTAAGTGGTCTCTTTTCATCATTTCTTCGATCGAGTACTTGTGTTTTGAGATGTTAGCTGCATACATGAGCATTTCATATAGTTTCATACATTCACTATCATTCATTTACATCCATCTTATTGCATAGAAAAAATGAAAACATTGCATCATTCATTATCATTCATTTGCATTAATCTTATTGCACAAAAAAATGCAAAAATTGCATTACTCATTCAAATCACTCATTTGCATCATCATTTATTTGCATATGAAAAGAAACAAAAATAAGCAATCATGATCGTTTGCATTCATACATCCATAATTGAAAAGAAATGCATACATATAGAATAAAGCATATCAAGGACATCTTATAAGCGAATCAACACAAGTATGATGAAGTCAAATCGGATCTTGTATATATATCATGTCAAGTCTAAGGTACAAAATGATGTCAAAAGATATATACAAACTCCCATCGAAGCAAGAATCATATAGGCTACAAAAAATGGGTGTGTCTACAAAAAATATCTGAGCTACAAAAAGAAATAATCTAGCTAGCACCCTCTCCCTCATCACTTGGTGGAGGAGGAGGAACCTGATGCCCGGGATCTTGATGAGGTGCCCGAGCTCCCTCTGATTGTGCCATATACTGTGAATAGGGTTACACTTGCTGTGCAATAGGAACTACAACACTATACGCTGCTACGTAATACGTTGCCCTACTGCTCTGGAGAAGGACCTCCTATCGAAGAGACTTTATCTTTGCTCTCGACTCTGCTCTCAATGCTGTGATCTGGTGATCATGCTCGACCCTCACCTCGACGAGTTGTCGGTCTCACTTCATCAACTGACTTTGTGCCACTATCAACTATGATTGTAGCTCTGCAAGACATGCCCTCATCGACCATCCAATATCTGTCCCCTGCTCTCTCGCAGGCCCCCCATCTCCACCCCCATCTCCACCTCCACTTCCACCACCACCCAGCTTCTCTCTCCACTATTGCACCTGTCCAGGAGCTGCTCCCTCTTCCTCCATACCACCCACCTGCCCTAGGGATCCACCCTCACCCCTATGTTGTCCTCCCTCAGCTGGTACCCTGCTACTGCTAGCACTTGGATCACCACTACCCCATCATAGAGCCTTAGCTCTCTGTGCCTGACCCTATCTCTGGCCTTGTCTTTGGTCCTATCCCTGAGCTGATGCAGGGGCATCCTCCTTAACATCCTCAATATGAGGAGCCTGCTTGCCCCGGTCTATAAAACATGGGAACGGATGTTGCTGAAAATGATCTCTGTACTGGGGCAATACCCCTACATCTGCTACATCATCCAGGTAATCCCACCTCAGACGGTGTAACCCTATCAACTCCTGCATCGCCAACATGTATGATAACCGCAGAGACCATCCTTGTCTCTCTTCATCTGCATATCGAGCATATGCTGTATACTCCTGTGAAATCCCCTGGGGCCGGCCATACTACCTCATCACTCGCGAAATGACGAATCACTCCACAATAGTCTGTGATCTCCCAATCAGTGGGTGTGTAACAAGCAGGTCCCTACGAACTAGCCGCACTCATCCCATGGCTCCAACCCTCTGTATGGTCTCCATACGATGGCTATCAGGTCATCGAGCTGTCGTCTCCAGAAGTCTGTCTTACCCAGATGGGGCTATGTGATATATCCAGTATACCTATAAATGATCGGTTGCCCAAGCTCTCTATTGTCTGCTACTATGGGCCGACACATAGGAAGGTGCTCCCAAACCCACACCTACAAAATGTATACCCCCATGGCCATGCTCCGCCCATCTCTGTATACGATCTCATGCATCTCTCGATACATGTGGGCCAATCAACAAGAGCCCCAACTAAGTCTCTGAGGGGTCTCTATCAACCTCTCTAGCATCCAGCCCTATCCACTCTGGAAACCCTGTTACCTCCTCTCTGGCATCAAAAAGCTCTTGATGAACCCTACTAGAACACATGCCAGGGGATACTCCTCACTCTATCTACTCATAAGAATATCCCAACTCATGGAATGAGTTAAAATATCAGGATCCCCGAAGACATGCCTGACTGCTTGCAGTCTGGGTAACAATGCGGTATCATAATCCACCTTATCCCCAGCAAAAAGAATACAAAGGATCCTGTACACATCCTCGGGAGTGATAGTCAACTCCCTAACTAGAAAATGAAATGTATTATGCTCTGAATAAAATCACTCTACCAATGCCGTGAGCATACTGTGGTTCACACGGATATCGGGTAATCCCAACAGATGAGTCAAGCCACACAAATCAACATGAGCCTACTCAACCTCAGATAAATGTCTCACCAATGCCATGGTAGGAGGATACACACATCTGAATAACACAGGAGGTAATCGAACTTGCAAACAACAAAACCCAACAATGAAGCATCAGAAAAACATTCCAAATGAGCTTACAAGAGAAGTAAAACATCACGCAAATCCAACTAAGTCAAAAGCAAACTCCAAAATTCACGTTTACACCTTCAAAAATGCTCACTATCTATCATACGAGAAAACACAGAAAAGCAACATCTCGTATGAGCCAGGAATAACTTCCGTATGAGAAAACAAGCTCAAATGACAATTTATCAGACTTTGCATGATAAAAGGGTCCTTTTATAGACCTCTTGTACGAGACATGGGTGGCCCTAGAACGATAAAACTAATGGGCTCAAATGACAAAAGAAACTTTACCAGTTTCTCGTATGAGACAGGATCCTATCTCGTACGATAAACCGGGATACTCGACTCAAAACATATGAAAAACTTGAAAAATGCATAAAAAAATTCAAAATTGAAAACACAAACAACCTTAAGATCGATCACATACCACTGGCTCATAGTTCCAAGGTCGATTATGTCTCCTCTGGCGTTCAAATTGATGCTAATGAGTAGGGACCACCATTTTCTTCATAGAAGGTTTTTGAATTTTCAAACTTGGAGGGTTAAAATGAATTGAAAATGACACTTTTGTCCCATATATAGCCAAAAACCTAATTTTTCAACTTGCTCTGATGGACATGAAAATTGTACCCTTAGCTAATGTGACCATCTTGAGTCCATTTTTGGGATCGAAATTGAAAATCGAGATCATTTTGCTAGTCAATTTTAGAATTTGGACCACTGAGCGCTCCTTTTGTCAAATGCTCATTCTTTCTTCAATTTGCGCTCAATTTCTCATCAATCGATGCTGAATATCAATTTAATTTCTACAATCAACTTTGCACTCAATTTCCTATCAATCAACGCAAAAAATTTCAAAAATTCCTCCGAACCAGTTTGTGCTCAAACAACTTATCATCACTAAAAATTGCCTATCATCATGAACCCTCACTACCTTTCAATTTCGCTCTTGAGGGGGCATACTTGTGACCTTACGACCTTACATCTTCAAATGTCGAGAAAATTTTCCAATCTTCATCGAAAGTCGAGCAAAACATCTTTTTCAACTAAAGAAAATCAATCAAATAAGACCTCATCACTAGGGGCATCTCAACTTCATCGCTATATATCAAGTTGAGATTTCTCGATCATCTGAATCAAATCAATTTCTAGGGGCATATCAGTTTCATCGCTTCATATCAAGCTGATATTTGTCTTTTATCTGAATCAATCTCTTAACATTAATCAGTTTCATCACTTTTCATCAAGCTGATTATTTGTTTAAACTCAATCAAGGGTTTAAAGAGTATCTTTAATCACACTCAATCTAAGCAGGTGTTTATTTTCATTTGTTTCTTGATCAAGCTAAACAGTTTATCTTCATCGTATCTTGGTCAATGAAGTTCAAGATCAATTTTTATCATCACTCACCGTGTCTAGATCAATCAAGTTCTAGATCAGTAAGATCCACTTCTTGATCAATCAAGTTCAAGTTTAGTATCTTTTGTTTTCTATCATTCCTAAGTTTAATAAAGTTTGGGAATGGTATCACTTTAATCAGACTTCATTCAGCTTTGTTGCTTTGAATCAAGCTTGACACCTCACTTTCATCTAGTTCGTGATCAATCAAGTTCAGAACTGGCATCTCCTAGACATCAACTATTCTTTGAGCCAACGCACTGCTCGCACATTAATTCAAAGAGGGGCAAATGTAAAACCCTAAAAATGGTCATCTAAACCATGAGCCCCTAATCTCGACAACGTCACTAAGGTCCTAACCAAAGGCAATTAAATCAATCTTGAGCACACAATTAATTCTTTAATCATCAAATGTCACATGGGAAAATCAATCACTCAATATTAATTAAATATTTATTTAATTAATAGATCATCCCAAGTAAATCATTTTAAACAATTAATTTAATTGAATATCCTAGCATATTTAATTAAATAAATCAATTTACCATTAAATCATCAAAAAGAAGAATTAATTCAACTAAATAAATCAATTGAGCACAAATCTTCAAAAATGGAAATAAATCAAAAAAAGGAATTAATTGACCAAGAAAGAATTAAAAATTGAGAAAAGAAATCAATTGGAAATAAATCTTGAAAAACAAATTAAAAATTGATAAATAATCTCAAAGAAAGCAATTAAAACAATTAAATCTCAAAATTGAATGAAATAGAGAATAAATCAATTTTTTTTTTTTTTGATTTTAATCTTAAATTTAGTTCAACTTCCTTTAAAGCTGATAAAAGCATCCAATCATATCAATTCACCTGGATTGTGCTTCTGTTGGAAAATCTTAACCGCTCATCATCAATTGATCTTAGCCGTTGGTATCTTTCTGAATTTTCTATAAATTCAGGCTCATCTCTCATTTAAAGGAGGCTAGAGAATACATCGTTATTATACTATTTTTGCTCTAGATTCATTGATATATTGCATATTAGTTATTTCACATTGGTTAAAATCATTTCGCTTAATATGCTTAAATCTTGTTAGATCAATGTTGCATCCATCTAGCATTCATCATGCTCATATAGATTAAATCCTTTGTCTTGATGTTGTCTAGTCATTGGTATTTCTTATAATCCAAGAGTAATCATATACTCCCATCTTTTAGAAGGCAATGGGTCGATTTGTTATGGTTTATTATTCATTGATTATATCTGATTAACCATGCATGTAATGACTTGATTGAAGTGTTGTGCTTACAAATGCAGGTACACTTTCCACACACATAGGAAATAGGTACAAAGTTGTATTTGGGAGGATTGATAGAATTCACAGAGATGAACAAGTTCAACTTTTGACAATGAGAAATTCAGAGGACCATGACGAATTGATACTACCTTGTTTTGAAAAATCAAATCAAACTTTTGGGAAGAGTTTCAAAACATATGCTTTTGCGCAGATCTAAGTCAGTGGCTTTATACAATATCTGTAGCTTACTGTTTTTGCCAAACCACTTCAATTCAACAATCCAATTCAATTCAAATTAAGGAGGAGAAAGCCATATAAAAAGGAACTGGGAATCTAATCAGAATCTTGGTCTTGCAAGGCTAGATCTATTAGATTTCTCTGCTCTTGAATATAATGGTTGATTGGGTAACTTAGTGGTTTTATTATCTTAATTTAACTCTAACCCTAATTTTCCACCATTATTTCTGATTTGTGTTCTCAAATTTGATTTGCATGCATTTTAATTTTCAAGTTTGCACTCATAGATTATATTCTTAATCAAATTTCATAAATTTAGAGGTTAAATTCATAAAACCCCTCATTTATTTTTGTTCATTTGATTTGTGAGTTGCGTAATTTGATATGTTCCTATCACTGACATTTATGTACTAACTTGTATCAATTTTATGCTTGTGAACATATACAGGTGGACTTTGAAAATGTCAATGACATCCCTTCTCTGCCACATACATATACTAGGACTCCTAGCTGTCCTAGGAGAAGACATAGACTTGAGGTAATCAAGAATTAAATTTTAGAGTTTAATTATAGTTCAATGTATATTGATTTTGATGTTAATTTTTTGATTGTAAATATAATATAACTAATCTCAATTGTGGTTTTCTTTTTTCTTCTGTAGGAACCTTTAGAACCAAAGAGTGCTTTAAAGAGGATCGATTTTGATAATCCATCAATAGTTTAGGATGTGATAGAGATATTTTGGGTTTCATACATGGCTATTTGGTATGTATATTTTGTATAGATTTTGAGATGACTTTTTTGGCAAGAGACACTATACCGGTAGAGATTTGTGCATGAGGAATGCTTTGGGATTGTTATTGATGTCAACTTAGCTCATAAATTTTATTTGGTATATGTAGAAGTGATCTACTAGAAGTTTGAGAAATTTGTTATTCATCTATGCTTAAGTCTGGAAGGTGGAATATAAGTGTGAATGCATTGAGTGCTATCTCAATTTTTATTGCATACTTTTGGTTGCGGTAATAGAGGTAGTTGATTGGATGTTTGAGGCAACTTATTTCGCAATCCTAGTCTCTGATATTGATCCACATGCAAGATTGAAGATCTGATATCTGGTAATTCAGGAAGAATACAGTTATTTTGGTGTAACATATTATGCAGAAGCTTTGGGATGATTTTGTTAGATAGTTCAAATAACCAAAAGACAACTGAGAGGGGGGGGGGGTGAATCAGTTGTCACAGATTACCAGAACCGTTAGAAATTTAAACTTTAATACTGGAATCCAAAACATTAATATCGGAATAGAAGATAAACCAATTAAGCATAAACAATAATCACAAAATAAATACCATCCACATGACACCAAGATTTGTACGTGGAAAACTCGATAAAGGGAAAAAGCATGGTGGGAAGCCTACCCACAATCAAATAATACTTCTGCAATAAGAATGTGAATTACAATTGAGGGGCCTGCACTTGTAGGAAGACCAACAACCTAGAGCACACTACTCATCATAAAAGGAGCCCCAATTACTACATATATATCCAGACTACAATCCAAAGAAGTGTTGAACTGTAAAAGATAGCATCTCCTATGCTTGAGTATAGTTCTGGTTAAACTCAATACCAGAGGACTAAATCCTCTTACATAAACCCAATTTGATCTCCAATGATCGAGCAACTCCTCTACCTGAATGATATTACATTATTAGCAAATTAAATTCCTTGACCATGACCTCTAACAATAACCATGATGATCTATAATGAGATCTTACATATATATACAAACTCTTGACCATAAACAATCAAGTCAACCACCAGATAATAAAGCAATTACATAATTACAAACCATGTCGGCCTTAGATCAACACATAAGAAATCCTAGAAATACTATCCACACGTTACATTAAAGCTAGTCTATAACCTAAATCAACCGAGACCAAGTATAGGTCCACATGCCACAACAATGATCTCCTTCTGCCAAGTCTCAAATATGATCACCAACAAAATCCTAAAACTCCACCAGAAGCTGCACCAACACCACTTATGCAATTCATTAGAGATCTCCACCAAAATCTCTGTTGGTGAAACCCTCGCTGGAACCAGAAACTAATCTTCTAAGAAGGCACGATAACATCCGATCTCCAGACCTAAACCAATTGACCAAATATGAATATAAGTATCATGAACAAGCTGATTCCATCACCAAACTATACCAGAGCCTATCGGATCATGCCAGATCCAAGTTAACCAAAAACCACTCAACCTACTAGTACCAGAAGGGTGTCGATAAAGCATCCAAACAACTAGTGTTGGCATCAATGACAAAACATCAATGCAACACATAATCAATTTCATTAGATGGCTAACAATCTCCCCCTTTGGCATTGATGACAACACTAAATGTCAAAAACATCTAAGTACCAAGAAATGGCAAAGAAGTCTCCCCCAATGGAAGACAACCAACAAACTCTTACAGATAGCTCTGAATATCAATATCTCTCCCCCTGCAAATAGTATCTCTATAAAGCTCTCTGAATTTCTCTTTCTTTCTCTTTTTCTTTTTCACCTTCTTTTACTTTTTCACATCAATATCACTCTCCCTTTGACATCAATGCCATAAATCTGATAGAAATATCAAATCAAAAACATAAACCACTGAATCACAAACTGACTACTCCCCCTGAGCAGTAGCATCCCACATCAGTGCCAAAATGAATAGTATCTCTGATAATTCATGCCAAACTGATGCCAAACTGCATAAATCAAATCTCTACCGGAGGGGCAAAAACTCCCAATCTGTCTCTCAGGTACTCAAATGATTCCTCGGACAAAGGTTTAGTGAAAATATATGCAATCTTCTCTTTAGTGTTCACATAAACTAGTCTAACTTCATTTTCTTCCACCTTCTCCTTCAAAAAGTTATACTTGATAGATATGTGCTCTGTTTTATAATCAAATACTGGATTCTTTGATATATCAATAGCAATAGAGTTATCATAGTGAATAATTACTGGTGTATCACAATCCACCTTTATATCCTTCAACATTTGCTTCATTGATAAAACTTGTGTACAGTTAGTAGCAACAACAATATACTCAGCTTCAATAGTAGATAAAGAAGTACATGACTATTTCTTGCTAATCCATGAAACCAACTTCTTTCCAAGAAAGAAAGCTCCACCAAAAGTGCTTTTCTGGTTGTTGTCAGTGTTTTGAAAATTGGATATTTTTGTTCCAAAATTGGTTAAATCTACAGGGCTGGGTTTAACATTTCATGTTGTCTCTGAGTTTTGTGCCAAAAGGGGTTTAGGGTTTTTGAGTTTTGACCTTTCTTTTCTTCTAAAAGCCCTTGCATTCTGTTTCTATGTTACTTTTCCACTTAAGTGGAAGGGTTGGTCCGTCATGAAGGTGTCCCCCCTTTAGGTTTTCCCTAGGCAGGTTTTAAATATATTTTAATTTTTACGCCTTTACCTATGTCTTGTTTTTAATCTTTGTCAGGATTCTTAACAATCATGCAAGTCAAAGTTGATCCTGCAATGCATATTGTTTCGCTGGGAGAAGATGCCCGTGGTTTACCTTTTGCGAAGTAGCAAAAAGATAAATGGGTCTGGGTAGAAGGATGGTTTGTAAGGTAAAGAAAATGCATCTCATTTTAGATCCAATGACACGCATTGATTTACTTTCCTAAGATGCATGTGTTTTAAAATCTATGAAATAGTGAAACAATGGGTGGGCCCTAGAGGTAAGCGGTTCTTTGGTTAATGGCCAATCAAATTGGAGTTGATCTAGTAGTGCAAGTGGATTCGCAACCGAAAATGGTCCAAGGTTTATCGTTTGCGAAGCAGCAAAAAGGTGGAGGGCCCAAGTAAGGTGGTCATGAAGTGGTTAACAGATGATCATCTTAGACAAGATCCAATGGTTTGCGTTAGTTCGCAAGGAAAAGCTGCTTGAGATTTAAAGTGCAAAATAGTGAAAGGTTGGTGGACCCGAAAGACAGGTAAGTCATGATTTTAAAGAGCGATCAACTTGTAGTTGATCAAACGACTCATGTTGATTCACAGCCTCAAATCAAACGAAGTTCACCATTTGCGAAGTAGCGAAATGACATAGCTATCACATGGAGGATGAAATGGCAGGACAAGGGATCACTTGGCTGAGGTAAAAGATGGCCTATTAGATACACGTGGCTCCAAAGGATTGTTGAGGGCCCGCTTTGATTTAACTAGCGATGATGTTGAAACCCATGGTGAAATAGAACATGGGGAAGTCCTAAATTGGAGCCCGATGGAGTTCTTGGGCAAATAGTTGACTAACACGTAAGATTCATTTATTGGTGATAGAGAAAAGAAAGTAGTTTCCGTGCTGAGGGCCCACTTTAAAAGGTTTAAGTGTGTTAAAGGTTGTACATCTCAAGATTGATCCGATGATGGACGCTTTTTTATAGCCCGAAGATGCAAGGTAGTTAGCCTTCGCGAAGCAGTGAAAACCGCTAGCAGTGATGGTTGTGCGCGATTAGTGAAGTAGACTAGCTGTCACCATAAGTAGTAAAGATCGAGTGGGTGGTAATTGATTAGACGGCCAATGTTGTTTCACACGATCAAAGTACATAAGGTTTACCTTTCGTGAAGTAGTGAAGGGAGGGTGGGGCCCATTACTAATATAGAATGACCAGGGAAAGTAAAGGTAGTGCAAGTTTCCAAGATCCGACGAGAGTCATTGCTTCATGAAGGAAACGTGCGAGGGTTTTAAGCTCCGCGAAATGGTGAAACAACAAAACAGTGAAATACTCAGAAAAGCTTGTGATCTGTTAGAGCCCAGTTTTGAATTCAATTGCAAATTCAATTATGAGTTGATGGTCGAAGCATGCCAGTTAATGTCTCAATTCAATGCCAAGTTGTCGTATTAAGGTCCACATCAAAATTGAATATCGACAACATTTTGATGAGTTTGTTGTAGAAAAGATGGTGCAGAGCGATTTTCTTCTGGTGAGTAACAGGTTTTTTTTGTCTTGCTAGTTACAGTTTGAAAATCGGTATTATTGTGTGCTTGCCTAATTAGAGTTTTGTTTGAATCTTAATTGATATAATTGCATTATCAGGATGGAACCAAGAAGGGATTTCACAAGGAAGGTAAATGATCAGGATAGAAACATATGTGATGATTCCTAGAATAATTGACTATGTCCACGAATGTTGTAGCCAAAAATAAAGAATTGGTATCTAAAGCCCCCTGTCTAAGGATTGGAGACGGTTTGTATGAAAAGGGCAACTGGTTAAGAGATCCACATATAGGGATATTAGGTCTGGGTCTTTTCAAATTAGGATTTGGTCAAGGACATGATCTTGCCCCAATGAATAGTATATGGGAATTGGACGTAGGAAAGCTCATGGTCCCTAGGGTTTTCATGGATGTTGATTTGTTAACCCAAATTGCACACAGTTATGACCTAGTTGCCAAATGTATCAGGAATGTGAAGGGAGGAGCCCTGATTGAGATTAATGATGATGAGTTTAGAAAGGTGTTTAAGCTAAGTAAGGTGTCTAATTATCTAGAGCCCATAAATTTTGATACCCTGGCCCAGGTTTACAATTTATAAAGGGATCACCTCAAGAGTGGACCTTTGAAAGAGTTTTTTATTAAAATAGGAGGGTTAATTGTTGTAGGCCCTAGTACCATGGAGCCTTTCTTCCTAAATTTGTTCACTCTAAGAGCTAAAGGCATGTATTGGTCACTATGTCAAATATTTGGGGAAGATGCTGAAACCACCATGCCAACTCATTATATGTTGATGATAGCATAGATTTTGAACCTCTCTTTGGTAGTAACATTCAACTATGCACCTTATCTCATAGATGCAATCCATGCAGGACTGATGGGGATAAAAAGTGGTAAGGTAGACAGACCATTTGGATGGTACTCTATTCTAATTCACATGTTTTTGTTGAAAGGTGTTGATTACTTTGCTAGTGAAATGGATTTTGTTAAGGAAAAGGACGGTGAAGAGATGCTTGTACAACTATGGAGCACTATTTTGTCCTGGGATAGAGAGGATGCCAGCTCTCTAAAAGTTGACAGATTCTTTGCATCTAAGATTAGGATTCTTTTATGTTTAGAAAACCCTAGGATCCCCAAAGCTCTTTTAGAATTCCTTAGGCCTAAGGAATTTGCTGAAGGCATCAAGATTGTGTACAACTCAAGAGACATATACTTGTACCCTGTCTCTATAGTTTTTTAGAGTTTATGGTTTTAGAGGCACTCTATATTTATTGCCCTATCAAGTCCCATTCAAGATAGGAATTGGAGAGGTCCTAAGGAAAATTGGAGGTGTGCAAGAGGGAGAACTAACAAATAGGGGAAAAGGGACCATTTTCCAAATTGTTACCATGGCCCATCAATTTGTGATCACCAAGGGTGGTTGGAAGTACTTTGAAGATTTCTTTCAACCATATAGGTTGCCTACTGCAGTAACAAGGTTTGCTGACCCTGAGGGTTTTTTCAATGGCATGTTCAGGAGGAGAGCAGTATGCAAAGGTAGGCCACATCAATTTCATTTCCCTGAGGATCTAATTAGAAATGAGTTCAGTTTGGATGAGCAGGAATTGAGGAAAGAAAAGTGGGTAGCGTACAAGAAAGGTCTAGATTTCATCCATCAATTTGACAATAATTATGACCCTCTATCTAGCTTTAATCCCTTTGAGGAAAAGATCAAATTCTTAATTCTTTATTTTGAAGATTTAATGCAAACTTTGAAGGAAAAGAGTGAAGCTATAATAAGAGATAATCCCGATAAGGCTAAGTTGGTTCTAGCCAAGCCTGCCTTTGCTAAGGCCATCCCTCTGGGCAATTATGTAATGCATAAGAAGTCCAAATATAGTGTGTTGATGCCAGTAATAGGTGAGCCCTCTATTTAAAGAGTGAAAAGAGAAATTGAAGATGTGATTGACATCCAAGACTCCCCTAAAAGGTAAAGGGTGGGGAAGGAAGTGCAAACAAGTGAACCTTTATACTCTACATCTCAATCCCCTATCCATATAGGAGATGAACAGAAAGTAGCGAAACAATTGTTGAAGTTGGGAAGCCTCAGAGAGATTGCTTACACATATGAGGAGACATAAGAGGGAATACTAGAAGAGCCACCTAGTGTCAAGATGAAATTAACTATAGATGAGTTCAAAGGTAAAGAGCTAAACCCTGCTGTCAAGCAAGCTAGTGAAGAGTTCCTAGCTGATAGAAATTTTGTCACAACAGGGGCCTTCATGCAATTTGTATGGAAGAAAAACATTGAGAAATTCAAGGCAAGGCGTGAAAAGAGAAAGAATGAGAAACCTCACAAAGATGCCACTTCAAAAGAGGAGGAAGTGAAACAAGAAATAATGGCATAATTTCAAGCCATCACTCCTAAAGTAGGAAGGGAAATAGTGTCAAAGGCTGGTATTCTATGCCTCCCTAAATGGGATATAGTAGATGCCTTGGTACTTGAAGCAGTCAGGAAAGAGACCAAGCCTATGGAGGGAGTGACATTTAGCAAGGATAATGCTACTTTAGTCATGTGGTCCTTGAAGAGGGATGGAAGTAGAAAGAGGAAAGATACCTCAGAATCCAGTTTCCTAGGAGGTATGATAGTGAAGAGATTTCAAGATACAAGGGTGGTAGAAGCTACCAACATAGTTTTAGAAACTGCAAAATTCAGTGTAGTAGTGGCCAAGAAAGAAACAAAGGAGAGAGATAATCTCTAAGAAAGAAGCAAAGAAGAGAGCTAATCTCTAAGTGAAACTAGAAAAAATTCTAAAGGCTTATAATGAAGCCAAAGAGGAGGTAGCCAACAGGGATAGTATTATTGCTGGACTACAAAGTCAAATGGTAGGATAACACCAAGGAGGTGAGTCCTCTACCCTGATGATTGCATCTTTGCCAACAAGACCTCCACCTACCAGTCCTATCATAGAATTTCCCCCTTCTCCTATGCCTTCTAGTTCTCAACTAGCTGAGACTATTCAACATGAGTTGGAAAAGTTGAAATAGGCTCAAGCCCTATTTGTGAATAAATATGAAGAGAAGGTAAAGGCCACAATTTTGAGTTTTGTTGATATAGTAGAGGCCCCCACTATGCACAATAATATGAAAAGAATTTTGGATACTTTGTGTGAGTACAATGAGGACAAGGCTATTTTAGAGCCTATTTTGAATAAGTGGATGCCAAGAGAAGTGGATTTAGAACTTATGTGTGCATCCTATGATGAAGCAGGATCTGATGCCATTATTAAATCCACATGTGAGTTAGCAAAAGGTCTAACCAAGCTAGTAGAAGGAAGAGCCAATGTAGAGAGGAAGGATAACTTGTACAGGAAGGAATATACTGAGCATAAATTTGAATTGTTTCCTGGGGGTTTTGTTAACCAAAATTAGTTGAAGGACAAACAGGTATGGCTTGATGAGCTGGGAGATAATTTATCTTTAAGAGTGAATGAAATCATTAACAAAGATGACACATCTCTGTTTGTTAAAACAATTGATGAAATAGAAAAGATAAAGTCACACTACGGATTTTTGGGATTAGAGGTTAGGAAAGTAGGAAACTCTTGGAAAAGGTTATCTAAATTAAAGGAGAAAATTGTTAGCTACTCATGGCCTACTAATGAAATGTTCCAAGAGTGGACCAAGACGTATGTGGTGCAAGAAGAAGGAATCCCGGAGCAGTTAGAAGATGCTACAAAGGAGCAACAAACCGAAAAGGCCATTGAGGACCGAAGATGACTTGTAACTATTTTTTGAAAAGAGTTACAGTTGTAACTAATTATTCTTAGGAAAGTCTGAAGCTTTTATGCATCCATAATGTTATAAATGGATACCAGGACTAATGAAAAAAGGATCACAAGAATTTTTGTAAAGAAACTCTGTAGAAATATTTCTAGGTTTTTCTAGTTATTACAGAGAATACTTTAAGTCATGTAAAGTTATTTTTCAAAATGAATATCAATATACATATCAGAACCTTTCAAGCCTAAAACCTGTGTTGTCTTCTGGTGTGCTTTCAGTAATTTACTGGTTTCATTTGAATAGTCTAGGGTTACTGAACTAAACATGGATTGTAATGCAATCTTTATGGAGATTTTCTTAGCTTTTCTCTTTAGGAGAGGAATTAAATATGCATGAAACATCTCTGTCAGTAGATTATTTGTGTGAAACTTTGAATTTGATAGACAATGTTTAGTTTAACAAGAAAAAACTCTAATATATGTCAGGCATGAATAGGGTTAATAAAAGCCTAAGTAATGAGATGTAATGGGATGTTTATTTTTTGAATCCTTGTTTGATTTAGATGCCTATGTATCCTGGATAAGGAACTGGTATCGGTTGTGGTTTTCTTTCCATTTCTCTTGGGGATCAATACTGAATGAGTATAAGTTTTTCCTTCATTGTTTCATTTTGTTGAGGTGATGAAGTCCATAGGTTTTAGCATTGGTTTACTATGGGTTTCAAATTTCAAAGTGTGAAAGTTTTAAAAAAAGGTATACCCACCTGAACTTTGGATAAGTTTGAAGTGTAGAAGGTTTTGTTAAAACCTTGTCATATGTTATTCTGGAGTTCTAATTCTCTTGGTGTCCTCTCCATATGCAAACAAAGTTCATTATATTTCTTACAAGAAGGATAGATAGGAATCAAATTTTGGGAACAACAAAAGTGGTTACTCTACTAGGGAGAGTCATAGTGTGTATCTATGTTACAGATTGGTGTTTGAACTAGTTTGCAAGTTTGTCGGGATATCTGTGTGTTTATAGTAGATTGTATTATTTCTCGTTTGTACTATCATTTTCTTTGAAAATCCTCCTAATTTTTAAAAAGATCTTTGCAAGTGATTTGTCAAAACTTGTTTTCTTATTTCCCCACAATTTGTGTGGGTGGCGACTTTGACAAGTATAACTCTTTTAAGAAAAAGAAGTGTAATGCAAAGAGGAAGGAACACCAGGTCTTTCATGAGGAAGCATCCTTTAGAGACATTGCAAGAGGGATTTTACCTGTACAGGCATAGAGAGGCTAGAAAAGATCAGTCGTACATGAGCTATCTAATGCTGCATGGGTACAAACGAGCTTTAATATGGGTAAATCATATGAAAGACCCATATATGCAAATTCAAATTCTTCTTCCTGCAAATCTGAGCAGGACATTTTGGGTTTCCGTTCTGGTTTGTTTGGTAATATTGAAGATTTCCTTGTTTTAAATCAGAGGATCTCTCATGCTAGTTTATCTGGGAAGGATAGGAATAGTTCAAATATTAAGATAGATTCTGTACCTAGAACAGTTGATGGAAACATTAGTTTCATTGATATTGACCAAGTCCATGTGTCAGATTCTAAAGAAATGTTCCCTGATGAAGATAAGGTATCCCAAGAAATTGAAAACCTCAATAGAAGAGTCCATCACTTAATTTCCTTAAGAGCACAAAAGGAGGCAAATAAAGAAAAGGAAGTGAAAGATAAATTAATTGAGAGGGATAGGCTTTTAAGACAGATTGCTGATCTTGAATTATTCACCCAAGAGAGGGCTAAGAGTAAGGAAAAAGGCCTAGTCATCAGAGAAATTTTAGTTGCCAAGACCAACCCTGCATACAAATATGTTGTGAAACCGAATAGGGAGGTCCTTAGTGACCCACAACCTGTTAGAAATAATGTTGATAGAGGAAAACAAAAGTACATGGAAGATGGGTCTAGATCTAAGACTACATCAAAAATCTCTCATATGTTATCTACACATGAGAGAGAGATAGATAGGATGAGGAAAGAGAAGGAATATCTGCAGAGGGAGTTGGAAAAAGCTATATTAGAAGTAGCCAATCAAGAGGTTAAAAGAAAGATTAATTATCTAAAGGCTCCTCCTATCATTTTTCCTTCAGTAGACCCAAATAAACTTGTTCCTCAACATGCCTCACTCCCTCTAGTCAAAATTTAGTCAACTTTGCCTACAAGCACTATCCTAGCTAATCATGCCCCTATTACTAGTCAAGGTAACCAAATACTTTTGACTCATGGTCCTAATGTAAAAATGAACATGGGAAATAACCTTACTTCTAATCATTTTAGAGAAGACCCATTAACTTGGAGTTATATAGATAACTTTTCTTTGATGGAATCCCAGGTTACCCTAACCATGTTCCTACTGAATTAAGGGATATACTCCACAAATTTGCTAGCAATAATGCAATCAACACAGAAGAGCATCTAAAATCTTTTGGTGACTTGATAAATGATTATGAAATTGTAGATGAAGATGTCATCATGAAATTTTTTGTACAATCCTTAGTAGATGATGCAAGGGATTGGTATAGAGGTCTCCCTATGAATAGCATTGGGTCTTGAAATTGTAGATGAAGATGTCATCATGAAATTTTTTGTACAATCCTTAGTAGATGATGCAAGGGATTGGTATAGAGGTCTCCCTATGAATAGCATTGGGTCTTGGGAAGATTTTAAGAACTTCTTTTGAGAACAATATGGTGACAAAACAAATGTGAGCTTCATGATCAATGAGTTAACAAATATTAGAAAGTCTGATAATGAAATTGTCATAGATTTCAATGCTATATTTTAGAAAGAAATGCATAGGCTCTATCAAGTCATGAGGTTAGATGATAATATGTGTCTGAACACTTATTACAATGCCTTTGATTCTAAAATGGCCTATATTCTGAGGGATAAAAATCCGCACAATTTAAGGGATGCATTTAGGATTGCCATTAATGTGGAGAGTAATATGAAAGCATCTGGGAAAGTAGGAAGGAGAACTGATGGGAGGTTGTGGCAAGAATCAAAGCAGCAACCTAATAGAGTTGCTAAGGAGGAAGACAAAATAGAGAAATTAATGACTACCATGAAAGATCTTATTTCTAAGGTAAGAAAAAATGAGAAGCCTCATTATAATTGGCAAGATAGGCCTCCTAGATTGCATGACATGCCTTACAATACTAGTTGGAAGGATGGAAAACCTTAAAATGATAGGCCAAAAAACATTCAAAACCAAGATACCCCAGATCCTTTGAAAGGAGGAAATGTTCATAATATGGAGAATACTCCTTGGTGCATGGCTTGTGATGGACCACATTCTCCTCGTCAATGTGTTGTAGCTCAAGCCCTCAAAGAATCCATGAGAAAAGAGGTTGAGCCTGGCATTAATATGTTTGAAACTATTATTAATAGTGATGATGAGTCTTTACAAAGTGAATTTAGTGAATGTGATGTGTTAAATAGTTATAGATCTTACCAAGGATAGTTGACACTTGATTGGTATCCTACTTTGAATGTGGTAACTATTGAAGATGAAGAAGTTCATCTCTGAAGACCTAGTGATGAAGAGGTGAGAAATCTTACTAAGGCTACCATAGCCAAAGCCAAGCATAATTACAACTTGAGAAGTAGTAAGAAGGATGGAGATCAAGGTGACCCTATCTCAATGTTCATTAAAGAAGTATCCTAGAATAAAGCAGTAAGTAATGCCACCTTTCCTCAAGGCGGTCAAGAAAAGAATAACCAAATTAAAGATGTATCGAAAGGTATGGATAACAATGCTACTGGTGATATACAAAGAACTACCACAACGAAAAGGGCAAGTCAGCCTAAGACAAAGAAAGTTAAGACTAATATCGAGTTGATTAATAATTTCACTTTTTATATGACTCAGGCTCTTACCCAGATGAAGGTCACAGTCCCATTGATAGAATTATTGAAAATAAAGGAACATAGAGAAGTTGCTTTATCTTTATTTTCTAAGATATTTGATAGTAGTACAACTTTGCCTTCAAGTTCAATCAAGGATGAAAATTATCATGAGCTACAAACCCCAAAGGTATATGTTGGAACAACTATTACAAAGGAGCCTTCACAAGTTTATCCTTTCTATGTTGCTTTGTTACTAAATAACTGGTTCAACGAACTGTATGATAGATTCTGGTGCAACTGCAAATATGATGCCATATGGTGTCATGAAATAATTAGGGTTGTTAGTAAGTACAATGTATGGGAAGTGTTATGCTATGGATAACAGACAAGTGCTAGTGATAGGTACAATGAAAGATGTGAAAGTAAAAATAGCAGCATTCCTTGAAGCAACATATAAGATGGATGTCATAGTAACTGATATAAAACCTCACTATGGCATGCTATTATCTAGACAATGGGTTGCAACAGTAGGTGGAAATGTTCAGTTGGATCTGTCATATGCTACTATCCCAATCAATGGAAGCTAGGTTACATTGTATAGAGAACCACATGCCCCTAGGGTAATTGAGAAAATAGACCCTAGTATGCTAAACTGTATGATTGATGTGGATCTTGACAATTTTAGAATTCAACCAATTTTACCTCAGTTGAAGAATACTGATTCTATTGTGATTGAATTGGAATCTCAACATCATGATTTGTGGCACATGTATTTTGATAGATTTTTCTCTAAAGAAGGATCTGGAGCAGGAGTTCTTTTTGTGTCCCCATCAGGTATAACCTTCAAATATTCCTTTTGATAGTTCTGATACTAAATGATTAGTATAGATGCTAAGCTAACAAGATGAGGGGGGGGGGGGGGGGTTAATCATACAAACTTAATCTTCCATTAAAACATCAAATTCAACCTCGGTAACCTTATCAGAAAAAACTGTAAAGCATGCAAACTCATAAACAGATAAAATCACAAAACATATAACACCAGATTTAATGTGGAAACCCAAATAGGGAAAAACCACTGTGGGATTTCAGACCCACTAAGAAATATACTCTTCTAGAGTATGCTCGGTTAAAAGAAAATCCTATTAAAGATTATAAAACACATTGCTAAATGTGACCTAGTTAAGGGATTTCCCTCAGATCTATTAGGATCATCACTTTGTTAGAAGTGACCTTGTCAAAGGATTTCAAACACTCAATCAGAATGTCACCTTGCTAGAGGATTTACAAATAAGACTATTAAGTCCACTCGGTTAAGAGATTTTCTATCACTTTCACAAAATAACAGTAATAAAAATCTATCTGCAACTTCACATCTAAAATGCTAAAGCAGATTGTTATTTGCTCAATACAATCTATTCATAGGACTTATCTTGTCCCTCTGTTGGGCTCTATACTCTGTTTCTCAAATAGGTCTTCAAGCTTCTATGCTCGGTAATCACTATGTAGCAACCTTGTGCTTACATTTGCCCGCATACATTGTTTATCAATAGTTCCTTATTTATAAACAATTTGCCAACCGCTTAATCTCCTTGATCACATTTCCCATGAGCAATCATAGCCATCAGATCTTCAAATATGACTAGGTTCAATGTATTCTTCGATCTAAAAATGTTTTACCCCACCTTGGAACTTGCATTCATTTCTTGGAACTTGTGCTAGGGTATTGCGGTTCAATCTGAGCTATAGATCTGCTTGCCGATTTTTCTTTGCCATAGATTCTTTAACAAACTTGATGCACAGTATACCAATCATTTAATCAGTTCCAGCTCAATAGCTTCCTTCATTAAATAATTATTTTATTCATTCAATGCATTCTATTATTACTCGGTTGCAACTCAATGAATAGTAAACTTCACTCGATAGACATTCTTCCTTCATTAACGGATAGCGATAACCTTAGGGTTTACCAACTAGTTTCCTTAGGGTTTACCAACTAGGTTCCTTGCTTCGTAACATAGTATAGTATTAACCTTACAATCAATAACATATGTAAGATATCAAGACAATCTAAAACGTCATGATCTCATCATTGTCTAACTCGGTAATAGTTGCCCATTGAATAGCTTATTTCTCCCATTATTCATCATATTCTTTCTGTGTCTTTACTGACTTCTTTATAGTCATCAAAACATACTTCTTAAGATATGGCAACTTCATATTGAATTAGAAAATCAATTTCTTGACATCAATGACAAAATAATGATATTAAGACAGTAAATATCCTTAATCAGTTATATCCATAATCATCAACAACCTTCTCAATATCCTTATTGAAATGCCAACAATCTCTCATTGTTTGTTATAATGCCAACACCTTTTTGCTAGCCTTTCAATGTACAAACAACACTGTTGAATATGAAACCTTGTTATTGGAGCTTGAAGTTGCAAAAAGGCATGGGATTCAGTTGTTAAGAGTACTAGGAGATTCAAAGCTGGTTGTTTCTCAGGTTAGATCTAAGTATGCATCTAAAAATGACCAATTGAAAAGATATAAGCTAATAGTTCTAATACTAAATATGACTAGTATAGATGCCAAGCTAATAATATGAGAGGGGGGGTGAATCATTCAAACTTAATCTTCAATAAAAACATCAGATTCAACCTCGGTAACCTTATCAGAAAAATAGTAATGCATGCACCAGATTTAACATGGAAACCCAAATAGGGAAAAACCACTGTGGGATTTTGGACCCACTAAGAAATATACTCTTCTAGAGTATGCTCGGTTAAAAGCAAATCCTATTAAAGATTACAAACACATTGCTAGATGTGACCCGGTTAAGGGATTTCCCTCAGATCTTTTAGGATCTTCACCTTGTTAGAAGTGACCTTGTTAAAAGATTTCAAACACTCAATAAGAATGTCACCTTGCTAGAGGATTTTACAAATAAGACTGTTAAGTCCACTCAGTTAAGATATTT
This sequence comes from Cryptomeria japonica, assembly GCF_030272615.1. Lineage (NCBI taxonomy): Eukaryota > Viridiplantae > Streptophyta > Pinopsida > Cupressales > Cupressaceae > Cryptomeria > Cryptomeria japonica. The sequence goes on from NC_081413.1 coordinate 645,648,473, forward strand.
TCTGCTACTTCTCAAAATAACAATAATAAAAATATGTCTGCAACTTCACATCTAAAAATGCTGAAGCAAATTCTTATTTGCTCAATACAATCAATTCATAGGACTTATCTTGTCCCTTTGCTAGGCTCTATACTCTATTATCAAAATAGGTCTTCAAGCTTCTGTGCTCGGTAATCACTATGTAGCATCCCTATGCATACACTTGCCTCCATACGTTGTTTATCAACAGTTTCCTATTTATAAACAATCTTCCAACCGCTTAATCTCCTTGATCAGATTTCCCATGATCAATCATAGCCATCAGATCTTCAATCTTGTCCAGGTTCAATGTATCCTTCAATCTAAAAATGTTTTACCTCGCCTTGGAACTTGCATTTTCACCATGGAACTTGTGTTAGGGTATTGCGGTTCAATCTATGTTGTAGATCTTCCTGCTGATCTTTCTTTACCAAGGATTCTTTAACAATCTTCATACACGGCTTACCAATCATTTAATCCGCTCCATCTCATCAACTTCCTTCATTAAATATCACATGTAAACATTTAATGCATTCTGTTATAGCTCGGTTGTAACTTGGTAAATACTAAACTTCACTCGGTAGACATTCTGCCTTCATTAACCAATAGCGATAACCTTAGGGTTTACCGACTAGGTTCTTTGCTCAGTAACATAGTATAGTATTAACCTTTCAAACAATAGCATATGTAGGATATCAAAACAATCTAAACATCATGATCTCATCATTGTCTAACTCGGTAATAGTTGCCCATTGAATAACTTATCCTATTATTCATCATATTCTTTCTGTGTCTTTTACCGACATCTTTATACTCATCAAATCATACTTCTTAAGATATGGCAACATCATATTGAATTAGAAAATCAATTTCTTGACATCAATGACAAAATAATAATATGAAGACAGTAATCATCCTTAATCAGTTATATCCATAGTCATCAACAACCTTCTCAATATCCTTATTGAAATGCCAACAATCTCTCACTGTAATTCGAATGCCAACCTTCTTCTTGTCTGTTATAATACCAACAATCTCCCCCTTTGGCATTGATGGCAAAACCAATTGATTTGACTTTATTGATTCAGATTCAGATTGCTGTGAAATTATGAAATGCTCTCCCTCTGTCATTAGTCTTCTCCTTCGGTCAGTAGACTTCTCCCCCATACATTAGTCTTCTCCCCCTTTGACAAAAATGCCAAAAATGAAAAGAACTAAAAACATAATTTCTTCCTTTGAGAAGTGAATTCCATGTTGTTATGTATCAATTCAGTCTCGGTTAGAGTATTTTGTCTTCAATTCCTGTTCCCTATTTATTGTTTCCTACACACCTTTAGAAACCCTCCTAAAGTGTGTAAATCAGCATCAACTCCTAAAAGATATTCTGTAGAGTCATCAAATTGATGCTTTCACCGAACTCGATCAGTGAATGGAAGATAGGGGTAGGACCCCTAACTGTCTTCTGAGATACTCAAAAGTATCCTTTGGCAGTGGCTTGGTGAAGATGTCTATAATTTGTTCCTTTCTGCTAACATACTCCAAAACCACTTTCTTCTCTTGAACTTCTTCTCTAAGATAATGATATTTGATAGAGATGTGCTTTGTCTTAGAGTGCATAACAAGATTCTTTGAAATGTTAATGGCACTAGTGTTATCACAGAATATAGTTACTGGCTCGGTAACTTGCTCATTTATACCTTCCAATAGTTGTTTGATCCATGCTATATTGGTGCAATTCAGTGTTGCAACAATATATTCAGCTTTTGTTGTTGACTGTAAAACACATCCTTGTTTCTTGCTAAGCCAATTCACTAGTCTTTCTCCTAAAAAGAAAGCTCCTCCACTTGTGCTTTTCTTGTCATCAATGTTGCTTGCCCAATCAACATCAGTATAAACTTTTAAATAAAAAACATTTCCTTTCCGATATACTAAGCCATAATCTTAAGTGCCTTTTAAGTATTTGAAAATTCTTTTGATTGCTGTCATGTGTGTTTCCTTAGGATCTTTAGAAAATCTTGCAACAATACCAACTGCATGTGCTATATCTGGCCTACTATGAACAACATATTGCAACTTTCCAATCATAGATTGGTAAAGTGTCTCATGAATAGATGCAAATTCATCATTCTTTGATAGTTTACAGTTGGTAGTCATAGGAGTACTTACTGGTTTTGAATCCTCCATTTCAAATTTCTTCAAGATTTTCTTTATGTACTTGGATTGGGTAATGAAAATCTCATCTTTCATTTGCAGTATCTGCAGACCTATAAAATATTTTAGCTCACTGATTAATGACATCTCAAATTCTTTACTCATTTCATTTCCAAAGTTCTTGCATAGAGAGTCATTTCCACTAAAGATAATATCATCAACAAATATGGCTGAGATCAGTATTCCATTTTCATCATTCTTCATGTACATATTGTTGTTTTCACTTGTTCTTATAAAACCAATTTTGATCAAATATGAGTGCAATCTCTCATAACATGATCTAGGTGCTTGTTTTAGACCATATAAAGCTTTGTTCAATTTACATACCTGATCATTATTTTCTCCTTCAACGAATCCTTCAGGTTGTTCAATGAAAATTTCTTCTTCTAATATACCATTCAGAAATGGAGATTTGACATCCATTTGATATACCTTGAAATTCTTGTAAGTAGCATATGCCAACAATGTTCTTACTCCTTCAAGTCTTGCCATAGGTGAAAAAGTCTCACCATAATCAATTCCTTCTTCTTGGGCATAACCTTTGAAAACTAGTCTAACTTTATTCCGAATGACCTCACCTTTTTCATTTAGCTTGTTTTTGAAGATCCACTTTGTACCGATTACATTTTTGTCCTTCGGTCTTGAGACCAGTGTCCATGTGTCATTCTTCTTGATTTGATCATTGTTTTTTGTCATAGCATTTATCCAATCTTCACTGTTAAATGCCTCTTTCACTATTCTCAGTTCAAATTCAGATATTAGACATGTGTTGTATCTCAGTTTGTTCCTTATCATCACTGGATCATTCTTATCTCCTATAATCTGACTTGGTGCATGATTCCCTATGACATACTTGGCTAATACAAGATTGGTAGGCTCTGTATGATCTTCTTCATCACTCGGTAACTAGATATTAGCTTCATTTTCTTTAGCAGTCTTCTCAGTAGGGCTTCTCGGTTGAACATAGACAAATCCTTCATAATCTTCTGGTTCTTTGGAGTTTCCTTCATCATTTCTTTCTACAAACTCATCAATTTTCACATTTGCACTTTCTACTATTTTGTTAGATGATTTGATCAGACATTTAAATGCTTTGCTTCTAGAAGAATAACCTAGAAATGTTCCTTCTTCACTTTTTTGATCAAACTTACCATTTCTATCATCTTTGTGAACATAGCATCTACTCTCAAAGATTTTAAAATAACTTACATTAGGTTTCTTGTGATACTAGATTTCATAAGGTGACTTCAAAGTTCCTTTCTTCAGTTGTACTCGGTTCAGGGTGTAAACTATTGTGCTTATTGCTTCTCTCCAAAATGTTTGTGGAACTTTCTTTTCAATCATCAAGGTTCTGACACAATCCACAATAGATTTGTTCCTTCTCTCAGCTATCCCATTCTACTGTGGAGTTCTTGGTGCAGAGAGTTGTCTTTTTATACCATGATCATTGAAAAAGAAGTTGAACTCATTAGAAGTAAACTCTCCTCCTCTATCTGATCTGAGACATTTCAGTTGTCTGCCTGTTTCATTTTCAACTCTAGCCTTGTACCATTTAAACATTTGAAAAGCTTTTGATTTTTCTTTTAAAAACATTATTGACATTATCCTTGAGTAATCATCCACAAATAATATGAAATATTTATCACCATAATAACTCTGAACTTTCATAGGACCACAAAGATCAGTATGCACAAGATCTAAAATTCGTTTAGAAGTGTAGGACTTACTTGTAAAGCTTGATCTTGTCATCTTACCCATCTAGCATCCTCGACACATAGCATTCTCAGGTTTTTCAAGACTCGGTAGACCTCTTACTCGGTGCTTCTTATTTATTTTGATCAGATTATCAAAATTAACATGGCAAAATCTTTTATGCCATAACCAGGTATCATCTATCCTTGCATATAGACATTTATTCCAAGTTGAGTCAAGATGAAATGTATTACCTCTTATTTGTGTCCTAGTAGAAACTAACTTTCCATGCTTGTCATGAACTTTAACAATTCCTTTTTCAAACTCTATTTGGTAACTTGTGTTGTTTAGCTGTGCTACACTCAACAAATTATATTTCAAACCTTCAACCCAATAAACATCATTACATTTAGCATTGTCAAGAAGTGTTATGGATCCTTTACCTCCTACTGGACATGGTGCATCATTACCAAATCTTACATAGCCTTCATCATAATCATCTAATTTAATAAACTTGTGTTTATCACTTGTCATGTGATGTGAGAAACCACTATCTATGATCCAAGAATCATTAGTATTTATATGAGATATTAAAGCTTTTTCTTCATACCTTTCTTCATCTGATCCATCTTTGATAGCCACATAAACAACTTCTTCTGTATCAGTTTCATCTGATTTATCATCATTAGATTCCTCATCAGCTATTAGGCATGTCTTTTTATCTCTTCTCCTGAAGTCTCGGTGTCCTCTGTAATGATTATCTTTCTGTCTGTCATCTCAGTAATCTCTCTTTTCACTAGATTCTTTGTCAAGACAGTTAGAAGCCATATGTCCTATCTTATCACAATTGAAACATTTTAAAGGTAGCTTTCCTTTATACTTACCTTTTCCTCTTGGTAGCCTTTTGGCTAATAGTGCTTCAAACTTTTCTTGCTTTCTGATTTCCTCATACAGTTTGTGTACCTCCTCCATGTTTTTGCGAAATCTTTCACTTGCTTCACTGTGATTCCCTTTAGAGTACTCATACTTTCTATCATTGTAATCATCAGTTTCATCAATATGAAAAGAACTAAATGCAGATTCAACTTTATTTACCGATGACCCACTATTATCAAAGTTACTTAACTCAAATGCATGTAGCTTACCAATAGTAGCATCTAAAGAAACAGACATATTGGGTACAAACCTCAATTCATTGATTGCAGAGACTCGGATTGTATAGGCAGGTAGAAGGGTTCTCAACATCTTACTTGTTACGTCCTTTTCTTCAATAGTTTCTCCTGCTCCTTTGATTTGATTACAATCTCCTTTAGTCTTGTACAATACTGGGTTATGTTCTCACCTTCATTCATCCTCATAGATTCAAGTTGTCCTCTTAGACTATCCACTTTTTCTCTTTGAACATGTTCATCTCCACCATACATAGATATGAGCTTAGTCCACATTGCCTTTGCATCAGTACATCCTTCTAGATCATTAAACTCTGAGTCGGTCAATGTAGATGTTATTTCAATCATTGCTTGAATATGTTCTTGCTTTGCCTTTATCTCTTCCATTGTCAATGGATAGGTGCTCGGTGTGATGAAATCATTCTCCAGATAATAGACAACATATTCTCCAATTCCTAATAGATGCAACTTCATCCTTTTCTACCATGTAGAGAAACTTGACTTATTCAGCTTCGGTGCATCCCTCTTATACATCTTTTGGATCTTTAACTCAAGTGCCTTTAAAATTTTCTTCTAGAGTCCAAAGCTCTGATACCAATTGATAGTTCTGATACTAAATATGATTAGTAAAGATGCCAAGCTAACAATATGAGGGGGGGGGGGGTGAATCATTCAAACTTAATCTTCAATAAAAATAAAAAATTCAACCTCAGTAACCTTATCAGAAAAATAGTAATGCATGTAGACCCATAAATAGATAAGATCACAAACATATAACACTAGATTTAACATGGAAACCCAAATAGGGAAAAACCACTAGGGGATTTCGGACCCAATAAGAAATATACTCTTCTAGAGTATGCTCGGTTAAAAGCAAATCATGTTAAAGATTACAAACAAATTGATAGATGTGACCCGGTTAAGGGATTTCCCTCAGATCTTTTAGGATCTTCACCTTGTTAGAAGTGACCTTGTTAAAGGATTTCAAACACTCAATAAGAATGTCACCTTGCTAGAGGATTTTACAAATAAGACTGTTAAGTCCACTCGGTTAAGAGATTTTCTGCTACTTCTCAAAATAGGAGTAATAAAAATATGTCTGCAACTTCACATCTAAAAATGCTGAAGCGGATTCTTATTTGCTCAATACAATCAATTCATAGGACTTATCTTGCCCCTCTGTTGGGCTCTATACTCTATTATCAAAACAGGTCTTCAAGATTCTATGCTCGGTAATCACTATGTAGCATCCCTATGCATACACTTGCCCACATACATTGTTTATCAATAGTTTCCTATTTATAAACAATCTTCCAACCAATTAATCTCTTTGATCACATTTCCCATGATCAATCATAGCCATGAGATCTTCAATCTTGTCTAGGTTTAATGTATCCTTCGATCTGAAAATGTTTTACCCTACCTTGAAACTTGCATTTTCACCTTGGAACTTGTGTTAGGGTATTGTGGTTCAATCTAAGCTATAGATCTTCCTGCCAATCTTTCTTTACCATAGATTCTTTAACAATCTTCATACACAGCTTACCAATCATTTAATCCACTCCAACTCATCAGCTTCCTTCATTAAATATCACATGTAAACATTTAATGCAACTCGGTAAATACTAAACTTCACTCGGTAGACATTCTACCTTCATTAACCGATAGCGATAATCTTAGGGTTTACCAACTAGGTTCTTTGCTCGGTAGCATAGTATAGTATTAACCTTTCAAACAATAGAATATGCAGGATATCAAAACAATCTAAACATCATGATCTCATAATTGTCTAACTCGGTAATAGTTGCCCATTGAATAACTTATCCCCTTATTCATCATATTCTTTCTGTGTCTTTTACCGACATCTTTATACTCATCAAATCATACTTATTAAGATATGAAAACATCATACTGAATTAGAAAATCAATTTCTTGACATCAATGACAAAATAATAATATTAAGACAGTAATCATCCTTAATCAGTTATATCCATAGTCATCAACAACCTTCTCAATATCCTTATTGAAATGCCAACAATCTCTCATTGTAATTGGAATGCCAGCCTTCTTTTTATCTGTTATAATGCCAACAATAAGCATGCAATATGGGATGTGATTGAACATTTTAGTGCATTCTCTATTAATTGGATAAAAAGGTCAAAGAATATCATGGCTGATTTCTCAATAAATGTTGCATTAAAAAATGATGATATAACACTAACCGGTGTATCCACAGTTGAGATAAAAGCTAGGCCCGCTATTCCTGATAATGTATATAATTGGCAAGTGTTTGTGGATGATGAAGACATTCTCAGATTCATACAATGAATTGATGACTATGATGGACAAAAAATTGATTGCAATGTATTGGTAGAAGTGGTAGAAGATAGATAAATTGTGTTTGGAAATGACATGGTTCAGTTGGAAACTAATGAAATTCCTAAAAGATTAGTAGAATTGGAAAGTATGTTCAGTTACAGTGATAGTCATTTGCATCAGTAGTCAACCACCAAGTTAGATGAATTGGAGGAAGTAAACTTGGGGATAGAATCATGCCCTAATTTGGTATATATTGGAAAAAAATTGTCTACTCATGTCAAAGTTAACCTTATTAATTTATTGAAGAAATATAAGCATCTTTTTGCCTAGTCTTATGAAGATCTGAAGGTGTATAGACAAGATCTATTTCAGCATGAAGTCCCTTTGCTTCCAGTTGCTAAGCCTTTTAGACAGAAACAAAGACCTATCAACCCCCTGCTGGAATCCAAAATGCAGCAAGAGTTAACCAAGTTGAGGGAAGGGGGGATCATTAAGCCTATAAGGCATTCATCATGGGTAACTAATTTGGTCCTAGTTAGGAAGAAGAATGGGGACATAAGGCTCTATGTTGATTCTAGGAACCTAAATGTTGCTTCTTTAAAAGACAATTATTCTTCTCTCAATATGGAAGCAATGTTGCAGACAGTAACTGGCTGTGACCTGTTGTCAATGATGGATGGGTTCTCAAGATATAACCAGGTGTTAGTAAAAGAATCTAAACAATTCAAGATTGCTTTTACCACCCCTTAGGGAACATATGTATATGTAAGAATGTCTTTTAGGTTAAAAAATGCTGGAGCTACTTTCCAAAGAGCAATGGATGTAGCTTTCAAGGAATTCATTAATATTATCATGTTGTGTACCAAGATGATTTAACATGTTTCTCCAAAAGAGCGGATGACCATTGTGGGCACTTGGAAAAGGTTTTCAATAAAGCTCTTGAATTTTGTATCTCTTTAAATCCAAAAAAGTGTCATTTTGCTATCACTGAAGGAAAGATGCTTGGGCATGTTGTCTGCAAGGAAGGGGCTAGAGTAGACCCTAAAAGAATTGAAGCTATAAATAATGTACTTGAGCCAAAAAGTGTCAAAGGTATCTAGTTTTTCTTGGGCAAGGTAAATTTTGTTAGAATATTCATTGCCAATTTTGCAGAGATAGTCAAGCCCATTGTTAGATTGCTTAAGAAGGATAAAAAGTTTTGCTTGGATGAAGAAGCTTCAAAGGCTTTTGGTGAAATTAAAAGGGCTATCTAGGAGGCACCAATTTTGAAGTCCCCTGACTACAATAAACCTTTCTCTCTGTTTTCTTTTGCTTCATATCATACAGTGGCTGTAGTTCTTCTACAAAAGGATAATGAAGGATATGAACATCCTATAGCTTTTTATAGCAAATCTTTACAAGCTGCAGAGCTAAAATATGAAATCATGGATAAAAAAGCATATGCTTTGGTCAAAGCTATAAAAGCATTTAGGCCATATCTTGTAAATGCACAAGTAATTGCTTATGTCCCACATGCGGCTGTCAAGGACATTCTATCTCAGTCTGAGGTCACTGGTAAAAGATGTAGATGGATAACCAGAATTCAAGAGTTTGATTTAGAGATTAAAATTACTAAATTAGTAAGAGGTTTAGGTCTTGCTAAACTAATGGCTGAATCAAACCTTTTTGATGTTGAGGTGAATAATGTTGAAATTAAGGACATCCTCGTCACAAGTATTGATGGTACTCAGAGATACTACATTTTTAAAGGGATGCAACATATTCAGAAGGGATGACTCACAATCAGAGAAGAACATTGAAGTTGAAGTCTCAGAAGTATATCCTTATTCAAGTTGATCTATATTGGCGAAACAAAGATGGGGCATTGTTGATGTGTTTAGACAAATCCCAAGCGAAAATGATGTTGATTGAAATGCATGATGGAATGTGTGGAGGTCATTACTCTACCAAGACCACAACTAGTAAGATAGTCTGGGCTAGTTATTATTAGCCCACTTTGTTTAAAGATGCCCATGAACATGTTCGGAGATGTGACCCATGGCAAAATTTTTTATCCAAGTTGAAGTATGAGCGAGCCTTACCCCTCAATCCAGTCACAGTAGAAGCCCTTTTTGTCCAATGGGGCATTGATTTTATTGGAGAAATAGTTGAGAAATCAAGGAGAGGTCATAGGTGGATCATAGTGGCCGCTGATTATTTCACTAAGTGGATTGAAGCTATACCCACGAGAAGAGCCACAAGTAAGGTTGTTATTGACTTCTTGATGGATAATGTTATAACCAGATTTGATGTTCTTGTGAAATTGGTAATGGATAATGCCATGAGCTTCAGATTAGAGGAGTTCATTGAATTTTGCACCAGTCATGGAATAGTTATGTCCTACGCTTCACCATATCATCCTTAGGGTAATGGGCAAGCTGAAGCTAGCAATAAGAGCCTTTTGAACATTATTAAGAAAATCCTTGAGGAGAACAAAAGGTCTTGGGACCATAAATTGAAGTTGGCCCTATGGATAGACAGGGTTATTGTCAAGAAAGCAATTGGCATGTCACCTTTTGAGTTGGTTTATGACATGCAATCTAGGGTGCCAGTCAACAATCTTCTTCCTGTATACAAGTTCCCGCAAGCTGAGGATATGGAGTTATCTGAACCTATGGAAGACAAAATGATTCAGATGGTGGAGGTGGAAGAAATTAGAACTTTGGCCCATAAGAGGAATTTGAAGATCCAGTTGCAATCCAAATATCTGTTTGACAAAAGAACCTTGTTAAGAAAGTTTCAAATTGGTGGCATGGTTCTTCAATGGAATGGGAAAGGACAAGATAAAGGAAAACACAAAAAAATTGAGTCACCGTGAGTAGGCCCCTCTATGGTTTATGATCTTAATGGAAATGATTCATCTTTTTTGTAGAAAATGAATGGTGAGCTACAGGAATTTCCAGTGCATGGACAATTCCTGAAGCATTAATTTTCTTAAGTCCATACACAATAGGTCTTATTCTGTATATATTTAGGTTTATTTCTGTTAGTTGTTTTTGGGCTTGTGTTTGGTCTGTTCTCTAGAGTTTTCTATAATTCTTGTGTTGATCTTGCGATCAACCATCCCCAGTCAGAGCCGCTATTGTCACTATTTTGAAAATTGGATATTCTTGTTCCATAATTGGTTAAATCTATAGGGTTGGGTTTAACATATCATGCTATCTCTGAGTTCTGTACCAAAAGGGGTTTAGGGTTTTTGAGTTTTGACCTTTCTTTTCTTCTGAAAGCCCTTGCATTCTATTTCTACATTACTTTTCCACTTAAGTGGAAGGGTCGGTCTGTCATGAAGGTGTCCCCCTTTAGGTTTTAAATGTATTTTAAGTTTTATGCCTTTACCTATGTCTTATTTTTAATCTTTGTTGGGCTTCTTAACAATCATGCAAGTCAAAGTTGATCCTGCAATGCACGTTTTGTTGGGAGAAGATGCTTGTGGTTTACCTTCTACGAAGTAGTGAAAAGGTAAATGTGCTCAGGTAGAAGGATGGTTTGTAAGTTAAAGAAAATGCATCTTGTTTTAGATCCAACGGCCCGCATTGATTCAATTGCCTAAGATGCATGTGTTTTAAAATCTATGAAATAGCAAAACAATGGGTGGGTCCTAGAGGTAAGTGGCTCTTTAGTTAATGGCCGATCAACTTGGAGTTGATCCAATGGTGCACGTGGATTCATAATCAAAAATGGTCTGAGGTTTACCATTCGCGAAGGAGCGAAAAGGTGGAGGGCCCGGGTAAGGTAGTCACAAAGGGGTTAACAGATGATCATCTTAGACAGGATCCAACAGTTTGTGTTATTTCACAAGGAAAAGCTACTTGAGATTTAAAGTCTGCGAAATAGCGAAAGGTTGGTGGACCCGAAAGATAGGCAAGTCATGATTTTAAAGACCGATCAACTTGTAGTTGATCGGATGGCCCACGTTGATTTGCAACCTCAAATCAAATGAAGTTCACCATTCGTGAAGTAGCGAAATGACATAGTAGTCACATGGTGGATCACTTGGTTGAGGTAAAAGATGGCCTGTCAGATACATGTGGCTCCGAAGGATTGTTAAGGGCCTGCTTTGATTTAACCGGTGATGGTGTTGAAACCCATGGTGAAATAGAACACGTGGCGGTCCTAAATTGGAGCCCGATGGAGTTCTTGGGTGAATAGCTAACTGACACGTAAGATTCATTTACCGGTGATAGAGAAAAGTAGGTAGTTTCCATGCTGAGGGCCCACTTTAAAAGGTTTAAGTGCATTAAAGGTTGTAAATCTCGAGATTGATCGAATGATGGGCATTTTTTCACCCCTCGAAGATGCAGGGTAGTTAGCCTTCACAAAGCAGCGAAAACCACTAGCAGTGATGGTTGTGCATGGTTAGTGAAGTAGACCGGCGGTCACTGTAAGCAGTAAAGATCGAGTAGGTGGTAATTGATCAGATGGCCAGCATTGTTTCATGCGATCAAAGTACGCAAGGTTTACCTTTTGCGAAGTAGCGAAGGGAGGGTGGGGCTCATTACTAATATAGAATGACTAAGGGAAGTAAAGGTAATGAAAGTTTCCAAGATCCGATGAGCATCATTGCTTCGCGAAGGAAAGGTACAAGGGTTTTAAGCTTCGCGAAATGGGGAAACAATGAAACAACAAAATACTCAAAAAATCTTGTGATCTGTTGGAGCCCATTTTTGAATTCGATTACGAATTTAATTATCAGCTGATGGCCGAAGCATGTAGGTTAATGTCTCAATTCAATGCCAAGTTGTCATATTAAGGTCCACATCAAAATTGAATATCGGCACCATTTTGACGAGTTTGTTGCAGAAGAGTTGGTGCAGAGTGATTTTCTTCATGCGAGTAACAGGTTTTTGTGTCTTGCTTGCTAGTTATAGTTTGAAAATCGGTATTACTATGTGCTTGCCTCATCAGTGTTTTGTTTGAGTCTTAATTGATATAATTGCATTACCAGGATGGCACCAAGAAGGGATTTCATAGGGAAGGTAAATTATCAGGATAGAAACATATGTGATGATTTCCTAGAATAATTGACTATGTCCATGAATGCTACAGCCAAAATTAAAGAATTGGTACCTAAAGCCCCCCGTCTAAGGATTGGAGACAGTTTGTATGACAAGGGCAACTAGTTAAGAGATCCACAAATAGGGATATCAAGTCTGGGTCTTTTCAAATTAGGATTCGGTCAGAGACATGCCCTTGCCCCAATGAATAGTATATGAGAATTAGACATAGGAAAGCTCATAGTCCTTGGGGTTTTCATGGATGTTGATTTGTTAACCCAGATTGCACACAGTTATGACCCAGTTGCCAAATATATCAAGAATTTGAAGGGAGGATCCCTGATTGAGATTAATGATGATGAGTTTAGAAAGGTTTTTAAGCTCAGTGAGGTGTCTAATTATCTAGAGCCCATAAATTTTGATACCTTGGCCCAGGTTTACAATGTACAAAGGGATCACCTCAGGAGTGGACCTTTGAAAGAGTTTTTAATTAAAATAGGAGGGTTAACTATTGTATGCCCTAGTACCATGGAGCCTTTCTCCCTAAATTTGTTCACTCTAAGAGCTAAAGCCATGTATTGGTCACTATGTCAAATCTTTGGGTAGGATGCTGAAACCATCATGCCAACTCATTATATGTTGATGATAGCACAGATTCTAAACCCCTCTTTGGTAGTAACTTTTGACTATGCACCTTATCTCACAGATGCAATCCATGTAGGACTGATGGGGATAAGAAGTGGTAAGGTAGACAGACCTTTTGGATGGTACTCTCTTCTCATGCACATGTTTTTGTTGAAAGGTGTTGATTATTTTGCTAGTGAAATGGATTTAGTTAAGGAAAAGGATAGTGAAGAGATGCCTATACAACTGTGGAGCACTATTTTGTCTTGGGACAGAGAGGATGCTAGCTATCTAAAATTTGATAGATGCTTTGCATCTAAGATTAGGATTCTTTTATGTTTAAAGAACCCTAGGATCCCCAAAGCTCTTTTGGAATTCCTTAGGCCTAAGGAATTTGCTGAAGGCATCAAGATTGTACACAACTGGGGTGACATATACTTGTACCCTGTCTCTATAGTTTTCAGAGTTTACGGTTTTAGAGGCACTCCATATTTATTGCCCTATCAAGTCCCATTAAAGATAGGAATTATAGAGCTCCTAAGGAAAATTGGAGGTGTGCTAGAGGCAGAGCTAACAAATAGGGGAAAAGGGACCATTTTCTCAACTGTTACCATGGCCCATCAATTTGTGATCACCAAGGGTGGTTGGAAGTACTTGAAGATTTCTTTCAACCATATAGGTTGCCTACTGCAGTAACAAGGTTTGCTGACCCTAAGGTTTTTTTCAATGGCATGTTTAGGAGGAGAGCAGTATGCAAAGGTAGGCCACATCAATTTCATTTCCCTGAGGATCTAATTAGAAACGAGTTCAGTTTGGATGAGTAGGAATTGAGGAAAGAAAAGTGGGTAGCGTACAAGAAAGGTCTAGATTTCATCCATCAATTTGACAATAATTATGACCCTCTATCTAGCTTTAATCCCTTTGAGGAAAAGATCAAATTCTTAATTCTTTATTTTGAAGATTTAATGCAAACTTTGAAGGAAAAGAGGGAAGCTATAATAAGAGATAATCTTGATAAGTCTAAGTTGGTTCTAGCCAAGCCTGTCCTTGCTAAGGCCATCCCTCCGAGCAATTATGTAATGCATAAGAAGTCCAAATATAGTGTGTTGATGCCACTAATAGGTGAGCCCTCTACTTCAAGAGGGAAGAGAGAAATTGAAGATGTCATTGACATCCAAGACTCTCCTAAAAGGCAAAGGGTGGGGAAGGAAGTGCAAATAGGTGAACCTTTATACTCTCCATCTCAATCCCCTATCCATATAGGAGATGAATAGGCAGTAGCAGAACAATTGTTGCAGTTGGGAAGTCTTAGAGCAATTTCTTACACATATGAGGAGATACAAGAGGGAATGCCAGAAGAGCCACCTAATGCCGAGATGAACTTAACTGTAGATGAGTTCAAAGGTAAAGAGTTAGACCCTACTGTCAAGCAAGCTAGTGAAGAGTTCCTAGCTGATAGCAATTTTCTCACAACAGGGGCCTTCATGCAATTTGTATGGAAGAAAAACATTGAGAAATTCAAGGCAAGGTGTGAAAAGAGAAAGAATGAGAAACCTCACAAAGATGCCACTTCAGTAGAGAAGGAAGTGAAACAAGAAATGATGGAAGAATTTCAAGCCATCACTCCTGAAGTAGGAAGGGAAATGGTGTCAAAGGCTGGTATTCTACACCTCCCTGAAGGGGATATAGCATATGCCTTGGTACTTGAAGCAGTCAGGAAAGAGACCAAGCCTATGGAGGGAGTGACATTTAGCAAGGATAATGTTGCTTTATTCATGTGGTCCTTGAAGAGGAATGAAAGTAGAAAGAGGTAAGATACCTCAGAATCTAGTTTCCTACGAGGTATGATAGTGAAGAGAGTTCAGGATACAGGGGTGGTAGGAGCTACCAGCATAGTTTTAGAAACTAAAAAATTCAGTGTAGCAGTGGCTGAGAAAGAAGCAAAGGAGAGAGCTAATCTCCAAGTGAAACTATAAACAATTCAAAAGGCTTATAATGAAGCCAAAGAGGAGGTGGCCTATAGGGATAGTATTATTGCTAGACTACAGAGTCAAATGGAAGGACAACACCAAGGAGGTGATTCCTCTACCCTGATGATTGCATCTTCTCCAGCAAGATCTCCACCTACCAGTCCTATCATATAATTTCCCCCTTCTCCTATGCCTTATGGTTTTCAACCAGTTGAGACTATTCAACATGAGTCAGAAAAGTTGAAACAGGCTCAAGCCCTGTTTGTGAATAAATATGAAGAGAAGGTAAAGGCCACAATTTTGAGTTTTGTTGATACAGTAGAAGTCCCCACTGTTCACACTAATATGAAAAGAATTTTGGATGCTTTGTGTGAGTTGAATGAGGACAAGGCTATTTTAGAGCCTATTTTGCATAAGTGGATGCCAAGAGAAGTGGATTTAGAACTTATGTGTGCATCTTATGATGAAGCAGGATCTAATGCCATTATTAAATCCACATGTGAGTTAGCAAAAGGTCTGGCCAAGCTAGCAGAAGGAAGAGCCAATGTAGAGAGGAAGGATAACTTTTACAGGAAGGAATATACTGAGCATAAATTTGAATTGTTTTCTGGGGGTTTTGTTAACCAAAATCAGTTGAAGGACAATTAGGTATGGCTTGATGAGCTGGGAGATAATTTGTCTTTAAGGGTGAATGAAATCATTAACAAAGATGACACATCTCTATTTGTTAAAACAATTGAAGAAATAGAAAAGATAAAGTCACACTACGGCTTTTTGGAATCAGAGGTTAGGAAAGTAGAAAAATCTTGGAAAAGGTTATCTAAATTAAAGGAGAAAATTGTTAGCTACTCATGGCTTGCTGATGACGTGTTCCAAGAGTGGACCAAGAAGTATGCGGTGCAAGAAGAAGGAATCCCGGAGCAGTTAGAAGATGCTACAGAGGAGCAACAAACCGAAAAGGCCACTGAGACCGAAGATGACTTGTAACTATTTTTTGAAAAGAGTTACGGTTGTAACTAATTATTCTTAGGAAAGTTTGAAGCTTTTATGCATCCATAATGTTATAAATGGATACCAGGACTAATGAAAAAAGGATCACAAGAATTTTTGTAAAGAAACTTTGTAGAAATATTTCTAGGTTTTTCTAGTTATTATAGAGAATACTTTGAGTCATGTAAAGTTATTTTTCAAAATGAATATCAATATATAGATCAGAACCTTTCGAGCCTAAAACCTATGTTGTCTTCTAGTGTGCTTTCAGTAATTTATTGGTTTCATTTGAATTGTCTAGGGTTATTCAACTGAACATAGATTGTAATGCAATCTTTATGGAGATGTTCTTAGCTTTTCTCTTTAGGAGAGGAATTAAATATGCATGAAACATCTCTATCAGTAGATTATTTGTGTGAAACTTTGAATTTGATAGACAGTGTTTAGTTTAACAAGAAAAAACTCTAATATATGTCAGGCATGAATAGGGTTAATAAAAGCCAAAGTAATGAGATGTATGGGGATGTTTATTTTTTGAATCCTTGTTTGATTTAGATGCCTCTATATCCTGGATAAGGAACTGGTATCGATTGTGGTTTTCTTTCCATTTCTCTTGGGTATCAATACTGAATGAGTATAAGTTTTTCCTTCATTGTTTCATTATGTTGAGGTTATGAAGTCCATAGGTTTTAGTAGCAGTTTACTATGGGTTTCAAATTTCAAAGTGTGAAAGTTTTAACAAAAGGTATACCCACCTAAACTTTGGATAATTTTGAAGTGTAGAAGGTTTTGTTAAAATCAATGTGGTATAAGAGGTTGTGTCATATTATTCTCGAGTTCTAATTGTCTTGGTGTCCTCTCCATATGCAAACAATGTTCATTATATTTCTTACAACAAGGATAGATGGGAATCAGATTTTGGGAATCAGATATGTAAGGAGATTGAAATTGATACTCAGACTAGAGGTAATATCTTTCACTTGAACACTAGTGAAAAGATATGTTTAATTGTTCATATTGATGAGAGTTAGTTATGGCATAAGAGGTTGTGTCATATTAATTTTGATTGTATTGTTAAAATCAGTTCAACAAAGGTAGTTAGAGATATACCTAAGATTGTAAAGCCTCATAATGTGGTATGTAAGGAATGTCAATTGGGAAAGCAAGTTAGAACTTCTTTTAAGAGCATATATGATAAATCTAATGATGTACTTGATTTCATTCATAATAACTTATGTGGTCCAATAAGGACCAGAAGCTTTGAAGGTGATAGGTACTTCATGCTAATAACTGATGATTATTATAGAATGATGTGTTGGCATTGTGTTTTCATTGATGTCAACCGGTATGAGATGACCACCGGTAGATGAGATATATGTGCAACACTGATATGAAGGAGTACAGTATGTGATAGCTTGGATATCACCTTGTGTTGCTGGACAATGGTAAAGGTGAAGAATATGATCACATAAGTCATTAGTACACAAGTTAGTGCCTGACTTGTGTGATGAGCTGGAAAAGTGTTCTGAGCAGTTGCTTGTGATGAAGAGGTAAAATTTTATCTAAATCACTTCAACAACACTAAAAGAGCATATTGAACCCATACGTTGTAAGGTTGTAGAACAACATGACTCTTACCATGTGAAGAAGCAATCATCATGCGAAGCAATGACTAACAGTAAATGTGCTCACATCAAATCACATGAAAATCATTACAGGATGCAGGAGACAAGGTGTTACCTCATCAAGTAAGTAGAGCTTATCTCCTATTATGCTTTGAGTGCATCTTAGTTTGGAGAGATAAGAATGAAGAGGTAAAGGCAAGCACTAGAAGGCTCACACCAGATTCACTGGTGAATTGAAGGAATGCCCTAAGTGCATGAGATTAGGGTTATGCACTAGACCAGAAAGAAAAGGCATCAAACCAGTATAGAGGGAGTATGAAGTTTTTGTCATCTTGACAAACTAGTTGAGATATGGTCAAAGCTAATCAGGGAAAAGGCAAGGCTAAGTAGATGCAAACAACGGAATCTGACCTGACTAAAAGAAGATGGAGCCTTGAGAAAGAATGATGACATGGTGCCATCAAGAGTGGTAACCAGTATGTAAGTCAACCGATTATATAAGCAAGGTATAGTTGTAGAAGACCTCCCCATTGTGGAAATGAAGATATCTTGGACTTATTTGTCTAGAAACTAGGTTGAGAGTTTCCACCGACTGTTCAAGACAAGCACATATATGACAAGGTAACCAGTAAAATGGTTAAGACCGGAAGGGTTAGCAAACTAACCAAAGTAAGGAACTTGTAGGGTGGTTGGTCAGTGATCCTACTTGGACCAAATTGAAGTGCCAAGCTGGTAGATAGTCGACATAGAGTCAACATGGCAAACCCGTGGTTGGATAAAGATAGAATGTACAATGATAGGGTTTTTTTAGGGTTGGTCAACTTTAATGAAAAGTCACTCAAATCATGGGACATACTGCAGAGCGATTGTAGGGGTTTGGGGATCGAGGTCTGGAAGACAACTACGAGACAGGTAAGAGATATTGAGAAGATCAAGATGATGAAGGAAACATCCCAACAGATCTTTCGTGACTAACCGAAGGATTTGCTGAGAAGGTAAAAAGTAAATTGCCAAGAATGAAAGATGTGATCAAGGAGATGCAACTATGGTGGAGATGTGCATTTAGATGTCAATTAGATCAGATCATGCAAGATTTGATTGGATTTGGTTTACCTCAGGGATGGTGAGGAAACCCTAACTGCCTAAATTTTGAACTAGCATTTGGTAGGAAATCTGGGCTATAAGTAAAAAGGCTTAAGAGATTGTTTGTTGCTACTAAAGAGGTGAATATTATATTGTTGCGAAGTGGAAGACTTCTGCAAGTAAGAACAAAATCAGTCGAGTGTTTAATAAGCATCTAAGAAGAGAGTGAGAGAAAACTTGGTTGAAGCCTTCAACCGGTTGGAGAGAAGAACCGATAGTTCTTACACTGACAGAGTGTGATACCAGTGATGTGCTAAAGGTGAGGTGTAGATCCAACAAAGAAGCATCAGGTGTAGAGCTGGAAGAAGAGTGAGTTGGTAAAGGAGAGAAGGTACTTCACCGATTGAGTAATGCATTTGATAAGATTGCAAGATTCACTTGTAACATGATAACAACTTATGTATTTGAAGTTTGCATTGTGAACACTGAGTTGTAGCTCGATGCAGGGGTTGATGCTCCTTTGGGTTGTAGCCCATAAAACTGATAGGGGTTGTAGCTCCTTGGGTTGGTTCCCTAAAGTTAGAGGTTGGTGCCCTAAACTTTGTAACTATGTTTTACTGTGAGGTTGGATTGGAGTAGTAGTCTCCAGCAACATTGCTCACCGAGGTTTTTCCCATCTTGGGTTTTCCTCATATATATTGGTGTTATGTGATGTCTCCTTGTGTGTGTGTGTATTTGAGTTGGTCTCATTACTAACCAGTAAGTTTTCTTTGTGCTTGATTCACAAACCGGTGTTGCTCACAAATGAAATCCAAAAGGAAAAGGGTTGAGAACCATTGATTCACCCCCTACCCCTCTCAGTGGTTTATTGTGTCTAACATGATGTGGGTGACTTTTATAAGGGTGAAGTCTGAAGCTTTTAATAAATTCAAGATCTTCAAAGCAAAGGTGGAAACAAAAACTTGATTGAAAATCAAATGTCTAAGATCAGATCAAGGTGGTGAGTTCACATCTCATGAATTTAACAATTTTTATAAGATAAATGGAATTAGGAGATAGTTATCTGCACCTCAGACTCCTCAGTAGAATGGACTAGTGGAAAGGAAGAATATAACCATTTTGGATGCAACAAGAACCATTATGATGGAAGCCAAATTGCCTCACATCTACTGGAGAGAAGTGGTGAGTACAACAACCTACACATACAACAGAGTTCATATCAAAGGTGAAACCGGTAAGACTCCTTATGAATTATGGTTTGGACATACACCTACTCTTAAATATTTTAGAATTTTTGGAATTAAATGTTATATCAAAAGGGGTGATTCAGTTGGGAAGTTTGATCCTAGATGTGATGAAGAGATATTTCTTGGATGTTTAATTCAGAGCAAAGCATATAGATGTTATAACAAAAGATTGTAGAAAATTGTGGAGAGTGCAAATGTGAAAGTGGATGAGAAATATAGAGATCAATCTATATCATATGACAGAGAACTGGTAGTGGAAGTGATCATAACTAATCCGAAAATGCCTCAACCGGTAAAAGACACTAAGATAGTTACACTGGTACAATCAGAAAATTTGATTGTGACTGATGATCAGAACAAATAACTTGAATTTCAGCAAACACCAAGGTATGTAAGATTAAATCATTCTGAAGATCAAATCAATGGAGATAGGAATAAGGGAGTTATCACAAGAAGAAGACTAGAAAATGAAGAGGTATGTCTTATTTCTCAAATTGAACCGGCATCTATTATTGAACCTTGTAAAGATAAACATTGGTTAAAGGCTATGGAAGATGAATTAGATCAGATAGAGAAGAATAAGACTTGGACTTTATCAACAAGATTGGAGAATGAGATAGATGGAACAAACTAAACCTACAAACATAAAACAAATGGATAGTTGATATTTTAAAATCTCTGAGAATCCCCAGAATCTACAAGACTAATGCCTTATCCAAGGGCATGGAGTCATACATCAAACTATAAATGAAAACTTCTATTACAAATCCAATTTATTGAAAATAGAAGATCATACATAAACTTAAAATAGAGGATCATACATAACTAGACATTATCCTAGATCCAAAATGATTGCTCATAGAATTTAAACTCTTCCTTGAAGAGTACATAAGAATAGCCACTACACTCCCACTTTGAGAAGATAAACCCAAACTCCCTTGAAGAGTAGATTTATTGAAAACAAGAGAAGGCCTAGAGACAATCTAGTAAACTATATATATGTATTACATATATGTGACCTGCAATAGAAAACATCTACAACAAGAAGATACTGTATTACTTGAAAAGGGACATTATATTACAAATTTGGCAAAAAGCTTAGAATTGGAAACCGATATTATGGAGCCTTGCTCACAAAAATATGGAACCTCTACAAAATGAGAAGACTCTCGAATAAGAAGGTAGGGAGGACAACCATATCTCATTCTCTGACCATAGCAGCCACCCTATCCTTCAACAATAACTTCCCACACAACATGTCTTACAGAACATCCAATCTCTCTGACTGAAAATCCAATCTGAGTTCCTGAGGTAACTGCCCCAAATATATTTTCTAGGCTTGACTACAAAATCAGATTCCTTGGATCATGAGCTTTCCAATGATATATAACACATATATCGGGCAAAAAATAAATCCCCCAGCCACCAATCTCTCTGCAGGCCGGCTGTTTAAGTTTCTACCTACTCACCACAGTCAGAAATCATATTTAAATATTTATATTTTTCCATGTAGGCATCCATCATTCATCTCCACCATGTGGCATCTTCTGGTTCATTGCTGGGGCCCATATCCTGCCACATCAGCATTGCCTGGGTCCACCGCTGGAATGAAGCCCTTTGTCTTTTCCTTGGCTTCTCTTTTCTTTATTTCCTCCAGACTGCTTTTCTTCTCTCCCAGACCCCACCGCTTGGTTGCCAAGTCGCGACCTTTAGCCATCAAGCAAATTCATCTTGCGACTTGACAATAGGTGTTGATCTTCCTTCGACTTGCTCGATCGTTAACGCCTGGGCCGCTTCACATTTAGCACATGTGCTTTGTCGCCAAGTCACATGGGATATTTGGTTATCATTTTTGCATCAAGATATGATGACAACCATTAGACCATGTTTCCTGGCTATTGATCTTTCCAAATCTACTCAGACTTTACCTTCTCGGAATAGCTCTCACTTATGCCATGGGGTCACCGTGTGGCATCTCTGGATTCACTCTTTGATCTACCTGGACTCCACTTGTCCAGTCAGGCCTGCCACATGTCAACCTTTGGTTTACCATCTGACCACCTGGACCACCAAGTCATCTCCACTGAATCGACTATCTCCTTTGGCTTGCTCGGCTTCAACCTTTCAGCCAAACTTCCTCTTCGGCTATCTATTTTTGTGTCTCATCGAAGCCGTAGTTTCATCGATGCCTTCATTTTTTGATGAAACCTGTTGAAATTTCTTTGATGTGCCCTCTGTTGATGGATCCAAGAATTCGATAAACTTCTCTCACATCTAATCAAAACCTTAGTTTCATCGACACCTTCTATGTCAATGAAACTGATGCCTTTGGTGAGTCCATTTTGAGATCTATCGAAACCATGGTATGCTCGACATTCATCTTCCATTTGTCCTACCGTGTCACCACTAGACCTTCCACTTCATCAACTATGTGTCACCACACGGTACCTCCTGACTTGCTCAGTGCTTACCTCGATGCCACCTGGCCTGCCAACTCATCAGTCACCAAGTTGCAGTCTTTAATAATTGAGCACTTTCATCTTGCGTATAGAGACTACTGTCTGATCTTGTGCAACCTGCTCATTGTTTAATTTCTTCTTTCACTGCAAATTTTTTGGTGCTTTGAGATTCGCGTAGGGGGCCCATCGCTTGGTTGATCGGCTATTTACCAAAATCCCACAAGCTTTGACACCTAGGATACGCGCGGCCTTGCACATAAATAGTAAAATGCTCCTCCCTACGGCCAATGTGGGATAAAAGTTCGCCTTAGCCCTTTCAATCGGGTCATTGCGATCTCTCCAAACATGCAAACCTAATGGCCGATGCCATCTTTCCGCGCCCCGCACTTCTTTGCACTATCCATCGGGTCATCGGGATAACTTTAGAACTTAATTTCTGATGGTCGATGATGACTTTATGTGCTCCACACTTTTCTCATAGGTCCCACCACTTAGTCACCATGTCATGCCTATTAACCATTGAGCACTTTTGGGTTGCGGTATAGCGACAACCGCGAGATCAATAAGAACCTGCTTGATCTTTAGGAAGCTCGACAAAGACATAGGAAAAGACATAAGACTTAGGCAAAAATTAAAATTTATCTGAACCCGCCTAGGCCTAGACTTAAAAGGGGGCCCCTCTTGACAACACACAGACCCTTTTTCTTAAGAGGAAAAATAACAAGAAAAGACGTTTAGCAAAAGAAAGGGACACATTGAACCATGAACCTTGAACCAATTTGCAAATGGTTCAAAATAGACATTACGCATTCACACATGCTTATTAAAAAATATTACAAAGCCACGACATAAGCAAGAGAAGTGGTTGAACCTTGAACCTTGAACCAAAATAGTTCAAGGGTTAAAGTTCAAAGCAAATTACAAAAATGCACTTTCATTACCATAAAACAAAGTTGCAAAGAGAAATCCATTAAAAAAGGCCTCATTAGGTCACCAAATTTAGCATGATTTTTATAGGTTCCAACATTATGTCTGATTACAGTTCCGGTTAAGCTCAATACTAGAGGACTAAATCCACTTACATAAACCCAATTCGATCTCCAATGATCAACCAAATCCTCTTCCTAAATGATATTACATTATTCACACATTACATATCCATTTCCCATTCCCATATGATCTATACCATATGATGTACAATGAGATCTTACATTTATATATACAAACCCTCGACCATAAACAATCAGGTCAGCCACCAGATAATAAACCAATTACATAATTACAAAACATGTCATCCTTAGACCAAAAAAATAATATCCAACACATAAGACATCCTGGAAATGCATCAAGAGGTCCAATCCACACACTTCATTAAAGTGATCCATAAACTAGACCAATCGGGACCCAATGTAGGTCCACATGCTATAGAAATTATCTCCATTTGCCAAGTCTTGAACAATATCACCAACAACATCCTGAAACTCGACCAGAACCTGCATCAATACCACTTATGTAATTCATCAAAGATCTTCATCAAATTCTCTTCCGGTGAAAGCCTCGTCGGAACTAGAAGCCAATCTTCTAAGCAAATAGGATAGCATCTGATCACCAGACTAGAACCAACTTACTGAATATGAGCATGAGTATCATGAACAAGCCAATTCCATAACCAAACTATACCGGATTAATGCCAGATCCAAACCAACCAAAAACCAATCAACTAACAGGGACTAGAAGGGTGTTAGTAAAGAATCCAAAAAACTAGTGTTTGCATCAATGACAAAAGATCAACGCAACATATAATCAATTCCACCAAATGGCCAACATGTTAGTGGATCCCTTATTTGTTTTATTTTAGTGACCATTATCCTTTGATTTGTCCTTTCTTGAGGGCATATCATTGTGGTAACATGCTTGTCTTTTGGATGCATGCTATTGTTAGGCCCAATATGGAAAGTTAATGTACTGAGAGGGGAGGGGTGAATCAGTACTTCAAATCCTTTCTTCAACAATAACTTTACTGTTATGCATAAACCAAAAACTGCATGTAACATAACATAAAGCTAAAACAAATAAATAACAATCATACATGATTCACTCCATAACACATATATTTTGGTTACGTAGAAACTCTTGGTTAGAGAGAAAAATTGTGGTGGGGATGGCACCCACAACTTCACTACTGCAATAATAAAGGTTGCTCGGTAAGAGATACATGTTTAGCTATTTCTGATAGCTTACCCTGTTAGGAGTATCAAGATCATTAGATCTACCTTGCTAAAGGATTTTACAACACTTATACTAAAATGTTGCACTTGGTTAAAGGCTTTACAATTTATAGACTTTGTTAGAGTCTTTTACCCTGTTAAAGGTTTCTCTTACAACTCAAAATATTACAATAAAATCTTTACAAATATCTGTAACTTTACATCTAAAATGTTATAGCAGATTCTATATGCTCAAAATGAGATTACCTTGCTTATAACATACCTCAGTAATCCATAGATTAACTTGGTAAACCATTCTGTTTACTTTGTTCCTTGACTGTTCTCTGAAATCCTTCTTGGTGACCTCTGTGTCTCTGACAATCACAATACTCAGTGCTTCCTTATCTATTACATATGTCTTGCTTCATATATCTCTATATCTCATATTTTATCCTTAATCCATGTTGTATAAATAGATTTCTTATGTCGGTGATCTGGTTCATTGTTTCGATCTTATAAACATGATTTATCAAATGAATAACCATACAAAATACTTCATTGGATAGATGACCTCAAGATCATATAAAATCTTTAAGTGCAATTTCCAATGTGATAACGGTTCTTTGTTACTCGATCTTGTAACATGTTTCCCATGTGTATCTAGGTTAAATGAATCTGGTAACATGTTTCACTCGGTGTGTGTTAACTCGGTATAACATTTTTGCTGCTCGGTAGACATAGAGTGTTACTCGGTAGATAGCTCAGTGTATACTAGGCTTTGTGACTACTTTCTTCTATAACCAACTGTTCTGTGCTTACTGATTGAATATTTCGGTAGTAGTAACTGAATAGAGTATATAGAATGACTTTGGACATAAAACTAATGGCAACTTAGTAAGTAGTAACAATTTCCCCTTTTGACATTAGTTTTGAAATGTTTGACAAAATTTCTTTCAAAGTCATAACTCAAAAGATCTATATACTTACAAAATTTGACTAATCAGATAGTATATACATTTGTCAATAAAATACTATATTTAGATATACTCCCCTTATCAATATACTGTACAAAACTCTGATTATGCATGCACTATGATCAATATTATGTATTAACTGTTCGATTGTCACAGCTCGATTCACTGCTCGGTTCACTGCTCCCCCTGTATACTACACTCCCCCGTAGATACTTTGATCCTATACTCCCCCTTTTTGACAAACATCAAAACTTAGTTACCATTCGGTGGAGGCAACTGATCAAAAATGGATTTGTACTTTGTCCATGCATTGGTGAGAGCGACAGAGAGGGCATACTTGACACTATCCATGAGTGAATTCTGAGTTGTAATGTTAGCTAATAGTGAAATTAGTCCATCTAAGGTGCTTCCTTCTGGTTGAGTGGATAGGGAGGTAGCCTTGTTGATTTGCTCTTGGATGGGGGACAAGTGGGGAGTGAATAAGGTTTGAAGAGTCATAATGTCCATCCTTATTTGGTGCTCTTCATTCCTAAGTTCCAATTGTTGAGCCATGAGCTTTTGTAACTTTGTATAGAAATGCTGAATAGAATTTGGTTTAGTGGTCAACTTATTTGAGAGATCGGGGATCTCTTTCTCAATCACTTTTGTTTTATTTTTGATATCTTTAATGAATAAAGAGAATGTACAAAGTTTCTGAAATAAATAAAGAATATGCTTGAGTTGAGGGGACAACTCAGCAATAAATTGGACAAGTTTTACTTTGCTAATAGCAATAGCTTTCTATACCTCTTCAATTAGTTTAGTAGTGAGCTCTTTGTCCTTCAATTTGCTCAAATATTCAGATGCGTCTACTCTTGATGTTTCTATTTGATTTAGGAGTTCATCCAATTGAATATGGATGGCTGCATCTTTTGACACTGTAGCTTTAGGTAGCATATTTGTTAATAGTGCTTTCACCTTCTGAAGTACTTTGTTTTTCTTTTGAATAGCCTTTTGTTTTTCCTGTTTTTCTTTGGCTTTGCATAGTTCACCGAATTCAATGAGTGCTTGCCCTTTTAATTTGGATATGTCAACATTTGGCAACACTATTGGTTATGACAAATCTAATTTGAAACTATGCTTTTTCATTTTATTTTCTTTAGTTTTCACTGGTTGAACTAATACAATAGCATGGGAGGCTTGTTGACTCTCGGTAGGTTGCTCGGTAGAGGCAACACTTTTGTCAATTTGTTGAACCTCTGATGTAGCCTTTGGTGAATCCTTACTCAGGGTCTCAATTGTAACATTTTCAGTGCTAGAAGGAGTTTGAGAAGTCTATTCCCCAGTGGCCTGAGAAGTAGCTTCTCCTTTTGTAGACTTGTGACCCTCTGTTCCTTGTTCAGTATCCTAAGGGGCCTCAGTTGAAATAGGCTGAGTGACTGGAGGATAGGGCTGAACTTGTTCCAAAACTAACTCACTGGATACCAGTTTGGCATAAGCATTCCCTTCTATCATTTCCTATTCTTGTGCCTCGGTGTCCATGATATCCTCATCAATTTGTATAGTGTCAGCAGGGTTTTGCTCGCTGATATCAGGACCTTGCTCGATGACATCAACTATTTCAACTTCAGCTTGCTCACCAGCATTCTTGATTCGAAATATTTCCTGCCATTTTTCCTTGGTCTCATTCTCTACATCCAAATAATGGTCATTCATCAATTTCAAGGCTCTTTGCTTGACTAGGAATTTTGTCTGGTGGTTTTTTAGATGTTCATTGATCTCATTTACTGACATGTCTAGAAAGAGATGTACCAGACTTCTTTCTCTCATCTTCTTTTCCGAGTCCATGGCATATGTCCACCTATTATCAATATGCAAATACAATTCTTTTAGAAGAGAATTAATTACTTCTAATGGGACCAATTAGAATTTCAGAAGAGTGCAGATTATGGCTTCTTTAATTTGTCTCTTTTCTGCATCATTTTTGGATTCATATTTAACATATTTGAATGCTCCAAATCCACCATCTTGCTTCAGATTAGCATAAAAATTATCAACACTATGTACATCTTCCTTTTTACTCTTGACAATCTGAAATTTACTTTTGTCTTCAGATTTGGTGTCACTAGACTCTTTAGTCAAAATGAGTCTCCAAGTAGATTTCTTATAGGTTTTTGTTACCTTTGATGCGGCAACATTCTTTGGTTTCTTACTCGGTGATGCTGTAGATGATCTTGTGTTTGGGCACTTTGCTGAAGGAGTTGGTGATACCTTTGATGTATCTTGTTTCTTCCTTTTCAAAACTTTCCCTTTAGGAAACTCGGTGCTCAATGTAATAGCTGCCTCTTGGGCTTCAGATTCCTCCTTGGTGATGACTAGAGTGCCCTTGATAGGTGTGGAGGAAGAACCTTCTCCACATTTCTGTGTTAATGCCTTGATCATTTTTGTTGCTTTCCTTGTAGCCTTTGGTACTACAATGCTCATCTTAACTTTCTCTTTAACTTCTTCATATGTACCGTATCTTAGCTCGGTAGCATGCCTTGGTAATGTAAGAAAAGCATCTATCTATTGTTGTGTGATGTCAAAATCAATCTCATAACCTGTAGGTGGCAAAGATTGAGTTCTCGGTTCCACAGCATTGACATAGCAGTAGTCAGTGTCCACTTCAAAGCATATATCATCCTTGTATTTCTCTACTAACTTGGTGGAATTCTATACTTGTTATGCATCTTTTCTTGAAACTTGCTAAAGTAATCATCCATAATATCATTGAAGTTATCACCTAGCTTTTTGATGAAGTCATTGATTTAATGGGTGATTGGTTGGTGTAGCTCCCAAACTACATTACCGACTATTGGAAAGAATTTTTCAAAATAGAAAACCATGCATACCAAAAGTGATCCAAACTTCAGTGTGTTTGCCAAGTTGTTCTTCTTCAGCTTCCTTATGGTGTTTAGATTCTCAAATACGTTTTTCAACAATACTTCACAAAGATCAATTTTCATTTCTTTCTTCACAATTTTATATGCTAAATCGACTGCTGCATAGGGTACACTATTTTCCCTTGCCGATTGGAAGAAATAATAACCTATTACTCTAATAGAAAACTTCATCTCTGCATCTGTGACATTGTTCAATTTCAATCCTCTACAATTAGATTCAACTATGGTTAAAGTGATCAATTCCTTTTGTGATATCATTTTTTGAGCTCCGGCATGATCAAAAATAGGGTAACCGGTGATCAAATGAATAATTTCCTAGGTGAGTTTGAATGGCTGCTCCTCTAACCACATGAAATCATCATGAACTCTACTCAAAACAAACTTGACCCATTGGGGTTTGAAGACTCATGGGTGGGTTAGGGCTTCAGTCAATCCCTTGATTTTAATGTGTTCATACTTGCTATCCAATTTCCCATCGGTACACAATTCATCATATGTGTCCTTGATCTCAACATGAGCTAGTTCCTCAACATGACACTTAGTGAAGAATCTGACATCCTCAACTAGTAAAACCCTATTTGGAATGAGTGAAAATGCATTTTTATCATCTAGTTCAGCTTCTACTTTAGGAGTTAGAGAGTATTTCAGTGAGGGCTTTTCAATGTTCTCAACAACAATGGGCTTGTAGATCTTAGGTGCCATTGCAGATTTCTGATAAATACTAACAAAAGATTCTTAGGGTTTGAAGACTTTTAAATGACAAACACTTTCCACTTAACAAATGTAAAACAAATATTCACAACTGATATGATCGGTAAAATGGCTTGACAATGCATTGTGACTGATGTTAATACCTTGAATTTCGATTCAGAGGAGGTTTGATCGCCTTTGAATCTCTTTGCTATGCTTTCTGAAAACTTGGTAAGTGTAAAATGACCGCGTAAAAGCTTTAAGTACACAATTTTACCTTATCAAGCTCCATGCAATTAGGTTAGAAAACATTAAATGCACTCGGTTCCCCTTAATTTTTATGCTTTTACCGAGTAGCGAGACTTCCTGTATTTACTGACTAGACAGGCTTCCAAAAGACTTGGTAAAATTTTAAATTTCCTAATGCATATTTTGAATTAAGTACATGATAAAATAGGAACTGTTAAGATTTAATCTTGAGAGAATGCAGTCCCTTCATACCTTTGCCGATTAATTTGGAATAGGTGCACCTAACTCGGTAGATAAGGTGGTTTCTTCATTTGACACAATTTCCTTCTTTTTCCAAATCATCTGTAATTTGCCTTTTATTTCCTTAGTGTCTCCTCTAGGTTGATCTCTGCAATCTCTAGCCAAGTGTCCAGCTTTGTGATAATGAAAACATGGCATACTAGGATTTCTCCATGATCTTCGGTTGTTCATTCCAAACCTTATAAAGTAGTTGGCACTTATATGTCCATATCTTCCACAACATTCACACCATATCCTTGTATTGTAATCCCATGGTACTACAGAATACTATTGGTTAGGATCTGTGTGAGTTTGGTAGCCTCTAGTATTTGCTCGGTGTGCAGACCACATATAGTTCTTTTGCTTAAACCAATACTTCTTGGTACTATGCCCATATCTATTGCAGTTTTTACAAAATCCTTTGAATTTTGCCTTTAGATAATTACTAGTAGACTTTGTCCTACGTTGGTTAGATGTGTGACCATATTTATTGCAATTGTGACAATAACCAATAGACCTAGTGACATTCGGTTGCTTACCTTTTCTGATTTGGCACATGTTAGTAGTATGTCCTTGTTTTCCATAGTAGTTGCAAATAGGCTTCTTTCCTTTGATGTTCTTCTTGTTTCTAGCTTTCTTTGATTATTCTCCTCTCTCGTTAGTGTGGATTCCCTTCTCGATAGAGTCTTTTCCTTTGTAACCGAGTCCTGCAACTTTGTTGGGTCTTTTTGTATTCAGTTGCTCATCCAACATCTTTGATGCTTCATAACTTTTCTTTAGTGTTTCTTTAGATTTCTCTCTATTTCAAGTTCATCGGTCAACCTTGATAGTTCAAGTTTTAATTCTTGATTCTCATCATCTTTCAGATTTGATTCATGATGTGCATAACACAATTGATCTGATAGATTTTGTTGAATCCCAGTCAACCTTGTGATTTCATCATTCTTTTCAGATACTAATGCTTTAAGCTATTGTTTTTCTCTTTCTAGATTTCTTACTTTATCCTCGGCTATCCTCAATGCATCAAGATTTTTAGTCATCTGTGTAAATCATCAGATAATCTTCTTTTGTCTTTCAATGATTTTTGCATTTGTCTTTGCATGCCTGCAATCACTTGATTAGCATGATCCAATTCATTTTGAAGATTCACAATTCTTCAAGATTGTCTATAGCCTTCCATTGATAAGATTTTTTTCTTTAGGTTGTTAATCCCTTTTCCAATATTGAAGCTCTGATACTAATTGTTAGGCCCAATATGGAAAGCTAATGTACTGAGAGGGGAGGGGTGAATCAGTACTTCAAATCCTTTCTTCAACAATAACTTTACTGTTATACATAAACCAAAAACTATTGTAACATAACATAAAGCTAAAACAAATAAATAACAATCATACATGATTCACTCCATAACACATATATTTTGGTTACGCAGAAACTCTTGGTTAGAGAGAAAAATTGTGGTGCGGATGACACCCACAACTTCACTACTCCAATAATAAAGGTTGCTCGGTTAGAGCTACATGTTTAGCTATTTCTGATAGCTTACCCTGTTAGGAGTATCAAAATCATTAGATCTACCTTGCTCAAGGATTTTACAACACTTATACTAAAATGCTGCACCTGGTTAAAGGCTTTACAATTTATAGACTTTGTTAGAGTATTTTACCTTGTTAAAGGTTTCTCTTACAACTCAAAATATTACAATAAAATCTTTACAAATATCTGCAACTTTATATCTAAAATGTTATAGCAGATTCTATGTGCTCAAAATGAGATTACCTTGCTTATAGCCTACCTCAGTAATCCATAGATTAACTCAGTAAACCCTTCTGTTTACTCTGTTCCTTGACTGTTCTCTGAAATCCTTCTTGGTGACCTCTGTGTCGCTGACAATCACAATACTCAGTGCTTCCTTATCTATTACACATGTCTTGCTTCATATATCTCTATATCTCATATTTTATCCTTAATCCATGTTGTATAAATAGATTTCTTATGTCAGTGATCTGGTTCATTGCTTCGATCTTATAAACATGATTTATCGAATGAATAACCATACAAAATATTTCATTGGATAGATGACCTCAAGATCATATAAAATCTTTAAGTGCAATTTCCAATGTGAATGGTTTTTTGTTACTTGATCTTGCAACTCGTTTCCCATGTGTGTCTAGGTTCAATAAGTCTGGTAACATGTTTCACTCGGTGTGTGTTAACTCGGTATAATATTTTTGCTTCTCGGTAGACATAGAGTGTTACTCAGTAGACAGCTCGGTGTATACTAGGCTTTATGACTACTTTCTTCTATAACCGACTGCTTTGTGCTTACCGACTGAATATTTCAGTAGTAGTAACCAACTAGAGTATATAGAATGACTTTGGACATAAAACTAATGGCAACTTAGTAAGTAGTAACAACTACCTTAAAGCAAATTCTCTCGATAAGGGGTATGCAATCAATTTAACATGGGAGCATACACTCCACTTAATGTTTCACTTTATGCACACACTATCACATATGATACTCAAGTTACTTTGCAAATTGAGTCTTTTCTTTATAATTTGGTATTTTTATTATTCATGACTCATAAAAAGCAAACTTTACTAGGCTAGAAGATGTGATTCTCTCTCTCTCTTGCCTCTTTCTTAAGATGGCCCTTTTATCTTGATATCAAAGTAGTAAGATCCTAAAGTCCCTTGGGGGCTTGGTGTATCTTGCCTCTTTGATGACTTCATGAAAATATTTCAATGAAAATATTTGTACTTTATCAAGAGTATTCTTAGTCTCATACTCCTACTAAAGTAGGGGCTAAATGTAGCATCCCAAATTGTACTCCCTTACAATTTTATCCTTATTTGGGCCCCCACCTTGTCGTTCATTCCCCAAGGCCTAACTGAAGCCCTAATTATGCTCCCACCATGCACCAAACTCAATATTTTCATCACTTTCATTTTATCCATCAATATCTTGAGACCCTAATTGGTTAGGACCAGGGTGCCCATGCCTTGTTCCTCAGGGGATAGAGAACCCATTCCACAGTCCTCCCAATTAGGTCCCATTTTGGGGCCTCATAATGATAGCATGAAATGGGTGGGAACGTAGATTGCATGTCTACTAATGTCAGAAAATTAATTTGTTTTTTGATCAAACATGTATAAAAGGAGGTGTACCTCTCTCATTTTGACATCCACTCCTAACAATTTTGATCAAGCAATCAAGTATTCATTCAAATTCAAGTGAGAAAGGAATCAATCTTCTTTCAAGAATTGGAATAGAAGTAAAGTCAAGATTCAACAATTAGAGATGACATTCATGTTCTATGTTTTATGAAGACTATCTACATGAAACCCTAATTCTTTGTGAAGACAAAATAAACTTCATAAAAAGATATATGATTAATGTTTTATAATTTTTCAACATTTCACTAGAAATTGATAGTTCTGATACTTAATATAATTATAGATCCAATAGCCAACAAGATGAGAGGGGGGGGTTGAATCATACAAACTTGATCTTCCATAAAAACATTAGGTTCAACTTCGGTAACATATACTTTAGTAATATAACAATAACTGTCAAACATGCAAACTCAAAAGCATAGAAACATCATAAACCTCATAACACCAGATTTAACATGGAAACCCAAATAGGGAAAAACCACTACGGGATTTTGGACCCAGTAAGAAATATACTCTTCTAGAGTATGCTCGGTTAAAAGCAAATCTTGTTAAAGATTACAAACACATTGCTAGATGTGACCCAGTTAAGGGATTTCCCTCAGATCTGTTAGGATCTTCACCTTGTTAGAAGTGACCTTGTTAAAGGATTTCAAACACTCAATCAGAATGTCACCTTCCTAGAGGGTTTTACAAATAAGACTGTTAAGTCCACTCGGTTAAGAGATTTTCTATCACTTTCACAAAATAACAGTAATAAAAATCTATCTGCAACTTCACATCTAAAATTCTAAAGAAGATTCTTATTTGTTCAATACAATCTAGACATAGAACTAATCTTGTCCATCTGCTGGGCTTCTATACTTTGTTATTCAAACAAGTCTTCAAGCTTCTATGCTCGGTAATCACCATGTAGCATCCCTATGCATACACTTGCCCGCATACATTGTTTATCAATAGTTACCTATTTATAAACAATTAGCTAACCGCTTAATCTCCTTGATCACATTTCCCATGATCAATCATAGCCATCAGATCTTCAAACTTGTCCAGGTTCAATGTATCTTTCGATCTGAAAATGTTTTACCCTGCTTAGGAACTTGCATACATTTCTTGGAACTTGTGCCAGGGTATTGTGGTTCAATCTAAACTATAGATCTTCATGTCAACTTTCCTTTGCCATAGATTCATTAACAAACTATATTTATGGCATACCAATCATTCAATCAGTTCCAGCT
The DNA here is from genome assembly GCF_030272615.1 of Cryptomeria japonica. Classification (NCBI taxonomy): domain Eukaryota; kingdom Viridiplantae; phylum Streptophyta; class Pinopsida; order Cupressales; family Cupressaceae; genus Cryptomeria; species Cryptomeria japonica. The sequence continues at coordinate 645,682,648 of NC_081413.1, forward strand.
CATCAGCTTCCTTCATTAAATAACACATGTAACCATTTAATGCATTCTGTTATAGCTTAGTTACACTTCGGTTACAACTCGATAAATACCAAAATTCACTCGATAGACATTCCGCCTTCATTAACCAATAGTGATAACCTTAGGGTTTATCGACTAGGTTCCTTAGGGTTTACTAACTAGGTTTTTTGTTTGATAACATTGTATAGTATTAACCTTTACAATTTACAACATCTGTATGATGTTAAAACAATCTAAACATCATGATCTCATCATTGTTTGACTCGGTAATAGTTGCCCATTGAATACCTTATTCATCCCCTTATTCTTCATAATCTTTATGTGTCTTTTACCGACATCTTTATATTCTTCAAATCATACTTCTCAAGATATGGCAACATCATACTGAATTAGAAAATCAATTTCTTGATATCAATGACAAAATAATAATATCAAGATAGTAAACATCCTTAATCAGTTATATCCATAATCATCAACAATCTTCTCAATGTCTGTTATAATGCTATATTGCCAACAATCTCCCCCTTTGGCATTGATGGCAAAACCAATTGATTTGACCTTAAAAGATTAAAATTGTTGTGATTCTGAAATGCTCTCTTGCTGTCAACAGACTTTCTCCCCCATACATTAGTCTTCTCCCCTTTTTATTAGTCTTCTCCCCCTTTGACAATAATGCCAAAAAGTAGACAACTAAAACATAATTTCTTCCTGTATGAAGTGATTTCCTGCTGTTGTGTATCAATGCAGTCTCGGTCAAAGCATTTGTCTTCAATTCCTATTCCCTATAATATTTTCCTGTAATTTCCTATAAGATTTCTTGTAAACTTTTAGAAAATATCCTAAAGTGTATAAATCAGCATCAACTCCCAAAAGATATTCGATAGAGTCATCAGATTGATGCTTTCACCGAACTTGGTCAGTGAGTAGAAGATAGGGGTAGGACCCTTAACTTACTTCTGAGATATTCAAAAGTGTCCCTTGGTAGTGGTTTGGTGAAGATATCTGCTATTTGTTCCTTTGTGCTAACATACTCCAACACCACTTTCTTCTCTTGAGCTTCTTCTCTAAGATAATGATATTTGATAGAGATGTGCTTTGTCTTAGAGTGCATAATAGGATTCTTTGAAATGTTAATGGCACTAGTATAGTCACAGAATATAGTTACTGGCTTGGTAACTTTCTCATTTAAAACATCCAATAGTGTTTTGATCCATGCAATGTTGGTACAATTCAATGTTGCAGCAACGTATTCAGCTTCTGCTATTGACTGTGAAACATATCCTTGTTTCTTGTTAAGCCAACTCACTAGTCTTTCTCCTAAAAAGAAAGCTCCTCCACTTGTGCTTTTTCTGTCATCAATGTTGCCTGCCCAATCAGCATCAGTATAAACTTTTAAATCAAAATCATTTCCTTTCTGATATACTAAGCCATAATCCTCTGTCCCTTTCAAGTATCTAAAAATTCTTTTGATTGTTGTCATATGTGTTTCCTTAGGATCTGCAGAGAATCTTGCAACTATACCTACTACATGTGCTATGTCTGGTCTGCTATGAATAACATATTGTAGCTTTCCAATCATGGATCGGTAAAGTGTCTCATCAACAGATGCAGATTCATCATTCTTTGATAATTTAAAGTTGGTAGTCATAGGAGTACTTACTGGTTTTGAATCCTCCATTCCAAATTTCTTCAAGATATCTTTTATATATTTGGATTGAGTAATGAAAATCTCATTTTTTATTTGCATTATCTATAAACCTATAAAATACTTTATCTCACCAATTAATGACATCTCAAATTCTTTGCTCATTTCATTTCCAAAGTTCTTGCATAAAGAGTCATTTCCACAAAATATAATATCATCAACAAATATGGCTAAGATCAGTATTCCATTTTCATCATTCTTCATGTACATATTGTTGTTCTCACTTGTCCTTATAAAACAAATCTTAATCAAATAAGAGTGCAATCTTTCATACCATGCTCTAGGTGCTTGTTTCAGACCATATAAAGCTTTGTTCAATTTACATACATGATCTTTATTCTTGTCTTCAACAAATCCTTCAGGTTGTTCAATAAAAACTTCTTCTTCTAATATTCCATTCAAAAATATAGATTTGACATCCATTTGATATACCTTGAAGTTTTTGAAAGCAGCATATGCCAACAATGTTCTTACTCCCTCAAGTCTAGCAACAGGTGCAAAAGTTTCACCATAATCAATTCCTTCTTCTTGAGCATAACCTTTGCAAACTAGTCTTGCTTTGTTTCGAATGACCTCTCTTTTTTCATTTAGCTTGTTTCTAAAAATCCACTTTGTACCGATTACATTTTTGTCCTTTGGTCTTGCGATTAGTGTCCATGTGTCATTCTTCTTGATTTGATCAATCTCTTCTGTCATAGCATTTATCCAATCTTTCCGAGGTTTAATTACCGAGAAGATGGAACCTAATTTGAATAGCCTTTTTAACGAGGACACGGGTAATTCCTCTAATCCTCTTAATGATGAAGAAGCTCTCCATGAGGTTTCTGTAGAACAACTTTTGAAATTGGATAACCAATTTGATGGTTTTCAGCAATGGATGTCTCAAGAGTATCCCGATAGTCAAGCTCTTTCATTAATTGAGGATCTAAAATGTATGGTTCAAAGTGATAAGAATGGAATTGATATTTTGCATGGTATTGCACACATTGTAGATTTGAATGTGATGCCTATGAAGAGTTGTGCTGAAACTTTAGGTTATACACAACCTCCCACACAAGTCAATCATTCTGTTCCTTTAACAACTTCTATTGCTAGCATACCTACCTTTACATCAAACATAATGACTACTTCAATACAAGACATTTTGCCTATGATCACCAGTCATGGGGGCAATCCTTCCTCTTCAATTAACCCTCTTCCTTCATTCAATCCAACTTCTTCATTCATTCCTTCAATGAGTGTTCCTATTACATCTCCACAAATGAACATGACGCAAGGGGGCAATTCATTCAACCATTCCATTCCTCCTTGTAGTGTTCCTCCTTTCCAATCATCTCCTATGACTAACTATCATAGTGTCCCGCCACCTTATTCTCAATCAATACCTTCCTTTAATAACATAATACCTCCATCACAATCTAACACATCTAACATGAACTCCTCGACTGAAGCGACCATTAACAATCTTGCAGAAACTGTCTCTTCTTTACAGCAACAAATTGCCTCTATGAATCAATCTAAGTTTAGTGTGCCCACATTTGATGTTGCGAGCCCACTTTCTCTTGACATTGTTTGAGCTATCCCTCCTAAACATTTTGAAATCCCGCATTTGGAGCTTTATAATGGTAAAGGTGATCCTCTAACACATGTTAAGACTTTTTAAACAATATGTACCGATTTTGCTTATGACCAAAGGTTGCTTGCAAAACTGTTTACTAGAACATTAAGAGATAAATCCCTACAATGGTATTGCTTGTTTCCTTCTTATTCTATTACTTCTTTCAAACAACTTGCAAATGCTTTTATTCAACAATTTCAAAACAATATAAGTACTAAAGTTACTTTGATTGATTTAATGCATTGTAAACAAGGTGTTAAAGAAAAAGTGACTGATTTCATTGGTAGATATAAGCATTTGTGTGCTCAAATTTCCTTTCCAGTGCAAGATTTGATTGATAATAATACTATCTCTGTTTCTGGTGTGAATGATAAAGGCAACACATTTGTAGCTCCTCCTAACCAAAATCTTAAGATTTTTACTGATCCATTACCTTCTCATACCTCTAATGCAATTGATACTAATGATTCCTCTATCTCACTTGATGATCTTGTGTCTATGACTCTGAATGTGATTAACTTTGTAGAGTAGTAGAAAATCCCTAAAGAACCTTCCATCACATTTGATTCCAGTGAAACCATCAGGGCACCTGATGGTCCTTTATACATAGTTGCAAAAGTCAAGAATACACCTTTCCGTGGAGTGCTTATTGATCCTTCTTGCATGGTTAACATCATTACTAAAGAATTTCTTTTTACTTTGCAATTGAATCAAGTGATCTATGACGAAACAAATGTGGTTGTGAAATTATTTGATGCATTTTCTTCTCCTACAATTGGTTCTATTACATTACCTATTGAGGTCCATAACAAATCCCTTGATGTGAGCTTCGCTATTATTCCATCATCCGAACAATTTCGTGTGAAGCTAGGCTATCCTTGGCTATCTTCCATGAAAGCTATTGCTTCTCTTATTCATAAATGTTTGAAATTTCCCCATAATGGTGAAGTTGTTACTGTCAATCATAGTCTCTTTAAACCAGCTGAAAGAACTTCTAGCATTCCTATTGATTATTTTTGGCCTAAACAATTCCAATCTCTTCCTCCGCGAAGTGATCATCTTTTCAAATCTTATCAAAAGTGGAAAACATATATGATCCTATCTCTAAGTGAACCTAGAACACCCAAACTTGATATTCCTATCGTTCTTGAGAAGGAAGTTCTTCCTTTGAAAGATAAAACTAATGTCTTTCCTCAAGAAGATTCCCAACCCATTTCTATGGGTGTGACTATGTCTATATCTAAAAAACTTTCTAAAAGCAAACCTATACCTCCTCGTCATGATGGACTTGGTCTCCTTACTAAACCAAATATTCCTCCTTTATATGGAGCAGTTCCTCCTCCTTCCTCTTATGGAGAGAAGAGACCTTCCTCTTCTCCTATTATCCAGCCTAAGAGACCACAACCCAAACACCCAAGTGATAAGGATGAGAACATTCCTCCTCCTCAATCTTCTCCACTTCCTACTAAGACTAGACAAAATCATTCTGCACATGAACACTGATGAAAGCATTGTCTTAGAGCTCAAGTAGCTGCTTCTCAAACTTTGCAATCTCCAAAAACACCTTCAATAAGCATTATTCCATTTTCTCCTCAGCTGGAAATTGAGCCAAAATCTCCTAAACATAAGATGCATGATGGTCTTGATCCTGTGCGAGTTAAAGATCCTATTTTTATAAATCTTGATGATGATATAGATGAAAATGTTATTCATGATGAAAATGTTACTTCTCTTTCTTCTGATAGTGAATATGAACTTGTTGATGTTGATAACCATTTATCTAATGAATTTTCTAAAGCACTTATCCTAGCTCCTAGACAAGAACAATGTGGCTTGGAACATGAACATAGCCCTTGTTTGGATCTTGCGATAGCTCCATCTGCTATGTTGGATGTTCCTCCTCTAGCATGTTTCCTGCCTTCCCGAAACATCGATCAGTAAGATCGGGGGGTAGATGACATGCTAGACTAGTTTCATTAGCATAGCAGATTTTCTCCTTCTCTCTTTCGTTACTTCTTCTATGTGTTATTCTCATTCTTCTATTTGTTGTCCTTAGTGTTGTCTACTTGAGGATGATGCAAAGCATTGAGATCTCTTTTGGTCTCTCTCATGTTGACTCAAAAGACACGTGTTCCCTTCTTTTAGGTGACCTTCCTTGATTGGGGAATGAAGAACAATTATGCATACATACATATGATATACATGAATTATCATACAACATACTGACCCCGAGGAAAGCGAAGTCACCTCATGCTTTGTGTTTTGTGTCTATTATCCTTGGGTTTATCTCACACTTGGGGGCTAAATCTTTGTGATAACATGCTCCTTTCCCTTCTCATTTCTTACATGTATCACTACCTTAAAGCAATCACCCCCGTTGAGGCATGTGCAATCTCTTTAATGTAGGGGGGCGTACACCCCGTCTATCCCTTCAGGATACTTGAAAATTTCTTGGTGAACTTAGCTTTGCCTTGAAAATTTTTGGTATTTCTCTTGCATGACTCATAGTGAGGGAACCTTACTACTGACAGTCATGGTTCTCCCTCATGATCTTCCCTTTTACTTTGTCAATCGAAGTCGTAAGATCCTTAGTCCGCTGGGGGCTTGGTGTCTTGCCTCCTTGACGTAGTGAAAGTCTTTCAATGTTGTTTTCTTGTACTTTACCGGAAGTATGAGTGTACGCTTATACTCCCACTAAAGTGGGGGCTAAATGTAGCGTCCTAAAATTGTGACACTTGCAATTTCGACTGCATTTGGGTCTTCACGATGGCGATGCAACACGGAACCTGAATGGAGACCCCGAAACTTGTCCGCGACATCAAAAACTGCATTTTTCCAGCACCCTGGCCTGATCCTCCTTGCACCCTGCTGTCCCTGGAGGTGGGACCATGGCGCCCAGCGCCCTAGTCCTTCAGGACTAGGGTGCCCAGTGCCCTGGTCCCCCAGGACCATGGCGCCCAGCGCCCTGGTCCCTGGCACTATTTTGGGCCCGGTCTCTTATGGGGCTTCAGGTCTTTTATGTTTGCAAATTGGAAAATAATGTTTCCTTGTCAGCCCAAGGTTGGAAAAATCAGTCTTTTAACCCTAATTGGCAAGTATATAAACTACATTTCCTCTCCCATTTTGAAAAAGATGGAAAAAAGGCGGAAGTGATACTCAAACGTTCAAACATTCAAGCATTCAAGCATTCAAGCATTCCTTCAAGCAATTGATCATTCTAAGTCTCCATTCAAGGCTAAGTGTTGCATTCAAGACAAGGATTCAACCATTGAAGAGGAGATCACTTACAACATACAACATACAACATACAACAACATTTACACCTTCGCATGTAAGAATACAAACATTCTTACAACAAGGTATCAAGTACTTGTTTACATTACAATGATTTACATTTACAGCATTTCTCATTTCTTGGTTAATTCCAAAACTGGGGTTTGACCTAAGGGCAAACCCCTAATCCCTAACCCCCCAATCTTCTTCGCTTTTCTGTGTGTAGGTTGTAGGTACGCGGCTGAAATTGAAGATCTGGAATCCTCGTGCAAAGACGAATAGATCCCCCTTTGTTTCGCGGATTTTTCGGAGGACCGTGTGCACGCTGAGTGCCATCGTCCCGTCAACTTTCACTCAAATTTGCAAGACAACGTCGTCTCGACATTTTACTGCTAATTCCAGGTCCGCAGCTTCATCCTATAACCCTATCTCAGTTTATAAGTGAATCTTTCTCACTTTTCTTGCATTCCTAGCTTAATCCTCCTATCTACATTCTTTACAAAAGAGGGTAGCCTTGCTGTCTTAACCCTTGAAACTCATTTAGAATCCAGTCTTGCATTGTGTGGGATTGGATCTTGTGGGTTTCAACCCCTCTTTTGAATGTAAAGTCTCTCCTAAGTGAAAATTGTCAACCCTAGTGACCTCCCTTCTCTCTCCTTGGAGTTGGAGAGGGGAGAGCAACTAGGGTTCGATTTTCCGCTTTACAGATATCAAACATGTGTTCTGTCTCAGTTTGTTCCTTGTCATCACTGGATCATCCTTATCTCCTATAATCTAACTTGGTGCATGATGTCTTCTGACATACTTGGCTAATACAGGGTCGATAGGCTCTGTATGATCTTCTTCATCACTCGGTAACTGGATATTCTCTTCATTTTCTTCAACAGTCTTCTTGACAAGACTTCTCAATTGAACATAGACAAATTCGTCATAGTCTTTTGGTTCCTTGAAATTTCCTTCATCATTTCTTTCTGCAAATTCATCAATTTTCACATTTGCACTTTCTACTATTTTGTTAGATGATTTGATCAGACATTTAAATGCTTTACTTCTAGAAGAATAACCTAGAAATGTTCCTTCTTCACTCTTCTGATCAAACTTGCTATTTCTATCATCTTTGTGAACATAGCATCTACTTCCAAATATTTTAAAATAACTTACATTAGGTTTCGTATCGTACCAGCTTTCATATGGTGTCTTCAAAGTACCTTTCTTCAATTGTACTCGATTCAGAGTGTAAACTGCTGTGCTTATTGCTTCTCTCCAAAATGTTTGTGGCACCTTCTTTTCAATCATCAGTGTTCTAGCACAATCCACAATAGATCTGTTTCTTCTCTTAGCTATTCCATTCTGCTGTGGAGTTCTTAGTGCAGAGACTTGTCTTTTAATACCATGATCATTGCAGAATAAGTTGAATTCATCAGATGTGAACTCTCCTCCTCTATCTGATCTAAGACATTTCAGTTGTCTTCCTGTTTCATTTTCAACTCTTGCCTTGTACCATTTAAACATTTGAAAAGCTTCTGATTTTTCTTTTAAAAACATTACTGACATCATCCTTGAATAGTCATCCACAAATAATATGAAATATTTATCACCATAATAAATTTGAACTTTCATAGGACCACAAAGATTAGTGTGCACTAGATCTAAAATTCCCTTAGAAGTGTAAGACTCACTTGTAAAGCTTGATCTTGTCATCTTACCCATATGGCATCCTCGGCACATAGCATTCTCAGATTTTTCAAGACTCGATAGACCTCTTACTCGGTGCTTCTTACTTATTTTGATCAAATTATTAAAATTTACATGACAAAACCTTTTATGCCATAACCACGTATCATCTATCTTTTCATATAAACACTTGTTATGAGTTGATTCAAGGTGAAATGTGTTACCTTTTGTTTGTGTCCTAGTAGCAGCTAACTTTACATTCTTGTCATGAACTTTGACAATTCCTTTCTGTAATTCTATTCAGTAACTGTAGCGTCCTAAAATTGCGACACTTGCAATTTCGACTGCATTTCGGTCTTCACGATGGCGACGCAACACGCAACCTGAATGGAGACCCCGAAACCTGATAACGACACTAAAAACTGCATTTTTCAAGTACCCTGGCCTGAACCTCCTTGCACCCTGCTGTCCCGGGAGGTGGGACCAGAGCGCCCAGCGCCCTGGTCCCTGGGTCCTATTTTGGGCCCGGTCTCCTAAAGAGATTGCGGGTCTTTTTGTTTGCAATTTGAAAATTACATTTCCTAGTCGGCCTAAGGTCGGGAAAATCAATCTATCAACCCTAATTGACAAGTATATAAACTACATTTTTCCTCTCTCATTAAGTAAGTGAGAATAAGATGGAAAAGGCGTGGAAACTATACTCAAGCATTCAAGCATTCAAGCAATTGATCATTTCAAGTCTCCATTCAAGGCTAAGTGTTGCATTCAAGACAAGGATTCAACCATTGAAGAGGAGATCACATACTACATACTACTACAACATACAACAAACAACAACATCTAAACCTTCGCACATAAGGATACAAACATCCTTAGAACAAGGTATTAATACTTGTTTTACATTACAGTCATTTACATTTACAGCACTTGCTCATTTCTTGGTTAATTCCAAAACTGGGGTTTGACCTAAAGGCAAACCCCTAATCCCTAACCCCCCAATCGTCTTCGCTTTTCTGTGTGTAGGTTGCAGGCACGCGGCTGAGATTGAAGATCTGGAATCCTTGTGCAGAGATGAACAGATCCCCCTTCGTTTCGCGGATTTTTCGGAGGACCGTGGCGCCGGGCGCCATCGTCCCGACAACTTTTGCTCAAATTTGCAGGACAGCGCCGTATCGACATTTTACTGCTAATTCCAGGTCCGTAGCTTTATCCTATAATCCAAACTCAGTTTATAAGCGAATCTTTGTCACTTTCTATGCATTCCTAGCTTAATTCATCTATCAACATTCTTTACAAAAGAGGGTAGCCTTGCTGTCTTGACCCTTGAAATTCATTTCGCATCCAATCTTGCATTATGTGGGATTGGATCTTATGAGTTTCAACCCCTCTTTTGAATGTAAAGTCTCTCCCTTGAGTGAAAACCATCGAATCCTAGCGAACCTCCCTTCTCTCTCCTCGGAGTTGGAAGAGGGGAGAACAACTAGGGTTCGATTGCGATTTTCCGCTTTATAGTAACCTATGTTGTTTAGCTATGCTACACTCAACAAATTGTATTTCAAACCTTCAACACAATAAACATCATTGCATCTTGCATTGTCAAGAAGTGTTATAGATCCTTTACCTTTCGCCGGACATGGTGCATCATTACCAAATCTAACATAGCCTCCATCATAATCTTCTAATATAACAAACTTGTGTTTATCTCCTATCATATGATGTGAACATCCACTATCTATGATCCAAGAATCATTAGTGTTTATGTAAGATATTAGGGCTTTTTATTCATACCTTTCTTCTTCTGATCCATCTTTGATAGCCACATAAACTACTTCCTTTGTATCAGTTTCATCTAATTTATCATCATTGGATCCTCATCAACTATTAAAAATGTCTTTTTATCTCTTCTTCTAAAGTCTCGATATCCTCTGTAATGATTATCTTTCTGTCTATCATCTCGGTAATCTCTCTTTTTAGTAGAATCTTTGTCAGGACAGTTAGAAGCTATATGTCCTATCTTATCACAATTGAAACATTTCAAAGGTAGCTTTCCTTTATACTTACCTTTGCCTCTTGGTAACCTTCTGGCTAATAGTGCTTCAAACTCTTCCTGCTTTCTAATTTCCTCATACAGTTCGTGTACTTCTTCCATGTTCTTACGAAATCTTTCACTTGCTCTACTGTGATCTCCTTCAGAGTACTTATAATTTCTTTCATTGTAATCATTAGATTCATCAAGATGAAAAGAACTAAATGTAGATTCAACTTTATTTACCAAAGATCCACTGTTATCAAAGTTACTTAATTCAAATGCATGTAGCTTACCAATAGTAGCATCTAAAGAAACTAACATATTAGGTACAGACCTCAATTCATTGATTACAGAGACTCAAATTGCATAAGCCGGTAGAAGGGTTCTTAACAACTTACTTGTTATATCCTTTTCTTCAATAGTTCCACCTACTCCTTTGATTTGATTGACAATCTCCTTTAATCTTGTACTGTACTGAGTTATGTTCTCACCTTCATTCATCCTCATAGATTCAAGTTTTCCTCTTCAACTATCTACTTTTTCTCTTTGAACATGTTCATCTCCTCCATATACTGATATGAGCTTATCCCACATTGCCTTTGCATCATTGCAGCCTTCTAGATCATTAAACTCTGAGTCGGTTAATACAGATGTTATTTCAATCATTGCTTGAATATGTTCTTGCTTTGCCTTTATCTCTTCCATAGTCAATGGATAGGTGCTCGGTGTAACAAAATAATTCTCCAGATAGTACACATCATATTCTCTAACTCCTGATAGATGTAGCTTCATCCTTTTCTGCCATGTAGAGAAACTTGACTTGTTCAGCTTTGGTACATCCCTCTTATACATCTTTGGATCTTTAACTCAAGTGCCTTTAAACTTTTCTTCTAGAGTCCAAAGCTCTAATACCAATTGATAGTTCTAATACTTAATGTAAGTACAGATCCAATAGCCAACAAGATGAGAGGGGGGGGTGAATCATACAAACTTGATTTTCCATAAAAAACATCAGATTCAACCTTGGTAACATATACTTTAGTAATATAACAATAACTGTCAAACATGCAAACTCAAAAGCATAGAGACATCATAAACTTCATAACACCAGATTTAACATGGAAACCTAAATAGGGAAAAACCACTGTGGGATTTTGGACCCACTAAGAAATATACTCTTCTAGAGTATGCTTGGTTAAAAGAAAATCCTGTTAAAGATTACAAACACATTTCTAGATGTGACCCGGTTAAGGGATTTCCCTCAGATCTGTTAGGATCTTCACCTTGTTAGAAGTGACCTTGTTAAAGGATTTCAAACACTCAATTAGAATGTCACCTTGCTAGAGGGTTTTACAAATAAGACTGTTAAGTCCACTCGGTTAAGACATTTTCTGTCACTTTCACAAAATAACAGTAATAAAAATCTATTTGCAACTTCACATCTAAAATGCTAAAGCAGATTCTTATTTGTTCAATACAATCTAGACATAGAACTAATCTTGTCCATCTGTTGGGCTTCTATACTCTGTTATTCAAACAGGTCTTCAAGCTTCTGTGCTCGGTAATCACCATGTAGCATCCCTGTGCATACACTTGCCCACATACATTGTTTATCAACAGTTCCCTATTTATAAACAATTAGCTAACTGCTTAATCTCCTTGATCACATTTCCCATGATCAATCATAGCCATTAGATCTTCAAACTTGTCCAGGTTCAATGCATCTTTCGATTTGAAAATGTTTTACCCCACCTAGGAACTTGCATACATTTCTTAGAACTTGTGCCAGGGTATTGCGGTTCAATTTGAACTATAGATCTTCATGCCGACTTTCCTTTGCTATAGATTCATTAACAAACTATATTTACGACATACTAATCATTCAATCAGTTCCAGCTCATCAGCTTCCTTCATTAAATAACGCATGTAACCATTTAATGCATTCTGTTATAGCTTGGTTACAACTCAGTTACAACTTGATAAATACTAAACTTCACTCGGTAGACATTCCGCCTTCATTAACTGATAGCGATAACCTTAGGATTTACCGACTAGATTCCTTAGGGTTTGTCGACTAGGTTCTTTTCTTGATAACGTAGTATAGTATTAACCTTTACAATTTACAACATCTGTATGATGTTAAAACAATCTAAACATCATGATCTTATCATTGTCTGACTCGGTAATAGTTGCCCATTGAATACCTTATTCATCCCCTTATTCTTCATAATCTTTCTATGTCTTTTACCAACATCTTTATATTCTTCAAATCATACTTTTCAAGATATGGCAACATAATACTAAATTAGAAAATCAATTTCTTGACATCAATGACAAAATAATAACATCAAGATAGTAAACATCCTTAATCAGTTATATCCATAATCATCAACAATCTTCTTAATGTCTGTTATAATACTATATTGCCAATAGAAATGAAATCATTTCCATTACAATAATTCATTTATATTTGATGGTTAATTCCTAAATGGGGGTTTGACCTAAGGCAAACCCCTATTTCCAACCATTTTCCCTTCTCTACTTTGTGCAGGAATAGGTACAGAGCTACAATTCTCAAGATTGACATTATTCACAGAGACGAACAAATTCTCTTTTGGACGGCGAAAATTTTAGAGGATTAAAATGATGGGCATTTTGGTCCCAACAATTCAGGACAACCTTTTAGGAATTGATCCCAACACTCACATATTGCTTAGATCTGGGTTTGTGGCTCTGTTTGATGACTGTAGCTAAATTTTTATGCACAATTACTTCAATTCACACACATTTACCATAATTTCAATATTATTAATCAAATTCATTCAATTTAAAGGGAAAGCAAAGGCACTTCTAAAACCCTTGGAATCTGATCAAAATCTAGATCTATCATAGCTAGATCTATCAAGTTCTATCATTCCCTAATGTAATGGTACCTAAGCAAAAATTAATGGTTTTACTACATCATTGGGTGAAACCCTAATATTTTCACCTATTATAGGTCCTATTCATATTCAAACAATGTGGCTCATGGAGAGATATATGGAGGTTTGAAAATAATTTGTGAGGCAAGAGGATTGACTAGAAGGGTCCATGGTTCAGGAGTACATGGTTTTCCAAGAAATGGTTCATTTGAGTTAGTACTTACCTTAGTTGTATCTTGAAGCTCCACAATTATAGAATTATAACTAACCTCAATCATTTGAAGGAGAAAAATTAGAGGGCCAAGGGACTTCAAAGAGGATAAAAGGTACACAAACATGTTGGAAGTAGTTATTTTTATCTTAAATTTTATAATACATGGATTTAAATCATTATTAATTTATTAAACAATTGTATTTTTTTATTGTAGATGATAAGGAGTGGGAGGCATTACATTTCTATATTGCATACAATTTTGACTTTATGTTGGAATGGATGGAGAAGTATGTCGAACAAAAGAAATTAGAAGATGAAAAGACATGAGCCAAATATATATAATATACATGGTCAAAAATTTCCTCGAGGATTACTTGTAAGCCATAAAAGAAAATGATCAGAGAGATGTTCATGGAATTGGCTAAAGACCAATATTGAACATGAGACAACAAAAGGGGGGAATAAAGTGACACAACAACAATTGAATTTTGTGAAAGGATCTATAAATGGGGAGGTGATACATATATATTAACATATTGGAGATATTTAATAAGCTGTCTTTTAAATTTATATCCTTGAATTTAATTAGTTAATATTTATATGAATTTAGGTAACATATTACAAAGGAATGTGGAATTTTGGTCAACATTTTTGCATTAGAAAAGTTTATGAAAAGAGAAACTTATGATTATGGAGCTTCAACATCATTTAAGGTGGAATTTTGTCTACATGCAAATGATAGACAACCAATCACAAGAACACTTTTCTATTATGTAGTGTTAGAGGATATTATAGAGCTTGATTTTGTCTTTCAAGAAAGTTATTTTTTGTGTTGAATGGTAGAATCTTATCAAAGTGGGCGAAGGAAAAACTATCTTGTTGCACAACAATGAATTTCATATGATCAATAAATCTAGGTTTGAAGCCACTTCTAAACCTTATGTGTTTTCAAATCAATGTGACCAGATATCTCTCATTCCAAATTTAGAACAATTTGGTTGGTCATTTGTGATTGATTATGATCCAAGAGGACGAAGAGTAACATTTGTTCAAGATGTAGAGGATCATGATTTACTTGAAGATGTAGAAGTCCCACCTAAAGATGTATATGGTGAAGATGGAGATGATGAAAATTTTATTGTCAATGATGCATATGACAAAGATGAAGTTCATGATGAGTTTATTAAAGTGTCTTGAGGCCGTGAGCCACCATATGAGCATCAAGTCCATGAAGATGATGAATTTATTAATTTTCATTTACCTATAGTTGAAGGTAATGAAGACCATGAAAATGATGGTGTTAGTTTATTTGTGGATTTAGGCCCCTTTAATGATGGGGTGCATATGCCATTAGATGATGAAATTTCATGTGACAATGCCATTGTTTGATCACTATGTTCACTTTAAGATGGTTGCGAGGATTCTATACAATATAATTAAATCTTTATAGAAGTATTGAGTTTTTAATTATATACAAAATGTAATGAACATTAAGTAATTTGAATATTTTATTAGTGGATGTTTGTAATGTCAATACATATAACTTGTTTTTTTATTTCAATTGGATAAGTTTTTGTTTCATATTATTTTTTTACTTCTTTAATCTTTTACTTGAAAGACACATTTCTATTTGGTGGAGGTACATGATATAGAACACCTCAATTTCTTAATTAAAATTTTGAGAAACTTTACACAATAAACACCTAGGCACTTTATGCAATCAACACCTCGACAAGAGAAACACATTATTATAAACTAAAAATAAATTACAAGTTGAGTATTGTTTATGCCTTTTTATGTACTAAAACATAATGAAATTTGTGTATGCTATTGTTCAAGTGCTAGTGAATTTAAATTGTGCTACTAATATTAGTTGCATATGTTCTCTAATCAATATTTTCTTATTTTTATGTCATTATGTGTTTTTCTTAAGAATGTGACCATGGGTGCTACTGATTGTGCTAAAGGGGATCCGTTGATCTTAAATGCTTTAATTGAAATATTAAAAAATGGACAAGGGCAATACATTACTATGATGGTGCATGAGGTAAGCTTCAAAATTATCTTTTATAGGCTCAATTATTTTATGTTCACTATTATATTATCTTAATTTATATTTGTATAATGCAATCCTAGTGGACATTTGGAGGAATTGATTATGTGTTGCATTGATGTCAACACTAGCTGTTTTGGATGCTTTACAAGCACCCTTCTAGTCTCGATAGGTTGAGTGGTTTCTAGTTGGTTTGGATCCGACATGATCCGGTAGGCTCTAGTATGGTTTGGTTATGGAATTGGCTATTCATGATACTCATATTCATATTCAGTAAGTTGGTTTTGGTCTGGTGATCAGATGTTATCTTGTTTTCTTAGAAGCTTGGCTTGTGGTTCCAACAAGGGTTTCACTGACAGAGCTTTTGATGAAGATCTATGATGATATGCATAAGTGGTGTAAGTGCACCTTCTAGTGGAGATTCAGGATGTTGTTGGTGAACATGTTTGAGACTTGTTAGATGAAGAGCATTGCTTTAGTGTGTAGACCAAAATTAGGTCCCAGTTGATCTAGGTTATGGACCAACTTAATGTAACATGTGGATTGGACCTCTTGATGTGTTTCTAGGATGTCTTATGTGTTGGATATTATTTGTTTGGTCTAAGGCCGAGATGTTTTGTAATTATGTAATTGGTTTATTGTCTAGTGGCCAACCTGATTGTTTATGGTCGAGGGTTTGTATATATATGATGTAATATCTCATTGTAGATCATCGTGGTTATGGGATATGGATATGTAATGTATGAATAATGTAATATCATTTAGGCAGAAGATTTGGTTGATCATTGGAGATCGAATTGGCTTTATATAAGAGGATTTAGTCCTCTAGTATTGAGCTTAACCAAAACTGTACTCAAGCATAAGAGATGTTATCTTTGTAGTTCATTCATTCTTCCGGATTGTAGTCTAGATTTATATGTAGTCAATGAGACTCCTTTTGTGATGAGCAGTGTGCTCTAGGCTATTGACTTTTCTGAAAGTGTAGGCCCCTCAATTATAATTCACATACTTGCTAAAGAAGTATTATCTGACTGTGGGTAGGCTTCCCACCATGGTTTTTCCCTTTATTGGGTTTTCAACGTACAAATCTTGGTGTCATATGGATGGTATTTATTCTGTGATTATTGTTTATGCTTTGGTTTAACTACTATTCTAGTATTTGGTTTATGCATTCCGGTATTAATTTTTTGGGTTCTGGTATTAAAATTTTGATTGTTAAGGTTTCGATAATCTGTGACAGTTGATTCACCCTTCCCCCTCTCACTTGTCTTTTGATTATTTGAACTATCTAACAATTGGTATTAGAGCATTGGTCCTCTCCGCAAAAAGCTTAACCACTTGAGGAAGAACCTATGGCGTCTAACAGTTCAAGTTCATCCAATTCATCTGGAGCTATCTTTCATAGAGATATTCCTAGGCTTGATGGAACAAATTACACAATATGGAAGATTAGGATGGAGACTCATCTGAGATGTCTTGGTAAGGAGATTTGGGAGATCACACAGAATGGAGTCACACCTCATAATTTGATATCTATCAATCCTCCTCTGATAAACCTAGATAAGGAGCTTGAGAATGATTATAGAGATGATTATAGAGAGAGAGAAGCCCTCTTGTGTGCACTTTCTGATCAACAAATAATGAGATTAAATGACAAATCATCTGGAAAGGCTATATGGGATAAGTTGGAGACTCTTAATGAAGGTGACCCTACCGTGAAGATTGCAAAACTTGATGGTTACTAGGTGAGATATGAAAACATAAAGATGGAAGAAGATGAAAGGATTAATGCATTCATAGAAAGGGTAAATGATATTGTTATGGGAATTCAATGTTGTGTTGGAACTCTAAGTGAAGATGAAATTGTTTTGAACGTTTTAAGATCACTACCACTGGCTTATAAGATGAAGGATACTACTATCAATAAGTTAAGAAAAATGGCTAATACATCTGTCAATAAAGATACCTTGGTTGGGAAATTATCTGCTTTTGAGCTTAAAGAATTCGGACCTTCTAGAACTGTGAAGTTTGAACCTTCTTTTCATGCATCTACATCATCAACTGGTAAGCAAGATTGGAAAGCTTTATATGAAAAAGAATTGGATAATATGAAGAGAGAAGATGAAGAGTTTGAGAAACTTGAAGCACTATTTGCTAGAAGAGTACCTAAAGGACCGACAAGAAGTAAGTATGAAGGAAAAGCACCTTTTAAATGTTTTACATGTAATAAGATTGATTATTTTGCATCTAGATGTCCTGAAAGGAATTCAAGATTTGAAGAAAGAGTTAGAAGATCTTTTAAGCCTAATCCTGGATATAAGAACAAGTATTAATACTATATACACATAAAAATTGGCTATGAGAAATTAAATAAATATTCTATATTTATTTAATAATTATTCTTCTATTAAATAGTTAATTTGAAAAGATTAATTTATTTAATTCATTTCGTATCTTTTTATTAATTAATTCATCTATCCTATTCTTCTAATTAATTAAATATCTAATATTTAATTATTCCTCTAACCAAGTTAATTAAATATCCAATATTTAATTATCTCCTCCAAGCAATTAAATATCCAATATTTAATAGTTATTCTCCTATTCTATAGTCTCAAATATTAAATAATTCTCAAAATTATTTAATCCTTTTTCCAACTCATCTTCCATCTCTACTTCATCTTCCCTTTTCCAACTCATCAAACATGTGGCTAAGGAAATTAATATTTCTTAAATATTAATTTATCATTTATCTCCAACTTCCAAACTTAATGAAAATTGTGTACGTACACACATTTCATAGCCATTTCCTATATTCTCTCCAACACCCATACATCTTAGGAAGGACTTGAGTTCACTTGTCCTTTCATGCCTAAATCTTCTCCAACCATCCCTAGATTCTCTCAGTTAGCAACCCAGTCAAGGTGAGATGAGTGACACTTGTCTTCTCCTTCCCCATTTCTCTCAACCTTCATCTTTGCTCATAGCCATCCAAATCTGTAGATCTGATTAGGATCGTTGATCTGGGCCACATCATCTAATCCTCTCAAGGTCTATAAAATCAAGAGCTTCAGTTGAGAGAGTTAATCTTCAAGTTGAGTCTTCAAAATAGTTTTCAATCAATCATATGCATCCGTGAGTTTTTGAAGCAATTAGAAAATAACAAATATCATTTTAGCAATGTAATCATATAACATAATCATTTTATCATAATCATGTAGCTTTGCATATCATACTATCAGTTAGCTACAAGTTATCAATCCATTCTTCATATGCCATCTTGTAAGCCAATAGTGCATTGTCTGAGAGCACACCATTTGCAACCAGGAATAGTGAAGTTAGGACACAATGAGACATAAGACATGAAGGTAAAATAATGTTTTATTTTAATATGTATTTCATGTAGTTTCATTGGTTGAATTTGGATTTCTTGTAGCATTTCCATTTGTATTTTGTGAAACTAACTTATTACAGGTAATATTCTAAGGATGAAATTCAAGCTCACACATTTTGGCACCCACCATGGGGCTGGACCTCACATATACCTTTAAAAATCTTGCAAAAAAAAAAAATTAATGTATTTGTAATGTAGATTCATGCATGTGTGAATTTTAACAGCGCTTTTGTTCAATAGGTTAGCGCATTTGTATCATAGGTTAGCACGTATGTCATATTGGTTAGCGCTTTTGTCCATAAATCAACACTTTTGCATCATAGGTTAGCACATATGTCATGTAGGTTAGCGCTTTTGTCAAAAAATCAATGTTTTTGCATCATAGGTTAGTGCATATGTCATGTAGGTTAGCACTTTTGTTTGAAAATCAGTGCTTTTGCATCGAAGGTTAGCATTTTTCTGACGTAGGTTAGTGCCTTTGTAACAAAGACTAGTGCATTTGGCAGATAGTTTAGCGCAATGAAAAATTTGTAACTGTGATTTGAAATTAGGCTTGTGGAAGCCCACCTAAGGTTTTTCACTAACTTTTTTTTTATTATTATTACAGGTTTCTAACAATTTCTTGCAGATTTGGAGGAGTTAAGTTAGAATTTAGTGATTTCTTTTCTAGCTTTTTCAAAGTTGGTTAAAAAGAACTCATATTTCCTTTTGGGTAAAAAGAACTTCATTTTTCAATTTGGTGTTCTAAAAAGTACCTCACTTGTTTTTGGGCTCTAAAAATAATCACATTTGCAAGGTAAAAAGAATAACAAATCAAACATTTACTTTCTTGCAAAGTTAGGATTCACACCTCAAATTTTGGGCTCTAAAAAGAACAACAATCTTTCATTTTCTTGTAAAGGTAAAAAGCACAATCAATCTTATTTATGCAAGTTAAAAAGAATAATCAACTTGTCCATTCTTACAAAGCAAGTTACTTTTTGCAATGATTTTCATTTTGTTGACTAGGATTTCCAAATTCCTAGTTTATAAAATCATTTTCTATGAAGAGCTAAAATAAACACCATGTTTGTTGGAGCAACATCTCCAAGTAGAGGATAGATCACATTGCTATGGAAAGTTAAAAAAAACACTTATATTCTGTGTCTCGAAAGTGGTAGGTATATGCTCTCCTCTTAATTGGGTGACCAAAAAGCCAAACCCACTCTTTTATGCTTTCTTTACTTTCAAGCAATTAAAATCCTTTAGAGGGTCTGCCTTCACGAGCTGCCTTGAGGAGGCCAGTGAGAGGGGAACAACCTAAAGTGGAAACGAGCTAATACCGAGTCCTTCCAATCCACTGTAAATAAATCATGTTTGTGACGAAAGTGCAAACAACATGTGCTGATAAGTTCATATCGACACTATGTTTCCCCATAAACCCTGTGGAGTGTAACCTCTATAGGTTGGGAACCTTCTGTATTTACAGAGTTGAAAGTGCCGCATGTATGGCTACATGACCAGAAGACTTTACTAAAAACCACTTGTACTAATTGTCAAAAACCTTCTAGTTATTGGCGCAGGAGGTCGGACCTCTGAAGTGGCTCACATACATACAATTCCTAGTAGAGATATAAAGTTTGCCATGGGGAGATTTCATGAAAACTGGTGTTTGGCTGCCCCAAAGAAGTGAGTGCCGAGGGTGGAGCTAGTGAGGTCAAGCATCTAAATATCCACTTTGAATAGCGTAGCCTCGGAGGAAACTCCATGTGAGATTCAACAACTATTGTCCCAGCCTGCCATAGGGATTGTACTTGCTTGTGTTTTTCATTTATTAAAAAATGTGTCTTCTATGTCTGTAACATGTTCCAAATGGTCAAAAATTGAAGAAAATTATCATCTACAAAAGATCAAAAATCAACAAGTTACTGAAAAAGTGTGATCAAAAGGGTAAAACAAAAAGCATTCCAACACTTGAAACATCAAATTAAAATCAAAGTATCAAAACATCAAAATAATTCTTGAGGTAGGTTTTGTCTCTAGACCATCACGTATTTTCAAACTAGCTCAAACAACTAGGTTGCTAATCCTACAGGTTATTCCCAAAAGGTTATATAAACATCAACATTCAACAAGCTATTGATTCAAACATTTTAAGTGCAAAAATCAACATCCTTGTCAAGTCTCTTATCAGGATAACCAAATCCTCTATCATGAAGCTTGATCAATCTATACTAGGTTCCTAATCTTGGATATATCTTTCCTATTTTGAACTTTGGTTACATCAAAACCAAAATTGCACCAACATTGGAATCAAACTTGTAAACTGTCAAATGCTTATATGACTTTTAAGTATCACCTTAAAAAAATAAAACCCAGTTATAAAGCTACTAAAAAAATGATACGATTCTTGTATATCAATCGCAAGATCTTATTAAAACATAGGACATTCCTACACCATTTTCGTCACTACTTACGTGGTTGTGGTACAGAATTTGACGGTGAAACTCTACAAAGACGTGCTTTTCAACAAAGAGACGCTTTATCCCAATGAACAAACAATAGTGGTAAGATCTGTAGACATCTAAAAATGGTCAACGCTTGCAGAGTCATACTTTAACATTGGCGCATTGCCTTATTTTAGGTTTTTGTGTCGCATTAACTTTCTTCTATGTCACGCACTTGGTCTTTATCATTTGCGAGCATCGAGTCCTTCTGCATTCTTCATTTGTCCCGCTTTCAAATTTGGTCTTGTTGACAACAATCTCCAGTCATGATTTTGATCAATCTTATCCTGTCGCATCAATGTGCATCTTAATTTGTCATCATTTTGGACATTGTCAATCCTAATTAGGGTTTTGTTCTCTTATTAATCTTGTCATTTTGTGATTGATTTGACATCGATCGTCGTCCTTCTCAATCATGACAGTTTGGATCAATTTGTCATTGTTCCTTGTCAATTGGCACATTTATTAATCAAATCATTCGTTAGCATTGGTCCTTTATCAAGTCAGAATCATGATCAAATTGAATTGATATCAATTATCTTTTGTCAAGACCTAATTATCATTCTTGCATTTTCTAATTCATCTTCTAGGGTTTCATGATTTATTCATTTAACCTTGTTTGTCATTTCTCCCTCTAGGACTAATAAATTGTTTATTTATCCTAAGTCTTCTTGTCACAATTAAATGTTCATTTAATTGGCTAATTATTCCTCTTTTTGTGAATTAATTAATAAATGACAAATTATTAATTAATTTACCTAATTTTCCAATTCACCTAATTTCCTAATTTTCATCAATTTCTAATTCCCAATTTCTAATTCCTAATTCCTAATTTCCTCATTTTTCTAATTTTCTAATTTCTAATTCACCTAATTTCAATTCTCTCCTATTTTCCTCCTAATTTCAATTTGTCATAATTTGTCATAATTGACAATCAATCAATTTTGACATAGAAATTTGTCATAGCAATTTGTCATGAATTATCAATCAATCAATCTTGCATAGAAAGTGCAAATTTGTCATAATTTGTCATATTTGTCATTCTTGATTTGCAATTTCCATTTGAATCTCATCATGCTAATCTAATCATTTCTCCAATTTATCTATAAATTGGATGAATTTCTTCAATCCCAAGTAATAATCACTTTTTTGAATCACTTTGTCGAATCAATCATGCTTTGAGTATTCTTGTGCCAATGACAATCTTGCTTTCACATTAGGTTTATGCACTTGAAGGTGAGATCCACAAACAACGGCTATTTGAAGAAGAAAGGAGGACAATGGGGCCGCATGAAGGAAACATTCAGATTTGCATTTGGTTTGCTTAGTTTTTAGCTTTGAATGTTTTGATTTCATGTCTTTATTGAGTGTGTTTAGGATTGATCATTGCATTTGAACTTTTGTGATTGAGCTAGATTAATATTGATTTGCTTGTGATGATTTTTGAATTTCCTAGCTACAAGATCAATAAAACATATCTTCCTAAACCAATAATCACCTATTGATCTTGTCCTTGGGAACTTTTGACAACTTTGAAATAAACACATGCCAGTTTGGACTAGAGCCCAACACGAACAACTTAGAAAATAACAACAAATGGAGGAAGAAGGTACTCCTATATTCCAGACTTTTGGATTTACCATCGTTGACGAAGAAGCAGTCAATAGCACCATTAGAGACCTTGAACAAGATTTCAAATTTGATAGGCTAATGGAAAAATTGTTGGCAAAACAAAAAGAGAAATATCTCTTGATGTTGACAAAATCTGGAACTAAACTACCACAAGACTTTAACATAGAAAGCTTAAAACAAGATGCGGAAGCAAGTAACACCCAAAACACAGATGAGTTGAATAGCGAAGATGAGAGTAAAGAAAGCAATGAAGAAACAAGGAAGGAAAAGGATGGCAAAAGAAAAGAACGTAATGATAAAAGAAACAATGTGCATAATCCATTATCAAACCTTACTCAACAAATACAAACTCTACAACAAAAGATACAAGACATGCAAAATGGGACAAGTTCCAAGAAGTATTCATTAGAAGACATATGGCCATATCCCTTTGATAAAAATTTGAATATGATACCATTTCTGCAACATTGCGAGATCCCTAAATATGACAAATACGATGGAAAATCTGATCCTCAAGATCACATTAGGGAGTTTTGTACTATGAACATGGAATTTGCTCATGATGAAACTTACCTTATGCGTCTTTTTCCTAGGAGTTTAAATGGACAATCAATAGAGTGGTTTTCTAGATTACCATCTGGAATCAAATCCTTTGAAGAACTTGTGAATAGGTTTATTTCACAATATTCGTACAATAGAAGGAATGAAATAACAATGCTAGATCTTTGCAATGCTAAACAAAAGAATGGTAAATGCTTTATGATCTTCTTACAACGATGGAAATGCATGTTTAATAGATATCCCAGGGATGTACCTAATCAAGAAAAAATGGACATATTCATTGATAATCTTATCAGTGAAATGAGTTATCGACTAATAATGTAATGTCCTCCCTCTTTTGTCAAAATGATAAAAAATGGTCTGAAAATAGAGAACACAATGGTAAAGAAAGGATAACTAAAACTTTGCAATAATTCATACAACAACAACAATAACAACAACAACAACAACAATGACAAACCCAAGTTCTGGTCAAAGAATAGGAATGTCAGCAATGAGGGAAATGATGATAACAGTACTACAAAACAACAACAACCAATTTTCAATCTATCAAGTCAAATCTCAAGTAACAACAATCTAGAAAACAATAAAGCCAAGTCCTTTTTCTCCAATCCTTGGAGAAAATTCACAAATATTGGAGAATCTTTAGAATCAGCTCTAAAAACTTTGCTTGCTAACAAATTGATTGTTTTACCAGAAGCAAGAATTTATGAACCACCAGTCAAGCCAAATTGGTGGAATGATAATCATTTTTGCAATTATCATCAGAATAAAGGACACCTAACAAATGATTGTTAGAGATTGAAACACATTATCCAAGATCTAATTGATAATGGAACCATCATGATGGATAGCCATAAGATGAATGAATCACACTTGGCTCTTAAGACTCCACTTCCAAACTATGATAAAGGTGAATCATCCCAATTGGAAACTAACAAAGGAAAAACCAAAGTAAATTACACTTATACATACGATGATGTAGTAAATGTGATCATTGTTAACGAAAATCAATCTTCAGAACCAATCAACGTTATCACTAGAAGAAAAGCAAAGGTTACCTTTCCAAGTATAGCAAAAGATCCACCACCCAATTCACAACAGTACAATTTAGTAGAGCAATTACAACGAATACCCACTCAAATATCAATTCTAGAAATTCTCAAGATTTCACCTATGCATAAGGAAATTTTGGAAAAAGCTTTAGTGGAAATAATGGTTTCAAAAGATTTGGATATAGATCAGTTCCAAAACATGGTAGGACATCTTATGGCTCCTCATTGCTTATCATTTTTTGAAAATGATGATGCATCCTTACAACATCCTCACAATGCTCCTTTATATGTTGAAGTCTCCACTAATAAAACTCACGTCAAACGTGTACTCATAGATGGAGGAGTTGGATTAAACATTTGTGTATTGAGTTTGATAAAAGCTTTGGGATATTCAAAGAATGCAGTAGACCTAAAAAAGAAAATAACCATCAAAGCTTATGATGAAGCAGAATGTTCTTCTAAAGGAACTGTGGTGCTACCAATAAGGATAGGACCCGTGGAAAAGGATACATTGTGTCAAGTTTTAGACTTGAATCTCTCCTACAACATTCTTCTAGGAAGACCCTGGATTCACAAGATACAAGCAGTTCCTTCTACATATCATCAATGTGTAAAATTTCCTCACGAAGGGCAAAAGATCACTATAATTGCAGATTCTAGTCAATATTGCAATAATTTGAAACCAATACAAGATACAAGAGTTCCACATAACAAAGAATTAGTATATCCTACTAAAGAAGTTCAAGGAAAGTTATGGGAAACTTTTGAAGAAAAGCTCAAGTTAAATGATGAAGGAATGGGAAAGTATTCTTTGAATAATTTTCCACTCTCCCCTAAGTCATATGGAAAACCTACAGATATTCAATCATAGACATCAAGAAAATCAAAACATATGTTTAAAGGAACCTTTGTTAGTGTTGGAACTCTTGAAGAGGAAAATGAAGACAAAGACATTCTTGGTTGGTTATACAAAGATGAAGATAAAACTATAGCAATAGCAGCAGAAGTCAATATTCCCATAAAACAATATGGAAATGGATGTGAAATCATGCAAAAGATGGGATATGAATGAAAATGACCAATTGGTAAGCAACATCAGGGAATTTTAGAACCTATTTGTCTGCACTCACAATCCACAGAAGATAAATCCGGTTTGGGATACCTAAAGTCTAATCAAAAGCAACACAATACTCAACAACAAAAATGGAGAAAGAAATCAATCTCTAAACGAGACAATTGGCAAGAAAAGCTACATCAAGTGGCCGAAACAATAACCAGTAAGCAAAAGAAGCAAGAAGAACATGAAAAGAAAGAGGAGGAGATTATCATCCCAGGTAATGAAAAATATTGTCAACAAGTTCTGAAAATGCAAACAAAGGCAAAATTTGAACAAGATATTCCAGAGGCAGTAAAAATAGAAATGACAAAAATCAAATAACTTTTTGCACCATACGACATTCTAGTATGGTATAGTGGAGTAATCTTAGATCAGGATTTAGAGACAGATTCCAATAAGTATGAATGGGGGCCAGAAGTCTTATCTATTACATCAAGTAAAGAACACAATGAAGATCAAGCAACTATCACAAAAGAAGACTTGTTTATTACAGAACAAAAGATAAAATTAGAAAGAAGACAAGAGAAACTCAAAATTCAGAGAAAAGAGGCGTATGCAAAAAGAAAAGAGAATGACAAAAACAGTGACACAATGCCACAAGAAACACAAACAAGGATCAGATATGCAAGAATCATAGAAGAAATAAGAGATAGTCAAGTTGGATTAACTATTAGTCCAGAAGAAGCTGAGTTTGAAAGGAGACAAAATCTATTAAAAGAATCCTCTTTATCATGTACACAAGTATATCAACTCCAAAATACAAATGAAGTCAATCAAGAAATTTGCAGTATCAAAGACGTGTGTGTTGATATAATTCATTCATTTAAGGGACAAACATCAATTGAAGAACCACTTGAGTGTGAACTACAAAATGCTAATATTAATCTTGTTAAGACTAATTCAGGAACGCTTGAGAAAGACAATCCTCAAAATTATCTAATCTATGATAATACCTATTCTATGCTAAATTATGATCATTATGTCATGAACATTGAAACACCTAATGATGACAATGATTATGATTTACCCCTTCTTCATCCTGAACTAATTGATTGGGATAATTTAGAAAACCTCAAACTAAATGTCTTTTCCAATGATCATGACTTAGCTGTGTACCTTAACGCTATTGAACCCATCCATCCTAAGATATCTTCCACTATAGAATCAAGTGATGTTTCTCATAGTCAGGAGAATGCTAAACTTTTCAGTCGCAAAAGTGAAATAAAACAAGGAAAGAGACCTATTGTTGAAAACCATTTCAGGGCAACATTAGATCAATCAAAAGAAAAAATAAAGGATGTATCTGATGGTGAAAACCTCCTTGAGGCACCAGAAGATGGAAAGTTTGACATTTTTCCTACATATTTTCAAGAGAGATCTGCTATCCTGATAGAACCAACAAATGCAGTAAACATTGATACATCAAAGGATCCTAAAATACTTCATTTTGTTGCCTCATTATTAGCAAGAGAGAGGAAAGAATACATGGAATTTGTTAAGCAAAGACAAATAAATTTTGCTTGGTCTTATGTAGATATGCCAGGACTTAATCCAGATCTTATCATGCATCATCTTAATGTGGATTTAAAAGAAAAACTTGTTAAGTAGAAGCTAAGAAAGATGCATCCGCATATTGCTCTCCTTGTAAAAATAGAGCTCAAGAAACTATTAGAAGTAGGTTTCATAAGACCAATAGCTTATCCAGAATGGGTTTCAAGTATTGTACCAGTATCAAAACCATATAAAAGCATAAGGGTTTGTACAAATTTCAGAGATCTAAATAAAGCATGTCCAAAAGATGATTTCCCACTACCAAACATCGATATCATAGTGGACTTATTAGCAGGACATGAGATGTTTTCATTAATGGATGGTTTCTCAGGATATACTCAAATAAAAATCGCACCTGAAGATTAGGAGAAGACAACTTTCACCTATGCATGGGGAATGTATTGCTGGAATGCTATGCCATTTGGGCTTAAGAATGTAGGAGCGACTTATCAAAGGGCTATGATGACAATTTTTTATGACATGATGTATACATTTATGGAAGATTATGTCGATGACATACTTGCAAAATCTCACACGAGAAAAGAACATTTGAGCATCCTAAGCAAGATTTTTGACAGACTGGAAAGATATCAATTGAGATTAAATCCAAGAAATGTGCATTCGAGGTAACCTCTGGAAAGCTCCTTGGGTACATTATATCAACTCGTGGCATTGAAGTCGATCCTGAAAAAGTTAAAGCTATCATGGAGATGGAATCACCTAAGAACATAAGTCAATTGCGATCTTTACAAGGAAGGTTGCAATCAATCAGGAGATTTGTGTCCCAATTGGCTGATAGATGTCTTCCATTTACCCATCTTCTACATAAAAATGTTCCATTCAAATGGGATCTAACATGTGAAGAAGCTTTCTTGCAAATAAAAGAATATCTTATGAGTCCTCCAGTACTAATATCACCAACCAAAGGGAAACCATTGTTACTCTATATCTCAGCAACAAGTGTATCATTAGGCACTCTCCTAGCTCAACATGATGATGAAGGAAAATAAAGAGCAGTTTATTATATTAGAAGAACACTTGTTGGCTATGAGTTAAATTATTCATCAATTGAAAAGATATGTCTAGAAGTTGTATTTGCAACTTAGAAGCTACGACATTATATGTTGACTCATTCTGTAAAACTAATAGCAAAGATAGATCCTCTCAAATATTTGTTGAGCAAGTCAACATTAATGGGGAGACTAGCCAAATGGGTTATGATACTGAGTGAATTTGACATAGAATATGTTGACCGAAAAGCCACCAAGGGACAAGTCATTGCTGATCAATTGGTTGATGCACCTTTACAAAATGACATGCCTTTGCACATCGAATTCCCTGATTCAGATATCTTGATAGTAAGTACAAACTTTTGGGAATTGTACTTTGATGGTTCTTATACTCAACATGGATCAGGTGCAGGAATCTTTTTTATCACACCTCAAGGACATACAATTCTGAAATCATATAGACTACGATTTCCATGCACCAATAATACTACAAAGTATGAAGCATTGGTTATAGGGCTCAAAATGGCCATTGAATGGAATATTAAAGAACTACGTGTATGGTGATTCACAACTTTTCATTAATCAAATAAATGATTAATATCAAACAAAGGATGATAAGCTTATGCCATACAAACAACTAGTAGAGGAATTTAAAGGATATTTTAAAGAAATCACGTTCACCCAGATTCCTAGAAATGAGAATAAAGTAGTAGATGCAATGGATACAATAGCATCTCTCTTGAAAAATAAAGAAAATCAACAAAGTTATGAATTTCTTGTGGAAGATATCTTAACCCCTACCATTCAATCCCAGCATACCTATCGAATTTGCCACATATCAGGAACCAGTCAATCGTTATATGGTCAAACCTACCATTATTTGAAAGATCATATCCTTCCTTTGGAATTATCTCGTAATCAACAAAGAAACTTTATCCGTTAGTCCTCTCGCTATACCATTATTGCTGATATCCTATATAGGCGTGGTCTAGATGGTACATTATTGAGATATCTTGAAAAAGATGAATCTGAGAGAGTTCTTAATGACATTCATGTGGGTATTTGTGGTACACACTCAAGTGGTTTAACATTGGCTAAGAAACTTATTCGTATGGGTTACTTTTGGCCTACTATGGAAAGAGATTCATTCATCTATGCTAGAAAGTGTAAACAATGTCAAATTCATGGAAATCTAATTCATGCACCAGCACAAGAGTTATATCCTATGACAGGATCATGGCCATTTTCACAGTGGGGCCTGGATTTTGGTAGGAAAGATCAATCCCTCATCTTCTAATGGACATAAGTTTATTCTGGTTGTTACTGAATATTTTACCAAGTGGATTGAAGCAGTGCCTTTAACAACAGTTATAGGAAAACAAATATCATCATTTATTTTAAATTATATAATTTGTCGCTATGGAGTTCCTATGACTATTATCACTGATAATGGAAGACCATTCAAAAATCAAGATGTAAAAGAGCTATGTGAATAGTTTCATATCCAACATAGGTTCTCTACTCCATATTACCTACAAGGTAATGGTCAAGCTGAGGCATCAAACAAAACTATTTTAAAAATCTTGAAGAAAATAGTCAATGAAACTGGAAAAGACTGGCACATTCAGCTAAATCCTGCTCTTTGGGCATACCGAACTAGTGTCTGCACTCCAACAGGGGAAACTCCATATTGTTTGGTCTATAGATCAAAAGCTATATTACTTATAGAAGTAGAGATACCTTCTCTATGAGTATCCTTGCATGGGCTTATACCAGAAGAAGAACAAAGAGTCTCCTGACTCCAGGAACTAGAACTGATTCAAGAACGTCGCCGAAGTGCAACAAAGAATGGCAAGAAGCTATAACCACAAATTCAAGCCATGCATTTTTCAGATTGGAGACATAGTTCTAAGGGAAAATCCAAGAAATCAGCAAGATTGGGAAAAGAAGGGAAAATTTGAACAAAATTGGCTAGGACCTTTCATCATAGTAGCAGCATATGGATCAGGAGCATACAAGTTATCTACCCCTGAAGGTGATTGGTTTGATGAACCTATCAATTATATCCATCTCAAGAAATTCTATGCTTGAGATATAAAGTCCTAAAAAAAAAAAAAAAAAAAAAAGAGCATAAAACAATGAAAATCAAAAAAGACAAAAAAATCAAAATATGAGAAAAATGCAATAAATTTAGATGGTGAAAACTTGGTAAACAAGCATTATCTAAAAAAGTAAGTTCTTCCATCTATGAGATCACTTTGCACACTTATCCATGTCATCATATCCAATCTATTGCTTCCATCTATCCTATCTCGTCTATTCCATCTTTCGCATCCATTTCTCTGAACCATTTAGCAAGAAATATGTAGCTTACCAATAGTTATCAATCTTTGACATACTTGTCATAGTCACTATCTTAGATTTTATCAAAACCAATCAATCTGCATTTGTATCCTGCTATGGTTTGGATCTTGATCAATTCATACATCCATAATAAATTTTTGTTTCTACTAGGAGCAAAATCCTAATTCCTTTTGCTAAGGTGATCTTTTGAATCTTTAAAAATCCAAAACATTCGAAAAACTTAGAAAAATCCAAAAACACCTAGGATTTTGAAACAGATAACGAGCAAGAAAGCAAAGAAAATCAAGGCATTTCATCAACAACTGAATCATGCAACTTAGAAACTGAAGAATCAATCAGCAAACTATAAAGGATTATCAAAGATCATTCATTAAGATGATAATATCAGTTAATGACCATTAGAACACATGAATGACATACAAGATTCAGTGTTTATATCATGATTTTATTGCTCATCATGTACTCTATGCAACTCAAGGATGTCCATGACTAGAGAAGCTATGATGGGGCATAATTATTTTCTTTGATTGTTGTCTATGGTTTATCTCTTACTATGGTATGAACTTATCTCAGGATATGATCAGCAAAAGAACAAGGAGGACGTTCCAAGTCATGCATGAAGGGAGATAATCCTTGTCTGTTCTGCAAACAATACTCAAGTCAACTTGATCCATTATATCAAGTTGCTTGTATTAACTTGCTATATCAAAATCCATGTAAGGAATACTCAGGTCATCTTGAATCTTTATGTCAAGTTGCTTGTATTATCTTACAACATTTTAAAGCTCAATGATGAAATCAAGCACTGTTACAAGATAGCATATGAAGAATGGTAGTACAATTTTTAGTTAGATCATTTCATTAGCTCATTATTCGTCTGCATTATAAGCATTCAAGATCAGTTGCATTATAAGCATTTCATTTTATTAATAGATCAACGGTCATAAATGAAGATTGAGTATACTTGGACAAACAAAAACAATTTGCATTTAATCATTGTAGGTACATTCATTTTTTTCCTCATTATCCATTTCATTCAGCTGCATTTTATCATTGCATTAGTTTGCATTCAAATAAGTGCATTTCTATTCATCATATAGTGTATCATCATTATTTCATTTATGATTTAGTTGCATGCATAAAATTCATTTACATTTTCATATAGATCATTTGTATGTACATCATCGTAAGCATTAAGTAATCATTCATTTGTATTTTCATATAGATCATTTGCATTTACATCATTTAAGTGAAATTTTCATTTGCATCTAGGATCATTAAAATAAAAAATCAAAAGCATTTATCATTTGCATCATGTAAGTCATTATCATCATATCATTATTCATCTAATCATTTCATCCATAAAATCAAAGCATATAAGCATATAGATCATCATCAAATAGAGTAACATGCATAATAAAAAGCATTATCATATAGAATCCATGTCTGCATATAGATCATCATAAAACAATAATAGTCCAAGTATATAATGATATCAAATAAACAATACAAATGCATCATCAAATACAAATAAAGTCATGACTGTCCTGTACCACTACCACCTAACTCTGTCTGTCTCTGTGGCTGTGGGTGAGAAGATCCTCCAGATATATGTCTACCATGATCACCACTCCTCTGAGGAGGTCCCATGACCCCACCACTTCTAGTGTCCATCAACACAGTGGTTTGATAACTACCTGCTCTCTAGCTCTCTGCAACTACCTCCTCATATCATCATTGCCAGTAGGAAGTCTCCTTCTCGGCTCGAAACAATGCTCTAATAGTATCAGCTGAGAGAGTACCTAAACCAACCTGCTGAATATGATCAAGAAGACCCTGAGTATCCTGTTATCTCCTAACAGTTGTGTGTCTCTCAGTCATAAGAGTCTATATCTATGCTCTCAGACTGTCAATAGTATCATTCCCTAGCACATCATGCTCTGGTATAACCACATCTAGCATATCGTGCACTAGTGCAACCTGCTCTGGTAGATCCTGCTATGATGCATAAACCCCAATCCCCTCACCACCAACCTATCCAACTGCTGGAATCTCAATACAAGTAACTCTCCGAACCCGTCGTCTAATCAAGGGAACATGATCCTTAGGATCCTCATCATCCCCACCATGCGCTGCAATAACCCTAGGATCTAGCTGAATCTATCCAAAATCAATACCTCTTCCGCAACCCCCATCCAATCTAGTCACCCTCCCTCTTGTCAATGGCAATCCTCTAGGTGATTTCATCCCTACCTTGCCAGTATCCCTCCCAATCGGTCCAACATCTCTCCCACTGATAGGACGAGGTCTCTCAATCCTGCCAACCGGTCCAAATGGTCCTCCACAGACTCTCGATCGACATCCTCTCCGTCCAGGTCTACCACCACCACCACCTCCATACCCACCATCATCTCCACCTCTCCCAACCTCATGAGCAACTCTAAGCTCTCGTCTACATCTACGTCTCCATCTCCTGATAATAGGATCATTTGAATCATCATCATCATCATCTCCTGAGCTAGGAGGAGGATCTACTGGATCCATAATCTGAGGAAATGGATGCGCTAATATATACTAAGCATACTCTATAGTAACCCTAGGATCAAGAATGTGTAATCTCATATCATATGCCACTCTCAGAGTAGTAATAAACTCTGCACGAGCAACATCAAATGACAAAGACAGTCCCCAATCTCGCCTATCTCTATATCGCCACGCATATATCGTCACACTAGTAGGCATAGGCTGAATGATACCAAACTGTCTCAAAATCCGACCAATCAACTGTTGCTCAACAATGAAAGGTGTCTGACCAATAAGATATCTACTCTGCATGATACATGGTAATGTCTGTGCATCATCCATCCATGGCTCACAATCAACATATGGTCTCTAAGTAATGCTATCTAAAGAATCAAGCACCCAACGCCAATACTCCATCTTACCCAGCTTATCCTGAGTAAGAATACCTGCATAAAAATAAACATATGGCTGCCTCTCTCCATGAACTCTATGATGGATAGGTCGTGTAAAGCAATATGCTCCCAACACCAGATCTGTAATAAAGTGCATCCTGTAAATAAAATTGCACTCTCATCATATACAACCTAGTGAAGATCATGATATAAATGTGCCAATATGCAAACACACCAAGCATATCGTGTATGATGTTGCATCATACTCAGAAGAACCTCACCCCATCCAATAGGAAAACCTTGTGATCACCTATCAAGACATATGAATCCTCCAATCAAACCAGCAAGAATAACATGAAGAGTCTCGTAATACATCACCATATCTACACATCGGATCTCTCCTCTACCGATACTCTCATCAGCAAACATGACTCTGCAAGCCTCTATCCCAACTCGATCCTGATAATCATACTGCACTAGCTTGCCAATCACTGGGATGTGCAGAATCCTGTAGACATCCTCAAGAGTCACACTAATCTCACCCATCGGCAGGTGGAAAGTGTTATGCTCGTTGTGCCATCTCTTGGCTAACACAGTCAACAATCCTCTATTATGTGTAATCTTAGGCATAAATAATAAATGGCATAAACCATAGGCATCTATATGTCTAGTCTCAGCCTGGGACAGCTCTGGAACTAAATGACATATGGCTGATAATTTCTCCCGACACTGGAGAACATCAAGTTTCTCTTGTTTTTCAAGAGAAAGCAATCAATCAAATCAAACTGAAGCAATCATTATCTATCAATCAATCAAATCAAACTCAAGCAATCATTATCTATCTATCTATCAAAATCAAATTGAAGCAACTTAAGCTATCAAATCATTTTAAACCTATCAATAATGGTTTACTATCAATCACTGAGTTTAATCAAAAACTCTACTAAGCTCCTGCATTAGAAACTAAATCGGTTTCTTAGAGCTACTCAATCATCACATCTATCAATCACGCTAATTAGAGCTACTCAATCCAGTAATCAAAGCTATCTATGAATCTATCAATCATACAATCACTCAATCACGACTCTATTTGATCATACATGCGTAGCAAACATGTTAAAACTAATCATCACAATCTCAAATTTAAATAAAAGCACTATCTTTTTGAGCATATGCGTTAATCAACGATGCATATGCACTACTTTAAACAAAAGCGCTATCTTTTTGAGCATATATGCTACTTTAAACAAAAGCGTTATCTTTTTTAGCATATGCGCTACTTTAAACAAAAGCACTATCTTTTTGAGAATATGCGCTAATCAACGATGCATATGCACTACTTTAAACAAAAGTGCTATCTTTTTTAGCATATGCACTAATCAATCATGCATATGCGCTGCTTTATGCATTTGTGCTAACATTCTATGTAAATGTGCTAACATACAGAGAATATGCGCTAAAACATTCATTTGCACTAAACAAAATTGCATATGCGCTAACACAAATTGCAAAAGTGCTAATCTAAAATCGGAAAAATAAAAAAAATCAAAAATTCAAAAAAAGCGCCTGAAACATGAAATTTTAAATGAAAACTTGAAAACATAGCTCAGGATAAGTTACATACTGGATAACCATACTCGACAGGCCGCTAATATCACCAAACTCACTCAAAATGATGACACTCCATTGGAATCACCATCTGGCCACCTCAACAAGAATATTCTCTCCAAAAGATGATAAGGATAACAATGAAGTTAAAATTAGCCTTGGTTAATTTTATATTAATTAATTTCAACAATGGGGCAATTTAATTTGTTTTTTACAAATGAATTTAATTGACTGAATTTTTATCACATTATCACGAGATTAATCGTTCAAACTTAAATTTTCAACAATTTCACGATCAATCTCTTGAGGAGGCACACAATCTGGATTTTCAATCTCTATCAGGCACATTATCAAGACTTGATTTAATCTTTGAAACAATGTTGTCTCGACATCATTTCAAAGAAGGGCAAAATGTATACACATAAAAATTGGCTATGAGCAATTAAATCAATATTCTATATTTATTTAATAATTATTCTTCTATTAAATAGTTAATTTGAAAAAAATAATTTATTTAATTCATTTAATGTCTTTCTATTAATTAATATTTTATTAATTAATTCATCTATCCTATTCTTCTAATTAATTAAATATCTAATATTTAATTATTCCTCTAACCAAGTTAATTAAATATCCAATATTTAATTATCTCCTCCAAGCAATTAAATATCTAATATTTAATAGTTATTCTCCTATCCTATAGTCTCAAATATTAAATAATTTTCAAAATTATTTAATCTCTTTTCCAACTCATCTTCCATCTCTACTTCATCTTCCTTTTGCCAACTCATCAAACATGTGGCTAAGGAAATTAATATTTCTTATCATTTATCTCCAACTTCCAAACTTAATGAAAATTGTGTATGTACACACATTTCATAACCATTTCCTATATTCTCTCCAACACCCCTACATCTTAGGAAGGACTTGAGTCCACTTGTCCTTTCATGCCTAAATCTTCTCCAACCATCCCTAGATTCTCTCATTCAGCAACCCAGTCAAGGTGAGATGAGTGATACTTGTCCTCTCCTTCCCCCTTTCTCTCAACTTTCATCTTTGCTCATAGCCATCCAAATCAGTAGATTTGATCAAGACCATTGATCTGAGCCACATTATCTAATCCTCTCAAGGTCTATAAAATCAAGAGCTTTAGTTGAGAGAGTTAATCTTCAAGTTGAGTCTTCAAAATAGTTTTCAATCAATCATATGCATCCGTGAGTTTTTGAAGCAATTAGCAAATAACAAATATCATTTTAGCAATATAATCATATAGCATAATCATGTAGCTTTGCATATCATACTATCAGTTAACTACAAGTTATCAGTCCATTCTTCATATGCCATCTTGGAAGTCAACAATGCATTGTCTGAAAGCACACCATCTGCAACTAGGAACAGTGGAGTTAGGACATAATGAGACATAAGCCATGAAGGTAAAATAATGTTTTATTTTAATATGTATTTCATGCAGTTTCATTGGTTGAATTTGGATTTCCTGTAGCATTTCCATTTGTATTTTGTGAAACTAACTTATTACAGATAATATTCTAAGGATGAAATTCAAGCTCACACAAATACAAGAAAAACAGAGACAAATCATGTTACATAGTGGATGAGGAAGACATTACTGATGTAGCTAGTTAAATCATAACCAATATAAAAAATAATA
This sequence comes from Cryptomeria japonica, assembly GCF_030272615.1. Taxonomy (NCBI): domain Eukaryota; kingdom Viridiplantae; phylum Streptophyta; class Pinopsida; order Cupressales; family Cupressaceae; genus Cryptomeria; species Cryptomeria japonica. The sequence continues at coordinate 645,719,515 of NC_081413.1, forward strand.
ATTGGAAATAAACACAAGTCCAGATCAAATGTTCTTCATTATTCTGCTCATCTGGTATAACATCACTATATTCTTCTAGTACCTTTGCTACTTCAACAGTTATTGGTATCCCTCCTCCTTCCTCCTTTTGTACCATTAATGCATAACAAAATCTTGTCACCTTCATCTCCTTAACAATCTCTCTTTTAGACAACATATTCTTAGGTTCCCCTGTATCCTTAAAGGGTAATAAGATTACTTTTGATTTCTCCTTCTAAAATGTATATGGATTCCTTTCTCCATAATGCATGACTTTTATGTCATATTGTCAAGGCCTCCCCAATAATACATGACATGCATCCATTGGGATGACATCACACCAGACTTCATATTTGTAAGTTTTGCCTATAAAAAAATTGATTAGGCACCTCTTATCAATAGTAACTTCATTCCCCTTCTTAAACCATGCAATACGGTAAGGGTGAGGATGTTTCTCACACCAAAAATTCAACTTATCTACCATCTCCGTGGAAACCATATTATCACAACTACTGTTGTCAATAATAAATTGACATACCTTTCTGCCTTAGGTGCATTTGGTTTGAAAAATATTGGTTCAAAGCCATGAGTCATCAGATCTTTGAATCAGTGTTCTCCTTCTCTGGGATTATCATGGTTCTCCTTATCATGAGGTTTTCTCCTACGTCTGGGAGAACTTCTAATTCTACTCCATCATTTTTAGCTTTAGCTAAAATCACCCTGGACGATCCTCCTTGATTATATCTTGCATGTTAAAATTTGAGCACTCAAATTCTTTGTGGCCTTCTTCCCCACACCTAAAACAAGTGAATGGTCTTCTTTGGCTTTCCTAGCCTCTACCACCACCACAACCTTTTTCTCTTTGAAACCCTCATCCTTGTTGTAGATTCGAGGACTCTGGGTAGGTATCATCTTGCTTATCTACTCCTTGGGATGAATCTCCCCTACCATAACTTGAACCTTCATGTGAAGGAGATGATGTACCCCTTCTTCCTCCTCTATTCCTCTAAAAATATTGTATGTTTATCTTTTCATCTACCTTTAGAGCCAGCGGATAGACCTCTTCCATACTGTCGATTTGATGCATGCTTAATTCATCCTGAATTGAAAACTTCAATCCATTTACATACCTAGCAGCCATTTGTTCATCAGATTCTTGATGCTCAACCTGAATAGACAACTGGTAAAATTCATCTTTGTAATCTTATAGTAGATAAATTTTGCTTCTAATTTTGAAATCTACAAAACAGAGTTTGTGCATAATCTAAAGGCAAAACTTTTTCTCTTAATTTCTTCTCCATCTTGCTCCAAGTTTTGATCTTCTCTTTTCTTTTCCTCGTTCGCTCCTTTTGTAGATAATCCCACCTAATCATTGCATGACCCTTTAACTTAGTGCATGCAAACTTAACTTTTTTTTCCTCTGTCATAGATTTCCATTCAAAAAAATTCTCCATCTCATTTAGCCAATCAATCAGCTCCTCTGGTTTAAGACTCATTGTATATTCTAAAACTTCAACTTTTTGGTGATTGTTTAAAATAGGGACTTTTTCATTGTAATGGCAGAATGGTTGGAGTTGTAGAGAAAAATAATGAAGAACATTTGATCCAAACTTGTGTTTATTTCTGATTATTCTTTGTTATATTGGTTATATTTTAACTGGCTACATCATTTGGTATCAGAGCAGGAAGATGGTTGGGAGAGGAAGAGGTCTTTCTCAGATGCATAGAGACATGCAAAACCTCCAAAGGCAAGTTGCAGAGCTCACAAATATAATGGAAAATTGGAAACTGAGGCAAAGGGAAGATAATTCTAATGAAGGTTCAGATCAAGGAGATATAGATTAGTCCCATGAAGTCCCTACATCAATTACTAATTCTAGTGATGAACTGGTAGAAGACTCTACTAGTGGTTTTGGCAATGGAAAGGAATGGGTGTTCCTGGATATCGAGGAAGACGTTCTGGCATTGGAAGAGAATGTACCTGAAGAGAAGGCACTTGCTACTAAAATTGAAGACAATGATGAATAGGTAATAGATAGTGGATGTTCACATCATATGATTGGAGATAAAGGGAAGTTTATGTCTTTGGAAGAATTTGATGGCGATCTAGTTAGATCTGGAGATGACAAAGCATGTATGATCAAAGGAAAAAGAACTATATCATTGGATGGTAAGAACAATACTAATAATGTTTATTATGTTGAAGGTTTAAGGCATAATCTTTTGAGTGTAGGACAATTGGTGGATAAGGGATTTCAATTACAGTTCAAGGATGGAAAATGCAAAAATCATTAACAGATCTGGTTTGGAGATTGCAACCGATACACAGACAAAAGGTAATATATTTCATTTGAATTATGGTGAGAAGATATGTTTGATTGCACAAATTGATGAGAGTTGGCTATGGCATAAAAGGATGTGTCATATGAATTTTGAGTGTATTATGAAGATAAGTTCAACTAAGGCAGTTAGAGATATACCTAAGATTGTGAAGCCCTATAATCCGGTATGTAAAGAATGTCAAATAGGTAAACAAGTCAGAACCTCTTTTAGGAGTATACAAGATAAATCTAATGATATTCTTGATCTTATTCATACTGATTTGTGTGGCCCTGCTAGAGTTAAAAGTTTTCAAGGTGATAGATATTTTATGCTAATCATTGATTATTATTCTAGAATGATGTGGGTTACTTTTCTAAGGGAGAAATCTGAGGCATTTGAAAAGTTTAAAATCTTTAATGTTAAAGTGAAAACTGAGATAGGATTGAAGATTAAATGTTTGAGGTCAGATCATGGTGGGGAATTAAAATCCAGTGAGTTTAATAACTTTGTGAGAAGCATGGTATAAGGATACAATTTTCTACTTCCCGGACACCTCAGCAGAATGGAGTTGTGGAAAGAAAGAAGATAACTATCTTGGATGCTACTAGAACAATGATGATGGAAGCTAGTCTACCTCATATCTACTAGAGAGAAGCAGTAAGCACACTGGATCCAATCTCAATGGAAAGAGATTGGATGCTAAGTGAATTATAGGGAATTCACAGTAAATTTCAAAAAGTAAAGTAACCCTCTTTTATAATAGACAAGTTGAATCAAGCAAATTGAGACTAAGTGTAAAGATGACAAATAAATGATTATATCTTGAGATAGAGATGCAAGATGAAGTTGTGCACCTGGAATTAGTAGTAATATGTAGAGATGAAGCTCCCCTACAAATTTGAGAAAAAGTTGTCGAGACCAGGTTGAAAGTGTACTTGGTCCTCCAAAAAATCTGCGTGCCGAAAAGGGTTTTTCCATCTCTAAAAATGGAGTCTAAACCTGCAATTACAGCTATGCACCTGCAACCTACACATAGAAAAGAGAGGAAATGTTGTTGGGATTGGGGGTTTGCCTTCAGGTCAAACTCCATTTTGGAATTAACCAAGTGATTGAAAATACTTGCAAGTAAATGAAAGGAAATGTTTGAAGTAAAGTTCACCTCAAGAGAGGATGTAATTGAAATGTTGATAGAATTGATTGAAAAGATATATAGAATGTCTTGAATGTTGGTAGAGATTTCCTCTTCAATAATTGAATCCTTGACTTGAATGCAACACCTAGCCTTGAAAGAAGAATTGGAATACTCAATGCTTGAATGGATGCTTGAATGTTTGAAAGTGATTTATGATCAACTTGTTGTCACTTATCGTCTATTTTCTCATGAACTTAATTTTTTCTTACTGGACTTTTGAAAATAGGATGGGATATTCTCCTTATATACTTGGCAATTAGGGGTTTTTAACTCATTTTCCATCTCAGACCGATAGAGGAAAACTCTTTCCCACTCACAATTGACAAGCCTAATATAGGATTAGGTCAATGGAGGCCCAAAATAGGGCAGGGAAAAGGGCTCCATACCCTTGTCCTAGGGGGGAGAGGGGTGCCATGTCCCTATCCTGCCCCAATTTAGGATATGTAGTGACAGAAAAGGTAGTGCAGGGTGGCAGAAAATGCAAGTTTATGATGCTTGAGCATGTCTTGGGTCTCCAATCAGGCTTAAGGATTCATTTGCCAATGCAAAGACCCAAATATGGGCAAAAAATGCAAGGTCGCAATTTTATGATACTACATTTAGCCCCCACTTTAACGAGAGTATAAGCATACACTGATACTGCTGGTAAAGTACAAGGAAATAAGATTGGAAGAATTTCAGCACATCAAGGAGTTAAGATATACCAAGTCCCCAGTGGACTAAGGATCTTAAATTTTTTTTTGACAAAGTAAATGGTAGATCAAGAGGGAGAGAACCATGAATGCAAGTATCAAGGTTCCCCTCACTATGAGTCATGAAAAGTAAGGATAACGAAAATTACAAAGCAAGGCCAAACTCACTAAGTAACTTAAAGTATCAAAAAGGAAAATATGAGCGGAGTGTATGCCCCTATGTTAAAGAAATTATGTATGCCTTATTGGGAGCAATTTATTTAAGGTGGGATACACCACACACACACACACACAGAGAGCACATTATCACAAGGATTTAGCCCCCAATCAAGGAATAAACCCAAGGACAATGAACACAAAACACAAAGCATGAGGTGGCTTCACTTTCCAGAGGGTCACTATTTGAAGCAGTCACCGATGAGGAGGGACATCGAGGAGATCAGTCCAAACTGATCAGCAAGAGTAAACACATAGATATGATGGAGGCAACACATAAAAAATAGTTTTTATTGCATGAAAGTGAATTACATCCAACTGGTAACAACCAAGTTACAATATACCAATACACAGGCCTAGTAGAATAGGTCACACTGGGACCTTAAGGCTAACAAGCTATCTTCTAGTCATAATTTATCTATCTCATACTTCTTTATTTATGAATTGATTACATTCTAAAGCATGATTGCAAATATATATATCGATCCAAGGGATCTTGTTGGTCCAAAAAGATCAAAACCTAAAGAAAAAGACCTTACGTGCAAAATAAATAAAGTCGAAGAGATTCCTCCAGAAAATACAAAGGATGAATCGCAGAAGGTCAGCCACATGCCAAGCAACATCGAGATCAATGCCCAAGGCTCTACAAGCTTCCGAAAGGGTTCTGATAGATCATCAAAATAGGTCTTAGGCAATTGGTAATAATGGAACAATTGGTAACAAGAAACTGTCAAAGAAATTGGTGGCGATATCTTGCCAAAGTGGGCTCCAAATGTGATGTGGTTTGAAAGAAAGCAGGATAATCAAGTCTTCAAGGAGAATCCAACTCCACAGGAACCAGTGAGCCAAAATCAGGACACACACAAAGGAAAACTGAAAGTGCAAATAGAAACCAAAATAGAAAAGAAAATGTTTTTTGTTGATGCAATATTATTGTGAACTGGGGATGCTCCTGCATCACACATCCGGGGTTAATTAAAAAGTGAGCCTCTCACTTTGCTGGGTTCAGAGGGAAACCAAGGTGGTCTACCTCTACCCAAGAAATCTGAGATGAATATTCCACTGGTATGTTCTTCCACTTCACAAGGTATTCTTTGTATTGACTACTTTGGGTACTACGCCCAATCCTACTATCCAAAATATCTTCAATCTAATCTAGTTCCTTTGGGGGAAATTGTTTCTCCAAGTCTACAATACTGTTCTCATTGAATTCTAGTTCATGGTACTCATGAAGATATGTAATGTTAAATATAGGTGAAATAATCAGACTATCCAGTAGCTCCACTTCATATGCATTTCCAGAATTGAACTTTCTCAAGATCTTACAGGGTCCAAACTTCTTCATCTGCAACTTATTATAAGTTCCAACCAAAAATCTCTCTTTTCTCAAATATACCATAACTTCATCACCAACTTCAAATTCCTTATGTCTCCTCTTCTCTTCTACCTTATCCTTGTATTTGCTATTCATGTCTTCCAAATGTTGTCTAACTTGAATATGCAATGTTGTCATGTGATCTGCAAATTCTTTTGCTTCTGAACTCTTCCAGTCTTCACTACTAATGTCTCTCAATTCTGCTATTCCTTTAGTATGCACTCTAGTAAAAATATCAAAAGGTGTTTTTCCAGTATTTCTATTCACTTAATTATTATAGGCAAACTATGCTTGTGCAATGATCAAATACTAACTTCTGGTTTTATCTCCCACTAGACATCTCAACAAGTTTCCCAAACTCTAGTTAACTACTTTTGTCTGTCCATCAGTCTATGGATGAAAAGTAGAATTCAAATTCAAATCTGTCTTCATCTTCTTCCAAAGTGTTCTCCAAAAATATCCAACAAACTTAGTGTCTCTGTCTGAAACTATGCTCTTAGGTAATCCATGCAATCTTACCACTTCCTTGATAAGTAGGTCTACTACATGCAATGCATCTGATGTCTTCTTACAATGTATGAAATGAACCATCTTTGAATATCTATCCACTACCACAAATATAGAATCAATCCCTCTTGGTATCTTAGGTAAGCCAAGTATAAAATACATACTTATATCCTCCCAAGGTCTTACTGGTACAGTCAAAGGTTTATAAAATCCCACATTCTGACTAATACCTTTTGCAACTTGACAAACTCTACAACTTTGCACATATCTCTTAACATCCTTATGAATCTAGGGCCAAAAGTATTGCTCACTCACCAATGCAACTATTTTATCAATGCCAAAATGTCCAACTAAACCTCCACTATGCTTCTCTTTTATCAGGTTCTCTCTCATGGAACTTTCAGGTATGCATAACTAAACTCCCTTGAATAACATCCCATCTTGAATGAAGTAATCCAACCATTTTCTTCTATCAACCATAGCCGGTTCTCTATATGCTTTCCAAAGTTCTGCAAAATCGAGGTCTTCATTATACAAGGTCTTCAAATCTTCAAAACCTAATATTGTCACTCTCATCTTTGTTAGTAAATTCCTTCTCCTACTCAATGCATTAACAAATTTTCTAGATTTCTCACTTCTATGTTTCAATGCAAAGGTGTATCTCTATAAGAATTATACCCATCTCATATGTTTTTGATTCAACTTACCCTGACTGTTTAAATATTGTAAATCTTGATGATCTATATACAACACAAACTCTTTAGGCAACAAGTAATGTCTCCATTTATTTAAGGCTTGAATTATGGCATAGATTCCTAATCATATACTAAATATCTCTTTTGAGCATCATTCAATTTCTCATTGAAATATGCTATTGCTTTCCCTTCTTGACTTAAAACTGCTCCTATTGTTGTTCTACTTGCATAACAATCCACTTGAAATACCTTATTGAAATGTGGTAAAGCCAACATAGGCTGCTTAGTCACTTTTTGTTTCAACAACTCAAAACTTTTGTTTGCTCTGGTGGTCCACTTGAGTTCCTTCCGATCTCCCCTCATGGTCTCAGTCATAGGGTTATAAACTGAACTCAAATTTTTGATAAACTTCTAGTAAAAACTAGCCAATCCATGAAATGATCTTACCTCTCCAATGCTTTCTAGTGTAGGCCACTCAACAATAGTTTTCACTTTCTCAGAATCCATCTTCAAACCATCCTCAGATATCACAAATCCTAAATATACTAACTCATCCTTCATGAAAGTGCACTTCTTGATATTGATCAGTACCTTTTCTGAACTCTCAACCTCTACAAAATTTGTCTTAACTATCACAAATTCTCCTGTTTTGTCTTACTCAAAATCATAATGTCATCCAAATACACAATAACAAACTTACCCAAGAATTTATTCAAAACCTCATTTATCAACCTCATGAAAGTACTCAACGCATTAGTCAATCCAAAAGGCATCACCAACCATTCATATAATCCTTCATTTGTCTTAAATGTTGTCATCCATTCAACACCTTCTCTTCACCTGATCTGATGATATCTACTCTTCAAATCTATGTTTATAAAATAATTTTCTCCACTCAAATAATCCATTATGTCATCCATCCTAGGCAAGGGAAACCAATATTTCACTGTGATCTTGTTTATTTCTCTTGAATTGGTACACATCCTCCATTATCCATTCTTCTTAGGTACTAATACTGTTGGTACTGCACAAACAATCAGACTTTCCCTGATCAAACCTTTCTCCAATAGCTCATGTACCTGCCTATTCAGTTCTTCATTCTATATCAGTGTTAACTAGTGTACAGCTTTGTTAGGCAAACTTGCTCCGGGAACTAGGTCCACGCAATGACTAATACTTCTAAGAGGTGGAAATCCATCAGGTACATTATCTGAAATGATGTCCCCATACTTTGTCAACAAATCTCTTATCTTTGTTAGGTATTCTCCTTTCGGTTCTGGTCTCTCAGTCTTCTTAGGAATTAAGGGAAAACACACATTCTCATGTCTCAGTCCATCCATGAACTTCCTTCCATCTACTAGACAGATCCTAGTGTTTGTATAGACTTCATTCTTCAAAGGTTCCTCCAAAGGCAACAAGGTTTTCTTCATCCCATTGGCCACAATAGTGTATGTATTCTTCCTTCCATCATGTATTGCCTATCTATCAAGCTAGCAAGGTCTTCCCAATAAAAGATGACAAATGTCCATAGGCATAATATCACACAAAACTTCATCATGATAATTCTCAATTTTTAATTTTACTAAACACCATTCACTTACTAACAACTTATGTTCATCCTGAATCCATGCTATTTGATAAGGCTTAGGGTGTTTCAATCTCTCCAATTTCAACTTATTCACCATCTCTTCTAAAACAAGATTATATGAACTACCACTATCAATAACAACTTTACAACACTTACCGAATACCTTACATCTGGTCTTGAATAGGTTCTTCCTTTGCAAGGGTTCTTTATCTCCTCTGGTATGACACAAAGCTCTCCTCATCATCAACAATTCTCCATCTTTCAGTTTATTGTCTAATCTGGTGGGGTTCTCTTCCACCACTACCACTCTTCTGGTAGCCTCTGACTTCTTACATTCAACTTTACGCTGTCCTTCTCCTCCACATTTAAAACAGGTTCCTCTGAATGTCCTTTTGTCTTATCTTCCAAAGTTCTCATTCCAGTAACCATCTGGTTCTCTCCTCTGGTTGAAATTTCTATCACCCTTTTGGTATGAGTTACCTTCCTTGCTCACTTCCTTGTCCTTGTTTTGATCTGCACTAGTTCCTCTTCCTTTGGTGTATCCTCTTCCTCCTCTACCTCTATCTTTGCTCATGCCTTTTATTCAATTTCTCTTCATCCTTTATTGCATACTGGTAAGCCTCTTCAACACTCTATAATTTGATCATACTAAGTTCATCTTGTATAGACATCCACAATCTATTTAAATATCTTGCAATTTGTTCAATTTCAACATCAACATGTCTGGATCTGATGTTCAACTTGTAAAATGCTTCGGTGTACTCCTTCACACTAGATTCCTTCTATCTCAGATTCTACAACTTTTAGAATAAATCTACTTGATAATTCACTGAGACAAACTTTGATTTTAACTTAGCAATCATCCTATCCCATGTCTTAATGTTTTCTTTACCTCTTCTTTGCCTATCAACTTACAAGTGCTCCCACTAAAGAGATGCATGACCCTTCAATCGGGTACATGTATATTTTACCTTCCTCTCTTCTGCAGTGTTTTCAAAATCAAAATACTTCTTCATCTTTGAGATCCAATCCATCAATTCATTTGAATATAACTTCCCATCATATTCCAGTGGGATAAAATGAGGTTTAGTGTTCACCCTACTCAAAACCCTTAAAAACCTTTCCTCCTTTGAATCAACTACCAGTAGGTTCACTTGTTCTGCCGGGTCTTCTTCTCCTTCATCTTTGCTCACATCCTCAACATGTCGGCCTCTTCTCTAGGATGTCTCCACGGCTTCTAATGGGGCTGATATTCCTCACAACATCTCCATTACAGAAGGGTCTGCATTCCCACATGCTCCACTATTCCTAGTTCCTCTTCATGCCATTGATCCACGCTAGTCCTTTGCAATCGCAGGTCGGATCCTCAATCCACCACCCTACAAAAAAATTTAGGATACGCAACCTCTAGAACAAACTTTGCTCTGATAACACTTGAAGCAGTCACTGGTGAGGAGGGACCTCAAGGAGATCAGTCCAAACTAGTCAGTAAGAGTAAACACAATGGAAACACATCGATATGATGGAGGTGATGCATAAAAGATAGTTTTTATTGAATGAAAGTGAATTACATCCAACCAGTAACAACCGGGTTACAACACACTGACACACAGGCCTGGTAGAATAGGTCACACCCGAACCTTAAGGCAAACAAGCTATCTTCTAGGCACAATCTATCTATTTGATACTTCTTGATTTATGAATTGATTACTTTATAAAGCATGATTACAAATATATATATCGATCCAAGGGATCTTGTTGGCCCAAAAAGATCAAAACCTAAGGAACAAGACCTAATGTGCAAAATGAATAAGGTTGGCCTCTGCCAAGAAATTCCTTTGGAAAATACAAAGGGTGAAACATAGAAGGTCGACCACATGCCAAGAAACATCGAGATCAACACCCAAGGCTCTGCAAGCTTCTGAAAGGGTTCTAGTAGATCATCAGAATAGGTCTCAAACAACTGGTAAAAATGGAACAATCGGTAACAAGAAACTTTCAAGGAAATCAGTAGTGATATCTTGCCAGAGAGTGCTCCAAATGTGATGTGGTTTGAAAGCAAGTAGGATGATCAAGTCTTCAAGTAGAATCCAACTCCACAGGAACCAGTGAGCCAAAACCAAGACACACAGAAAGGAAAACTGAAGCTACAAACAGAAAACAAAACATAAAAGAAAATGTTTTTGGTTGATGCAAGATTTCTATGAACCGAGGATGCTTCTGCATCACTATGTTGTATGATAACTCATGTATATCATGTATATATACATAGAATATTCCTCATTCCACAAAGAAAAGAAACCACCTTGGAAGAAAGGGAACACATGTGTCTTTTAAGTCAACATGAAAGAGATCAAAAAGAGATCTCAATGCTTTGCATCATCTTCAAGTAGACATCAATAGGGACAACAAATAGAAGAATAGGGATACACATAGAAGAATGGGCACAAAAGAGCAAGAAAAGAGAGAGGTAGAGGATCTATGGTGCTAATGCAGCTAGTCTAGCATGACATCCATCTCACGATCTTGTTGATCACTATTTCGAGAAGGCAGGAAACACACCACAGGAGCAACATCGAGCACAATAGATACATCTATCACAAGATCCAAACAAGGACTATGCTCATGTGCTAACTCACTTTGTTTGTTTTGAGGAGATAGGATTAAGGATTTTGAAAATTTTTCAGATAAATGTTTGTCAACATCAACATATTAATATTCACTATCAGAAGCATTAGGATTTGTATTGCCATCATGAATAACATTTTCACTTATTTCTTCATCAAGATTTATAGAAAGAGGAGCTCTAACATGAATAGAAGTAAAACCATCACATGTTTTTTGCAACTTATGATTTGGATATTTAGGTTCAAGATCTTTCTTAGGAGAAAAGGGAATCATGTCAATTGTTGGTGTTTTAGGAGATTGAATAGTTTAAGAAATAACTTCTCGAGTTCTAGCATGACGTTTTCATCAGTGATCTCCCGCACATCGATTTCGTTGAGTCTTAGTGGAAGGTTGAGAAGAAAGAGGAATATTTATTGATGGAGGAATTTTGGTTGAAGGAGAAATATTTTCTGAAAGAGGAAAGTTCTCATCTTTGGTAGTTGGATGGTTAGGTTGAGGTCTCTTAGGCTGAACAAGAGGAGAGGTAGGTCCCTTATCTCTATAATAGAAAGGAGGCAGAACTGGACCATATAAAGGAGGAATGTTCAGTGTAGGAAGGAGACCTGGTCCATCATGAGGAGGAGGTACATGTCTAACCTTAGGAAGAATATTATTGTTCTTTTTAGGAGAAGGCATAGTTTAATCGATATGAATAGGTAGGGAATCTTTAAGAGGAAGATTAGTTCTATTCATTAGGGGAAGAACTTCATCTTCAATAATAATGGGAATATCAAGTGTTGGATTTATAGGTTGTCTTAAGGATAAGATCATATCTTTCTTCCATTTGTGATAAGATTTAAAGAGAGCATCATTTCTTGTTGGAAGATATTGAAATTGATGAGGCCAAAAGTAATCAATAGGAACACTTGGGATTCTTTTGGTTGGCCAAAATAGGCTATGGTTAATAGTTATGATTTATCCATTGTGGGGAAATTTAAAACACTTATAGATTGGAGAGGCAATAGCCTTGATGGAAGATAGCCAAGGGTAACCTAAGTTCACATAGGATTGTTCAGATGAAGGAATGATAACAAAGTTGACATCTATAGATTTAGTGTGAACCTCAATAGGGAGTATGATAGAACCAATAGTAGGACAAGAAGTACCATCAAATAATTTAACGACCACATTAGTATCATCATAGATTGCTTTATGCAAATGTAAAGTATAAAGATATTCTTCAGTGATGACATTAACCATGCAGGAGGGATCAATAAGCACACGACAACAAGGTTTGTCTTGGATTTTCACAACTATGTATAAAGGGCCATCGGGTGCTCTAATGGTCTCATGAGGGTAAAATGTGATACATTGATCCTTAGGTGTTTCTTCTTTCTCTACCATATTCACTAAATTTAGAGTCATTGTAATGAGATCAGAAGGAGAGAAAGATTTATGTTCAGTTTCAATCACGTTAGAGGTATGAGAGGGTAAAGGGTAAAGGATCAGTGAGAATCTAAAGATTTTGATTAGGAGGAGAGACTAATTTGTTTCCCTTATCATTCACACCTGCCACATATATAGTATTATTATCAATCAGGTCTTGAATCTTACTTTTTAATGCAAAACATTTCTCAGTATCATGACTAGGTTGACGATGAAATTGACAAAAAAGAATTATTATCAAATTAAGGTGAGTCTACCTTAGAAGGCTCAACTGGTTTTAATGGAGGGAGTTTATAACATTTCTTTGTAACAACTGAGACATGATGCTATGAAAATATTCATTCAAAGGAGTAAATTGTATTTCTCTTTTGAAAAATTTAGAAATAGGAGGCACACCTGTTGTAGCATTCAAATTGTTTTTGATTAAGTGAAAATAAGGTTTTGAAGGGGCCCCAAAAACCCTTTACATCAGATTATAAAATAGATAAAGAATTGAAATCCTTGACTAGATAGAACAACTAAAAAATAGGGACTGTCCCTAAAGACAATAGGCAAGCCATACAAAGAAAGGGCTAGTAAAACCAGCCCAAACAACCAACTATAAGGGCCCTCAAGACTTGCAATTGGCCTTGTGGGAATGAAGAGTCATATAAAAAGAAGGCTTAGATGTCTTTGAATGCTTCCCCTTTACAGTAATCCATCCTTCTTCAAATTTAGCTTCCACAACTGACTAATCTGAAGGGCCCAACATTGATCTTTTTAGGCTGGAAAAAAGAGTCAGAAGAGGGAGTAACAACCATTGTGGGCACAAGATCATGACTAGCAGATGGGGCAGAAGTTGTGCCAACACACTGTGAAGCAATCGGCGGGGTAAGAGATGACAAACCATTTTCAGCAAAAGAGACATCAACAACCTGTATAACAACATCTTTAATCATAGGAACATCCATAGTGGTGTTCGAAAAAATCATTACCAATAAAGAATCTGAGGCAGCCAAAGTAGAAACCCCAACACCCAACGAATCTGTAGAAGTATCTGAAGACTACTTAACTGTGTAATGTTGGTAAGAAGCCCCCGACTGCCATGAGGCTATAGGATTTTTGTTCTCAAGCCCACAATTCCCAATCGCATGGCTAGTTTTAAAGAATCTACAACACCTAAAAGGAATACCTTCATAATCCAAAGATTGGACCCAGCTGCCAAAAGAGGAATTAATGGCAATCTCATCTGACACTCCCTTAGAAACATCTAGGTCAACAAAAATGCAAGAAAAGTAGTATGATAAAGCCCAAAGGAGTCATTATCCACTATAATGAAGCTCCCAATAGCATCACCAATCTCCTCAAAGAGAGAATCAACCCATAAATGGAGAGGAAGGTAAGGAAGCTTGACCCAAACTGGAATTTTATTGAAATTCTCAGAAAGGGGGTTAAAATCAGAGTGCCAAGGTTTGGCCAAAAGCAACATTTTATCTTTCTCATAGAAAAAAATTTCACACATGATTTTTCTACTATCCTTAGCATTCTCAAATTTAGAAACAAAGAAACCTTTAGCTATAGGTAAAATGTGAATAGTACCAGAAATGAGAGGATCCTAGTGCTGGGAGATCCATTTTTGCAACTCTAGGAGGCTAGGCCAGATACTCTTGAATCTGTAGATAATACTATGCTCGGTAAAAATATTCACGTTGTTCTCTATTTCCCATTCAGACTCCTCATTCACATTGATAGAGGCAGTTCAGGAGACAGGGATAAAACCTAAACCATCCCCTTTGCGAAAAAATGAAGAGGGAACCCTCGAAATCTAAGAAGAGTTGGGGCAAGAACCACCAGTGGCCACTGATGCCCAACATGGACTAGCACACATAGGATTGGCCATAGCTCGATCTGATCTGGTAGGGATAGCAGCAGCATGGGAGCAGGCAAGAGATCCAAGCAGGAGTTGTGGTTTCAAACTCTCCATCGGCAAGTTGGGTCTAGCATTCATATTGTTGTTTATGATGGTGTCATTGAATTTGATGAAGCCTTTATTCAGTTTGGACTTCGCAAATGGTTGTTGAGCACTCTCACCTTTATTACTCGGAGCCATAGGAGTAGATTGCTTCAATTGACTCATAGTCAGTTGATAATTGTGAAGTGTTACGCATAACTGCGGAAAGGAAGTAAACCCAGAAAGGAGAAGGTTGTCCATAATGTGTTTTTGCAAATTAGAAATGAAAATTCTTTGAATATCATTATTGTAGGATTTTGCCAAGATCAAGGGCACAATGAAAAGCATAAAAGAGAGACAATAGAATGACAAGAACAAACTGTATTCTCATCAATATGCAAATGATCAACTGGATAACCAATACAATGAATATAGGCTTTCTTATATAGGCAAGGCCATATGGATGTACGAGAACACAATTATGACATGTGGCTCAATGAGAAACAAGGGTAGGTAAGAAATATTAGGGGTAGGTAGGAGAAATAATATAATATTCCACAAGAGGTGGATGACCCACCGAATGTGGAGTGTAACAGCAAAATAAGACCACGAAAGGTGGAATTTCTCCTACAAGCTCTATCCCTATGTGCACACTTCCCTAAGTGTCTCAAATCCAAACTACGAAGAGATGCATTATCCTAAGTTAACTTAAGTAAAGTGTAATAATATCCAAAATGAATATTTATTTACACCAACACCCCCCCTTAAGTGCAACTTAGGGGAATGAAGACTCAAGTCAACAATGCAAGATGGGTCCCAACTACTAGGCCATGATAGGTACCCATGTACAATATGCAAATGCAAGCAAAACAATGAAATGCAATCTCTCACAAATGGAGAAAGGGAGAAAACCCAGTGGGAAAAAACTCCCCCCCAAAAGAGAGTTGAATGTACAAAAGACTCTTAAAGAAGAAGGCCAAACCCTCAAAAAGGAGAAAGTCCCCGCCATAAGAGAGGAAGGAGAAGTTAGCTGACCCCCCCTAATGACACATCCCACACCCCCAAGAGAGCTCGCAACTACTGGAACTTACTCTCAGTGAAAGGTTTGGTGAATATGTTAGCAACTTGCTACGCTGTAGGACAATACTGCAAATCAATGATCTGCTCCTGCTCTCGGATATAGTGCATATGAATCTTGATGTGTTTGGTCCACTGGTGCTAGACCGGGTTCTTCGAGATTGCAATAGCACTCTGATTGTCGCAATGTAGAATTGTTGGCCATAGAGTGGTGAATCCAAACTCTATGAGAATCTGCTAGAGCCAAATGGTCTTAGTCACTGCGTTAACAGTGCCTCGATACTCAACCTTAGTCGAAGAGAGAGAAATAGCATGTTGCTTCTTGCTCTGCCAACAAATGGGGCTCGAACCAAGGTGAAAACTTTAACCAGAAGTAGACTTACGATCATCAAGATTGCCAGCCCAATCGGAGTCTGTGTAACCAACCAAGCGAAGTCCTGTGCCTGCTGCATAGTGAATCCTATAGTGATGTGTACCCTGGATGTAATGGAGGATGCGTTTGGCGACTTTCCAATGAAGCTCATGTGGTTCCTACATGAAGCGAGAAACCATGCCAACTGAAAATGAAATATCAGGGCGTGTATGGGTCAAGTAGATGAGACTACCCACAAGCTGATGATACAAAGTGGCATCAACTGGTGGAGAAGAACACTGAGCCTCAAGCTTGACTCCTGAAAGAAAGGGAGTCAGGGCAGGCTTACAATCAGCCATATGAAAGCGTGCAAGTAGATCAAGAGCATACTTGGGCTGCGATAGTGTAATCCTGGAAGGTGACTATGAAATCTCTATCCTGAGAAAGTAGTGCAAAAGACCCAAGTCAGTCATAGCAAATCTATCATGCAAAGAAGATTTGACCCTGCTAATGATGGATGTGGTACTCCCTGTAATGATCAAGTCATCAACATTGAGCACAAGTATCAAGTGAGAGTCATCCTGTCGCAAAATGTAGACATTCGGATCAGAATGACACCTGGTGAACCCTGTGAAGAGAAGAAAGGAATCCATCTTGGCATACCAAGCCCTAGGGGCCTGCTTAAGGCCATAGAGAGATTTCCTTAATCAGAAAACCAAGGAAGTATCCTGGATGAAACCCTATGGCTACTCCATATAAATCTCCTCATCAAGATCACCATGAAGAAAATCACTCTTCACATCCATTTGATGTATAGCCCAACCATGAGCTGCAGCAATAGCAAGTGTCAAACGAATGGAGTTCATCTTGGCTACAGGTGCAAAGGTCTCAGTATAGTCAACACCTGCAACCTGAGAGAAACCTTTCACAATAAGTCGAGCCTTATACTTATCCATACTACCATCCATTGCAAACTTGGTCTGATAGATCCTCTTACATCAAACCATCTTTCTCCCCTTAGGGAGATGGACTAAATCCCATGTGTTGTTCCTCATCAAGGAACTATACTCTTCCTCCATAGCTTGGTCCCACTCAGGAACCCCTGATGCTTCCCTTAATGTTTGTGGATCAGAAGTGGTAGCAATGAATGCATGTGGTAGATCCTGATGCTGTGATTGAGTTCTCCATGTATCTGAAGGATCCCCAACAAAAGAACCCACAGACTCAAGTGTCTGTCGAGCCCAACAAGGTGGAGGTGGAGGTGGAGAACAAGGCTCCTCAACTACAAGTGGACCCTGCGGAGGTGTAACCCTGCGAGTCAGAGTTGAAGGAGTCTCATCATCTGAATCACTAACATCACTATCCACAATGGAGGAAGGTGGAGGAGGTAGAGAGGCTAAGCTAGGAGAGCTTTCCTCAAAGTGAACACTCCTCTCAATGAACACCTCATGTGTCTCTGGATCCATCAATCTGTATGCCTTAACACCCTCAGGATATTCAACAAATATGCAAGGTCGACTCTATGGTTCCAATGCCTTGCGTTTCTATGGAGGTATGCGAGCCCATGCTGGAAACCCAAAGACTCTAAAATGTCTCACAGTCGGTTTCCTACTATCCCAAGCTTCAAAAGGAGTAATACCTTGCAAGGCTTTGTGAGGAACCCGATTCTGGATGTGTGTGGCACAACTGATAGCCTCTTTGCAAAAGGCAGGATCAAGAGACCATGCATGTATCATATAGCTAGCCATTTCTTTGAGAGTTCTATTCTTGCGTTCTGCAACACCGTTCTACTGTGGAGTGTATGCTACAGAATGCTGAAGATCAATCCCCTTAAATGTACAAAAATCCTCAAGTCTTTTGTTCACATATTCCCTTCCATTATCTATGCGAAGAATCTTGACCACTTTCCCTAATTGCTTCTCCACATGAGTCTTAAAGTCCTGAAATCTGTCAAATACTTCACTCTTATGAATAAGAAAGTAGACCCAAGTGAAGTGGGAGTAGTCATCAATGAAGGTGAGGACATAGCGGGCCTTACTAAATGAAGGTGCTAGAAATGGACCTGCTACGTCGCTGTGAACAAGTTGAAGAACTTCCAAAGCTCTCCAAGCTTTCCCCTTATCAAACTTCTCTTCAGGATGCTTGCCCATGGAACAACCTGAACATACACCCTCTAAAAAAATGATTCGAGGTAGACCTGTGACCATGTCTTTAGTGCTTAGCTATTGAAGATAGCGGTAGTTGAGGTGACCAAACCACTCATGCCATAGCTTACTTTCTGAATTTGAATGAGTAAGCAAGGCCCTAGAAGGTGAACTTGGCACAAAGTGAGAGAAAGAATAAATCCTTGAGTTGTCATTGACTTGTCCCACTACTACCAAGGCATCATCATTAAGTTCCTTTACCACAACTGAATCTGGTGTAAACTCAACCTTTTTCCCATTCCCATAGTGAGTGATTTGGTAGATGGAGAGAAGGTTGGTATACAAGTTAGGAACATAGAGAACATTCTCAAATGTTCCATCGTCCATGTCAACTGAACCTTTCCCTTCAACCTTTACTTGTGTATCATCACCTATGTAAATGTGAGGTACCTTAAATGGCTCCAATGAAGAAAACTGCTCCTTTGTAGAACCCATGTGATATGAGGCAACCGAGTCAAGTATCCATTGCTGTGAAGAACCTGTTGTAGCCACAAATGTTTGCCCTTTTCCCTTAGACTATGAGGAAGAGGAAGGAGATGAATCCTTCTTTGTGTAGGTGGATGTCAAGTTGATGTTGTTTTTCTTGAGAAGATTAGTTAACTCATCAACTTGCTTTGCGTGGCATCGATGCTCATCGTGACCATACTTCTTGCAATATGCACAAGTTGGTTTATCCTTCTTAGGTGGCATCCCCTTCTTGGAAGAGGATGTAAAATCGCCTTGTGATGGAGAGGATGATTGTCCTTTTTCCTAGTGTGGCTTAGACTTAGAGTGCTTCTTCTTTTTGTTGGAATCTTTGCCTTGATTTCCTTGATTCCCTTGATTTTCCACCAAAGCCTTGGACTTTGAAGACTTGATAAGCCCCATGTTCAACAACTTAGATTGTTCCAATATCAACATTTCTATGAAAGGATCAAATGAAGGCATAACATAGGAACTCGCCATTGTCAAATGATGAGTTTGGACGCTAGACACAAATGCTGCATATTCTAGTGCAAGCTTGTCCAACAAGTTGAATATCAATCCCACAATCCTTAAGCTTTGCTCTTAGCTCATTTGCTTTGGTGACATAATCTTGGATTGTATCAAAACTCTTGGGATCCAAGTTGGTGAGCTAATTATCAATCTGATAGCGTCTGATTTCATCAACTTGACCATACAATTTCTGAAACATATCCCAAACCTCTTTGATTGTTTTACACTTCTCAATGTGAAAAATGAGGTCATCTGATACATACTTGTGCAAAGTTCCAAGAGCCATGCAATTATTTGTGAGCCATTCTAATTGAGCATTTGGATCAGCCTTAGGATCAAGTGGTGTTGTTATTGTTCCATCTATGTAATGTGTGAGACCCTTTTCCATTAATTTACTCCATACTTTAATTTTCCAAGATGCATAATTATATGGAGTTAAAGGTGGAAATTTATGAGGACTCATTGCAACAAAAATGGAAAGAGCACAAAAAGAGGCACAATCACACAAGACACCCCCCCAAATTCACTCAATCAAATAACACCCCCCCCCCCCAAAAGTGATGATTTGGCACTTTATACTTAGTGCGTATACAATGGGTCACTTGCAAAAATGGCAAAGTGGACTTCTAATTACAATTTTACAACTGCCTCAATAAGGCCAAAAGAGACTCAAATTGATAATGCAAGAGATCTAAACTAAGATCCAAGCACTTTACAAGTACCTAATAGGCCAAATAAGACCAATATCTGAAAGTACAATGTCCACTCAAAATCTCTAAAATCTGATCATAGATTATGAAAGTAGATGAAAAAACATGTACTTTAAAAAAAAAGGGCACTTGAAAAGGAAGTCGTATGAGCTCAAACAAGGCCTTTGAAGTTGCAGAATTGAGGATTGGATAGGTACAGCTGAGATAATTTAAAATTTTTGAAAAACCTATGCACCAAAATCAGAAAATAACCACACCACCTTGAAGATCATGAAATTTTAGCCCATTTCAAAAAAATTTGCACCAAAAAAGGAGCAAAAACGAGCAAGATATGGCCTTTCAAAGTTGGACTACAAAACTGAAAGGCTCAATGGAGAGGGGTTGAAAAATTTCAAAAGTCTGCTGATGTGGTACTGACATTAGCCGTTTACTAGCTTAAATTTGACATCCGTATGACCATTGCGCAAACTTCACCTCCCTGCTGACTGGGCGTCCATACCGTATGGATTGCTGACTGGGCACTATGACTGGGTGTACGGTTGGTTGATGTGGCACTGTGACTGTGCATACGGACAGACTGCGTTTGTGACAGTGATTGGGCATACGGATGGACTATGTGTGTGCCACATGGTGGGGTCTCGACAGCTGACTGGGCTTCACGTGGCGAGTTGGAGGTGTAGTGGCCGGTGGTGACTGGGCGATTGCCAAAGGTCCTGGGCGGCAGCGGTGGCTGGGTCCTGGCCGGTAGGAGGAGGTCTGGGCAGGAGCCGAGGTCGTCGGAGGTGGAGGGAGCTACCGAAGAGCTGGGCCGGGAGCCGAGGGGGTCAGGAGCTGAGGCGGCAGCGGGAGAAGGTACGCGGCAACAACAACGGCTTCGACAACACCTGAAACAAAGGTACGACCCTATAACAAAAACCGACAGCAGGTACTGCGAAGTACGAGGGGGTCTACGAACCCCCAAAACAACCAAATTTTTTTTTTCTTGATCACTTTTTTTTTATTTTTCAATTTTTTTTTTCGAAAAATAATAATTTTTTTTTGAAATCCGTACGATAATAGCCAAAATGGGGTAAAAAAATTTTCTCACCAAAATAGGTCGACTTTATAGTCAAAATTCATGGAAACAGCCTCTCGGATTCAACGGTGATGTCCAAATCATTGTATGATGCCCCCAAAAAATGAAGATCCCCAAATCCAAAAATAGAAGCCTCCAAAATGTCTCAAAAAAACTAATCAATGAAGCCCCAATGGCTCTAATACCATGTAGGATTTTGCCAAGATCAAGGGCACAATGAAAAGCATAAAAGAGAGACAATAGAATGACAAGAACAAACTATATTCTCATCAATATGCAAATGATCAACTGGATTAACCAATACAATGAATATAGGCCTGCTTATATAGGCAAGGCCATATGGATGTACGAGAACACAATTATGACATGTGGCTCAATGAGAAACAAGGGTAGGTAAGAAATATTAGGGGTAGGTAGGAGAAATAATATAATATTCCACAAGAGGTGGATGACCCACCAAATGTGGAGTGTAATAGCAAAATAAGACCATGAAAGGTGGAATTTCTCCTACAAGCTCTATCCCTATGTGCACACTTCCCTAAGTGTCTCAAATCCAAACTACGAAGAGATGCATTATCCTAAGTTAACTTAAGTAAAGTGTAATAATATCCAAAATGAATATTTATTTACACCAACAATTATCAAGCACTAAAAAGGAAATTTGAGAACACAAATGCTTATATCTACCAATGAAATCAGTCACTTTTTCTTTAACACCTTGTTTAGAATGTATTAAATCAGTCTAAGTGATTTTAGGACCTATGTTATTTTGAAATTGTTGAATAAAACCATTTGCTAATTTTTGAAAAGAAGTAATAGAATAGGAAGGCAAAGTGAAATACAATTGTAAACTCTTATCTCTTAGTGTTCTAGTAAACAATTTGGCAAGCAATCTTTGATCATAAGAAAAGTTAGTACACAAGGTTTGGAATATTTTGACATGTGTTAAAGGATCACCTTTTCCATTATATAGTTCCAATTGAGGGACTTCAACATATTTAGAAGGGACAACTCTAACAATATCAAGAGAAAGTGGGCTCACAACATCAAATTTGGGAACACTAAACTTGGATTGACTCATAGAAGCAATTTGTTGTTGCAATGATGACACAGTTTGGGCAAGGCTATTAATGGTTGCTTTGGTTGAGGAATTTATGTTAGAAATGTTTGATTGAGACCTTCGATTAATGAAAGAGATTCAATATTAGGATATTCTTGGGACATCCATTATTGGAAGTTGTCAAATTGATTGTCCAATTTTGATAGTTGATCTATAGAAAATCTATTCAAAACTTCTTCTTCGTCATTGGAATCATCAATTGGGT
Source organism: Cryptomeria japonica (assembly GCF_030272615.1). Lineage (NCBI taxonomy): Eukaryota > Viridiplantae > Streptophyta > Pinopsida > Cupressales > Cupressaceae > Cryptomeria > Cryptomeria japonica. Next base: position 645,741,821 of record NC_081413.1, read on the forward strand.
AGATCGAGATGTTACTAGGATGGGGAGAATTAACATTATCCTCATTGAAGAAGTCACCCAAATTAGACTCCATCTCTCTAGGAAGTAAACCTTGTGAATCCTTAATTCTAATGCTTCGTCTAACGGGGATAGTATAGGTAGGACTAATATTTGTAGAGCTCATGCACTAGAGGGAAAATTTTAAACTTCAATTTTGAATTTGGGAACAAAGTTTGCAAAATTGAATAATGAAATATTCAAGAAAATGATGGTTAGACAATTTGAACTTTGTGGAAAGAAGAAATGACACAATTTTCAAGGAGAATTATGATAAAACAAGATTGAGATTTAAAATGAGGGCTAATGGGATACCACTTAATTAATATTGATAGAATTAAGGTTTTTAAAATTAGGGCAGATTATAATTAACCACCTAATCTTAAATGTTTCCTTGAAGGTTGTGATGTTGAAATTGAGACATTTTTATTTTATTTTAGAGGGATCAAAATTCAAAAAAATCACCCAATTTTTTGGATTTAAGCAATTAAATACAATCATAATAGTCTCCCAAAATTTCAAGAAAAAAGTCGAGGACTAGGTTGAAAGTGTACCTGGTCCACCCAATTTTTTTGGAAATTTTTAGGGAAGAAAGCTATGATTATTTAAGAGCTAAACCCCTAAAAATTGGTTAATTTTACAAACTTTAGATAGGCAAAAATAAGGTTTGAATGTCAAAATAGGACCCAATTAGGGTTTTGAAAAAGATAAGAAATTGAATTGCAAATTTGAAAAAGGTGAAACCTAATGGATAGGGCCACCTTGAATGATATTTAGAAAACTGAAATTAATTGAAATTGATTGAATTTTGCACAAAATTCAAGTAAAATTAAAAATTAGGGTTTTAGGGCCTAATCATTGAATTTTGTAATTTAAAATTTTGGAAAAAGGAGGGAAAATGAAAATTTGAATTTTAGGCAAGAAGACAAGTCTAAGAATAGTCCTAAATCTAAAAATTAAATGTGAATAAAAATTCAAGTTGATTTTTGAAAATTAGGGTTTTGATAATTAACCACTTAATTTTGTAAATTTGATTTGCAAATTGAACAAGATAATGAAAGAATTGAATTTTACAAGCAAAGTAATTTTTAGATCTAAGACAATAGATAGCAATTTTTGCAAAAAACAAGTTCAATTTTGACAACTAGGGTTTTGAATGAATTAACCACTAATTTTTGTAAGGAAATTAAACTTGTGAATGAAAAATATGCAATAATTTTTAATGCAAAGCATGTAAGATGCTAGGTTCAGCAAAATGTAATGCGGTGAAAAGTGATGAGAGGAGATCAAGTGGAAAGCTTTACCCTCCTCAAGAAAGGAGTGAAAGTTTCACAAAGGATTCCCTTCAACTTCTCACACACATTACATTTAAAAGAGGGGCTTGAATTCACTAGATCCAATCTAAATGGAAATAGATTGAATGCTAAGTGAATTGTAGGGAATTCACAATAAATTTGGAAAGTAAAGTAACCCTCTTTAAAAATAGACAAGTTGAATCAAGATAATTGAGACTGTGTAAAGATGATAAAGAAATGATTATATCTTGAGATAGAGATGTGGGATGAAGCTATTGAGATGAAGCTCCCCTACAAATTTGAGCAAAATTTGTTGGGACTAGGTTGAAAGTGTACTTGGCCCTCCGAAATATTTATGCGCCAAAAAGGGTTTTTCCATCTCTAATAATGGAGTCTAAACCTACAATTACAGTTATGCACTTGCAACCTACACACATGAAAGAGAGGAAATATTGTTGGGATTGGGGGTTTGCCTTCAGGTCAAACCCCGTTTTGGAATTAACCAAGTGATTGAAAATACTTCCAAGTAAATGAAAGGAAATGTCTAAAGTAAAGTTCACCTCAAGAGAGGATGTAATTGAAATGTTGATAGAATTGATTGAAAGGATATTTAGAATGTCTTGAATGTTGGTAGAGATATCCTCTTCAATGGTTGAATCCTTGACTTGAATGCAACACCTAGCCTTGAAAGGAGACTTGGAATGCTCAATGCTTGAATGTTTGAATGCGCTTTATGATCAACTTGTTGTCACTTATTGTCACTTTTCTCATGAGCTTAATTTTCGCTTATTGGACTTCTGCAAATAGGAGGGGAGATGCTCCTTATATACTTGCCAATTAGGGGTTTTTAACTGATTTTTCGTCTTAGGCCGACATAGGAAAACTTTTTCCTACTCATAATTGACAAGCCCAATGCAGGATTCGGTCAAGGGAGGCCAAAAATAAGGCAGGGACAAGGGTGCCACACCCCTGTCCTATCCCAATTTAGGACAGATTGTGACAGAAAGGTAATGCGGGGTGGCAAAAAATGCAAGTTTTTGATGTTTGAGCATGTCTCAGGTCTCCAATCAGGCTTAAGGATTCATCCGCCATGCAAAGACCCAAATGCAGTCAAAAATTGCAAGGTCGCAATTTTATGATTGTACAACACCATAATAGGATCCCATTGATTAGGAGGTACATGTGGAATAAGGGGGCTCCCACTATTCCATGCGATAAAATTCCTAGGAGGGGAAACAACCATTTGCATAGGAGCTTGAATTGGGATTTGAGCATCTCCTCTTGAAACTCTGGGTTGGACTGCTAATAAAGGAAATACCAATAGATTCAGATTTAATGCATTTTGACTTCTAATAATATGCATGTGGCTCATACACCCAGTTTTACTTGTTTCCTATTTTCTGTTCCACCGAGCATGCTATAAAAAGAACTATTGATGCCTAAAATTGCTTTTAGACACAACTTTATGGGAAACTCGATGTTGGGGGACCTATGTGTTTTCACTGAGTAACCTTCGATATTTTAAAAGTTGGATTTTCATTTACTAAAGGGGAAAAGGGGAGGAAAAACATAAAATTAAACTAATCTAAAGTGATGTGCCTGATGTGAATTTATGTTGAACAACCAACATAGAGAACCTCATATATATTTTATTCTAAGGCCCATTCAACAATCTACATGCCTTATGAACAATATCAAATACATTCAAAGACCTTTAGAAATGACATAAAGCAAAGCATACATGAAGATCTACCATAATAAAGGAGTACATAACATGATTCAATCAATAGAGTTTAAGCATGCATCACTAGAGTTGAGATTGGATACAAAATTGCAAAGAAAACCATTAATGAATACTGAACAAAATAGCCCAAAAAACCTGAGGCACAGTTTGATTACTTTGATTTGGAAAAATAATAACAATGTTGAGGCTTGAAATTCTAGTTTAGAGATCTTCTTTGTATTCTAAATAAAAGTCCAGAAGCCTTGATTATTACAAGCATTCATAATGAAATAGAGGAGGGTATAACTACCACAATGCCCTAAAAATGGTTGGCAACTAGTCATTACAATGGTCATGCCTCATGGGTGGTGTCCCACATTCTATTACATGAGCATGTGGATCCTCTGACATTTGCTTTGAAGTGACATGCGGCGGAAGGACACGAAGTCTTGTCCTTGGGAAATCTACAACCTCAAAACATCTTGTGGAGCAAAAACGTGTTTCCCAAACTGCATACAAAAATTGCAAGAGAGAAAAGGGTGACATCATGTGGTGTTCAAGTGGGGCTCCATGACATAAAGAAGAGAAGGCTATCAAAAAGACCTAGTGCGCCAACATGTGACTGGCGCACGCGAGTTGTAGCCTTAATACTTATTGGATCAAAAGGAAGGTCGTGGGCCTAGAAAAAATAAAATGGGCCCTTTATGGGGTTATGTGGATTAAAAATTCGTGGGATGAACTTATGAAAGATGGTAAATTTAAGAGGAAGGGCCACAATAATGTAAACTATAGGCCATCTACACGAGGAGGATCTAAAAGGTGCCTTTGAGATACAACAAAATTAATCCAAGCTAGGGTGTCAAGTATTAGATCCCATAAATTAGGATATGGTGGGTACAATAGCATTTGTGGTGGTTTGGTAAGTGAATATTTTCATCTACTGTATTTTTTGTTTCATAAAAAATTCATGAGAAACTTGTGAGTTAATTGTATTTTATGAGTATTTATACCTTATAAATTTGGTTATGTAGGCTCACCAATCTCAAAAGGAAGCTTCAAAGGGGGACCTAAAATATTCTTTACTACACGGTTCCCAAGGCTTCAACAACATATACTAGATCGAGGGGAGAAATTAGTCACTGGTCATGAATTTGAGGTAAGTTATTTATAGTATTCTATGACATGAAATAATTTAATTAAAGGCATTATGTTATTTTAATAAGTTAACTTGTGTTGTGTATAGGAATCCCAATAATCAAACTCATCAAGTAGTGAGCATGAAGAGGAGCTAGAGGAAAATGCTGAATTGTTTGTTGCACATAATAATTTGATTGTCATTCTTGAACCTCAACAAGAATAATGAGGAAGGTGTTCAATGTGATGAACAATGCACACCCATAATTAGAATAGTGCCTCATAGAAAGATGACACAAAGGAAGAGGATGGATAGAAACAAATGAGCAAAAGACATATTTGCTTCCTATCATTGTTCAACTTTCATTGCTATTATAAACTTAATTTATATATCATCATACTTGTTCATTGATTAGTCATGTTTCTTTAATAAGAGATAAAAATGGCATTATTATTGTTGTATTTATGATTATTATGATCTTATGGTTGTATATTACTACTATTATCCGCTTCTTACTACAATTATGTAAGCAAATGAATTTTCAAGTAAATACATTCCAATATATTTTTGGGAAACTGATCAATTTCTAAGAAGCAACAAACTCCTTGTGGGATTCAATAGATCCATGTTAATCTATGGATAAGTAAATTTGTTGTGTGTGTATCTTAGGCATGTGACCAATCATGACTTAAGTGTTTGATGCATCAAATTTAGCCTAGGGAGCTTAATACAATGTTGAATTTGAAAACCAAGTATGTAGGAAGCTCTAGTAACAAGTTACTAGAATATATAGGTTTTTCACAAATTGCCTATGACCAAATATAGCTAATATGTGAAAATATTTTTCAAATATTTTTAGATGATTTCAAAAGAATATGTTGGTTCACCTTCATAGTCATCATTAGCGCATGGGATAATTTTATTTGAGTAGTAAACCCTCAACCCCTTCTTGCTTTTTTTGTGCTTTAAGAAGTTTATCAACTGCCCAATATAAAATTCAACTCCATTTCTCGAATTTACATTATAATCAAGAAATATATACCTTTGTTCATATATCACATAATATGGTTATGTAGAGTTAGATATTTTTATGTACTATGTTTTGTCTAGTGTATAGAACATGTTACTTAAAACATTTTTTATTGACGGTTGATGTAGATGTTGAAAAAAATCATTTAATAATTGAATGACAAGATTAGACATGGAACAAATTGAACATGCTTTGCTAGGCAATTGGTTCTATTTTAGGTTCTATGATGGAGGATTAGGTACATTGTGATTTCTACAGTTGTTACTTTTGGTCTTTTATATTTTTTTATTGGGTTTTTCTCTAGTCATATTAATTAACTAGATGCTTATTATTGTTGCAAGTGGGTGATCATGCCACTTTCCTCCCAAATATATTGATGGAAAGACTCTTTAGCTCTTTTAGTGATAGGATAGTTCTAACAAGTCCTTTGAAATTCCTTGTACAACATAACATGTCTATGATTGTTCAAAACCTCTTCTTATGCTCTAATTTCATTAGTCTAGGTTGTCCTTTTCTCTTTGAGTGAGGTGTATTTTGTCACCAAACCTTGCTTCTACCCTTTGGAATGACTGTCATTCTCTCTTCCATGCATTGACTACATTGTATTGTCCCATAAATGCTGCTCAAAGACTTTGTTTTTCCTTGACTGAGATCTCTAGGCCTCTTAACCATAACACTCGTTAGCTAGCTTTGAATTTCATTATAGATGCTTATGACCATGACTAAGAGAAATGCATTGTGGACTGCATTTATTCTTGAACTATGGATTATAAACTCAAACTGCATTGTCATTCTTGAAGAATGTTGCTCAAACCCTTGTTGAAGCTTTATCATATGGGTACATCTGCTATCCTTGAAGTTTGATTATTGTTTTTGTCTTTGACCCTATGCTGGCTTATTAATCCCATCCTCCAAAATGCCTCCTAAAGTATGCTTTCTTATTGTAATATTGCCTCTAAGCAATGTCTGCTTTGATCATGGAGCTCAAGTTTACAAACCCTTCAAAGCTCTTTTGCAACCTTTATCAAGATGAGTAACTATAGCCATCTCAGTAACTTCAAATAGTTCATTTGTATGCTTGGTGTCATTTAATAATGCATTCAAAGCCTATTAAGTTATAAACTGTGATTATAGGTTTTTTTTTTATCAATCATTGATTCTAGCTATTCCTTTCTTGTGGAAGCTTAATAGGACTATCTTTTATTGCAACAAGGTTGTAGTCACTTGATGCTGCAAATTTACCATATATTAGTAGGTTGAAAAACCTTTCTCATGGTTGTAATTGCATCTTCAATGATCTGTGAATCATCATTTTTGAGCTCTTTACCATCACAAGTCTTCTTCTATTCTTCATAAATCTTGTATCTTTCATTGCATACCTTTGAGGATAGTTGCAATGTCAATATGCATTCTTTGTTTGGAAGCTTTATTCACTATCGTTTTGTCCTTTATGAACTGATTCCTTTAATGTTCTCAAGTGTTTTGCAACAAAAGTGAAATTGCTTGCAATATTGAGTTGGCTACTCATACAATCCTTTCTTGTTTACCAATAAATGTCCTAATACTTATGTGGTCATGAGAAACTTTAAACAATTTGGAGAGGACTGCTTTCATGGCTTCTTGTGTTTGCAAATGATATCTAACCTTTTCTATTACCCTTTTCTGCTCTATGCTCTTGGATTTGTGATGTGGGAGCATCCAGTGGTGTAAGGGCAATCCTGCATCACCCAAAAAGATTTTTTATTTTCTATTGTAGTTTCTGGATTTTCCCTTTCTTATTTTTGCAATTTATTCTTAGTCAATTTTAAAGCTCTTAGAGGCTCTGGATGAGCCCAAAAATTGGTGGAAATCCAAAGTAGTTGGCCTTTTGGCCCTATTTTATGCCTCATCATCTTTTTAAGAGCTTTTCAAAAAGGTATTATCAGTGAAAATCCGACAGTTAGGTCAAAAGTTATGGCTGTCAAAAGTTGGACAATTATTTTTTGGAAAGTTTCTAGTTTCAAATTTGGCTTTAGTGAAATTATGCAGTTTCTTGTCTTGGCGCTAGTTAGTCCGCCAAGTTTCTATTGCAAATGTAATCTTATCTCCTAAGGAAAGAAAGTCTATTTAAGACTCATCTTTGAGGAAAATAGTTGAGTTTTTGGGAGTTGAGTTTTTGAGAGCTTTAGAGTTGGGAGATTGTATTGTGGGAAGGATATTTTCCAGAATTTATAAGCTACATGTGTGGCAGCCTGTGAGGTTTTAATCCTCTGAAATTGTAATGCATGTAGTGCATGTTGGTTGCAAATAATAATAAAATTTCTCTTTTGTTTCTCTATTGTTGTGTTTTTTTGTTTCTCAGGTTGTTCCCTTATCAACTTGAGATGTACCTTCAGATCAAGATTACATTGTCATCTCTCTATGGTGCTCCAATAAAAAGAATCTAGGTGTTGACACTATGGATGTATATATACAAAATGCATTTATGGCTCTGTCTTAGATGATCATTATTCCATTGCTCGCCTTCATCACTGCCACAATGCTACTCTGTAACCTTTCTCTTAATGCTATTATTTTACTACTCATTTTTTATTCATTGATCTTTTCATGCCCCAACTTTTTGAAGGTGAAATATGACACAAAGCAAACCCAATTGATTTTTTTTTAAACTCTAATCGACTCCCCTAACATTATTAAATTTTGACCATAAATCAGAATGAAAAGTATTCTTTCTATAAGGGTAGTGACCCATGGGGGGTGACACCCTTCTCAACACTAAACAAAAATTATATAGGATAAAAACATAAAAAATAAATCATTTTGTTACACAAATTTTTGAATAAAATAGCAGAGAATGCAATATTAACAAGAAAAAAGGGGTATGTACCTGAGACAACTATTTTTGGTTGGGGTATTCCTTTTTCCCTCAACACCTATAACAGACCATGAAAAGCCTATCAACAAACATGGCCTCTGGTATATTGAAATTACATTCTAGATAAACTTTAAGAGTATCAAGAAAAGAAAATATAAAACCTCTTTTTGAAAATAATATGGATGAAAAGAAACCCAAGGAAACTTTGTGGAACGACCTTCTTCCCAAGTTCTCAATCATGGCCTCTATGAAACAAGAAATCTACGGAGGCAAAAGAAAGAATAGGGTTTGAACTCCATTTCTTTCTTCTTATTTAGTTTTAGGGTTCTTATGGAGCCCTAGAATCCAAGGGTTGAGATTGAAACCATCCAATGGATGAGATTCAATGTAGAACTCATTAAGATTGGGGTGGAAAATCTTAAAAGAGGGTCAATTTAATTAATTACCATTAATATCATGGTGGGGGACCATCATGCTAGGCACCCTATCTTGGTGCCCTTTAAAAACAACTTAAGAGAATAATAATTAAACTATTACTTGTGCTAGACAACATAGGGTGAATGTAAGGCATAAATGAAAGAAGTTGCTTATAAAAAATTATTGAATAACAAAATGAAAACCATTATATATAGGTAACCTTAAGTATGGTATTTATCTAAATCTAGGAAAGATAATCAATTAAATTAATATTAACCATAGAGTCCACTAGGAGGCTAGCTTTGTTATGTGCAATAAAATTTATTTATTTGGAACAATAAAATTTACCATAATTTAATTAAAGCAATGCCCACACTAGCATTATGCCCCCTTATCATGTCAACCATGTTTTAAAACAAGACCTTTCATTGTGATTTATGGTCAAATAATGTTAGGGGGACTCGATTAAAGTTTAAAAAAATTAAAAAATTAGTTAGTTTTATTTTGTGTCATGTTTCACCTTCAAGAAAGGTAGGGCATGGAAGATCTACCCTATTAGCTGCTCTTTATCATTATATGTTGCAACAATTCTTTTGAATTGCCAATAAACCCTTTGAGTTATACATTAATCTTTATTCTGCATTTTGACACTATTATTGGCCTATATCAACAACTCTCTTGATGTTGTCACAAACCCTATCTCATTCTCTGCCCAAATAAAGGATTGTTATGTGGTCCTTGTTATTGATCATTTCTGAGGGATTCTTTTTTATTTATGATCTTAAAATCATCACCATCTCTTGTCTATAAAAACACTTGATCTTGCACCACCTTATGCTCATCTTGTGATTGTGTGAGCCCTTTTTGCTTACTCTCCATTATGACTATTCTAGGCTCTTTATAGCTACAAAATTTATCTTCTAGCTATTTTTTCCTTGTTTAAAACTTTCCATTGGCTATCATCTACACTTTTGGTGGAGGCTTCATTGTTCTTTTTATCCTTTGTCTTATGACTTAGATAAATCACTATTTGTTGTTTAATGATATAGGGTGTGTGTCTTTGTTTGTTATTGATGATGAATATTGCAACAAGCCATATAATCATGTTCTTGCATAACTGTTGTAATTGTTGGTTCACATCCATGCTATGCACTGGCCTATTATTAGAGAAATTGAGATGTTTCTATCCTTTTTCCTTTTTGGATATTTGTTTAAATATCCTTTGTTTGTCTAGATGCATTAAATTCTTGTTGACATTTTCGTCTGATACAAGAATTAACATTTTGTCCATGTAGATCAAATTTCAACAAGGTATAGAGGTGCTAAATGTTTTCAAGAAGTATTCATTGAAAATATCAATACCTAATGATTTCACTTTCTATGAAGGTCATCATAAAGTTTTGAAGGAAAAGAAATTGAGGCAAAAAGCTCAACAACAACAATAGGTATGACTATATTGAAACTAGTTTTTAATTATTTTTCAGCAATTATCCAAGTTGTTTCCTTTCATCTATTATCAAATGTGTAAACTATCACATGCCTTCTTTTTGCAGCTTTCAATTCGTGAAGGTTCTCATGTTCAGAAGTTAAGTGAGTTTCCATGTAAAACTTTCGCTCCCCACATACAAACAACTAAAACAACATGTGCTAATATATAAGGTAAATATTCATGTCACCTTTTATTTTTTATGCATAAATGTACATGGTAACATTTATATACTAAATATTTTGTGAAATTTGAGAAAAATAGATCAAATATAGTGTTGGTGGTTTGGGTCCTTTTATAATATGTAAATAAAATGTAATAAATTACTTAATTTTTGTAAGCAAACATTCATCAAATTCACATGGGTAAACCCAACCCCAACTGTACCCAACAAGAATTGAACCAAGGTGTGCTCTTTGCTAATGCAAATTTCTCACCAACTAGACTTTACCATTGTGGGTAATAAATACAACTTTGAACTAATCTTGGATTTTTCAACAACAAAAGGAATATTTTTCTATTCTCAAGATATCAATATATTTAGCCATAACAGTGGGTTTGTTGTAGAATTATCGACATCATAGTATTACCTCATGCCTCAACAAAATTTGGTAGACCCAATTTTGACTTGGACTTGGTGACTTGGCAAAAACTCAACAAGTTTAAAAATATACTTAAATTCAAACCTTGGCAAAAACTTGGTGTATAGACTCTGGGCTGAGTTGCGGGCATAGACTCAACAAGTACCCACAGATTTGTTGGCCCCGACTTCCAGGAACTCATCCGTAAGTAAGTCAATGGGTTACTTGAGGTCCTTTGTGACTTGCAATTTTGATGAATTTTGCATATTTGAGCAGCATCATTCAAGATCAATTATGTTATATCCTTAGTCTTCTTTTATATCTTTTAGGCTATAGAAGAAACATGAAGAATATGAGGTGCTTCTTGTTCAGTTGAATCTTTTCTATCTTTCAAGCTATAGGAGAAACATGAAGAATATGGGATGCTTTTTGTTTGATTGAAAAATATTGCTAGACAATTGCATCTAAAAGTGGTCATTCTAGATATGGCATGCTGAAACACTACAACTCCAACATGTTCAAAATTAAATATTTTCTTTGGTTGTCCTCATAAAAATATGTAGTTAAATCAAGGAGATTTTGTGCTACACCATTAAACTTGGTGGACATGTATAGTATGTAGGATTTTGGGCTAGTTTAAGTACTTAACTATGACACTATAGCGTTTGGGAAATTAGTGTCAATATTCAATAATGGTTATGCCATGTCCAAGGTATATTTTTTTCGTTGTGGAGAAACTCCCACATCATTTTGTAAGATACAAAATATTAGAAATAATTACAATTTATATGGTATTTCTAGTCAAGTTAGTTTGTTAGGCTACTCTGTTGAGCGTTTTGTAAGAAATAAAATATTAGAAATAATTACAGTGAATATTGTACTATTTCTATTTGGACACATTGAATATCGAAAACCACACTAAAAAAATATTTAAAATAATTTTTTTGTTTTTTAAATACATTTTTTCATATTGTCTCTAGAGAGACAATATGTCTTTAAATCTCAACTATTGTCTCTAAAGAGACAAAAATACTTCTATTTCATAATGTCTTTATAGAGACAATTTTTTAAGACAATTAACTCAAAAATTGTCTTTAACCCCCCCTCTATGTAGTAGTGTTATTTCCATTCTAGGAAAAATATTTACTTATAGCTAATCTAAGAAGAATTGTATTTATGTTTCATGCAATGCAACTTTATCTTTTTTAAAGCTATTTACAAATAGTTTTCTATTAGTTTTTGTATGTAGTTGGTTTTAGTAGTTAGGATTATGTATAGTCAAAATGTTTGGCATATGCTACTCATTAGAAAATTTTCTTTGTTTTTGCAAGTTTCAAAATGGACTAATCATTGCAAGAAAATATATAATTGTTACCCTTATCAATGTCAACAAATTTAATTTCCGATTAGTTTCTTGTTTTACCTTGGCATAAATCTTAATAGTACTTCACATGTAATTCAAAGTGAAAAAAATGTAATGGTGAAAAATGGACTCCCTACATGTTCCCCCATCATTTGGTATCTCTTTGACCCTTTTACCCCTAATGAAATGATTATGTAATTTTATGTCTTTGCATGGAAGTTGATAAGCATCTTGATCCTAACATGATTTTATTTTCATACATCCCAAGGGAAGCTTCCTAATTCTCTATTTTAATCATTCCTTATCATGGGTTGCTTGGATGTGAGTGTGAAATTGATCCATGTCAAATTTATGGGTATAGAAAAGACCCCTAAATGTTTTTTAAAGAATGGGCTCATTTTCCCCTACTCTAACTACTCATTATGAATTGAGCCAAAGTATTGAATACAAAAGATAAAACCCTAATTTTTATAAAAAATAAAATATTTAGAACATATGAAAACCAATCTTAACTTAGCATACTCCTCCATACCATTGTCTATCAAGAGATCCCAATGCACCTTTGACTATAATATGTTAGTATTTTTTTATTTTCAGTTTAAGTAATAAATACAACAAAACATATAGTCAAAGGTGCATTGTGATCCTTGGATTACTATTTTTGGATAGATGTTGCCCTCCTCAATGATGCCTATCAATACCGGAAATGGCTATCTAAGCAGATAAACTGCACTTTATATAAGTCGATGTTAAAAAAAATCTAAGTCTGCCCTTCATATGGGGGTGCGTTTTACATAAAATCTAAGTCTGCCCTTCGTATGAGTGTGCGTTTTACATTGCTACATAGATGCTGCCATCAATACCATCCCCTTCAAACACGAGTTACGAACATTATAGAGAACAAGTTTGTGACACTGATATTGATGAAAATTAAAGGAGATACGAATCCATATGTGAACCACAAAAATAAATCAAAATAGTAAAATATCTGTTATAACTAAATCAACATTAAATCTTGAACTAAATTACATTATTTTATTGATATAGATTTTACTTGAATAATATATATAATCACATGCTCGAAAGATCATAATTGTGATTTAATGAATTGCATGAATTGGGGCATATGGGTATCGATACTCTCCAAACAAAAATTGCATAACCATGAGATTCACTCTAAGCTGAGACCCACGTATGCAGAAAAAATTTGCTTTATCTTTATATTGAAAAACATTGTAAAGCTTACACCATGATGGCTAGAGCAGTGTTGAACAATCTTTGCCACGGCCCGTTTTCCGTGCAGTGATCTGTCTAATTCTACAATAAAACCATTTCTCTCTCATTACTAATTAAAAGAATGAAAAATGCTTAAACAAATCAGAGGGTGCCATTGATTTAGATACAATCAAATATCCCATTTAACCTACAGTTCTCAATTACTACGAGTGAAAAGCCATTGATGGCCACTGTATCCTTAACCCCCAGAATGTAAATGAGAACCGTTAATAGAAAAATGACTGCATTTTATCTTTGTTAAGAAAAATGGTTGGAAACATTAATGAAAAAATGTCGATCATACAGGCAAGTTCAGACACTATCAAGATTAGTTATAAGAACTGTGGAAATTTCATTCATTTAAAAAAGATTATCAGACTATTTATATGAACTGTGGAAATTCCAGACTGTAGCAAGGGAAATTAAATACTGTTACAAGCGCTCTTTTAGATCCCCCAAGAGAAAGAATCTGCACAACCCACAGCCCATGACATTCAATAGAGAAAGTGTTCCATTCTCCAACCATCAAATGGCTCGCTAACCGTAGATTTCCAAAACAGGCAAATATCAAGGAACCCATTCCAGCTAATAGAACGGAAAGAAGGAAAGAAAAGGCCGGTCCAAAGAAGAGAATATGAAGGACACACAAATAACTGTTCAGAGTATATCTGGGCTATAGTCTACAAGGAATTTTCTTGTACTCCTAGGAACATTCACAACTCTAAAGCTAATGGAGGGCAAAACACAACATTAAAGACCAGAATCAAAAGAACACTGACAGTGAGCAAATACAAGTGCAGAGATAAATGCACAAAAAATTGCTTCCGACTTAAAACACCCATTTGGTATATCAAGGTCTCCTTCAGTTAAAATTGTATTTTTTATTCTGTGCAACCAGAATAAGTTGAAATGACTATGGAATACCTACATCTCAATATTCATTTATGCAAACAGACCAGTCATTTCACAAAAAAAAGTAAACCATTACAAAATAGGGATCAAGAATGAGCACAGAATCCAGTATTCTGGTGAATAATCTCTTTAGATAATATATTCATCTCTTTCATAGGCTAGATTTTAAGACGGTGACAGTGGAATCCCTCTAAATTTGTTCACTCACCTGCCATTATAGCTTGATGAAATGTATGCCATTAGGTAAGAATGAGAAAGCCAAAGTTACATAGAAGTAATATGATAAGTTTTGATGGGAAGACATATAATTTCCGCTGTCCATGATATTAGTATTCATTGTTTCAATAGTATTAATTTACATAAAACCAATATGATAAGTTTTGATGGGTAGATTATAGTTTCTCAAATGTGTGATATTAGTATGTATTGTTTCTGAATTTGATTATGTATCATTTTTATCCTCACACCATGATCCATCATCAGAAAACAGAAAGTGAAAGTGAGTTTTGATGTGATTATCAATGGAAAAAAGAGGCAAGAATATCATGTGTTTCTTAATGGGAGAAAAAAGGCAAGAATACCATGTTTTTATTAATGGGAGAAAAGAGGCAAGAATACCAGTACTATGTTGCACACCAAAAGATCAAAGTGTTGTAAACATAGATTTACATCAATGACTAAAAATATTGAATGGGTTAGATTTATTTCACTTTGAAGGATGTCTCTCAAAGGCCATACAAGCTTTGTGACTTGTACATGTAAATGCAAATCTTCAACAAATTACGCAAACAGAAATCTACATGAACCAGTTTTCTGGGTGCTGCAAATTCAATATGAATTGTCACAAAAATGGGTCAAGGTTGAACCATTTTAACGATTTTCAAATATGAAACACAAAATATGCAAACCCATGATACGCAAAACTGTAAACTAACATCTGCAAACTGTAACGGATAGCAAGAACAAGAGAATAACAGCAGCGGTTATTGTTGACCCATCTGGTTTGTTTTGAAACCTAATATTGTGCCAGTTTGTAATTATAACAACATGATGATAAAAAAAGAAAGTTGTAAAGAAAACAACTGTTTACTTGTAAACACAACTTGGCACCACGTTTTTTACTTTATATGTGAATAGAACAGGTTGCCACAGAAGACAATGAACATGTTGTCATCTAAGTTGCATGACACAAAAAGACCAAATCAGCTTTTGGGCAAAGGCACCAGTATTCATTTTCACTTTGTACCCTCTTCCCCAGACAAGCTGAAGATTAATCTCTCAAATTCAAGAGCTGAACTCAAGCACACACAAGAAAGAAACATCCATCATATTAAATTAAACTGTTGTTGGAGTAAAGACATAAAGCAGAAAACTATCTATTGATTATTCTTCCTCATCCTCTCCATTAAAGATATCAGTACTAACTAAATCACCTGCAAACCATAACGCAGCCGAGATTCTTTCTTTACATTTACTTGAGCAAAAAGCCAGAAAAAACGTAGAGAAGGGCATGAATTAGCCAGAAAAGTGTGCAATGATTAAAGAAAAGAAGCCTTATCGGATTCCATCAATATAGCTAACTGATAACAAAGCAGAAGAACCTTAACAGACCACAAATTATACCGATTCCTCTTCTCCTTCTCTTAAAAATCCCCACCGACATAACATATTTTTGCGTAGCAGAAACATCGAGGCTGCTGCATCCCCCAAGAGTACGTGGAAGCTTAAAAAAAGGAAAAGGAAATTCTCATTCACGAGGAAACGAGAAAAATAGTACCTACTAGGCCTAGATAAACTCGTATGAGAAATTATTGCCAAGCAGCCGAAGGACAATAGATTTAGACATAGATAGAATCCAAATGACTCAAACTACAACACAACACACACACATTTGACCTTGACCTTAAAACTACCTACTTAGACTTACTAAGTACCATCTATAACGACTGCAAAACCATTTGAAACCAAAAAACGAAAGCTAGACTAAACTTTTAACTCCTCTCTCTCTCTCTCTCTTTCTTATTCTCTTTCTCTTTTTCTTTCTCTTCCTCTTCCCTCCATCTGTTATATATACATGTCTCTGACTTCAAAGGCGTTGCGGTTCTTGACAACAATATCAAACATATGAATGGACTTGAATTTGGAGAAATCTCTGGGCAGAGAAATGAGATGCACAGAACAGGTCTTGTGATACTGGAGCACCTCAGAGTCTTCATTATAGCGTTCCCAGCCAAGAGGGAGAAGTTTTCTCTCAAGAGCAGCATAGTTAGTGATGACCTCATTGGTGGGAGTGTAGACCAAGACCTTGCGTTTCGACCTCGTGACCTCCATGGATCCATCAAGAGGCTCCGCCATTGGATTGGACACCAACCTGGCCACACCATTGCTGAAAACCCACACGCCAGACATTCTGATTATGATCAACCAAAGATTCTGCAATTTCTTTCGATAATTTCTCCCCCCTTTTGGGCTTTCTCTAACTTGTGTCAGGGCCTACAGCACGTGAGAAGAAGATGTTCAACAAAAACAGCAGATTACAAGCAGAGACTTTGTGAAATATGATGAATGAAACCCGGATTTTCCTTCAATCCTAAGCTCTAACACTACACTTAGCCTTGCATGCTGTCTGGAAATGCTGAGGCTTTAAATGGGTCTATTCTGGGATTAAATAATTCAAAGGGGGCACGTTCTATTCCTTTTTTTTCTCTAACAGATGCCTGCGTGTGTTCCACCGCTCTTAGTTTTGCGCCCACTTTTTTAGGAGCTTTTCACACAGGGCCCCTCCTTTCCTCTCCCCTCCCCTCTCCTCTCCTCTCCTCTCCTGTCGTCTCCTCTCTCCTGTAGTCTTCTAAGACACAGTTTTTTCTTTTCTTTTTTCCTAAGCCCGAAGGCCCCAATAAGGTCAAACGGTTACAGTGAAGAACTTGACTGAGATCTGAGGGCTTAAAAGAATAAAATGACGTGAGGTTTTAGACTAACCGTAGAAATATGAATAGACAGCGTTCTGACAAGGTTTGGGAACTTAATAAAATAGTAAGATATTTATTATTTTCTCAAGAAATATGAATAGACAAATCAAGTGAAGAGAAGAGAATACTGTTGAGGTTGCCGAAAAATATTTTGATTACAGAAATATCAACAGACAATGATTGGAGTATTTGCAATATCTGGGAGATAATAATAATCATTGCCTTAGGTGAAATTTCATGGAATTTAAGTTATTTAATTTAATTTTAGGTACTACTGTTCAGGAAACTTCGCCAAGAAAAATATTCTAGAGGACAACCTAGAGCCTTGAAAAAGTTTTTTCACTGTGCTCAGATATTTTAAGTTCCACGGGATGGTTCTTATTTTATTGCTTTTGGAAGGATTTCTGCAAGCTGCTAATAGTGTTGGAAATATATTTTGCATACAAGTATTAAACTGAGAGAAATGGGAAATTTTTTTGTTTTCTTTTCCTCCAAAATGATAGAATTTGAATCATGATGTTGAAATCTAGAGATTGTGAAATATATAAATATGATTGTATTTGGGTTTTTGAAAAGAAAAACTGAATGGGTATGTATCGATTTGGATTATGGAGCAGAGAGCTTTGCTAAATTTTAGATACAGTTCTCATAGGGTTCCGAGAGTAATATTTTAGATAATTAACTGCTAGAATAGGGAATTTTTCTTTTCCCATTTTAGGAGTGAATTCTTTATTTTGTCAGGGATGGTCTGTTCTTAGGATTCATGAATTCTTTTAGTAAATTTTATATTTTAAATTATACAGATGATGATTACTTTTGATTTCATTCCCATTGAACTGTGTACATAATAGTTTAATTTTAATTTTGTTTCATCAAAGAGTTTTGAATTTTTTATTATTTTTTAAATATTCTTTATTAAGTGCTTGATTAAGAAGTATTTTCTTTCTTTAATGGCTTTGCTTTAGCTTTAGTTGTGAAATGTATTACATAATAAAGAAAAATAAGAAAACACTTTAATTAGGTTTAAGCTAGTAGGGAAGTAAAGTGTACAACTTATATTTGTAAATACTTAATATAATTATTTAGTATAGTTGTCTCAGATAAATTTATGTAAAAGATGTTCATAACTATCATTTTTAAGATATTTATTACATTTATATTACAAATATTAGTCTCTCTCTCTCTCTCTCTCACACACACACACACACACACACACACACATCAAAATCATAGCAATTACAATTAGTAGATTTATCTTAGATAAATTTATGTAAAAGACATTATTTCCTGATAGGTCTATTTTTATTGGATTGATGATATAAGTGAAAAATTTATCTTAAAATTTATATACCTTAACATCTTTTACATAAATTAATGCAAAGTGCACACACACACACACACAAAAACAAACAAACAAATATGTATACATATACAAGCATACATATGCATACATAATGCATTTATACATGCACTCCATGTTGATCCTATACCTTGCATCTATCAAGCAAGGATCTATCATGTGATGCACCCAAGTATATGATGACTAGTGATGATTCATACTAATCTCTCCCAACACACAAATATGTATACATATACAAACATGTACATACTAATACATACACACACATATAAATATGTATACATATATACAAACATACATACTTATACATACACACACATATAAATATGTATACATATATACAAACATACATACTTATACATACACACATATAAATATTTATACATATACAAGCACACATACACATGCATATTTCATTTGTACATGCACTCCGTGTTGTTCTTATGCCTTGCATCTATCAAGAAAAGATCTATAATGTAATGTGCCCAAGTTTATGGCGACTAGTGATCATATCACACTACTCTCACCCATTTATGACATTAGAGTGACTTTGGATGATATATATATATATATTATGTGTCATGTTTTTCATATATCCATTAATTCATATTTCTTAAATGAATTACCTTCTCATGTAAATGATGAGGAGAATAGTGATGATCATTTTTTCTTCTTCTCATGTTTAATCTATGAATACTTGTATGGCCTTTTACATACTTTTATCTCACATGATGATATCTTATATGCATTAATTATAATTAATTAGATTCAAATGTGTCCTTTATTAACACTTTATTATTTTATTTTACCCTACATTTCATAATGATATTGTGATTCTTAGTGAAGAATGTTTACATGATGATCATGATGGTTGCAAAGATGCATCATCACATGTAATGTCCTTTTTGTTTCCTAGTTATGACCATTTAGATGATTGTATACCTCTCTTATGTACCTAAATTTTATCTTTTCACTAATTCACACATTGATTATAATCTTGTGTGGCATAGTCATCAAAAAATTCAAAGGGGCCAAGATGTTAATTTATCACTACTAATTTTACCACCTACTTCACTTAATATTCATATCTAGAGTAAATGAGTTTGAAATTATTTTAAAATGGAAAAATAGTCAATATATTAAATATCTCTATTGGATTTAGTATGCACACAACCTTCTTACAAAGATATAGTGTAAAGATCCTTAGACAAAAAGCAAGTTGGGAACAATACTTCTCCATAGTTAGTGATGTATTTGATTTCAAGTCTAGTGACAGTTAGTGAATGAGGTTATTACCTAATGCTTTGCGAAAAGGACAAGGTTAGGATAAACAAACACCTGAACAAGAAACAACAAGAAGTTGATTGTTAGATGTTAGAAAATCATAAATTAAAAACTATCCTAAGCAAGCATATCAAGAAAGACACTACTAAGCAAAAAGAAAGCTTAAGGACAAGGTTAGGATAAACAAACACCTGACCAAGAAACAACAAGAAGTTGATTGTTAGATGTTAGAAAATCATAAATTAAAAACTATCCTAAGCAAGCATATCAAGAAAGACACTACTAAGCAAAAAGAAAGCTTAAGGAATCTACAAAAAGCAACTAATCTCTTCCAAATGCTCTCTACCATGCTGGTAGTTTCTCCTTCCTTGTTCCTCTCCTCTCCAAGTTCCAAAATAGTGTAGCTCTTAGAGGCTTTTTGCACTATGGATGCTTATGGAGATTCAAGATTAAAGTATGTGCTCTGAATATGAATGAAAAGATGATATTAGATGCTATAGATGCTAAGATGATTTGTTTTAAACCAAAATGACAATTATATGAGTTTATTATGTTAAAATGCTCTCTAAAATTCACTATAGATTAAATGCGTGCAAGTTTTCAGGATCTAGATTATGAAGAAATGGGCTCTATTTATAGGAAAAATGGAGCAATGGATGGTTGAGATTGAGTAATCTCAACAAGGGTCAAGATTGAATGATTTGAGGTCCATGTGAGAGCTTTCAACCCAATCCTAGGATGACAAGTGTCAATGTGAGATAGGTTGAGAGGAGAGGGAAGAAGCATTAAATGCTTGACATGACCTGGGAGTTAACTTGGGGGTTAGGGTCAAGGTAAGTTGAATGAATAAATTCTTTATTCAAAGAATAAAGCTTTTATCCAATGGATAAACTCTTGTGCAAAGGCAAAAGGGATAACCATGGTCAAAAGCAAAAAGTGCTTGAGGAGACACATGAGTGCAAGTTGAAATAACCATAAATGGTTATGTAAGAGCCATTAATGGTCATGTAAGAGCCATTAGTGGTTTTGGAAGACTTTGGAGCTTAAATTGTTGAACACACAAAGCATTAAATGCTTTTCAAAGACTTTGAAGTCTTTGAGAAGTGACTCCAAGTTGCTTAGGAATGTGACAATAATTAGGGAATGGATTAGGTTAATTAGGAAGGGGTTAGAAGAATCTAGAAGGGGATTAGATTTGCCAGTGGGTTTGGTGGTGAGGGAAAATAGGATTTTTATTTAAAATAAATTAATTTATTTCAATAAATGTGTGCAAGTTACATTTGTAGGAAAATGCAAGTGGGGGGGAATAAATATTTTATTTAATTTATTTAAAAGAGGAAAGGGGTTAAATAAAATAAATAGGATTTTTTCATTTAATTGATTTTGTGAATTTGGTATAATGAATTAATTGAAATAAATTAAATAATTTACTTAATTAATAGGAGATTGTTTGAAAGTGAATTAATTAAGTATTAATTTAATTAATTGATGGCTAGTGGATTTTTAATCAAATAAATAGGAAATATTCATTTAATTAAATTGGACAGATTTATGTGACTACATTACATATCTATTTCTTAGTGGGAACCTATTCACATCTTAAGTTTACATAGGTTTTAAGTTAACCATCCTAGGTGGCATCCTAGGAGTTTTCTTATAATGGGGCCATGTCTCACTATTTACTTTTAGTCACTTAGTATTTAATATTTGTGGCATTCATTAGTTTGTATCAAGGATAGTTTTAGTCCTACCTCATCACCTTGAATTTATAAGAAAGGCCTCTCATGCATACATTTAGTATGCTCAATTATCATTTTAGTCAATCTTGCATTATTGAGGCAATATTTGTTGCCATTCTCTCTTGTGGAAGTTGTTTTGGTGTTTTAAGGATCTTGGGGGTGTTGTGGAGTCACCTAATTACTCCAACATTTATTGCAAGAAATATCATGACATATGATCATTCAATAATGATGAGATCCCCCATTACAAAATTTTCTTAAAAGGGAATATTTTATTTACACATTAAGGTTAGCTATGAAATATGCTCATTAAATCTAGTTTTACATTTACACTAATTTTTTAAATTAATTAAAAATATAGGCATGCCAAAGATAAGACCATTGAAACTTGTAATTAGAGGATTTTATAATATACCTAGATCTTGGATTGGTATTGTTATCATTCCATAATAAGCCTAAACATGCAAATTAGAAATATTATTTCATTTGATTACCAATAAGATAACTTATAATATATTCTTCTTGGACATCCATTACCAAATGTCATGATATAGCTATTGCACCTAGTTTTCGTCAAATGTGTAAGTTATTCATGTAAAGAGAAGATATAATTTTTATTAATAGATATACAATCATATAATATGTGTAAACCTATAGATATGTCCGATAGTTGCAATAACACAAAACCAATATGTAGATCATGGTTGTAACATCTATAAGGTGAGAAATGGGTTACTTGATTTTAGTCTTTGTGGTGTTGGGTAGTATCATGATGATCCAAAAGCTTATGAAATCATATATTTATATGGATTCATATAGCTATTTAAAAATACTTGAAGCATATAATATTAAAAATGATCCATTTATGTGTGTATATGGGTACAAATGTGATCTTTAAATCGATACATCTATAGAAGAATCACCACTTCCTAAAACATTATTTAAGAAAATTTATTGTCCTCAATTCAAAATCAAGAACAGATTTGGATATAAAGGAACAAGATTAGGAAGAATGAAAAGGGTCAATATAGATATATTTTAAACCATCTAATAATTTAGATTATGTCATACAATAAGTTATCAATTCAACGAGATGATATCAATAACTAGATGAATAAAAATGAAAGGAAAATAACTTTATAATTAACTAGGTGTAGAACCTAATGAAGCTCATTATTCATTTATAGAATATGTGATCTTGATTTTGAAATCCTTTTGGGCCATGAACACATGAAAGTAAAATGAAAACATCACATCAATGTACATGAGATATAAAATAGCTTACACTATCACATTGTGCCTCACTTAATATTAAGACTTGTTAATTATTAAAAGAAAAATATATTTGTATTTACTCATGATGCGATAGTCATTTATACATACACATACATATGAAACTTAAACACATTGGAAAAAACCATGTGTAAAGTAGATAATCTAAAGCTACTATAAGAGGAAGTACAAATTTGTATCACACTTTTGGCTAACTTATCAAAACAAGTAAATTTAAGTATTTATAACTAAAAATAAATTTTAGCCAAACATATGGTCTACCTAGATTCAATATAGATAAGTTAGATACGAACCACAATTTTTCCAATTGGAAGTGTCTACTAAATACATATTATATATTGCTTTAGACCAATATCCAAAATAATAAAATTATTTGAAATAATTTATGTTTCACCAACTCCTACGCTTATAGGTTGGGGACCTATCTTGATTGGTGAGAGATTCCTATGGTTTATGCAAGCTCACAAGGTCATGTCTCCTCCCAACTCAAGTGGTATTAAAGGGCATGCCATACTGACATCATTGATCACCTTAAAATGTTTATCTAGTGACTATAGTTTATAGGGGGCTATTTGATTCTTGGAGTTAAAAAAAATAAAAAATAACTCTTAATCTTATAAATAAAAATAATCTTTGACTAATATAGACATCATTCTCTATATGATGAAGAACAAAAATTTTATTTTACAATTACTTTAGCTTAATTTATATTGTAAGTACACACGAGGTATTAAAATACACAAATTAGGGATATCAATAAATCAATAGTAATAATTCTCTATTGAAAATTTCAAAAAAGTCCTAACCAAACTTCACCCTCACACACATCTTTTCACAAAAAAGAACTAGAAAAAATATTTAGCTCAAATTATTTTGGTCCTAAACATGCATGTTTTGGTTGAAAACATATAATATAAAAAATAAATTACTTGTGTACATCTTATACAAAACTAAAATTTATGGTCAAGTGGTATTATAATAAATTAAAATTTTGAAAACTAGACATAAAATCTTACATTTCAATTTTTAATTTATGTTAATATTTTGTTTGTAAGAGCCTCAAATTTTTACAAGTATGAAAAACTTTGATTTTTAAGAAGAGGGCTCCAAAAATTGGACCCAACTTCTTGCACTTGCCCTTATCTATTACCAAATATCAAATTATTTTTATATGTAACGATTGAGTGCCATCTTAGCTCATTTCTTGTTAGTTTTATATTGTTTATGATTTTTGCCTATTACACTCTTTATACCTCATCACACTAGATCATCCATGTAGGGAAATTATTTTAAATTTCTTGTTATTGTCACATCCTGCACTATTATGTTCACATGAACTACTCATATTATAAGAGATAACCTACCATTTTGGGGGGCATCATGTCTTCCTGATTGCATTATATACTTATATGAATTGACCTTGTTTTAAGAGTTATATTATTGAAAACATAACCTTTCCATGCTATTGACTACATGTTACACCTTGTACTAAGACCTATCATTACCACTAGGGGCATTTTTTCTTACCTTGACAATTGTTTGTACACTTTGACACATTGGTGGCATAAACCTATTCTATTGTCCTATGTTACATAATACATTTATTATAATTATTTTCTTACATGATTATTTTATATATTTATATTTCATTTACTTTTTTCACCCCTCAACTCAAATTTTGTGCATATGATAGTTGCAACCAATTAAAGCGGCAATGTTTTGTTATTGACACTCCTATGTTAAGATTGTATAAAAATATGTGTTCCTATATGGAGATTCATCACCATGATTGAACAAATAATTATTACATGACATGCTAGTATATGTTATGTGTTTTCATCCCATGATAATCAAGCTAAGTGGACTATGCAATTACTTTTCATTCAAGTAAAAAATTTCTAATAGTTCTTTCTATCTCTTCTCTTAGCTTCATGATCAATAATAGTAAGTTTTAGCTCAAAAATTTATATTTATGTTTTCTTGCATGGTAGAAGATACTCATCACACAGTTTTCTATATTTCATAGGTTTTCTTGAATCATTCATGCCAATATGATTACATTAGGAAAGGTTTATTACTTCAAACTTGGACAACCATTAATTTGAATGATTTTTTTAGAGTGCTACTTACTTTGAGATACATGATAATTTTAGAATTCATATTTATAATAGGAACATGATAGGAACACTTCAATTGAAAAACAAAAATTACTATATTTTTATCATCATCTATATATATAAATATTTTTTTCCTTGATCATTCCCACAACCATAAAGTAAATCTTTTAGGGGTTTAACATGGGATTTTTAACTTTAGCAATTTGGTCTAGCCTTCTAAGGGTATTTTTAATACCACTTGTCCTTGAAGAATAAAGAATCAAGGAAATCAATAATTAGGAGTGTGCATTACACTAAAATAGATTCTAGCCTATCAATCATGTTTGAGCTTATGGAAATGACCTAAAGCCATGGACTCAATGCTACATAAAGTTTATAGTCTATCATAATTTCAAATAGAGTACAAATAGAAAGAAAACAAATTTAGTCCTATGATTAATGGAATTCAAACCAACATTAGAATTATTCATTCTCCTTCATTCTAGAGCTAACTATCTTTATCGTTTGGCATTTAATTTTCTACTATAAAATGTAACTAATTTTAATTAACACTCAAAAAAATATCAATATCTTTATTAAATTAATTTAAGTTAAAATATACACAAAAAGATTACCATGAACTAATGTTTTTTAAATATTTTCTTTTATAATAATTTTGTTCATAAATAGTTTGAAAAATTAAAAAAAATGAATATTATAGTTTCCAAAATAATAATACAAAATATTAAAATTCAATGGACTTATAATATTTATTCATTGTCTTAACTTTTACTAGCATCCATAATAAATTAATATTAAAATGAATAAGAAGCAAATTCATTTAAACATTAAAGTTGTTTAAAAATAATAATACACTATTTTAGAATTTATAAAACAAGAACTTAATTATATTAACTTATAGTAGCATCCACAAAAAGTTAAAATCTGAATAGAAAATGAATTCATTTGTAATTGAGAATTATCCTAAATTAGAAGCTTTATTCTTTAATAATTTCGAAATTAGAAAGGATTCTATTATAGGAAGTTATATTAAAAACAAAACTATACACTTAAAAAACAAGAGAGCAGTTGAGCAAGTGGAAAAAGCTAATGATGAAATAAGAATTAGCTTAAAAATTCAAGTTGATCATTTTATTTTATAAAACATAACACTTTATACTTCAACAAAATAATTGAAAAGCCTATGAAAGTACACGGAATCAAAATATATCTTGAATGCCAACTTCTCAGCACGCTATAAGCCACCCCAACTATTATTATTATTATTATTAATAAATATAGAATAGAAAAGAACAAGACCAACCACTTAATCACTTAATCGTCAACTAAATTTATTAACTATTTATCCATTATTAATGTGTTTTAATATTATTGAGAATAAACTAGTATATCTATATTTAAAAAAATATAGGTAAATTATGTCGAGAGATATCTTATAATAGAAAGGAATTTGACGATTACAGTACACGAGTTTCAAAAATATGGATAATAATAGAGTTGCTTAAGTATGTACTAGCATTATCTAAGACGATAGCATGAAATTGGAATTTAGATTCTTAGATACTCACAATTCCAAGCTCACACCTCCACCAACCTTTCAACGCTACTTGATTTTATTGATTGTTCCCTTTTAAATATTATGGCACTCTTCCACTATCATTTGAATGTAACGGTTTCATATAGTTGGAGACAAGTGGCGAGGGTTCTATTTTATTTGGAGTAATAAAATAACACCTCTACAAAAACCAAAGGATGACATATTTCATGCATTTACCCGTCATTTGCATGTCAAATTGTTTCAAAATCAAATTTTTGTTTACCGAAATTTTGATGTCATTGTAGATGCCTCTTGGCATGATGATTTTTATTTTAAATATTATTATAGAAAACAATGAGTTGAGATAGTAATGTGATATATTTATTCACTTTAAAATTGATAAACAATATTTAAGTATTTAGGTTTGGATGTAGAAATTAAGTATGTTGTTGTAGGTGATGTTTCATAATTCAATTTAATGTTACTTGGTCGAATTTTATATCATTATATTTTAATAAATTGCGAGTTCATTTATTTTCTATTTCAATTCAATTTTGTATATACCATACTAATTTTCATATGTAAGAATTTAAAATTTTCAATGAATTCAATGATTTATATAGATTTGTTTTGTGTGCATGTAATTCATTGAAGCATGTTTTCTTATAATATTTGACTTTGGTGGTATTTAAAGATAGCTTTGGGGTTTCTTATACTAGGAGTTTTACCTTAAACAAATCCTTGGAATTAAGTTGACAATTTAGATAAGATCAAAGATCATGCAAGATGTATAATTTGTTGGTAACTATAGTGTCCTAAACATAAAGCCCCATTTTGCTTCAAAAAATTAGGGACCATCTTATTTTGTCATTATTTTTTTCTTTGTTTGTTTGTTTGTTTATCTTTTGGTACCTTTTATGCTTGTCTTTTCTTACTTTTTTGTTTAGTTTTTCGAGGTATCTTTCCTTGATCAATCTTTCAAAGTTGATTGTTCTAGCAAGACAATAGTGGAAACATTGAAACAATAACATCTTTTTTTGTAGATTAGATTTAATAGGTCGAACACATTGTATTTTGGATTTTCAAAGTTGGCCATCCTAATAGAGGATGTGATGTTGTTGCAACCTACCATTTGGTTCTACATTAATAATAGAATTCTCATGCATGTTTTCTTGCATTTTAATATTTCACTTAATCTTTTGTTTGTTTTTCTTTTGTATATGTTTTTTTTCTCTTTACACCTTATTACCCCTTCCCTCTACAATATTTTTGTCATAATTGATGAGTTTCAACTGATCTTTGTGGCAAATCCTATTCCTCATTGGGTTTGGCCAGTTGTTGTTTGCAAGGACAATCTTTTTTTCATCTTTGTTGTTTCATCCCATCATCTTACCAAGCAGAGTTTCTATGATTGACTTGTTAATGGTGATTATCATTTTTCTATATTTGTATTCTATTTTTCTATTTTTTTTCCTTATTAGGGATAGACTTTTTTGTCCATGTCATTAGGGTTGTGTGTGCTCTCCCTTTCGTCTTTCTTAGTTTCTTTTCCTTATTCTTTTACATTTATCTTCATCATTTTTGTGTGCCCTAGTTAGTTTTTCATTTTTCCTTTTATAGATCAACTTGTCAAAGATGAGAGTTATTTCTTCCTTCCCAATGTCATGATGATGTTATCTCTTTTTAGGGTTGGCCCTTTTGGTATGACTAAGATGACTTCCCTAAAACCACAATTTCAATCTTGTGCTATATACCTCATTTGTTAGAGTTACCCACCATTAATGTTTTTTTTAATACCATACTTATGTCATGCTTACATCTTCCACTTATTAGGAATAAATATAATCATTTTATGTTTGGTGTAATTTCAATGTTATTTGCCAGTGCTCTAAGTAACTCATACATAGAAATAATTCACTTTAGTGTCAATATTTCAACATTTTTATCAAGTACATTGTTAGGAGTTGCTTCGAAGGTCTATTTTCTTGTGTCCTAGAATAAGTTTCTTAGTTACATAATAGTTATTTTGGAGTGGAATTCTACATTTTTAAGCTTATCTATTTTATTCACGTTAATCAAAGAACCTTTAAATGGATTCATAATATTTTATTAAATGGATCACTATCTCATAAGATTAAACAAAATTTACCTAAATGACTACCCTAATGATTTTGTTTGTGCTTGGAAATGAAAATGCAAGAAGGTTGGGGACCTCATAAATAGATGAAGCACAAATAAAAAATATACCATGTGGAATTTAAGATATCCTCCCCATTAATATCAATGACATATATCTAAGACATATGAATGTTCACTTTTAATTCTTATAGAGGGTGAATGTAGAGGGAGATACGACCTTCATGGCCTAATGCATAGCTAGCTTAGGACTACAAGTTGTTTCCTTCTCTATTTTTGTGAAATCAAGAGTGTTGTAAAATAAGGTGAAGAAAGATTGCAATATGAACTTGAACCAAAAGTTATTGTAAATATAAGAAGTAATGATTAACCCTTAACAAAGTGATTGAAGAGTCAAAGAAAGATGAAGAAAACCATAACACATGAAACACCATATTTACATGGAGAAACACTTTCAAGAAAAAAGTACACCATAGAGAGAAGAAATTATATTAATAATCCAATGAAGAATACACCAACAATACACTTCTCTCTAAGACCCTTGGAAAATTCAGCAACAATCCATTACCTTGCACACTAAATAAGACTGAATGGAGAACTCTAACTCAAGGCCCCAATTTATAGAAACTTGTGACCGTGAATATCACTATGGCATCACCAAAAAACAGGTAACAAAAACACCTATAAAAAATCATGCCTACCTCCCATAATAGCCTCTTAGGGATGCTTCTTACAATTGTTATAAGGCATCTAGCTAGTTTGGGAATCCTATCACACATGCTTGTCATAAAGACCCATATGTAATGATTGTCATAACCATCATATATTCTCTTAGAACTCCTAAAAAGTATCCAAGCACCTCAAAATAGGAGATTCTAAAAGGGGATGCCTAGCTATTTTGTCATTTTCCTAAAGGATAAATGATAAAATTAACTTTGCCTTTACATGGTCTCTTTCACCACCATTGGAAAAATGGTTTAACCTAGATTATGGGTAAATTACAAATGGCATTAGGAAAAAATTAAATAAATGATTTACAAGGTTGATGGAACCTAAATCCTAACATTATCCCACTTGACATCATACATTGTAAACTACCCCACATAGATACATAATACAAATTAAGTATATAGTGATAAAGGCTGATAGCCTTCTTGCACTAAGAGAACTTATCCATAATCACTAGATTCATGAGTGATAGACTTATAAAGCACTGAGAGGGGGGTGAATCAATGATAGAAAAAACAATAACACTTTAGTCCCAGACCAGTAAAAACATTTAACCAGTTTACTTAAGATTTTGCATGCAATCCAATTATAAAAGCATTCACCACAAGTAAAACATTCACCATAACACAAGTATTTATATGTGGAAAACCCAACTGGGAAAAACCACAATGAGATGGAACTCACAAGTTAACTATTTGCAGAAATAGGTAACTGACCGATTAAGGTCTACAAAGTGCTATGTTAGTAGTGAATCACGTTAAAGATCCCAAAGCCCCGTTAGGAGCTATACCCAGTTAAAGGTGAACTCAGTGGAGGATTTCGATCCAAGTTAATGAATCACCCGGTTAGAGGATTTCTACAATGAATCTTGTTAGAGCTTACCGGTTAGGGGATTTAACTGTTGTAGTGATTAGAAAACAACATGTGGTATGATCTCGAAATAGCACATTCTACTTGTTTAGATCCTTTGTTGCTCACTCCTTACTACATCACCAACATACTTTGCAACTCCTTCAATAAATCACATCAACTCTAACTCATTACATCACTTGCATCTCGCATATATAAAAAAAACTCATCATAATGTCTTTTTATAGACATTAGATTTCATGTCGGCTCCAGAACCTCAACACAATTTCCTAGGTTTAGTGTGATGAATAATGATGAATAGTAAATACTTAACAGATACCGGGGGGGGTGAATCAGTATGGACAAAAATTTTCTCGACAACTTAAACTGCAAAGACTGCACTAATCGGTGAACAAAATCACTGATCTAAATCAAGTCAATACCGGTAAAACCTAGTGACTGTAAAAGTCATAAACTGGTAACACTTAGATCATCACAAAACCTAATATCTCATTTCCACTTCACCCATATGCTTAAACAAGTAATACATCAGAAATATAATGACCACTAGATCAACATGCATTATCGCTTAACAGAAAACACTAAAACATCATATGAAAAAGCATCACACATGACACATTGATTTTTCACGTGGAAACCTAATTGGGAAAAACCACGGTGGGGATGAATACCCACAAATTTTTCTTGAAGTCTTTTGAAGTCCGCTCTGTTAGGATCCTACTTCGATTAAAGACTTTACAATAGGTTCTGCTAGGAACTGATCCTGCTAGGGATCACCCGGTTAAGGGATGGCTAAATACCTGGTTAAAGGTTAGAACCTTGTTAAAGGTTACCTCACAAGAGGATTTGAAGAACTCAATGATTTTGAGTCACCCTGTTAAAGGATTTACAAAAAGCCTATTAAAGCTACCCGGTAAAGGGATTTTTCAACAAGAAATACACTGATCTGATAACAACACTCAATGCTAAGGCAGATCCACTTCAGTTCTTATACTTCTGCAATCACACTCTGCAGGTATCTACTCACTTCTCTGGTCTGGCAAGAATCAAGTATCTCTTCACTTGGATACACACATAACATTTTCCAACAACTTCACAATGCAAATCATCATCGACCTTATAGACAACAATTAGGTCGATAGCCAAAACATAAAACTCTAAGCCTCTAGATTATCAATAGAGTCGGTCCAATCCTGACCGTTTAATCATATTGCATAGAGTAAAATAATCTTAAACAAATCTCAAGATGTTCTCCATCATTTGTTCTTCACCACTTCTGGAAGCTGATAACCCATCACGTGCTCTCCACCGCTTACTAAGATTTTGCACATTCCCGAGGTGGATAGAATCAATCTTTTTCATGCAAGATCCTCAAAAAGATTCTTCATGTGCACAAGGCTGACGTGGCAATGCAATCTCATCTTCATTTCAATGCTAACTCATCAGAGGATGTCATCGGTCGAATCACACAGACTTGGAATGCATCAACCAGAAACCTCGAAACAAACTTTCCATATACCAGTTCACATACCGGTTCACTTTCTGCATATATCAGTTTATTCCATCATACCGGTTCACACTTCATCATACTGCTAATGCGATCTCATCTTCATTTCAATGCTAACTCATCAGAGGATGTCATCGGTCGAATCACACAGACTTGGAATGCATCAACCAGAAACCTCGAAACAAACTTTCCATATACCAGTTCACATACCGGTTCACTTTCTGCATATATCAGTTTATTCCATCATACCGGTTCACACTTCATCATACTGCTTCACTTGTACTATCATACCGGTTCACTTGCCAGATCAGTTACTTCAATATACCGGTTCACACTTTAGCATATTGACATCAATGACAACATACAAAACTATCATGTCTTCATACTCTGCACATATCCCAACAATCTCCCTCTTTGGCATTGATGGCAATATACAAAGATATCTTTACATCTTCACATCTTCTCCCCAATATCTTCCATACTATATGCCTTCAATACTGCAAATATCTTCTCTGCTTCACATCTTCTCCCCCTTTGACAACAATGCCAAAGGGGAGGCATAAACATCCATGTCCCCCTTTGCTGCTCCCCCTGAGGAGTAGCATCCTTCAACACACCAATCCTGAAAATATTTGTCAATGCAATACCTGACTGATGTGGAGCACATACCTTTAGTTCACCTATTGAAGGGGCAGCACCCCTAATTCACCTCTTAAATAGGTAAATGTAGCCTTTGGTAGAGGCTTAGTGAATATGTCTGCTAACTGCTCTTTACTAGAAACATGTTCTAGTACAACCTCTTTGTTCTGAACTTTCTCCCTCAAGAAATGATACTTGAGCTCAAAGTGCTTGGGTCTTGTTATCACTAATTAAAAATGGGCTTTTCTTTTCCCATAATTGGCTATGGTTTGTTGAAATTTTGAGTAAGGCACTTTTTCAAATGCTTCAGCTCTATTTTAGGCCTTAAGGGTTTAGGGTTTTTTGATTTTAGATCCCCTAATGTTTATTGAAAACCCTCTAGTTTCTATTCTTTCGTTACTTTATCCACTTAAGTAATGGGTCATGGGATCGTAGCAAGTGTCCCCCCTTGTCGTTTGCCTAGGCAGTCATGTTAATTAATTGTTGTAGTCACACAAATCTGTCCATTTCAATTAAATGAATATTTTGTATTTATTTGATTAAAAATCCAATAGCCATTAGTTAATTAAATTAATATTTAATTAATTCATCTCCAAACATTCTCCTATTAATTAAATAAATTATTCAATTTATTTTAATTAATTCATTAAAATGAAATTCCATTCAATTAAATAAATAAAATCAATTTATTTAATTAAATCCCCTATTCCTCTTTTAAATAAATTAAATAAAACATTTATTTAAATCATTATCCCCCCCCCCACTTGCATTTTCCTACAATTGCAACTTGCACATGTTTATTGAAATAAATGAATTTTTATTTTAAATAAAATCCTATTTTCCCTCACCCACCAAATCCACTTGCAAAATCTAATCCCCTTCTAGATTCTTCTAACCCCTTCCTAATTAGCCTAATCCATCCCCTAATTATTGTCACATTCCTAAGCAAAATGGAGTCACTTCTCAAAGACTTCAAAAGTCTTTGAAAATCATTTAATGCTTTGTGTGTTCAACAAATTAACCCCCCAAGTCTTCCAAGACCACTAATGGCTCTTACATGACCATTTATGGCTCTTACATAACCATTTATGGTTATTTCAAACTTGTCTCCCCAAACATTTATTGTTTTGACCATATTCATCCATTTCACATTTGCACAAGAGTTTATCCATTGGATAAAAGCTTTATTCTTTGAATAAAGAGTTTGTTCATTCAACAACCTTGACTTTAACTCCCAAGGTCATGTCAAGCATTTAATGCTTATTCCCTCCCCTCTCAACCTATCTCACATTGACACTTGTCATCCTGGGATTGGGTTGAAAGCTCTCACATGGATTTGAAATCATTCAATCCTGACCCTTGTTGAGATTACTCAATCTCAACCATCCATTGCTCCATTTTCCCTATAAATAGAGCCCATTTCTTCATAATCCAGATCCTGAAAACTTGTATGCATTTAACCTATAGGCATTTTAAGAGAGCATTTAGCATAGCAAACTTATGTATTGTCATTTTGGGTTAAAATCAATCATTGTAATATCATCTAGTATTTTAGCTTTTTATGTTTCATTTAGAGCACAATACTACAATCTCAATCCTCCATAAGCATCCATAGTGCAAAAAGCTGCTGAGAGCTACACTATTTTGAAACTTGGAGAGGAGAGGAACAAGGGAGAAGAATCTAAGAGCATGTTAGGAGGTATTTGGAGATGCCTCATCATATTTGCTTCCTTAGTTAAATATGTTTTTATGTTTTTAGTATCTCTCTTGATATGCCTTTTTAGATTAGTTTTTGATTGACTAACACTAAGGATTTTCTGGTTTCTTGTGTTGTTTGTCATTTGCTAACCTTTTCCATTTAGGAGGGCATCATTTGGTGAAGCCGACGTGAATCAAAACACCAAAAATATCATTGTTTTTAGCAAACTAACATGTCTGAATGTTGAAAGTGTCACACAGGTTGCGCTTTGGCGCTATTGAACACGTTCTAGCGCTACCGACACTTATGTTTTTAGCGCTATTGTTCTTACAATAGTGCTATTGTCCAAATTTCAGCACTTTTGGACTTGTTTTGGCACATTTGTCATTCTTTTGGCGCTATTGACAATCTTTCAGCGCTTTTGCCTCTCTGTCTTTCCCATTCTTTCAGCGCTTTTGTCTTAAATAGAGCCTCTATTTAACACAGACTAGCGCTATTGTAACAGAATGTCGTAAAAATCACCTTGTAACCAAAAAAGTGGATATTTTAGGCTTGTGGAAGCCCCCCCTTGGACATTGATTTTACTAACAAATTATTTTTTGTGCAAGTTAAAACTCACCATTAAAAATCACAAACTTGTCTTTTGGTGCATTAAAACTTGAACAAACAAAATTTAATTGCTTTCTAGTTAGGATCACTTGTCTTTTGGTGCTTAAAATCAACAAACAAATTTGATTTCCTTGCATCAAACTAAAAAGATTTACAATCCACACTTCGAATTTTGGTGCACATAAAATACACAATCCATTTGTTTTAATTTTTGCAAACAAATTTTACTTCAAGCAAACGTGTTTTTCATTAAGTTGACCAAGATTTCCGAATTCTAGATTACAAAACACATTGCCTTTGAAGTTAAAAACAACACCATGGCTGTTGGAGCAACATCTCCAAATAGTTAGATCACATTGCAATGGTGGATTAAAAGAACAAGTGTCTTTCGTGCTTGGGACACTTGTGCAAAAAGTCAGTCGAGTGGTCCTATCTCTAACACACACTATTCTCTCCCTTGGCTTTCGTGGTCCTAGGTGCAAGAGAAAAGTGTTAGTAACACTCAAATTTTATCTTTTTAAGAGAGGCCTACCAAGGGATTGATACTCTTGGGAACGACCTCAAGCGGTAAATCCTTCGAGCCGCTATAGAAATCAGGTGAGAGCGAAAGCTATAGCCTTGGGTATAGCTGTTCCTATAGTGTAACTGGTCGAAAGGACAAATGGGCCCCACCACCAGTTACAAGGCTCTTAAGTGAGTCACTACAGAATGAACTTATGTTTAAAAACATCGAACATGACTAAACACCTTTAAGTAGTATCCCACCCATTCTATTGATTGAGGATATTTGCGATATAATTTAGTGCAAGAGCATAGATGGTTTTGCTCCCAAGATACTCACCATACATATTTCCTTGAGTAGAAACATAGCTTTTTGAGAAGTCACTTGTGGCTTGATAAAAGTGGTGACTCCCCCATCATAGGGATCATCTATTTGTTATGCTCATGCAAGACTTAGTATATCACATCCTTATGTGCCACAACGGGATTCATAAGGTATGTAGTACCAAAGTCGAAGAAATATCAAGATGTGGGCTAAATTTATCATAACTGGCCATTTGACCTTAGGGATAAAAAGTGTTTGAAGTGTGTTCATTTTAAAGACCTAGTACACATTGAGCCGACTTCAGGCTTTGGAAATACACCTTAAAATACATCTAAAGGAAGGGTCATATAAAAGTCCAAGGATTGGGTTGATCTAGACCCATACTCATTTGTGCCTTTTTAGGCAACATTCTTGTGTTTGTGTGCTTGCTTTGTTTTCTTGTCAAAGATAAATCAGAAAATCACTTCCAAAAACAAAGTATTCATCCAACTAAACACATCAAAAAAAAAACAAAGTGCCAAACAAAAAAAGAGTCAAACTTTTATGACCATTCTTCACATCTTGCGAAAGAAGAAGTGTCATCAGAATATCAGCTTGAAAAGAAGACCATTAAGCTCAAAGGCTTTGATCAAAAGGAGGAAATTCTTCTATATAAATAGACAAATCTTTTTCTCACATAGAGTCTTTTTGCATCGCATGCGTCTCTACCTTCAAGGCAAAACAAATGAATTTGATTCAGAGACAGTGAACCGCAGAGCTTTTATGCAATATAAAGCTCTGAGTTATCACAAAAACCAAGGAGGTAAGATTAATCCCAACTTTTTCCCAAATGTCTGTATCACATACAACATAACTCGAGAAATACCGCCAACACCTGAAAGAGAAGAGGTCGAGTTTGTCCCATTTGTAACACAAAGTTTTTATTGAAGTTGAAAACATTTTTTTCATCCATCATCACTTCTTCATCAATCCATTCCAACTCTCAAAACATTAAGAGGTTCTTGTCCCAAGATTCTTTTTTAGGTATTGCTTGAATCAAACACATCACATCACTTTTTTTAGATTGTTTCTACATCTAGGATAAGCTCATCCTAAGAGATACATCTACGCAAGTTAAAACTAGTTCATGAGTGAATCCTCTCATTACTAGGTAGTTAAATCTGTAACACATCTCAAATTTCTCTACA
This sequence comes from Cryptomeria japonica, assembly GCF_030272615.1. Lineage (NCBI taxonomy): Eukaryota > Viridiplantae > Streptophyta > Pinopsida > Cupressales > Cupressaceae > Cryptomeria > Cryptomeria japonica. The sequence goes on from NC_081413.1 coordinate 645,778,429, forward strand.
CCTTATCACATCAAAACTTATCAAACAAACAAGCAATTCAAAGAAGGAATTTTGGTTACATCCACCTTAAAAGTGCTAGAGATCTACATGCAACACAAATCACCAACCATCAATCTTTCATTTCATCAACAACTCATCATCATTTTCACACAACTTCAACAAAAGCTTGTAAAGCAAAATGGCTCAAACCCGATCACAGTCGAGGCAACGAGAAATAGAAAGGGAAGAAGAAGAAGAGGAAAATCTCAATGAATTTTAAGAAGCACTTGGAGAAAATGCAGATGACGAAAACCCAAGTACTCCTACTCCTACAAAAATAGAAAGGGCTCAGCATAACCCTCTCTTTAACAGACTGTTCGATGAAATACTTAGGAGCAATGCAGATGCTCACTTCTTAAGACTCACTCAAGAAGGAGCAAAACTCCCCTCTGACTTTGACCTTGCCCAATTAAGACAAGCATTAGAAAGACAAAGTCACCATGAAGAGGAAAGAGGTAGAGATCCCATCAGATATAACATTCCTCGAGGTAACCCACCACCTCCTCCTCCAAATGAAATGGAGATGTTGCGGCAACAAGTCGAGAATCTCGCCCAACAGCTTCATAGTGGTGTCAAGACTAATCAATTCTCACTCAATAACATCTGTCCCTATCCTTTTGATAGGAATCTTTACATGCCACCATTTCCACGCAGGTTCGAAACACCCAAATTTGAAAAATATAGAGGAAAGGGGGATCCCTGTGATCATGTCAGAGAATTTCATTCCACTTGTCTTGAAGTAGCATATGAAGACACCTACCTAATGCACCTTTTTCCCCAAAGCTTGGGAGGGACAACCACATCATGGTTTTCCTGACTACGAGGTGGCATTAGAACATTTGAGGAACTTATCTAGAAGTTCCTAGCTCATTACTCTCATAACATTGAACGTGACATTACCATGGTTGATCTATGCAACACCAAACAAAAACCAAGTGAACTATTCTCAGTATTCCTGTAACGATGGTGCCAAATGTCTAGCAGACGTTCTCTTTAGTTACCTGAACGAGAACTAGTGGAAATATTTATTTCCAACTTAAACGAAGAAATGGAATTTCACCTGGATGTCAAAGACACAGACTCTTTTAATGATATGATCACCAAGGGTTTAAAATGTGAATGGGCACTCATCAAGAAAGGACTCATCAAAATCTTTAATGAACCAAAAGATGGTCCTCGCCCGTGCTTCAATAGTGATAAACCAAGCTTCTGAAATAAAAACAAGAATATCGTCAACGATGGGGTTGTGGATGCCAGGACTGTACAAAATGCACAACCTATGGTTTGGTTTACAGGACAAAATCCTCCACCTCAAAACAACACAAATGTTCCTTCTAATCAAGGTTGCATCACATCTCATGATGAACCAACACCTCATCAACAAAAATAGAAATGCACATACACTCCCTTAGGGGAACCCATCGAAATAGTATTGCGACAACTCATTTCTCAAAATTTGGTCACTCTACCTAAACTATCAAACTATGAGCCTCAGGTCAAACTAGCATGGTGGAGAGATACTGAACACTGGGAATTCCATCAAGGGAGAGGACATAAGACAAGTAATTGTCACCGATTAAAAGATCTTATTGAGGATCTTATTGATCGAGGAGAAATTGAAATTGAAGGACATGACCCAAAAACAACAAATAATGATCATCTGATGTTCAAAAATCCACTTCCATCACAAGATCAAAGGGGTCCTTCTACTTCTAGGCGAAGCACTGATACCACTGATTATACACAGGCTGCGTATAATTACACCGTAAATCATCTGTATGATGCTAGTGAACAATTTGCAACTATAACCTTCAAAAATCCCACCTCGAATTGCAATGTTGTTACACGTCGCGACAAAGTCACATAAAAGTAGCTCCACAAGGCACCACCTCCATCCCAAAGTAGTACAATCTTGTGGAACAATTAGACAAAATGCCTATGCTTATATCCATTCTAGAGCTATTGTGCCTATCACCATCTCATAAAAATATCTTGGATCACGCACTCCAAGAGGTGTCAGTCCCTACAAACCTGAATACAGATCAATTTCAAGCCATGGTTGGAAGTCGAAAGTCATCACCTTGTCTCACTTTTTTTGAAAGTGACAACTCTTCCTTCCAGCAACCTCATAATGCTTCGCTACACATTGAAGGCTTTATCAACCAACATAGGATCAAGCGAGTCTTGATAGATAATTGAGCAGGCCTGAACATTTGTACACTATAGTTGGTCACAGCATTGGGATATGCGGTAGAATCAGTGGACCCTCGTAAGAAGATCACAATCAAAGCCTATGATGATGCAGAGCATTCATCCAAAGGAGCTATGGTACTACCAATCCGAGTAGGCCCCGTGGTAAAGCACATCATCTGTCAGGTTCTGGACCTTCCTCTGCCATACAATCTATTGTTAGGGAGACCTTGGATACATGCCATGCAAGCTGTTCCATCTACCTACCATCAATGTATCAAGTTCCCACATAATGGTGTAGAGATCACAATCCTAGGCGATGCAATTCTCTTTGCATTTTGCCATAATATCAGCCATCAACTAGAGATCACCGTTCCTAATAATAGAGAGGCCATTTCCTCCACATCATATATAAGTCCCGCTTCTCTTACCAGTTCAAACACCACTATACCCAAGCAAGAAAAGCTTAAGATGAAAGTAGCAGAGGAAGGTCCTGGAGAATACAACTTAAGTCAACTCTTTTGTGTGGGACAAATGCCCCTTTCTCCTCGAACACATGGTAAACCACAGTAGTTACTCCAGCAACCACTAATCACGCCAGCATGTGCTTTGATGCCTTTCATCCTTGGAAAGAGTCAAGAGGAAGAAACCCAAGATGAGGACCTAGCAGAATGGATCTATAAAGATCCCATCACCACTAATCTACCATAAGTTAAACTTCCTACGGATCAGTATGGAAAAGGTCTCCTCATTATACAATGAATGGGGTATGATGGTCAGAGTGCTTTGGGCTATTGCAAACAAGGACGACATGAACCTCTGCTGCCAGAATTAAAGCCCAAAGGTAATACAGGCCTAGGCTTTGAGAAAGAAATTTTTCCTAAACTCAGATTCAAAGGAAAACCCAGCAAACCATTATGTCAGCCTACTACAAAAAGGACACCTTTCATCATTAAAACAATGTCAAGCACCATCCCAACTGCCCCATCGAAGCTCACAACCCCAACACAACCATCTACAATACTAATCATCCTACCAATCAAACCAGTAATCCCATTCGCAGCAGCCATTACATCCATAGTACCATTAGCAGCAACAACTGTATTGAACCCCGTAGCAGCATCTATGGCACCAACAGTTCTGACAAAAACCACTAAGTCACTATTACCGATACTTCCCGTATCAGATTCCTTGATCCCCATCAATCTTCCTGTAGCACTGATCACTACAAAGGTACATCAACCAATCACACCTGCAGTATTTAACTCAAAAGACATTCCAGTATGGTATAGTAATCGGATGCTGGATAGTGACTCAGAGATCGACTCACATGAGTGGGAATTTGATTCTGTATAGCTTAATACTTCAGATGAGGAAGACACATCACCACCTCCACCACAGAAAGACATCCCTGTTTATGGAGAAGCACATATAAAGACCACTTGGGTTCCTAAACTGGAAACATCTTCCACAGACCCTACGTCTCATCCTATGCCTGATTCTGACAGGGAGAGTACCATTAACGACCTTCACCATAATGTCTTAACCCTCACCGATACATCTAATGAACTTAACCTAATCGATGAAGTAATGCACATTATCCATCCTGAACTCATCGAATGGAACCAACCAAACCCCCATGTCTTGACTTCTTCCAAAATGATGAGGCTATCATTGACTTTTTGGAATTAAGAGATAATCTACCAAGCGGGGATCACAAAGCTAGATTCACCATTGAACTTAATAGCGTAGCATACTTCGGGGTAGATGCCAAACCTTTCAGCTGCAAAAATATAACTATAAAACATGGATCTTCCAGTGAAAACCACACGGTGGCACTGTTTGATCCCACAAAAGTAAAAAGAAAGAGTGTATCCAATGGTGAAAACCTCTCTAAGGCACCTGAGGATGAAGGGTTTGACATCCTCCCTGCTAGTACACAATAGGAATGATCAACGATTCTCATCAAGGAAACCAAAGAATACAATGTGGGGACTCCTGAAAATCCTCATATCATACATTTGGCATCTCTTCTCACTCTAGAGGAACAACCTAAGTTTATAGAGTTCTTCCAGAAGCGTTAGATCAACTTTGCTTGATCATATGCAGACATGCCTGGGCTTGATCCTGATTTAGTCATGCATCACCTCACCATCACAGAAGGAGCCAAACCTATCAAGTAGAAGCTTCGTAAGATGCATCCTCAAATTGCAGTGCTAGTCAAAACAAAACTCAAGAAACTCCTAGATGTTGGTTTCATTTGACCAATTGATTATGTAGAATGGATCTCCAATATTGTGCCTGTCGCCAAACCAAAAGGGGGCATTCGCATTTGTACTGACTTTAGAGATCTGAATAAGGCATGTCGTAAGGATGACTTTCCCCTACCAAATATCGACATCATAGTGGACCTGACAGCAGGACATGCCATGCTTTCACTCATGGATGGTTTTTCAGGATACAATCAGATAAAGATTGCACCAAAAGATCAACATAAGATAGCCTTCACATGTCCATGGGGCACATATTGCTGGAATGTAATGCCTTTCGGTCTCAAGAATGTAGGAGTGACCTATCAAAGAGCAATGACCACCATCTTCCATGACATGATGCATACTATGATGGAAGATTATGTGGATGACTTACTAGCAAAATCACTCACCAGAGAAGGACATCTCCACATCTTATATAAAATCTTTGATAGACTGGAACAATACCATGTTCGACTCAACCCAAAGAAATGTGTCTTTGGAGTAACCTCCAGGAAGCTTCTCGGATACATTGTCTCAAGCAAAGGTATTGAGGTCAACCCAGCAAAAGTAAAAGCAATCATGGACATGCCACCACCAAAGAATATCAGTCAGCTAAGGACATTACAAGGGCAGCTTCAATCCATCTACAGATTCATCGCACAACTGGCCAATAAATGTCACCCATTCACACACCTGCTACACAAGAATATCCGCTTTCAGTGGGATGCCCGATGCCAGCAAGCATTTCAGACACTTAAAGACTATCTCATGAATCTGCCCTTGCTGATGCCACCAGATCCAAGTAGTCTATTGTTACTCTATATCTCAGCAACTAGTATAGCATTGGGTGTACTACTGGCACAACATAATACAGAAGGAAAAGAGTGTGCTGTTTACTACATCTCTCGCACATTGGTGGGCTATGAACTCAATTACACACCTATTAAGTGAGCTTTCCTAGCAGTAATCTTAGCAGCCACTAAACTGAGGCACTATCTGTTAACACACAAACTACAACTCATTGCAAAGATTGACCCACTCAAGTATTTACTTAGCAAGCAGCATTGACAGGCCGCTTGGCCAAATGGGTGATGATTCTAAGTGAATTTGACATCGAGTACGTGGACCGTAAAGCTATCAAAGGTCAAGTTATTGCAGATTAGTTAGCCGATGCACCACTCATAGGCGATCATCCTCTCATTTCCAATTTTCCAGATGAAGAGATATTCATGATCACAACAACACAACCATGGAAACTATACTTTGATGGTTCATACACTAGGCATGACTCGAGGGCAGGCATTCTATTTATCACACGTCAAGGTGACAGCATCCCAAAGTCTTACAGGCTCACATTTCCATTCACAAACAACATAGCAGAGTATGAGGCCTTGATCACAAGACTTAGGCTAGTAGTACAATGGAAATTACAAGAACTGCAAGTATATGGCGACTCACAACTGGTCATTCGACAAGCAATTGATGAATATCAGACCAAGGATGATGAACTCATGCCATATAAGCAAATGGTGGACAATCTAAAGACATCATTTACTACTATCACTTTTGAGCAGATACCAAGAGATCAAAATCGAGCTGCTGACGCTATGGCTACCATCGCATCTCTCCTAGATCTTCCACAGAATTCAACATGCTACGAGTTCTTAGTAGAACAACTTTGGATTCCCACTTATGATATCCCCGAATCCGAAATAATATGTCACCTTGTTGGTTTTGAATCCCCAAGGTATGGTGAGTTCTACACCTATCTCTGTGATCACACCCTTCCTCCCAACCAATCAAATAACTAATGAAAAACCTTTATTCGCCAAACTGCTCGATATACCATTATTGCTAAAACCCTATACCAACGCAGTCTTGATGGTACTCTCCTTCAATGTCTGGAACAAGGTGAGATAACAAAGGCTTTGGAAGAGGTACATGAAGGAATTTGCGGGACTCACTCAAGTGGTCCATCACTAGCCAAGAAACTCCTGCGCAATGGATACTATTGGCCATCTATGGAAAAAGATTCCTATTACTTTGTTAGAAAGTGCAAGAAATGTCAAGTTCATGGTGACCTAATACATGCACCAGCCCAGGAACTACAACCAATCACAACACCATGGCCTTTCTGTCAATGGGGCCTTGACCTTGTGGGTAAGATTCATCCATCTTCATACAATGGCCATAAATTCATTATTACCACCACCGAATATTTCACAAAGTGGATCGAAGCTATTCCACTTACCCAAGTCACCAGCAAGCAAATCGCCTCATTCATCCTCAACTACATCATTTACCGGTATGGTGTGCCCATGTCCATCATCATAGATAACGGTCTTCCTTTCAAAAATCAAGATGTCTGTGAACTTTGTGAGAAATTTCATATCCAACACCACTTTTCCACTCCCTATTACCCAGAAGGCAATGGTCAAACCGAAGCATCCAATAAAAACATATTGAGGATCCTAAAGAAAACAGTCAATGATGCCGGCCATGATTGGCACGTTCAACTAAATCCAGTGCTATGGGCATATCGAACTAGCATTCAAACCCCTACAGGGCCAACTCCTTATTCATTGGTCTATGGGGCAGAAGTTATCTTACCTATTGAGGTTGAGATACCATCATTACGGGTTTCCTTGCACAATCTCATCGATGACAAAGCCTACAGAGTATCCCATCTTCAGGACTTGGAACTACTTGATGAGAAATGACAAGCTGCATACAACCACCTCAAAGCCTATCAGCAGTGCATGAGTAGAAGCTACAATCACCGAGTTAGATCTCATACATTTGAGGTAGGTGATCTTGTTCTTCAAGAGAATCCTCGCAACCAACCAAATAGAGAACATCAGGGCAAGTTTGAATCAAACTGGGTAGGCCCATATATTGTCACTGCTGTATTCGGGTCTGGGGCATATCAGTTGGCTACATCAGAAGGAGAACCGCTCGCAGATCCAATCAATAGCATGCACCTCAAACGGTTCTATACCTAAGCTGAAACGAGCATCAGGCTCCCCTGCATATCAGAAAATACCAAAAACATTCAGAAAATTTTCTGAAGAAATACAAAAACATTCAAAAAAAGTAAAGAAAAATCATGCATCCAAACCGTGAACAACCACTCTGGTGGCACCTTAGGTAAGTGCGATGGTGAAAACCTGGCAAACAGGCACCACTCGTAAAGACAATGGCTCCAGTATCTTTCACGCTCGTTGCAATCACATTCATACATACACACCTCCATCCATCTAAACCATGGCTTGTTATTTGATCTGTAATCAAAGAGAAAGTACTTCATGCGTCTTGCATCCCACTCTATCATAGTCATGTCTACACTTGGGGGCAATGCCCTTACAATCTAGATGATGGAAGTGGATTCTACATTACTAGTGATTCATTGGCAAAAACATTCAAAAATGTCTCACAAAATACCAAAAACATTCAAAAATGTCTCACAAAAATCAAAAAACATTCGAAAATGTCTCACAAAATCCAAACAAACATTCAAAAATGTCTCACAAAATCAAAAAACATTCAAAACTATTCCACAAAAGTCCAAAAACATCGAAAAACCATCAAAAATCACACAAAAACATGGCAACACCTCGTACATATTCATCCCAACAGATACAAAACAAACATTGACACAATACTCACATGAAGACCATTTATCAAATCAAACCACACAATCAACATCAACAATCAAACTGTCTTCAACAAGGATGCATCCTTCCTTACCAAAACAAAGACAAAATGATGTTTTCTTTGACAAGAAAATTATGTTAAGCTATCAAATACTTGGTTGATTTGTGAGTACAATCATTCGTTTATCTATAAGGGGATCTTTCAGCATTGTTTTGTATTGTTTGCGCATTAATTCCAATGAAGTTATGGGGCATGTACTAATGGTGTCTACGTGGGAAGTTCACCAAGCTATGTGATCTTATGCAAAATGTAGTCATAGATCACTATGGCTTGCTGACTATAGCGTATACCTTGACCATATGGGCATGAACCATTACCAAGGATCCATATTCTTTATTCTTTATGTATATACTGTTTGTTTGCAGGTACAATGCTCATTCTTTGGTTCCTCCCCCTCCAAATTGGATAAAGGTTTTATTTCTTAGTACGGTATGCACTTGTCTCAGGATATGATCAGCCTAAGATCAAGGAGGATGATCCAAGTCATGCATGAACGGAGATAATCCTTGTTTGTTCCACAAGCAATACTCTAGTCGACTTGACCCTTATATCAAGTCGTTTGTATTAACTTGCTACATAAAATCCATGTAGGGAATACTCAGGTCATCTTGAATCATTATGTCAAGATGCTTGTATTCTCTTCCAACATTTTAAAGCTCAATGATGAAAATAAAGCACTATGGATCATCATTCTATCTCATCTATATATACTGCATTCCATTGCATTCCAACCATCCATACATTCATAATAGCTGCATATCATGCATACATAGTCATAATAATGCATACTCTATTTTCCTCTTCTTCCATAGGAATGAGTCATAGGTCCTCCATTTCTTCTAACATCGAACCCCCCAAACCCTCCCCATCTCGATAATCAACATCACATACCCTTCATCATTTCCCATCAACCCAATCAAGCCACATTCATCACCATCCATCTCTAATAGGAGGGATTGTGTTTCCCATCCTCATTCATCCACACAATCAAGCAATTTATTTTGTCTACACAGATACATCAACTCACACACATCTAGACTATCAACAGATACTCTGATCAAGTATCTTTGGGTCTCAACAGGTAATCAATCATGGTAATCCTAGACTACATCAGGCATTTATCATAATGGCCTAGTCTCAACGAGGCTGCTATGATTAACCACAACCATCCATCACCTGCACACACTATCAATTGATCAACCAATCAAACACAATCTAAAAAACAATTACATCAATTGTCTAAGTCTCAATGAGTATTTTTTTTTCATATACCTTGACTTCATCGAGCAATTGCATCAATTGCCTAAGTCTCATTAGGTCACTTTGATTCACTTACTCAGACTTTATCTTGTCCAAGCAAACAACTGGCATCAACTGTCATGCTTTGACTTGATCAGGGCAATTCAACCGATTGCACCAGATTGTCCAACCAATTTTGATCAATTGTATAGCATCACTCGAAAGAACAACCACCACATTTTCACTGTATCTCCTACATGACCTAAGGGTACTCACTGGCTTGATGTTTCTCCATTTTATCTCTGATTTCCTCTATTTTTCTCCCGTATGGCTAACTTCTTCTCTTCCAAGACCCTACCAATTTTCATTTTTTTTCGAGAGATCACCCGATTTTTCAAAAAAATTTGGCCCATCTCTCGAGGGGGCATACCACCCATTAAATTTACATTTTATGGGGCATTTCTTCACACCAGTTTTTTTTTCTTTCTTTGAAACGACGCGATAAACCGCACCATCTCAAAGAGGGGCAAATGTAGTCACACAAATCTGTCCATTTTAATTAAATGAATATTTTGTATTTATTTGATTAAAAATCCAATAGCCATTAGTTAATTAAATTAATATTTAATTAATTCATCTCCAAACATTCTCCTATTAATTAAATAAATTATTCAATTTATTTTAATTAATTCATTAAAATGAAATTCCATTCAATTAAATAAATAAAATCAATTTATTTAATTAAATCCCCTATTCCTCTTTTAAATAAATTAAATAAAACATTTATTTAAATCATTATCCCCCCCCAACTTGCATTTTCCTACAATTGCAACTTGCACACATTTATTGAAATAAATGAATTTTTATTTTAAATAAAATCCTATTTTCCCTCACCCACCAAATCCACTTGCAAAATCTAATCCCCTTCTAGATTCTTCTAACCCCTTCCTAATTAGCCTAATCCATCCCCTAATTATTGTCACATTCCTAAGCAAAATGGAGTCACTTCTCAAAGACTTCAAAAGTCTTTGAAAATCATTTAATGCTTTGTGTGTTCAACAAATTAACCCCCAAAGTCTTCCAAGACCACTAATGGCTCTTACATGACCATTTATGGCTCTTACATAACCATTTATGGTTATTTCAAACTTGTCTCCCCAAACATTTATTGTTTTGACCATATTCATCCATTTCACATTTGCACAAGAGTTTATCCATTGGATAAAAGCTTTATTCTTTGAATAAAGAGTTTATTCATTCAACCAACCTTGACTTTAACTCCCAAGGTCATGTCAAGCATTTAATGCTTATTCCCTCCCCTCTCAACCTATCTCACATTGACACTTGTCATCCTGGGATTGGGTTGAAAGCTCTCACATGGATTTGAAATCATTCAATCCTAACCCTTGTTGAGATTACTCAATCTCAACCATCCATTGCTCCATTTTCCCTATAAATAGAGCCCATTTCTTCATAATCCAGATCCTGAAAACTTGTATGCATTTAACCTATAGGCATTTTAAGAGAGCATCAAGCATAGCAAACTTATGTATTGTCATTTTGGGTTAAAATCAATCATTGTAATATCATCTAGTATTTTAACTTTTTATGTTTCATTTAGAGCACAATACTACAATCTCAATCCTCCATAAGCATCCATAGTGCAAAAAGCTGCTGAGAGCTACACTATTTTGAAACTTGGAGAGGAGAGGAACAAGGGAGAAGAATGTAAGAGCATGTTAGGAGGTATTTGGAGATGCCTCATCATATTTGCTTCCTTAGTTAAATATGCTTTTATGTTTTTAGTATCTCTCTTGATATGCCTTTTTAGATTAGTTTTTGATTGACTAACACTAACGATTTTTTGGTTTCTTTTGTTGTTTGTCATTTGCTAACCTTGTCCATTTAGGAGGGCATCACCCTTCGTCATCACCGTAACTTCCCCCCACTCACCGTTGTGAACTTCCCGCGCCCCCCATTTCTCCATTTTTCCCCCGTTTTCTTCTATTTTTCACCCATATGCCTAACTTCTTCTCTTCTAACACCCTGCCAATTTTCATTCTTTTTCGAGAGATCGCCCGATTTTTCAAAAATTTTCAGCCCATCTCTCGAGGGGGCATACCACCCATTAAATTTACATTTTATGGGTCATTTCTTCACACCAGTTTTTTCTTTCTTTGAAATGACGCGATAAACCGCACCATCTCAAAGAGGGACAAATGTAGTCACACAAATTTGTCCATTTTAATTAAATGAATATTTTGTATTTATTTGATTAAAAATCCTCTAGCCATCAGTTAATTAAATTAATATTTAATTAATTCATCTCCAAACATTCTTCTATTAATTAAATAAATTATTTAATTTATTTTAATTAATTCATTAAATCAAATTCCATTCAATTAAATAAATAAAATCAATTTATTTAATTAAATCCCCCTTTTTCCTCTTTAAATAAATTAACATTTATTTAAATCATTATCCCCCCCAACTTGCATTTTCCTACAAATGCAACTTGCACACATTTATTGAAATAAATGAATTTTTATTTTAAATAAAATCCTATTTTCCCTCACCCACCAAATCCACTTGCAAAATCTAATCCTCTTCTAGATTCTTCTAACCCCTTCCTAATTAGCCTAATCCATCCCCTAATTATTGTCACATTCCTAAGAAAAATGGAGTCACTTCTCAAAGACTTCAAAAGTCTTTGAAAATCATTTAATGCTTTGTGTGTTCAACAAATTAACCCCCAAAGTCTTCCAAGATCACTAATGGCTCTTACATGACCATTTATGGCTCTTACATAACCATTTATGGTTATTTCAAACTTGTCTCCCCAAACATTTATTGCTTTGACCATATTCATCCATTTTACATTTGCACAAGAGTTTATCCATTGGATAAAAGCTTTATTCTTTGAATAAAGAGTTTATTCATTCAACCAACCTTGACTTTAACTCCCAAGGTCATGTCAAGCATTTAATGCTTATTCCCTCCCCTCTCAACCTATCTCACATTAAAACTTGTCATCTTGGGATTGGGTTGAAAGCTCTCACATGGATTTGAAATCATTCAATCCTGACCCTTGTTGAGATTACTCAATCTCAACCATCCATTGCTCCATTTTTCCTATAAATAGAGCTCATTTCTTCATAATCCAGATTCTGAAAACTTGTATGCATTTAATCTATAGGCATTTTAAGAGAGAATTTAGCATAGAAAACTCATGTATTGTCATTTTGGATAAAATAAATCATTTTAGTATCAATAGCATAGTATTAGCTTTTCATTTCACATTTAGAGCACAATACTACAATCTCAATCCTCCATAAGCATCCATAGTGCAAAAAGCTACTGAGAGCTACACTATTTTGGAACTTGGAGAGGAGAGAAACAAGGGAGAAAGAGCTAAGAGCATGTTAGGAGGTTTTTGGAGATGCCTCATCATATTGGCTTCTTTAGTTAAATATGCTTTCATGTTTTTAGTGTCTCTCTTGATATGCCTTTTTAGATTAGTTTTTGATTGACTAACACTAAAGATTTTCTGGTTTCTTGTGTTGTTTGTCATTTGCTAACCTTGTTCATTTAGGAGGGCATCAATTGCAAAAAAATTTATGCCTTATGTGTATTCCTCCTAATATTGTCGGGCCCAGTAACTAGTGTGCATCTTGCGGATGGATCTACTGCTTTCGCTATTTCGCTAGGCAGAGTTGCGTGTAGTTTAAAACCAGCAAAGTTGCGAAAATGATATGGCATCCCACCTAGGCGGTCTAGCTGGTTGATGAGAGCAAGTAAAATGGTGGCACATGGCATAAGTCACAACAATCAGTAGGTCAAGATTAAAGGTTAAAAGGCGGGCCCCAGAGGTGAGTCAGGTTGCAAGTTAGGAGATGACCTGGCAGATACAGGTGTCAAGAATGAATTGGAGCCCAGTGCTTTCTCTCGGCAAGTAAAAAGTGACATGTTAGCTCTGAAGATGACTAGACGCCAGGTGTTCAAAGTGAGTCAGAGGGCCCACCCCTCCTGGAGCCTATTCAGATGGTTAAAAGCCGATCAACTAAAAAATGATCTGACGGCCTGTGCTATTTCACAAGGGTAAGATGCTTGTGCTTTATAGCTTGCGAAATAGCGAAAGTGAATGAGAACCGTCGATGTGTCATGATAGATGGTCATGTCAGCTTTGAAGATGACTAGACGCTAGGTGTTCAAAGTGAGTCAGAGGGCCCACCCCTCCCGTAGCCTATTCAGATGGTTAAAAGCCGATTAACTAAAAAATGATCTGACAGCTCGCGCTATTTCGCAAGGGTAAGATGCTCATGCTTTATACCCTGTGAAATAGCGAAAGTGAATGAGAACCATCCACGTTTCATGATAGATGGCAATGTGTCCAGTGACATGTGGTCTTAGAAGAAAGCTGTGGGCCCGCCAAGGTGGAACCGATGATATAAGAGAAAGACACGCGGCCAGCATTGAGTTGAATGCAAAAGGCATTTCAAGGCCAGTGGTTGAGCGCCACGTGGTAGCATGTAGCCAATAAAGAAGTGGGACCTAGTACGGAGCCAAAGCTATTAGTTAGTATAATGCTCGATCAAGTTTTTTTTGATCGGACGGTTGACGCTATTTTGCAGGACCAAGCTGCTCGATAGTTATGCTTCGCGAAGTTGCGAAAGAGTGAAATGAAAGACTTGCAGGAACTTTGTGACCCATTGGAGCGAAAAATATGAATTCTCCTATGAATTCAATTTTGAAGGGACGCCCGAAGCATGCGAAATCAATGTTGTAATTAAGACCTTGGGTACAATATATGATTTCCCATCAACTGGGTGAAGATATCTTTTAAAGAATTTTGCAGAGGAGTGGATGCAGAGCTATCTTCTTCAGGTACAGAGCAAGTCAGTTTAGTTGTAGAGAAAATTCTTTCAAGTTAAGAACAGGTTTTCTCGTAGTCTTGTGTAGCAATTCCTGTGTGGTGTGTCTCAAATAAGATATTGATTCATCACAGAAGTATTTAGGAGCAATATTCATTTCTTACGTTTTTTAAAAAATGGCTCCTAAAAGAGAATTTTTTGGCAAAGTCAATTATTTAGAAAGAAATGTCTGTGATGATTTTCTTGAACAGTTGACCTTGTCAACTAATCAGGCATCGAAGGCAAAAGAATTAGTGCCTAGATCTCCCCGTTTAAAGATAGGAGAAGGACTATATGACAAGGGTAACTGGTTGAGAGACCCACAGGTTGGATTGTCTGGGTTGGGGTTATTTAAGATTGGATTTGGAATGAGAAATTCTCCGGCCCCACAAAATAGTATTTGGGAATTAGATGTTGGGAAATTGGTAGTCCCAGGGGTATTTATGGACATAGATTTGTTGACCCAAATTGCACTCAACTATGATCCAATCACAAGAAGCATTCGGGATATAAATGGAAAAACCCTTATTGAGATTAATGCTGAAGAATTCAAGAATGCTTTTGGGCTTAATGAGTTTACCAATTTTCTAGAACCCATAAATTTTAAATCATTAGCTCAAATTTATAGTGCACAAAGGATTCATCTAAGGAACGGGCCTCTCAAGGAGTTTTTTGTGAAGATAGGTGGGTTGACAGTTGTAGGAACCAACATAGAAGAGCCCTTTTCATTGAGTATGTTCACCCTTAGGGCTAAAGGAATGTATTGGGCACTTTGCCAAGTTTTGGGAGAAGATGCTGAAGCAAATATGCCAAATCACTAGCTATTAATGATTGCTCAGATTTTGAATCCTTCTCTTGCAATTACATTTGATTATGCTTCTTTCATTGCTGACACTATCCATGGAGGGTTAACAAGAATAAAGAATGGAAAGGTGGATAGGCCTTTCAAATGGTACTCACTCCTGATGCATCTATTTCTTTTCAAAGGTGGTGATTACTTTGCCAGTGGATTGGACCTTGTCAAGGAGAAAGAAGGAGAAAAGATGCCAGTACAACTATGGAGTATTGTGTTGTCATGGGATAGAGAGGATGCCAATTTCTTGAAGTTTGACAAATACTTTGCATCCAAGATTAGGACTCTCCTCTTCTCGGAGAACCCAAGAATCCCCAAGGTTCTTTTGGAATTCATAAGACCAAAAGAATTCGCAGAGAACATAAAAATTGTTCACAATTGGGGTGACATTTATTTGTATCTAGTCTCGACAGTTTTCAGAGTGTTTGGTTTTAGAGGCACCCCATTCTTGCTACCTTACTAGGTCCCTCTCAAAGTGGGAATTGTAGAGATCCTTAGACAAATTGGTGGTGTACAAGAGGTAGAGTTGACAGGCAAGGGTAAAGAGACTATTTTCCCTGCAGCTACCATAGTCCACCAATTTGTAATAGCAAAGGGAGGTTGGAATTGCTTTGAGGATTTTCTCAAGCCTTATCATTTGTCAACTACAATGTCCAGGTGTGTTGATCCAGAAGACTTCTTGAACGACATGTTTAGAAAGAAAGCAGCATGCAGAGGTAGGCCCCATCAATTTCAATTTCCTGAAGACCTCATCAGAAATGAGTTTGATCTAGATGAGTAGGAGCTGAGGAAAGAGAAATGGGTGGCTTATAAGAAAGCCTTGGATTTCCTGCATCATTTTGATGCTAGCTATGACCCATTGTCTATCTTTTTCCCTTTGGAGGAGAAAATAAAGTTTTTAATTGTTTTCTTTGAAGATGTGATGCAGACCCTAAAAGAGAAGAGGGAAGCTGTAATCAAAAGCAACCCTGAAAAGGAGAGAATGATCCTAAGTAGGTCAGCTTCCAGCAAAGAAATCCCTCTTGGTGATTATACACTGTATAAGCAATCTAGTTATAGTGTGCTGATGTCTATAATAGGGGAGCCCTCTACCTCTAAAGGAAAGAGGAAGATACAAGATGTCATTGACATCCAAGAGAGCCCAAAGAAGCAAAGGGTAGGGAAAGAAGTACAATCAGATACACCTTTGTATTCCCCATCCCAATCCCTTATCCACATAGGAGATGAGCAAGCAGCAGCTAAGCAACTCCTACAGTTAGACAGTCTAGGGGAAATTGCCTACACTTATGATGAAGTGGAAGAAGGAATGCCAGAAGAACCCCTTGTTGCTGAAATG
This sequence comes from Cryptomeria japonica, assembly GCF_030272615.1. Lineage (NCBI taxonomy): Eukaryota > Viridiplantae > Streptophyta > Pinopsida > Cupressales > Cupressaceae > Cryptomeria > Cryptomeria japonica. The sequence goes on from NC_081413.1 coordinate 645,794,962, forward strand.
GACATTACCACCACTAAACTCAAAGGCTAGGAGTGGGATCCTGAGATAAAGTAGGAAAGTAATGCCTTCTTGGTTGACAACAATTTTGTCACATCAGAAGCATTTATGCAGTTTATATGGAAACAGAACATAGATAAATATAATGCTAGATGTGAAAAGAGAAAAGGTGAGCAGCCTAATAAAGATCCAGCCCTGGTAGAAGAGGAAATAAAGTAAGAGATGATGGAAGAGTTCAAAACCATCACCCCTGAGCAAGGGAGAGATACGGTGGCACAAGCTGGAGTGCTTATTTTACTCGAGTGGGATATAGTAGATACCCTGGTACTAGACATAGTGAGGAAGGAGACCAAACCCATGGAGGGAATTACTTTCAGTAAGGATAATGCTGCATTCATCATGTGGTCTCTCAAGAGAAATGAGAGTAAGAAAAGCAAAGACACCCCAGGGTCAAGTTACCTTGGTGGGATGATGGTGAAGAGAGTGCAGAGTATAGGGGTAGTGGAAACTACTAGCACTATGCTAGAGACTGCAAAATTTAGTGTTGCAGTAGCAGAAAAGGAAGCCAAAGAAAAAGAGATCCTCCAAGTCAAGTTGGAGAATATTTTGAAGGCCTATACCAGTGTTAAGGAGGAGATAAAAGGTAAGGATAGCATCATTGCTAAGCTGCAGAGCCAGTTGACTAGATAATACCATCAAGGTGAGTCTTCAACACTGATGATTTCCTCTTCTCCTGCAAGACCTCCACCTACTAGCCCTATCATTGAGTTTCCACCATCTCCAGCACCCTCCAGCTCTCAAATGGTTGAAATTACTCCTCAAGAGTTAGAAAACTTAAAACAAGCTCAGGCCTTATATGCAAAGAAGTATGAGGAGAGAGTAAGGGCTACAATTTCTAGTTTTGTAGATACGATGAATGCCTCATTTCTCTACAACAATGTAGGTAAAATTTTGGATATATGGAATGAGCTCAGGGGAGACAAGGCCATTTTGACACCTATTTTTGACAAATGGAGGCCTAGGGAGCAAGATTTAGAGTTTATGTGTGTATCTTGTGATGAAGCAAGGGCCAATCCTATCATTAGATCCACTTCTGACATCACTAAATATTTAGTACAATTAGCAACAGGGGTGGATAATGTTGATAGGAAAGTTAATTTGTGCAAAAAGGAATATGCTGATCAAGTTTTTGAGTTGCTCCCAGGAGTTTTTGCTAGCCTAGATCAGCTGAAGGACAAACAAATATGGCTTAAGGAGGTCGAAGCCAAGCTATCAGCAAGAATTAAGGGAATTATTGATCTAGATGATGCTTCTTTGTTTGTTTTGACAATACAAGAGATAGAGAAAATTAAGTCACATTATGGTTTTCTCAATTCAGAAGTCAACAAAATGAGAAACTCTTGGAAAAGGTTGACCAAGGCTAAGGATAAAGTGATTAATTTCTCATGGCTGACAGAAGATGTGTATAATGAGTGGACAACAAAATATGCCACCCATGATCCAGAATAGTTGGAGAGCGCTCCTAAAAAGGTAGAAGAGGTTGCAACTGAACAGCCTGTTGAAGAAGCTGCAAAGGCCAAAAAGAACTTGTAACTGTTTTTGTGAAAGGCTTGTAACTCCTTTGTTTTGAAAGAAATGATTGTAACAAAATCTCCTCGAAAATTCCAAAGCTTTGTGCATCCATGTTGTTATAAATGGATACTAGGACTAGAGGAAGGAGGATTGCAAAGAATTGTAAGAAAATGTTGTAGAAATTTATCTGAGCTTTTCTAAGTCTAATGGAGAATATTCAAAAACTTCTTGTAATATTTTTCTGAACTTAATATCAATATACAGACCATTGGTTTTGAGTGAAGCTTTGTGTTGTCTTCAAGTGTGTTCACAATTTGTTTATTGTTTTCATTCTGAATAATCCAGGGTTATCTTGTTTGAATGGGATTGCATGGTAATCTTCAGTAGAAGTGTTCGCTAGCTTTTCTCTTTAGGAGGGAAATTAAAGATGCGAGGATCACTCATACTAGTAAACTCTTTGGAAGAGACTTTGAATCTTGATGATCATAGTTTAATTTGGAATGCATAAATTCTTATAGGTGTCAAGCATATACAAGGATTAATAGAAACCAAGCCAATGGGATGCATAGAGATATTTTGTTCGAGGAGTATTATATGAGTTTAGATGACTCTGTGACCTTGGATAAGGCACTGGTATTGATTGAAGTTGTTTATTGCATGTTTTGTTGATTGAAATGCTGAATTTAAGTATAATTTCCATTCTTTTGTTTTCAGTCAATTTCATGGTGAATAAATCCATTGGTTTCCTAGACTGGTTTGCTGTGGGTTTATGTTTGAAAGTGTGAATTTAATTCACAAAGGTATACCCACCTGGGCTCTGAGTAAGGCCAAAGTGTAGAAGGTTCAATCAAACCTTGTCATATGTTGTCTTGAGAATTTCCTTATCTTTGATGTCTCTTTTGCACCGAGTTCAATCATATTATTTTAAGGATGTTAAAGAGAATCAGATTTTGAGGACAACAGGTCTAACATGCAATATCGGATTCTTGGAAATATTAATTGCACTTGTGTTGTCACAAAATATACTCACCGGTTCAGATACGGGGACTTTGAAACCACTTAATACATGCTTCATCCAAATTGTCTGAGTGTAGTTCATAAATGCTGCTACATATTCTGCTTGTGTTGTAGACTGAGAGATACAACTCTATTTCTTGCTCATCCATGAGACTAGTCTACCACCAAGAAAGAATGCAGCACCAGTTGTGCTCTTCCGATCGTCCACATTACCAGTCCAATCAGCATCGGTAAACACTTTGAAATTGAAATCATTACTGTATGGATACCACAATTCATAATCTATAGTTTCCTTCAGATATCTAAGAATCCGCTTGACTACTACCAAGTGGGATTCTCTTGGACTTTTCTAAAAATGTGCAGCAATGCCCACTGCATGTGCTATGTCCGATCTACTGTGTACTACATAGTGCAATTTACCAATCATTGACTGGTAATCTTTCTCATTCACCAATGCTGAGTCATCTTCTTTTTGACAATTTACAACTAGTCATCATTGGTGTACCAACCAGTTTGTTGTCTTCCATGCCAAAGGTCTTCAACACCTCTTTGACATACTTGAACTGAGTGATAAAGATACCACCTTTCATTTGTTGAATCTGTAGTCCAATGAAGAACTTAATCTCTCTGATTAGTGATATCTCAAATTCCTTCTTCATCTCATTTGTAAACGCATGGCTCATCTTGTCATTTCCACCAAAAATTATGTCATCAACAAACACTTCATAGATCAGAATTTGATCTCCTTCTAACTTTATATAGATATTGTTGTCTTCACTTGTTCTTTTAAATCCAATCTTCACAAGATGGGAGTGTAAATGTTCATACCATGCTCTAGGTGCTTGTTTCAATCCATACAAGGTTTTATGTAGCCTACACACCATACCACTGTCTTCTGATAGGGCAAACCCATCTGATTTCTCTATATACACTTCCTCTTCAAGTATTCCATTCAGGAATGCAGATTTTACATCCATTTGATACACTTTGAATCCGTTGAAGGCTGCATATGCAAGAAGTATTCAAACTCCTTCCAATCTAGTTATTGGAGCAAAGGTTTCTCCATAGTCTTCTCCTTCTTCTTGAGCATATCCCTTACATACCAGTCTTGCTTTGTTTCTTACCACTATGCCATCTTCATTCAGCTTGTTTCTGAAAACCCATTTGCTGCCAATAACATTTTTGTGCTCAGGTCTGGGTACTAAAGACCATGTACCATTCTTTTCTATCTGGTCAAGTTCCTCTTCCATAGCCTTAATCTAGTCTTCATCTTTGTGTGCTTCTTTAAATGTTTTGGGCTCAAATTCATAAATCCTGCAAGAATTTTCTCTTACCTTTCTTCTTGTAAGAATTCCTGCATCTTTATCTCCTATGATCTGCTTTGGATCATGATGCAGCTTTACATACCTAGGAATGATCTTGACTGATTCCTCTTTCTTTTCCTCTTCATCCTCATCTTCATCTACATCAACATCTATCGGTGTAGGAGTACTCCTACTTTTACTTGGTTGTTTTGCAACTGGTTCCCAGAAGGTTACAACTAGTTCATCTACTGCTCACTCACTGCTGGTTTCCTCAGGTTTCTCAGAGGTTTCATCAATTCTAACATTGATACTTTCAATAATTCTCTGATTCCTATTGTTAAAGCACTTGAGAGCTTTTCTCTTGGTGGAATACCCTAGTAATATTCCCTCATCACATTTTGCATCAAACTTGCTATGGTATTCACTTCTCTTGATATAACACTTGCTACCAAACACTCTAAAGCATCTTACTACTAGAGTTTTACCAGTCCAATACTCATAAGGAGTTTTATCCTTACCTTTCTTGATGAGTAATCAGTTCATAGTGTAGACTGCAGTGCGCACTGCTTCTGTCCAAAAGGTGTGAGAAACCTTCCCTTGAATCAACATCATTCTAGTTGCTTCAACTATAGTCCGATTGTTCCTTTTTACTAGGCCATTCTATTGTGACGTCCAAGGGCCAGACAGTTGCCTCTTGATTCCATTCTCTTCATAGTACTTATTGAATTCTCCAGAAGTAAACTCACCTCCTTGATCGGTTCTAAGGCATTTGATCCTCTTACCGCTTTCCTTTTCAACTAGTGCTCTGAAGGCTTTGAACTTTCCAAAAGCTTCATACTTGTCTTTCAAGAATGTGACCCACATCATTCTTGAGCAATCATTAGTAAGAATCATAAAGTTCCTATCTCCCTGAACACTCCTAGTTTTCATAGGACCACACAAATTAGTATGCACAAGATCAAGTAAATTATCTGATGTGAAATATTTACCTTTGAAGGTTGAGGAAGACATTTTCCCTAGTTGACATTCTCTACACAAAGGATTCTTTGGTTTGTTCAACATAGGTAATCCTCTAACTGCCTTGATCTTACTAGCCTTCACAATATTATCAAAGTTTACATTGTAGAGTCTCCTATGCCATATCCAACTGTCATCAAACTTGGCCATTAGACATTGACTGATATTTGTATTTAACTGAAATAAGTTACCTTTGGTCTGCATACCGGTGGCCATCAGTTCACCACTCCTTCCTTTTATTTTGCATATTCCATCTTTGAATTCCAGAGTGAGTCCTTTATCATTCAGCTAGGCAACACTCAAAAGGTTATGCCTAAGACCTTCTACCCAATACACATTATCAGCATTGCTTTTTCCATTTAGAGAGATGGGCCCTTTTCCTTTTACCATACAAGGTGCATCATTACCAAATCAGACTACACTTCCATCATACTCTTCCAGAGACATAAACTTTCTCTGGTCACCAGTCATGTGGTGAGAACAACCACTATCAATAATCCACTCATTAGAATTATCAAAGTGAGAGACAAGAGCCTTCTTGTCTGACACATCTTCCTTAATGGCTATAAACACTATGTCTTCACTTTCTTCATCTTTTGATTCATCATCAGTGACACCTTCATCAACTGCAACAAGAAAATTTCTCCTATTTCCTCCTTTGAACTTTATGAACTTCTCTGGTTTTTCCTTATTATCACTACTAGGACAGTTGATAGCAATGTGCCCTATCCTATTACAATAAAAACATTTCAAAGGGATCTTACCTCTGTATTTTCCAGTTCCCTTAGGAAGTCTCTTAGCAAGAAGAGCTTCAAATTCCATCAGGATCTCCTCATCATCCATATCTCTGCTTTGTCTAGGTTCACAACTGGTACTAGCTTCTTTACCCTTTCTAGATAGTGCAGCAAATGCTCTAAAGGCTGAATCTGTCTTCTGAACACTACCATCACAACTGTTTAGCTCATATGCAGTCAACTTAGCAATGATAGAATCAAGGGATACCTTTGTCTTGTCAATATATCTCAACTCCTGAATAGCGGCAACCCTTATTGCATAGACCGGTAATAAGGTTCTCAAAACTTTGCTAACAATGGTGGAATCATCCATTGTACCTCCTGCACTCTTGATGTTTCCAACAACAGTTGTAATCCTTATCCCATATTGTTGAATGGTCTCTCCTTCAACCATCCACATGTCTTAAAACTTTCCTTTAAGGCTTTCTTCCTTGGCTTGCTTCACATGCTCATCACCGCCATAGATAGACTCTAGGGTATCCCATACATCTTTGGGATTATCTTTATCCTGAACATCTATAAACTCAATATCAGATAAACTGTTGATAAGAGCTTCCATGACTTGCCCATTCTCCTAAATTTCTCTTCTTTGATCATCGATGAGAGTACCAGTAGGGACAACATAAGTGTTCTCAACATAGTTCAAATGTTGAGCACCCATGCTTTTGATGTAAATCTTCATTTTATCTTTCCATATCTTAAAGTTATCTCTATTGAACTTAGGACCTTCCCTCTTCATCATTAGAATAGGATCTTTTCCTCAAGCGGTTAAGCTTATAACACAGAGGACCTGGAGGATGCTCTGATACCAATTGATGAATAATGATGAATAGTAAATACTCAATAGATACTGAGAGGGGGGGTGAATTAGTATGGACAAATTTTTTTTGACAACTTAAACTACAAAGACTACACTAACTAGTGAATAGCATCACCGATCTAAATCAAGTCAATACCTGTAAAACCCAGTGTCTGTAAAAGTCATAAACTGGTAACACTTAGATCATCACAAAACCTAATATCTCATTTCCACTTCACCCATATACTTAAATAAGTAATACATTAGAAATATAATAACCACTGGATCAAGATGCATTACTGCTTAACAGAAAACACTGAAACATCACATGAAAAAGCATCACACATGACACACTGATTTTTCACATGGAAACCCAATTGGGAAAAACCACAGTGGGGATGAATACCCACAAGTTGTTCTTGAACTATTTTGAAGTCCGCTCTGTTAGGAGCCTAGTCTGGTTAAATACTTTACAATAAGTTCTGCTAGGAACCGATCTTACTAGGGATCACCCAATTAAGGGATGGCTAAATACCTGGTTAAAGGTTAGAACCCTATTAAAGATTACCTCACAAGAGGATTTGAAGAAATCAATGATTTTGAGTCACCCTATTAAAGGATTTACAAAAATCTTGTTAAAGCTACCCGGTAAAGGGATTTTCCAACTATTGAAATGATTAGAAGTCAACAAGAAATACACTAATCTGATAACAACACTCAATGCTAAGGAAGATCCACTTCAATTCTTATGCTTTTGCAATCACACTCTGCAGGTATCTACTCACTTCTCTGGTCTAGTAAGAATCAAGTATCTCTTCACTTGGATACACATATAACATTTGCCAACAACTTCACAATGTAAATTATCATCGACCTTATAGACAACAATTAGGTCAGTAGCTAAAACCTAAAACTCTAAGCATCTAGGTTATCAATACAATCAGTCCAATCCTAACCGTTTAATCACATTGCATAGAAAAAAACAATCTTGAACAAATATCAAGATGTTCTCCATTGTCCATTCTTCACTACTTCTGGAAGCTGATAACCCATCATGCACTCTCGACCATTTATTGAGATTTTGCACATTCTCGAGGTGGATATAATCAATCTTCTTCATGCAAGATCCTCAAGAATATTCTTCACGTGCACAAGGTTGATGTGGCAATGCGATCTCATCTTCATTTCAATACTAAGTCATCACAAGATGTGGTCGGTCGAATCACACAGACTTGGAATGCATCAACCAGAAACTCTGATACAAACTTTCCATATATTGGTTCACTTTCTGCATATACCGGTTTATTCCATCATACCAGTTCACACTTCATCATATCGCTTCACTTGTACCATCATACCGGTTCACTTGCTAGATCTCTTACTTCAATATACCAGCTCACACTTCATCATATTGACATCAATGACAACATACAAAACTATCATGTCATCATACTCTGCACATATGCTAACACAGTGTATCTAGACAATCTTCCATAACACATCAAAAATCACTGTAAAAAAATGTCGGTTGGTGGTAACACATCACAACCAGTGATAACTCATCACACAATCAATGAAACTGGTTGAGTGTTGACCACTTCCAACTCACATACCGATTGTCTCCATTCACTTCCTTGTCTCTCTTCGCTGCATCTCAAAGCTGGTGACAGTGGAATTGATCAAAACTGATTGCATATACCGGTTGAGTACATATATTGGTTTAGACATTGTCATACCGGTTGAACTTACACTATACATATGATATCGATTTACAATACAAAGACTTAATAGTAGTATTGGTTTGACTTAACTAAGACAATCAAAACATATGTGTGCCATCAAAGACAACACATAAAGTCATCCAATACAAAAATCATCATCATGCCAACAATCTCCCCCTTAACAGTACATACAAAAATTTTCACATCACATACATATTTCTACTCCCCCTTTGACAACAATGCCAAATTGAAAAGTAAAATACATATATATTACATCAAAATTTGTCATCAAAAACTGCATATATATATAAATATAAGAGTTTTAAAGTCTTTACAATACAATTCTTGAGAAAATGTCATTGAAATGAATCTTCAAATGTTTAAAGTCATTAGCCCATGTTTCTAATAGTGTCTTAGTGATCTCAACATTTGTCAAAATTTGTGCAGCAAATTCTTCCATTGCATCAATAGTGCTCATCTCAGGGGTTGCCAAAACCGCTTTAGAATCCTTGTATGCCCTCTGTAGGATTTCAACTTTTGGAATTAACTGGTTCTTCAACTCTTTCAAGGATCTAATCTACTTCACTTGTTCAAAATCATAAACTTCTAATAGATGTTGCAAGGTATCAACCGATTTGCCAAAATTTAAAACAAAATCTTGTATTGGTATATATGCATCACTTATGCTCTCCAGTTCCTTTTCTATATCTTCTCGCTTTTTCTTCAAATCAGAATAGAAAAATGAAACTTTAGATATAGTAGCTAAAATTTTACCTCTAGTTTCTATACCTGTTCTTCAAAGATCTTTATTCACTGATAAATCAATCTTGCCTTTATCAATTTATGAAATTAATTGTTCTCCCCTCTTCTTCTTGTAATCTTTGGTTGCTAAGGCATGAGCTGCCTCTTCAAGTGATTTAAGTTGATCACTAGCATCAACAACCAATTGTCCAAGCTTAGAAATAGGGGTAGATAAATTACCAGTATCATTCTCCAGTAGGAGAGTTGACAAAATGTCAACAATAGTCTGTATAGTCTCTGCTTCTTTTCTCTGCTCTTTCAACCTCTTCTTTTGAGCTTGGGATTGCATAATAGTAGCAATCTCCATTAGTTCAGATGCACTCAAATTTTCCACATGTATAGGACCTTTAATATTGATTGAGTCATCATCATTATCATCATTTTTCTTCTTCTCCTTTGCTTTCTCTTCTTCATCCTTTTTCTCTTCTACCTTCGCCTTTGTTTTCTCTTTCTCAATTTGTTTCAATAGTGTTGTTGAAGTAACCGGTGGTAGTTGACTTTCAACAATGTGATCTTTTACCAGTGGTGGTTTTATATCAACACTTGGTTTAGTAACTGGTGCTTCCTCTGCTATTTGTTCACCAACAATATCCAGTTGATATTCAGTTTCCTTAATCAGTTCAATGTCATTACCGGTTGTATCAATAGTATCCTTAATTTCTTCAGTTTCATCCACAACGAATATGAACAATGGAGAACTTGTGTCATCCTTGTTCTTGATAGGGTAGACTATATCTGGCATAATAATCTCTTCAACGTCTAGCTATGGTGGATCTCCAATCTCAGTTTGATCAGGTTTATTATGATATCCTTTTAACTGATGATTCATTCCCTAAATAGCTTTATCTTCTCGAAGAGTATCATCTTCAACTTCCTAAATTTTTCCTGCCAATAGTTTCATTCTCCTTGATCTTGTATTAAATTGTACTTTATATTTAGCAAGCATTGCTAATAACTCTTCTCGAGACAATTCAAAAAAATATTGAGTAAAAATTCTATCAATCATCTCTTGTTCCTGATCAATAATTAACTTCCATTTATTTTCAAGAATTAAATATAAAGAATTATAAATGCTCTTTTGAATATCTTGTGGTATCTGGTTATTTTGACACAGGTAATTGATTACCTCTTTTACCACTTTCTATTTTTGACCTTCATCAAAGAAATCAAAATGTTCTTTTACATTATCAAACCACTTTCTTCCTAGTATTTTCAGAGTCCTTTCAAAATCACTCATTGGTTTGAAAGATGCAACATCAATAGGAGTACTTTGTTTGGGAATTTCTCCTACTAGTTTAGACTTCTTACCAATTACCTTCATCTTCTTTGATTCTTCTTCAGTTTCAGTTTCCTCAGATTCCTCTTGAAGGATGAGATGTCAGTTTCTCTTCCTTGTGACAGTATGCTTCTTTTCATATACCTTAGGTAGTGGTTCCTTCTTGATTTGAATACTCCTTGTTATTCTTGTACCAGTAGACACAGAAGCTCCTTAATCTTCTTTTTTCTTTTTCTCCTTCACACTACTGGGTTGTGCTAGTGCAATCCTTTCTCGATAAGTTCCCAATATTTTCTTCTTAGTGTCCTTAGGAGATGCCAAAAGGTTATTGGCATAACCGATCAGTAAGTCATAACTGACTTCATAACTCATTTCCTCCATTTATTCTTCTCTCGGTTCAACAACCTCCATAAGACAAAAGTCAGTGGTCACAGTGAAACATATGTCTTTTTTAAAGTGTTTCACCACTTCATCTAATAACCTTAGTCTCATGCTCATTTTCTTCTGGAATTCATCGAAATACCTATTCATTGCAATTGGAAATGTGTTCTTCACAACCTTTATTCTATTCTTAATTTGGGTTGTAACTAGTGTACCCTTAGACCATTGTATATCACCAATTCCTGGAATAAAATTCTAAAAGTAGAAAAATAGACTGATCAAAAGTTGTCCATATCTAAACTTTTGACTATTGTCCTTCTTTATTGATTCTATATTTAACATCAGTTGACTTCTCATTGCCTCGCACAATTCATAATCTGCATCTTCTTTCATCATCCTTTAGGTAGCATGCACTACAACAGATGGTACACTATTCATCCTACTAGAATGGAATATCCGGTAGCCAATAACCATTGTTGCAAACTTGAATCCTTCATCTAAAATGTTATTGACATATATAGCATGACCATCAACAGTGGTCCTTGTCAACTCAATAACAGTCTCCTTCGATATTTTCCTTAACTTGGGTACTTCACCAGTTTGGCAGAAACCTGTTACTGTATGAATAGCCTCCTTTGTGATAGTGTGAGACCAATCAAGATACATGTTTCCTCCATGTACATGACTGAGGATAATCGTGACATGTTCTTCCTCAAAATATTCAAGAAAATAGACTGCATTATGAAAACCTTTTTCATAAACCCTAATATATTTGGGTTTGATCTTCCCGCTCTTGTCGCACAAAGATTTAAGCTGAGAATAGATTGCCAATGACCCTAGATCCTCAATTTACAATCTATATAACTTGTCAAATCACCTTTGATCAAAACACGTTGTGGTACTTGAGATAAAGCATTTATAAGACTCAATCTTATCCATTCCCATTGACTCCATAGCTTCAACAGTGATAAAAAGACTCTCTGCTGGTGTAGATGATGATGCCATTCTAAATAATCTTGATTCAAGAGAGATATTAACACAAATACCTTGTTCCCTTTGCATTGCTAGGGTTTGTAGTTTCTCTCTCGCTTGCACACCTGATTTGCCTTTCCTTAGTTCAAATTTGATTCAACTTTTTAATCTGTAGCACAAATCCATTCTTAATTTGCTAACAATGCTCTATATTGCTCTACAAGTTCTCTCAAATATTCTTCTTCGAATGCGAGTACGGTAAAAATGGTTTAGTGAAACTTCCTTTTATTAACTTACCCACTGTATTTATTACACTACTGATAGGGTAACAAACCCTAATCACCACTTAACACACTCATCTATACTGGTAGGCATACTAACCAGTTGGTGAGCCTTTAGAAAATCGATAGATAACAATATAAAAAATTCTCATATATTAATTCAAAATACATAAATTACTTACTATACACTCTTCAAGGGGTCCGAAAATAGATTTATCGATATGCTCCCCTTAGGCTTGTTGAAAAGCTTAGTTTACCAGTGCAACATTCTCCACACTAGGTGAAGGATTCGATTCTTCCAATGGCTTGTCTTCACTTTTCTTCTTCCAAATTCTATTCATCTCCACTCTAGTTTCTTCAATATCAACCTTTTGTTTTCCTTTCCGATCTTCAGAGTGACTTACCATTTGGTTCTTCTTTGTTCTGCAGAACTTAGCAATGTGTCTTAATTTGTGACAATGATAGCAGGCCATCCCAGATGCTCTGCAAGGTCCTGCATTACCTCTTCCAGTCCTTCTTCTACAGTTCATAGCCACATGTCCATATTTATTTCAAATTGTGCAAATCACATTTGTTACCTTCTCCATCTCATAGGGACTAAATCAGTTGACATAAGGTTTTTGCTATTTCATGTTTCTCCAGTTGTCATAAGTCTTTCTCCAGTCATCGATAGGTCTTGGATTTATGCGAGGTGTCTGATTGTTTGCTCCATATATGCATTGAACTGATCTATTTCCATACATATTGCATGTGTAAAAATGACCTTCAAATCTTCTAGACACATATCTAGTATTAGAATTATAGCCTATGTTCTCATTAGATCTACTTCTACACACATTTGTAGTATTTCTAGGTTTGTGACAGTTAAAATAAATTGGTTTGTAAGCTTTCTTACCGGTAGGCTTCTTAGGCTTAGGAGCAATATTACCTTCATGCATGTTTCTCTTGATACCAGAAGATTCTCCTTTCTCAGATGTATTATATCATATCCCATATGTGTCACCTTTCATCCTCCAAGATTAGATCTATTCATCTAGCATAGAGGAGCTTTTGTTGAATTTTCAAGCTTCCCATTAGCCTCAGTAAGCTCTTTGGTGAGATCTTCACTATGCTTCATAAGAGTCTCTCTAAGAGACATTGCCATTTCAAGATCTTCTTGTAATGCTTCTTTTTCTTCCTTCTCCTCACACCAATGTTCATGCAAAGCTGCATTCTCTTTCTTGATCTTAGATATCTCATGATCTTTCTCTTTGATCAGGTCTTCAGCTGCCCTCCTAGCTTCAAGTTCTTGACTCATACAGATTGTAAGGGCTTCAAGTTCTCTCCTTAGGTTAAGTTTTTCACCATTCAGTTTCTCCACTTCTTCAACCAGTGCATCAATGTTGGCCTCATCTAAAGAGTTGTTGTTAGAGATCTCCAATAATTGCTCAGTCAGTTCTCTCCTCTTTGCTTGTGAAGCTTTGAATCTACCTCTCAGGGTTTCAAGCTCATCCCTAGTTTCATCATGTACTCTAGCCATCTCTCTATAACTCATATCCCACATAATGTCTTTAGGGTTTCCTTCCAAGTGATTAAGCCTTAAGGAAGTTAGGCTTTTATACCAATTGATAGACTTATAAAGCACTGAGAGGGGGGGCGGAATAACACTTTAATTCTAGACTAGTAAAAATATTTAACCAGTTTACTTATGACTTTGCATGTAATCCAAAGTGTTATAAAAGCATTCACCACAAGTAAAACATTCACCATAACACAAGTATTTATACGTGGAAAACCCAACTGGGAAAAACCATGGTGAGATGGAACTCACAAGTTAACTATCTGCAGAAATAGGTAACTAACCTAATAAAGGTTTAGAAAGTGCTTTGTTAGTAGCAAATCCTGTTAAAGATCTCAAAGCCCTATTAGGAGCTATACTCGGTTAAAGGTAACCTAAGTGGATGATTTAGATCCAAGTTAATGAATCACCTGGTTAGAGGATTTCTACAATGAATCTTGTTAGAGCTTACCCGGTTAGGGGATTTAACTGTTGTAGTGATTAGAAAACAACAGGTGGTATGATCTAGGAATAGCATATTCTGCTTGTTTAGATCCTTTTCTTCTCACTCCTTACTGTATCCCTGACATACTCTACAAATCCTTCAATAAATTGCGTCAACTCTAACTCATAACATCACTTGTATCTTGCATTTATAAAAATAAATCATCATAATGTCTTTTTATAGACATTAGATTTCATTACAACTCCAGAACCTCAACATAATTTCCTAGGTTCAGTGTATCTAGACAATCTTCCATAGCACATCACAAATCACTGTCAAAAATATTGGTTGGTGGTAACACATCACGACCAGTGATAACTCATCACACAATCAGTGAAACCGGTTGGAACCCAATATCGATTGAGTATTGACCACTTCCAACTCACATATCAATTGTCTCCATTCACCTCCTTGTCTCTCTTTGCTACATCTTGAAACTGGTGACAGTGGAATTGATCAAGACCAATTTCATATACCAATTGAGTACATATACTGGTTTAGACATCCTCATACCAGTTGGACTTACACTATACATATGTTATCAGTTTACAATACAAAGACTTAATAGTAGTACCGGTTTGACTTAACTAAGACAATCAAAACATATGTGTGTCATCAATGACAACACATAAAGTCATCCAATACAAAAATCATCATCATGCCAATAATGAGAGAATCTACAACATTATCCAAAGTGTCAACTTTTTCAATCAAGACCCATCCATTCTAAACCATCTCTCACACAAAGTGATACTGAATATGGACATGTTTTGTACAATCCAAACATATCACACTCGAACTATCACATCCAATCCTCACTTGTTAGTTAGATGAGAGGGGGGGGGTGAATCAGATAACCTCAATAATAATTACTCTAATCAGATTCAACCTCGGTAGCATTTACTTGATATGCAACTTATGACTGTAAATCATTCAAACTCATAAACAGATAAACATGAAACATTAAATCACATTTGACACTAGATTTAACATGGAAACCCTAATAGGGAAAAACCACTGTGGGATTTTGGACCCACAAGAAAATATACTCTTCTAGAGTATGCTCGGTTAAAAGCAAATCATGTTAAAGACTACATACACATTGCTAGATGTGACCCGGTCAAGGGATTTCCCTCAGATCTGTTAGAATCTTCACTTTGTTAGAAGTGACCTTGTCAAAGGATTTCAAACACTCATTTAGAATGTTACCTTCCAAGAGGATTTACAAACAAGACTGTTAAGTCCACTCGGTTAAGAGATTTCTTGTCACTTACAAAATGAATAACAGTAATAAAATATATCTGCAACTTCACATCTAAAATTTAAAGCAGATTCTATGTGCTCAATGTGCTCAAGATAACCTTGTCATAAGACTTATCTTTCTCCTTGCTGGGCTTCTCAATCTGTTCTTCAATCAGATCTTCAATCTTCTCTACTCAGTAGTCACCTCTATAGCATCATTGTGCTTCAGTTTGCCCACATACTTTGTTCAACAACATTACTTTATTTATAGGCAATTCCCAACCGCTTAATCTCCTTAATCACATTTCCCATGATTAATTTTATCCATTAGATCTTCAAACTTCACTAGGTTCATTGTATCCTTCGATCTAAAAAATGTTTTATCTTGCCTTGAAACTTGTATACCTTTCTTGGTACTTGTGCTCAGTTAGGACCGTTCAATCTGTGTTGTAGATCTTACTCTTGAATTTTAATTGTCGTTGATCTTTAACAAACTTCTTGCATGACATTCCTGTCTTCAATAAACCTCCAGCTCATTGGCATCCTTCATTTAATAATGTATACACTTATTTAATGCATTTTGTTACTGCTCGGTTGATACTCGGTTAATACCGAACTTTAATTGGTAGACATTCTCTTCTTTGTGACTTTTTCTTTCATTAACCGACATCAGTAACCTTGGAGTTTATCGGCTAGCTCCTTGGTCGGTAAAATAGAATAGTATCAAACCTTTACTCATTCTATTACATGAAATCTTTTCCCCTTCTTGTTCAGTCTTCGAATACATATATATAGGATATCAAAACAATCAAAACATCATAATCTCATCACTGTCTAACTCGGTAATAGTTGCCCATTGAATAACTTATTACTCCCCTTCATTTTCACATTCTTTCTATGTCACTTACCGACATCTTTATACTCATCAAAACATACTTTTTAAGATATGGCAACATCATACTGAATCAGAAAATCAATTGCTTGACATCAATGACAAAATAATAATATTAAGACAGTAATCATCCTTTATCAAGGGTATGTGCAGGATCATGGTGTGCCAAAATAGGCCCTTAAGTGGCAATGAAATTTCAAAAAATCAGAGTTATGCAACTTGACATGAAAAATTGAATAAGTTATGAACATTATTTTTAAAATATGTAAGAAGAGAATTTATAGAAAATTGAATGTAGTTTCTAAGCTACTAGTTGTTTTTTGAAAAAAAAAACCCTATTTGTTGAAAATTTCAAATTTCAATGCAGTGGTACAAAAATTTTAGGAAAAAGATAAGAAGTAGGTGTATGTCTGACCACCCTAATCACAATCAAATCATAATATTTTTTTATAAGATTTATAATATTAGACTCATGTTTGGATGTGACACATATTTTTTAATAATTTTTTATAAAGTAAATAATTATTTATGAATTTTTTACTACATCTTTTTGAAAATTCAGAAACTCCTACATCTGACCACCTTAACTTGGTCAAAACCTTATGAAATTCATTTTAAATTTTTTTTTTCCCTGTATTAGACAAAGCATAGGATGTGACGCATGTTTCAGATTCAAAAAATGTTATGCAGTTTGAAAGTTATGAGTATTTTTCAATCAGTCTATCAATCAAGACTTTTGTCAAAATTCAATTAGAAAATAAATAATAATTATTTATTAAAGTCAAAATAAGGCAAGCCTTATATTCTTGGAAAGCTAAGAACATCCTTAAAAAACCCTTTTCGTTTTATCAATTTTGGCTATTAAAAAAGTCGTCAGCCACCAGTGTAAAGTCTGGAAAATCAAGGAATACTGAAAAACACATTTTTTTAGTTGACTTTCCAGGCTTGTCACTTCCAAGCCAAATCCTGAAGCAAACTCGAACCAAAATATGGAGGGAAAATTTATGTTTTAAAATCGGATATCTGATTTTTGAAAAAATAAAAAAATATATTTTAGTAAATTGGGCATAACTTTTGCATTTTATATCGAAATTTTGATTTTTTACAGGTGTTGGAAAGGTAATTAAGAGCTCTATGATATGGAATAGGTATATTTTCAATTATTTGTTTTAAAAAATAATTATAATTCATTTAAATTCATCCTTCATTTTTAAAACATAAAAAACTCATGACTTTTTCATTTGATTTCCCTATTGCATGAATTTTTGTAACAATCATCTCAAAATAAGCTAAATAAGTAATTAATTAATAGAAAATTTATGAATTTTATTGAGTTCGATAAATTTTGATAAACCATGCTATCTATGTTTGTTCCTTTCTCCACCTCTCTCTCCTAAACCTATCACTCCACCTATTTGTTTCTTCCTCCCTCTCTTTTGTCCATATTTATACATCTCTCTCTAGACCTATATCTCTAACTATCAATGAATACCTCATTAAATCTCTCAAGCTCTACAAGGTGCTTATATTTCTACCTCTTCATAATTTCCTCCTCTATGTCACTCTCTCTTCCCTAATATCTAGACTAGTCTCTCTACATTTCCTTCTCATCTCTAGCAACAAAATTCAGAGGGGACAAGGAGGGGCATAGGGAAGTATCAAAAAAAGGAGAGGGGGAGAGAGGTGAGAAGGAGAGATTAATTGGGGGGAAGAGAGAGTGTGAGAGAGAGAGCTATAGGTAATTAGGTGGAAGGCGAAGAGAGAGAGGGAGGGGGTGATTGGGGTGAAGAGAGAATGAGAGGGAGAGTTTGAGATTATTAGGGGGTAGGAGGAGAGGGGGAGAGGGGAAAGTATCAACACAAAGAGAAGAGAGATGGGGACAAAGGTGAAGAGAGACATATAGAGTAATTAGGGGGTGGGTAGAGGGGGAGAGGGAAGTATCTATAAACCCATAGGAGGAGAGAGGTGATCAAGGGTAATTGAGGAAAAGAAATAATGTGAGAGAGAATATGGTGTCCTAAAGCGTCATATGGTGTCTCATGAACCTTTAGGACACCATATGATGTTGTTATAAGTCTTATGGTGTCCTAAGGGGTCATACGGTGTTCTATGAGCCTGTAGGACACCATATGGTGTCATTAGGGGTTGTATGGTGTGTTAAGGGGTAATATGGTATCCTATGACTCCTTAGGACACCATATGACACCTTAGGTATTGTTAGGGGTCATATTGTGTCTTAAAAAGTCATATGATATCATTGGGGGTTGTATGGTGTGCTAAGGGGTCACAAGACATCATATGACCCCTTAGACACCATTTAATCTATTAGGTTTTGTTAGGGCTCATACTATGTCCTAAGAGGTCATATGGTGTCCCATGACCCTTTAGGACACCATATGGTGTCGTTGTGGGTCTTATGGTGTCCTAAGGGGTCATATGGTGTTCTATAACCCCTTAGGACACCATATGACCCCTTAGGACATTATATGACCCCTTAGGATACCATACGATACCTTGGGACACCATATGGTGTCACAAGGAGTCGTATGGTGTCCTAAGGGGTCATATGGTGTCCTATGAACCCTTAGGATGCTATATGACCCATTAGGTGTCATCAAGGGTCTTAGTGTGTCCTAATGGGTCGTATGGTGTTGTATGACCCCTTAGGACACCATATGCTTGGAGACTATATGGTGCTATGGGTCATATGGTGTCCTATGACACCTTAGGACACCATATGACCCCTTAGGATACCATTTGGTGTTGTTATGTGTCATATGGTGTCCTATGACCCCTTAGGTGTCATTAGGGTTTAGTTTATGTCCTAAGGGGTTGTATTGTGTCCTAAGGGGTCATACAACATCCTATGACCCCTTAGGACACTATATGATGTCATTAGGGGTCATATTATGTCCTAAGGGGTCATATTGTGTCTTATGAACCCTTAGGACACCACATGGTGTCATTATGGGTTGTATGGTGTTCTAAGGGGTCATATGGTATTCTATGACCCCTTAGGACACCATTTTTATGTTGTTATGGGTCATATGGTCTCCTAAGGGGTCATATGGTGTCCTATGACCCCTTAGGACACCATATGCTTGGAGACTATATGGTGCTATGGGTCGTATGGTATCCTATGACACCTTAGGACACCATATGACCCCTTAGGATACCATTTTGTGTTGTTATGTGTTGTATGGTGTCCTATGAACCCTTAGGTGTCATTAGGGTTTAGTTTATGTCCTAAGGGGTCATATTGTGTCCTAAGGGGTCATACGGTGTCCTATGACCCTTTAGGACACTATATGACATCGTTAGGGGTCATATTATGTCCTAAGGGGTCATATTGTGTCTTATGACCCCTTAGGAAACCACATGGTGTCTTTATGGGTCATATGGTGTTCTAAGGAGTCATATGGCATTCTATGACCCCTTAGGACACCATTTTTATGTTGTTATGAGTTGTATGGTCCCCTAAGGGGTCATATGGTGTCCTATGACCCCTTAGGACACCATATGGTTTCATTATGCATCGTATGGTTTCTTAAGGGGTCATATGGTGTTCTATGACCCCTTAGGACACCATATGGTGTCATTAAGGGTCGTATGGTGTGCCAAGGGGTCATATGGTGTCCTATATCATTTTGTGTCGTTAGGCCCTTAGGTATCGTTAAGTATCATTTTGTGTTGTTAGGGGTCATATGATGTCCTATGACCCCTTAGAACACAATATGACCCCTTAGGTGTTGTTAGGGGTCATATTATGTCCTAACGGGTCATATACTGTCCTACGACCCCTTAGGACACCATATGGTGTCATTTGGGATTGTATGGTGTGCTAAGGGGTCATATTGTGTCCTAAAGATTACTAGGACATAATATAACCTCTTAGGACACCATATGACCCCTTAGATATCATTAGGGGTCATATTATGTCTTAAGGGGTCATATGGTGTCTCATGACACCATATGACCCCTTAGGACACCATATCGCATCGTTATGGGTCTTTTTGTGTTCTAAGGGGTCATATGGTGTTCTAAGGGGTCATGTGGTGTTCTATGAGGTCATATGGTTTTGTATGACCCCTTAGGACACTATATAACTTCGTTAGGGGTCATATTATGTCCTAAGGGGTCGTATTGTGTCTTATGACCCCTTAGGACACCACATGGTGTTGTTATGGGTCGTATGGTGTTCTAAAGGGTCAAATGGTGTTCTATGACCCTCTAGGACATCATATTATGTTGTTATGGGTTGTATAGTCTCCAAAGGAGTCATATAGTGTCCTATGACCCCTTAGGACACCATATGGTATCATTATGTGTCGTATGGTGTCCTAAGGGGTCATATGGTGTTATATGACCCCTTAGGACACCATATGATCCCTTAGGACACCATATGGTGTCGTTAGGGGTTGTATAGAGTTCTAAGGGGTCATATGGTGTTCTATGACCCCTTAGCACATAATATGACCCCTTAGTACACCATACAATGTCCTTAGGGGTCATATGGTGTCCTATAACCCGTTAGGACATAATATGACCTCTTAGGTGTTGTTAGGGGCCATATTATGTCCTAACAGGTTATATGGTGTCCTACAACCCTTTAGGACACCATATGGTGTCATTAGGGGTTGTATGGTGTTCTAAGGGGTCATATTCTATTCTAAAGGTCCCTAGGACATCATATAACCTCTTAGGACTCCATATGACCCCTTAGGATGCCATATCATGTTGTTATGGGTATTCTTGTGTTATAAGGGGTCATATGGTGTTATATGACCCCTTAGGATACAATATGACCCCTTAGGTGTTTTTAGGGGTCATATTATGTCCTAACAGGTTATATGGTGCCCAACGACCCCTTAAGACACCATATGGTATCATTAGGGGTTGTATGGTGTGCTAAGGGGTCATATTGTGTCCTAAAGGTTCCTAGGACATCATATAACCCCTTAGGACACCATATGACCCCTTAGGTATCGTTAGGGGTAATATTGTTTCCTAAGGGGTCATATGGTTTCTCATGACACCATATGACCCCTTAGGACACCATATCATGTTGTTATGGGTCTTGTTGTGTTCTAAGGGGTCATATGGTGTTATATGACCCCTTAGGATACCATATGACCCCTTAGGACACCATATGGTGTTGTAAAGGGTGGTATGATGTTGTATGGTGTCCTAAGGGGTCATATGGTGTCCTATGACCCATTGGGACACTATATGATGTCGTTAGGGGTCATATTATGTCCTAAGGGGTAATATTGTGTCTTATGACCCCTTAAGACACTAGCTGGCGTCGTTATGGGTTGTATGGTGTTCTAAGGGGTCATATGGTGTTGTATGACCCTCTAGGACACCATATTATGTTGTTATGGGTCATATGGTCTCCTAAGGGGTCATATGGTGTCCTATGACCCCTCAGGACACCATATAGTACTAGTATGCATCGTATGGTGTCCTAAGGGGTCATATGGTGTTCTATGACCCCTTAGGACACCAGATGGTGTCATTAGGGGTTGTATGGTGTCCTAAGTGGACATATGCTATCCTATGACCCCTTAGAACATGATATGACCCCTTAGGTATCGTTAGGTGTCATGTTGTGTTGTTACAGGTCATATGGTCTCCTATGAACCCTTAGGACACAATATGACCCCTTAAGACACCATATAGTGTTGTTAGGGGTCATATGATGTCCTATGACCCCTTAGGACACACTATGACCCCTTAGGTGTTGTTAGGGGTCATATTGTGTCCTAATGGGTCATATGGTGTCCTACAACCCCTTAGGACACCATATGGTGTCATTAGGGGTTGTATGGTGTGCTAAGGGGTCATATTATGTCCTAAAGGTTCCTAAGACATCATATAACCCCTTAGGACACCATATGACCCCTTAGGTATCGTTAGGGGTCATATTGTGTCCTAAGGGGTCATATGGTGTCTCCTGACACCATATGACCCCTAAGGACACCATATTGTGCCGTTATGGGTCTTCTTGTGTTATATGGGGATATGGTGTTATATGACCCCTTAGGACACCATAGGGTGTCATAAGGGATTGTATGGTGTTATAAGGGGTCATATGGTGTCCTATGACCCCTTATGACACTATATGACCCCTTAGGTGTCATCATGGGTCGTATTGTGTCCTAATTGGTCATATGACATTCTTTGATCCCTTAAGACACCATATGACCCCTTGGGACACTATATGGTGCTATGGGCCATATGGTGTCCTAAGGGGTCATATGGTGTCCTATGACCCCTTAGGACATAATATGACCCTTTAAGATGTCACATTGTGTCATTAGGGGTTGTATGGTGTCCTAAGGGGTCATTTGGTGTCTTATGACCCCTTAGGACACCATATGGTGTCATTAGAGGTCTTATTGTGTCTTAAGGGGTCATATGGTGTTTTATGACACCTTATGACACCATATGCCCCCTTAGGAGACCATATGGTGTCGTTAGGGGTCATATTGTGTCCTAAGGGGTCATATGATGTTCTATGACCCCTTAGGACATGATATAACCCCTTAGGAGACTATATATACTAATTTTCAAATAAGGAGAGATATAAAGGTGAAGAGAGATGAAGAGCTAAAGAGAGGGAAAAGAACTAAAGGACAAGGACATAAAGAGAGATATAGATATTAAGGAGTATGAAGTGAGAGGGAGAAAAACTAAAGGACAAGGATGGATAGAAAGAGGTAGATATATCTAGATATTGAAAAGCAGAGAGGAAGATAGAGATAAAAGATGAAGATAAAGGGAGAGGGAGGTGAATAGATATAGAGAAAGAGAGAGGTAAAGACAAAGATAAATATATGAAGAGATGGAGAAAAATGGATAGAGAGGGGTAAAGAGAGAGATAAAAAAAAGGAAGAGATACAGAGATATATAGATAGTGCAAGAGAGTGAGAAAGAGAGATAGAGATTATAGATAGGGATAGATAGAGAGGGAGAGAGAAAAAGAGGAAGATATAGAGATATATAAAGGAACTATATAGAAGGATGTGGGGAGAGAGAAAAAGATATATAAAGATCGAGTAAATAAAGAGATAAAAGTAGAGAAAGGGAAATATACTTCAAGAGGGCGATAGAGGAAGAGATAGAGAAGTAGATTAATCATGTATAGACGAATATATATAAAGATAGAGGAACATATAAAAAGAGATATTGATAGGGAAAGAGATGGAGATGTGAAGATGGAGATAGAGATAGATATGGATAGAATGTGATAGAGAGAGTAAGACAAATGGAGGGAGAAATGGAGTGAATAAGTGAGATTTAGAGATAATGAAATATAAATATACATGAAGATAGATCTATAGGGATATAGAGAGAGAGGGGACAAGATAGGGAGAGAAAGGAGGTGATAGAGACAAGTAATATATAAGTATAGGTAGGATAAGGTAAACAAGGGAGATAAATAGAGAGAAGAGAGATTAATAGAGATAAATATAGAAATAAGGAGTGACAATGATGGAGTAGGAGAGGAAGAGATATGAATAGAAAGATGGATATATGTGCAGAGATGCATGTAACTTGGGAATTTATTTATCTACATGGAATGAGAAAATAAGTGACATAACTAGAGAAGAAAGAGGTATATAAAATATATTATATAAGTATAGATAGATAGGTGATAGATAAAGGAGGTGATAGGAAAAAAAATGAGACTTTGTATGCAAAATTTGTGAGTATTTAAAGTTTTAAAATTGAAGGAATAAATTTAAATGATTATAATTAATTTTTGGTCTATAATATCATCAAACTACCTCATCCATTTGATATGTCTATGAATTACCTTTCCAATGCCTATAAAAAATCAAAATTTCGATAAGAAACACAAAAGTTATGGCCATTTTACTAAACTATTTTTTTTATGTTGATAAAATCAGATATCCGATTTGAAAAGTATGATATCACAATAGTGGCATCACAATGGTGACATCACAATAGTGACATCACAAATCAGATATCTAATTTGGTTTGGTATTACCAAACCAAATTCAAATTTTACCCGACCCAAACAAAAAGTGAAAGCGGATTTTGGCATGTTTGGAAAGGTTGAAAACACATTTTTTTCTCTATTGCCACTTTTTGGCCCCCCTTGATCTTGCACATACCCTCAATTATATCATTCATCTCCAACAACCTTCTCAATATCATCAACCATTAAACTTATTGTAATGCCAACAATCTCCCAACTTATTGTAATGCCAACAATCTCCCCCTTTGGCATTGATGGCAATACCAACTTGATTTATTCCAATTGATTCAAACTATTGTTATTCTTTTCCTATTATCCTTGAGCTATAAACTTGTCTTGTAATCTTTTGTTATTATTCTTCTCCTCTTTGAGCTGTAACAATCATCTCCCCCTTTGACAACAATGCCAAAAGTAAGACTGATCCATAATTACTCCCCCTGTGAAGTAATTTCCTTGCAGTTCAAACATATACAAATGTATCTCGGTTAGAGAAACTTGTCTTCATTCACTATTTCCTGCACAACTTTAGACATCCTTCTAAAGTGTGTAAATCAACATCAACTTACAAATAGTATTCTTTGGAGTCATAGAATTGATGTTGTCACCAAACTCTATCAGTGAGTGCTAGATAGGGGTAGGACCCCTAACTTACTTCTAAGATACTCAAAAGTGTCCCTTGGTAGTGGCTTTGTGAAGATGTCTGTGATTTGTTCCTTTGTGCTAACATATTCCAACACAACATTCTTTTCTTAAACTTCTTCTTTAAGATAATGATACTTTATAGAGATATGTTTTGTCTTAGAGTGCATTACCAAATTCTTTGAAATGTTAATAACACTTGTATTATCACAAAATATAGTTACTAGCTTGGTAACTTTCTCATTCATTCCTTCCAACAGTTGTTTGATCCATGCTATATTGGTACAATTCAATGTTGTAGTGACATATTCAGCTTCAACTGTTGACTGTGAAATGCATCCTTGTTTCTTGCTAAGACGACTTACTAGTCTTTCTCCCAAAAAGAAAGCTCCGCCACTTGTACTTTTCCTGTCATCAATATTTCCTACCCAATCAGCATCAGTATAGACTTTTAAGTCAAAATCATTCCTCTTTTCATATAGTAGACCATAATCTTCAGTGCCTCTCAAATATATGAAAATTCTCTTGACTGTTGTCATATGAGTTTCTTTGGGATCTGTAGAAAATCTTGCAGCTATAGCTACTGCATGTGCTATATCAGGCCTGCTGTGAACTACATATTGCAACTTTCCAATCATAGATCAGTAAAGTGTCTCATCAATAGATGCAGATTCATCACTCTTTGATAGTTTACAATTAGTATTCATAGGAGTACTTATAGGTTTAGAATCCTCCATTCCAAATTTCTTCAAGATTTCCTTTATATACTTGGATTGAGTAATGAAAATCCCATTTTTCATTTGCAGTATTTGTAAACCTATAAATACTTTATCTCACTGATTAATGACATCTCAAATTCTTTACACATTTCATTTCCAAAGTTCTTACATAAAGAATCATTTCCACAAAAAATAATATCATCAACAAATATGGTTGACATCAGTATTCCATTCTCATCATTCTTCATATACATTTGCTGTTCTCACTAGTCCTCATAAATCCAATCTTTAATAAGTAAGAGTGCAACCTTTCATACCATGCTCTAGGTGCTTGCTTTAGACCATATAAATCTGTGTTCAACTTACATACCTGATCTTTATTCTTCTCTTCAATAAATCCTTTAGGTTGTTCAATATAGACTTCTTCTAGTATACCATTCAAAAATGTAGATTTAACATCCATTTGATATACCTTGAAATTTTTTTAAGCAACATATGCCAATAATGTTCTTACTTCTTCAAGTCTTGCTACAGGTGCAAAAGTTTCTCCATAGTCTATTCCTTCTTCTTGAGCATAACCTTTGCAAACTAGCCTTGCTTTATTTCGAATGACCTCACCTTTTTCATTTAGCTTATTCTTGAAAATCCACTTTGTACCGATTACATTTTTCTCTTTTGGCCTTGGGACCAGTGTCCATGTTTCATTTTTCTTGATTTGATCAATCCCTTCTGTCATAGCATTTACCCAATCTTTATTGCTTAATTCCTCTTTTACTATCGTCGGTTCAAATTTAGATATCAGACATGTGTTGTGTCTCAGTTTGTTCCTTGTCATCACTAGAGAATCCTTATCTCCTATAATCTGACTTGATGCATGATTTCTTCTGACATATTTTGCTAATATAGGCTTGGTAGGCTCTCTATGATCTTCTTCATCACTCAGTAACTGAGTAATTTCTTAATTGGCTTTCTCGATAAAACTTGTCAGTTGTACATATGCAAACTCTTCATAATCTTCTGGTTCTTTGGAGTTTCCTTCATCATTCCTTTCTGCAAATTCATCAATTTTCACATTTGCACTTTCCACAATTTTGTTAGATGATTTAATCAGACATTTAAATGCTTTACTCGTAGAGGAATAACCAAGAAATTTTCCTTCCTCGCTTTTCTGATCAAATTTTCCATTTCTATCATCTTTGTGAACATGACATCTACTTCCAAATATTTTAAAATAACTTACATTTGGTTTCTTGTCATACCAGATTTCATAAGGTGTCTTCATAGTTCCTTTCTTCAGTTGTACTCGGTTCAAGGTGTAGATGGCAGTACTTATTGCTTCACTCCAAAATATTTGAGGTACTCTCTTTTCTATCATCAAAGTTCTGGCACAATCTACAATTGATCTATTCCTTCTTTCAGCTATTCCATTTTGTTGTGGTGTCCTTGGTACTGACACTTGTCTCTTTATACCATGATCATTGCAAAATAAGTTAAATTCATCAGAAATGAATTCTCCTCCTCTATCAAATCTAAGACATTTCAATTGTCTTCCTATTTCTTTTTCAACTCTTGCCTTATACTATTTGAACATTTGAAAAGCTTCTGATTTCTCTTTTAGAAACATAACTGACATCATCCTTGAGTAATCCACAAATAATATTAAGTACTTATCACCATAGTAACTTTGAACTTTCATAGGACCACAAAGATTAGTGTGTACAAGATCTAAAATTCCTTTAGAAGTGTAAGACTTACTTGTAAAGCTTGATTTTGTCATCTTACCCATCTAGCATCCTCAGCATATTGCATTCTCAGGTTTTTCCAAGCTCGGTAGACCTCTTACACGATGCTTCTTACTTATTTCGATTAGATTATCAAAATTTACATGATAAAACCTTTTATGCCATAACCAAGTATCTTCTATTTTTGCATACAAACAATTGTTCCGATTTGAGTCAAGGTGAAATGTATTACCTCTTGTTTGAGTCCTGGTGGCAGCCAACTTTCCATGTTTGTCATGAACTTTGACAATTCCTTTCTGAAATTCTATTTGGTATCCTATATTATTTAGCTGTGCTACACTCAACAAATTATATTTTAGACCTTCAACCTAATATACATCATCACATTTAGCATTGTCAAGAAGTGTAATTGAACCTTTACCTTTTACAGGACATGGTGCATCATTACCAAATCTTAAATGACCTCCATCATAATCTTCTAACTTAACAAACTTGTGTTTATCACTTGTCATGTGATGTGAGCATGCACTATCTATGATCCAAGAATCATTCTTATTTATGTGTGATATTAAGGCTTTTTCTTCATACCTTTCTTCATCTAATCCATCTTTGATAGCCACATATACAACTTCCTTTGTCTCAGTCTCATCAAATTTATCATCATTGGATTCCTCATCAGCTACTAGGCATGTCTTTCTTTCTCTCCTTCTGAAGTCTTGATGCCTTCTGCATTGGTTGTCTTTATATCTGTCATCTCAGTATTATTTCTTTTCATCATCTTTATCAGGACAGTTAGAAGCCATATGTCCAATTTTATCACAATTAAAACATTTTTAAGGTAACTTCCCTTTATACTTACCTTTGCCTCTCAGTAACCTTCTAGCCAATAATGCTTCAAACTCTTCTTGCTTTCTAATTTCCTCATATAGTTTGTGTACTTCTTCCATGTTTTTGCGAAATCTCTCACTTGCTCCACTATGATTTCCTTCAGCATACTTGGACATTCTATCATTATAATCTTCAGATTCACTAAGATGAAAAGAACTGAATGCAGATTCAACTTTGTTTATCGAAGACCCACTGTTATCAAAATTACTTAACTCAAAAGCATGTAGCTTACTGATAGTAGCATCCAAAGAGACTGGCATGTTTGGTATAGACCTCAATTCATTAATTGCAGAGACTCTAATGGCATAAGAAGGTAGAAGTGTTCTCAGCAACTTACTTGTTACATCCTTTTCTTCAATAGTTCCTCCTGCTCCTTTGATTTGATTGATGATTTCCTTTAACCTTGTACTGTATTGGATTATGTTCTCACCTTTATTCATTCTCATGGATTCAAGTTGTCCTCTTAGACTGTCTACTTTTTCTCTTTGAACATGTTCATCTCCACCATACACAGATGTGATCTTATTCCACATTGCTTTGGCATCATTACAACCTTCTAGATCATTAAACTCTGAGTTGGTCAAAGCTGATGTTATCTCTATCATTGCTCGAATGTGTTCTTGCTTTGCCTTTATTTCTTCCATTGTCATAGGGTAGGTGCTAGGTGCAATGTAATCATTCTCCAGATAATATTTTGCATATTCTCCAATTCCTGATAAGTGCAACTTCATCCTTTTCTGCCATGTGGTGAAACTTGACTTGTTCAGCTTTGGTGCATCCCTTTTATACATCTTTGGATCTTGCCTCAAGTACCTTTAAACTTTTCTTCTGGAGTCCAAGCTCTGATACCAATTGTTAGTTAGATGAGAGGTGGGAGTGATTGAGATAACTTCAATAATAATTACTCTAATCAGATTCAACCTTGGTAGCATTTACTTGATATGTAACTTATGACTGTAAATCATTCAAACTCATAAATAGATAAACCTGAAACATTAAATCATATTTGACACTAGATTTAACATGGAAACCCTAATAGGGAAAAACCACTGTGGGATTTCAGACCCACAAGAAAATATACTCTTCTAGAGTATGCTTGGTTAAAAGAAAACCCTGTTAAAGATTACATACACGTTGCTAGATGTGACCCGGTCAAGGGATTTCCCTCGGATCTATTAGAATCTTCACTTTGTTAGAAGTGACCTTGTCAAAGGATTTCAAAAACTCATTCAAAATGTTACCTTCCAAGAGGATTTACAAATAACACTGTTAAGTCCACTCGGTTAAGAGATTTCCTGTCACTTACAAAATAAATAACAGTAATAAAATATATCTGCAACTTCACATCTAAAATGTTAAAGAAGATTTTATGTGCTCAATGTGCTCAAGATAATCTTGTCATAAGACTTATCTTTCTCCTTACTGGTCTTCTCAATCTGTTCTTCAATCAGATCTTCAATCTTCTATACTCGGTAATCACCTCTGTAGCATCACTGTGCTTCAGTTTGCCTGCATACTTTGTTCAACAACATTACTTTATTTATAAGCAATTCCCAACCACTTAATCTCCTTAATCACATTTCCCATGATTAATCTTAGCCATCAAATCTTCAAACTTGACTAGGTTCATTGTATCCTT
Source organism: Cryptomeria japonica (assembly GCF_030272615.1). Lineage (NCBI taxonomy): Eukaryota > Viridiplantae > Streptophyta > Pinopsida > Cupressales > Cupressaceae > Cryptomeria > Cryptomeria japonica. The sequence goes on from NC_081413.1 coordinate 645,824,705, forward strand.
CGATCTGAAAAATGTTTTATCTTGCCTTGAAACTTGTATACCTTTCTTGGTACTTGTGCTCGATTAGGACCGTTTAATCTGTGCTGTAGATCTTACTCTTGAATTTTAATTGTTGTTGATCTTTAACAAACTTCTTGCACGACATTCCTATCTTCAATAAACCTCCAGCTCATTGGCATCCTTCATTTAATAATGTATACACTTATTTAATGCATTCTATTACTACTTGGTTGATACTCAGTTAATACTGAACTTAACTCGGTAGAAATTCTCTTCTCTGTGACTTTTTCTTTCATTAACCAACATCAGTAACCTTGGAGTGTACCGAATAGCTCCTTGGTCAGTAAAATAGAATAGTATCAAACCTTTACTCATTCTATTACATGAAATCTTTTCCCCTTCTTGTTCAGTCTTCGAATACATATATATAGGATATCAAAACAATCAAAACATCATTAGCTCATCACTGTCTAACTTGGTAATAGTTGCCCGTTGAATAACTTATTACTCCCCTTCATTTTCACATTCTTTCTGTGTCACTTACCGACATCTTTATACTCATCAAAACATACTTTTTAAGATATGGCAACATCATATTGAATCAGAAAATCAATTGCTTGACATCAATGATAAAATAATAATATTAAGACAGTAATCATCCTTTATTAATTATATCATTCATCTCCAACAACCTTGTCAATATCATCAACCATCAAACTTATTGTAATGCCAACAGTCTCCCAACTTATTGTAATGCCAACATCACTATCCTACAATAAAAACAAATACCATTACAAAGTCTCTATAACTAAACTACCTCCTTGAAGGCATGTGTAGCAGCCATATACTATTCTTTAGTGGTGGATAACGTGACTATAGGTTTTCTTTTACTCATCCAAATTGCTACACCTTTAAACAAAGTAAACATATAGCCACTAGTGGACCTTTGACTATCAAAGTCACCTACCTAATCTACATCAAAAAACCATATATGTCCAATGACTTATTCACATCATAAGTATCATGATAAACCAAACAATAATCAGAAGTACCTCACAAGTACCTTAATACCCTTTTGACAAAAGTCCAATTCTCTTTACTTGGGTTAGACATAAACCTACTTAGAACTACCATTGCTTGGGCTATATCTGGTCTAGAATAAATTATTGCATACATTAAACTACTAATGGCACTAGCATAAGGAACATTAAACATTTTTTGAATGCCATCATTTGAATTAGGACATATGTCTAAACTCAACTGAGTACCAACCAACTTGAATCCCACCTCAAAATTTGGCACCAAGGGAATAAAGTGATCCTTATGGGATCCTTCTAAGTATACAAAGAATGTGTTTTATCAAAATTTTAAATTAGATATTTTATCCATAACCTTTCACTCAAATAAATTATCTTGATTTATTTATCTTTATTAACACACCACTTTCCTAAACCCCATCCGTGATCTCCTACATACTAGTGACAACTCCATCCCTAGACTACCTACATACATCGCTTTAGCACAAGATCAAGGTATAATATATAAGTAGTTCTGGTTATTAAACTTGTTTGATGTAAATTGTATAGTGGGTATACAACCCTTTCTAGGGTCATTGTCCCGGATAGTTTCTCTACGATTGCTACCCATGATGGTAGCTCATAAATCATAATGGTCCATAGTGACCTTTTGCTTGTTTCCTATTCATCTAAGTCCCAATTCTTATTATTCACGTCACCCTTAAACTATTAAAAATCCACACAAAATTTCCAAAAAAAAAAAATCGAAACCTTTTTGCATATCCATACCCTATGGGGTTTGCTACTGTTTTACTATGGATGATGGTACATTAAGAAATTTATTTATCTTAATACATTTTCGATCCAAGGGGGATTTACCACCCCTTGGATTTTAACCTCCAAATGTTCCTTATTTCTCCCTGATGATTTATAGGGATGATGCCATAGACATCATTTTTGCAACTTTATTAGCTATAAGTGCACTAGTTCAACACGACAACATTACATGTAAGTGTGACCTAGAGGCACCATTGATATTGAACGCTGTAAGTTTTTTTGTTTCCACCTCTTTATTTAATTTTCTATCTATGATATATAAAATAAAATCAATTACATAAAAAAGGAAACTATTCACTATCAAATGCTTGAAATTTAATGTAATTTAATTTACTTGAAAAACACTAATTTCTTTTAAATAAAACTACCATAATAAATCTAACTTCCAAGTAAAGTACTATCTACTTGAGAATTACATGAAAAGTAATATTTACTTAAAAGTAAAATTTATGATATTAAATCAATTACTTCAAATGAAATTCTACTTATGAAGATTGTAAACTATGATAATAAAATTACTTAAAATGAAATAATTGTTTTAAAAAGAAAAATTTATTTACTAAATAAACTCTAAAGATTGAACTAAATACTTGAACATAATAATACAAAAATAATGAAACTTCTTGAACTAATTTTACTAACCAACATTTTTAAAAGATGATGCAACTAATCCAATATGTAAACTAAATACTTCATAGAATATATATATATATATATATATATATATAACTTGAAAGGAAAACGATGATATGAATTATTTCAATATCGTTGCACATTCTTATAAAAATAGAATAACTATGATTTGAGATAAAACTAACGAATGATAAATGCTATAAAGAAATAAGTTTATTATATGTTAAATTCTATGTAGTGAAAAAAACACAAATTAAATGGCGTACCAACTCTAAAATGTCTATATTAAATTATTGCCCAATGTATTTTACTTCTTTACTTCAAAGTGACTATAAATATTAATTTAGAAATAAATCAAACTAATATTATTAATTAATTGTTTGGTAAAATAAAATTAAAAGTACTATTTAATTTGAATGTATACTAATTATTTTTCCTTTAATAAATTATCTATTATTATATCAAATATAACCATAAAAGTAATTATCTAATTTTAAAAAAGGTTTTTTATATGACAATAATTTGAAGTAAAATACTTAAAGCATCTAAATACTACTAAAAGTTTTTAAAAAAATATTAGAAGTCTTATATAATAATTATTAATAATTCAAAAAGTCTAAAAAAATATTTAATTTAAATTCTAGATTACTTTGAACATTTATTTTTTATTTCAAAAGCAGTGAGAATGAGAGCAGTGACCCTTAACATAGTAGAACTATTAACGAAACCACAATGCACCAAAAACACTATAACAACATTAACAGTGTAGACACCTAAAAATGGTCAATGCTTGCAGAATCATACTTTAACATTTGCACATTGCCTTATTTTAGGTTTTTGCATCACATTAACATTTCTCCTATGATTCGCACGTGGTCTTTATCATTTGCGAACATCGAGTCATTCTTCTACATTCTTCATTCATCTCGCTCTCAAATTTGGTCTTGTCGACAACACTATCCAGTCATGATTTTGATCGATTTTATCCTGTCGCATCAATATGCGTGCTAATTTGTCATCATTTTGGATATCGTCAATCCTAATTAGGGTTTTGTCCTCTTATCAATCTTGTCATCAATCCTTATCATTTTCAATCTTGTCATTTCGCGATCGATTTGTCATCGATCGTTGTCATGTTCGATCTTGTCATTTTGTGATCGATTTGTCATCGATCGTGGTCATTTCCAATCTTGTCATCTTGCAATCTATTTTGTTATCGATCCTTGTCATTTTGTCATCGATCGTCATCTTTCTCAATTATGTCAATTTGGATCAATTAGTCATTGTTCCTCGTCAATTGGCACATTTATCAATCAAATCATTTATCACATTGGTCTTTTATCAAGTCAAAATCATGATCGAATCGACATTAATTATCTATCACGACCTAATTGTCATTCTCGCATTGCTAATTCATCTTCTAGGGTTTTATGATTTAATAATTTAACCTTATTTGTCATTTCTCTCTCTAGGATTAATAAATTATTTATTTATCCTAAGCCTTCTCATTACAATTAAATCTTTATTTAATTGGCTAATTATTCCTCCTTTTGTGAATTAATTAATAAATGACAAATTATTAATTAATTTACCTAATTTCTCCTAATTCCTATTTTCCTATTTTTCATCAATTTCTAATTCCTAATTTTCATCAATTTCAATTTTCTTAATTTCTAATTCTTTTCCCTCCTATTTCATCTCCTAATTCCATGGGAATGACATTTCAATTTGTCATAATTTGTCATAATTGACAATCAATTAATTTTTGACATAGAAATGTGTCATAATTTGTTATCAATTATCAATCAATCAAATTTTGCATAGAAGGTGCATAATTTGTCATAATTGACATATTTGATTTGCAATTTCCATTCGAATTGAATCATGCTAATTTGGTCCTTTTCTCCAATTTCTCTATAAATTGGATGAATTTCTTCAATCCCAGTCTAATCACTTTTGCAATCTAATCCCCTAATCAGATTATCGAATTTCTAATCAATCACGCTTCGAGTACTTTTGAGCAATTTTCTTACCTACTTGCTTTCAATCATGTATGTGCACTTGTAGGTGAAATCCACAACCAAAATATTTGAAGAGGAAAGAAGAACAATGGAGCCACATGAAGGAAGCATTCATATCCATGTTTGGTTTGCATATTATTTACTTTTGAATGTTTTGATTTCATGTCTCTATTGAGTGTGCTTAGGATAGATTCATTGCATTTAGCTTTTTGTGATTGGGCTAGATTAGTATTTGATATGCTTTGATGATTTCCGATTTCCTAATATACATTAATTGGTGAACCCGACGTGAACACTAACCATCTAATCCCTTTATTGTGTTTTTGAGTGCTTTTGAGTTGATTTGCAGGCCAAAAAACCCAAAAACAGGGTTGTGCAGGGTTTTCTGGAGACTTTTGCACCTGTGTGAAGCAACTTACGCCTGTGTTGAAGACAACTTGTGCCTGTGTCATGCATTATGTGCTTGTGTCCTGAGTTCTGTGCCTGTGTAAAGTCCAGAATAGAGGTAAAAATGCAGTGTTTTACTTGAAAATTGTCTTGTTTTTGCATTCTGTTTTCTATTTTTTTAGTTTTTGGTACTAATTATCTGTGCAAAATCTTGGCATACGTATGGCAAAGACAACAAATCAAACTACTAACATGTTTTATGCAGAATCGATAGTCAAAGAATAAACACCTCAAACTTCTAACTTGGGTTTTGCAAGTTGCCTTGGAGAAACAACTAAACTTGGTGTTTGTCATTAATGTTTTAGGCACCTAGTGATTTCTAAATAGGTTGGAATGAACATGTTTTTGCTTTGATTGTTGAGTGTGACATTGGAGTAGGAGAGTATGCTCTCATCCTTCTTAGGGTGATCAGAAATCTAGATCTTCGATACCATGCTCGTGTCTTTGATTGTGTGTCACCTTTAGAGGGCCTGCCTTCCTGACCACTTTGCTTTTGCAAGCAAGTGATAATCATGAGAAGGGAACGACCCAAAGTGAGTACGGCTAGAATACCTTGGCATTCTAACTCACTATAAACAAATACCTGATGAGCGAAAGCTTTGAAGGAAGGGTTACGTGGGAATTGTAGTTACTTGGGAAGTGATGACCCTTGAACTCTTTCTCATATCAACATCTAAGTAGGGCCTTATGGGTCTAAATCATGCTTGTGCGACTACATTTGTTTGGTATCTTGGTGGGCTTAATGTCTCAATCACACTTGTGTGACATCAAGGAGTAACACTTAACAGAAATCCTTACTAAACACCTTGTTTTTAGAGGCCAAAAACCCTTCTAGTTGCTTGAGAAGGACAAGTTCGGATACTTGGAAGAGATACTAAGTTCGCCATGGGGAGATTTCCATGGGGACTGATGCTTGGCTGCCCTGAGAAGTGAGTGCCGTGGAGGGGAGCCCGTGGGGTCAAGCATCTATGTATTCTCCTTGAATCCCATAATGAGTCTACCTCTCAAGTACCTACTGTCCTTGCCTACCATAAGAAATGTGTGAATGAGCATGATTGTCTTGAGTCTAAGTGGAAATATCTTGTATTCTTTGCTTGTCAAAAGTTGAATTGTGTCTCATTTCAAAACAAGACAAATTGATTCAAAACAAGATTAAACCCAAGAACATTTTCATCCAACAAAATTAAAAAACATCTTCAAACATGGTTGTCAAACATTCTTCAAAATCTTGTCTCAACATTCATGTCACTTAGATTTAGGTTCATCCTAGGTTTGCATTTTGCAAATTCATTGTCAATTACCAAGGTTAGGTTCCACCTAGGTCATATTCCTTTGCATATCAATAAGGGTCATCCATTTGCATATGTCCTCTTGCAGTAGAGTAATACCATTGTCATACATTCATATTTGCATACCCTAGGTCTCTTCATTAAGCTTAGGTCATTATCATATCATATTAGGGTCATTTGCATACTAATTGTCCCTTAGCATATAGTGTCAAAACTAGGCTTTGTCATACTTGAGTTATACAAATCTTTGATAAACCCTAAGTCATTGTTAGGAAGTCTAGACCTTATCAAACCTTTTGTCTTTTTGTCATCCATGTCATTTGGTCAAACCTAGCTTAGTATCCAAGCATATAGGGGAGACATTGTCATTTTGTCCTTTTGTCACTTGGTCCTTTTGTCCTTTAAGGTCTAGACATCTTTTCAATTTCCTAAGGGTCTCATTTTTAGAATTGCATTCATGAGTTTGTCAAAATCTTGAAAAAACAACAAAAACATTAAGTTGCATTGTCATCCTTTTAGGTTGCATTTGTCAATCCCATTAGTTCCATTTGCATAGTGACATGTCTATTGAAACAAGGTTCCAAGCACCAATGATGCAACAAAGTTTGACATATCAACCGACAATGCAATCACACTTCTATCCAACCCAACAACAAGGCAATATCGATCAAACTTTTTATGATGAAACAAGTCTCCAAATACAAAAACTAGAGGAAAAACTAGCTCAAGAACAAGAGATATTGGAACAAAGAGTGAAAAACATTCAGAAGAATAGATCACAAATGTCCAAAATGTTTCAAAAATTTCTAGGTCAAAATCCAAATATTGAGCCAATTGATGTAAGATCTCTTATTGAACGATCAGACATACCAGCTCTCCTCTCCAAATAGAGATGATGAAACAATTTCAAGAAAAGAGACAACAACATTATGTGCCTTCACAACAAGAACAAGGAGGTGTTTACTATCAATCAGATTTTCAACCATCACAACCAATGGTCCAACATATACAACCAACACAACCAATGGGCCAATTTCAACAATATGTCCAACCAACTATACAATGTCAACAAATAGTTCAACCAATGGTGGAATATCAATGTCAACAACCACAATCACAAAGTCAAAAACAAAGGTTGCAGCATACACCAAGCCAAGTTTCAAACATGTCGGAACAATTGAACCAAGTCCAATATCAAAACATGACATCAGATCAGAACCAGCTCCTTCCCAAACAAGTTCAAATTCTAGATACAACCATGTCAAAACCTCGAAAGAAAGGTGGTTTTATTGCAATGCTCTTAAGGAATCTACCAAGTGAGTTCTTTGAGGAAGATCAAGATAATGCACTTATGTCTAGCAATGCCTCATCCCCCCACAAGCAAATTGACTCTCCAGTGGCATCTATCCCTACACCTTTAGAAGTTTCACAAGAACCTTCCATATTGTCCTCATCAAACAATACACCCAAGGATGCAATTATCCAAGAGCTATCCATAATTGATTGCCAAGATAATCCAATTCATGATGCACATCCTTGTCATGTTTCAGAAATACTAGACCCAATGCCACCATGCACTTTATTGCCATTACCTGTTTTAGAGGACCCCATTCGAAGTCCCTCTTCCTCATGTTCGAGCATTGATTCCTTGTCAGAATCCATCATAAATGTTCAAAGTGCATTTCCTTCATGCCAAAACATTGATTCCTTGTCAGAATCCTCCATGCATATCCAAAGTCCAACCTCATGTCAAGAGGATAATTTAGAGCATGAAGAAACATGTCTTAAAATAGATCAAGATCAAGATCTTGAAACCTTATCATCCCATCCAATTGTTGACCAGGACCCCATGTTCCCAAACACTCACAATGATTCCCCTATTCTTGTCCATCCTATCCAAAGTCATATTGACACCCCATTGCTTGAGCAAGATCAAGATATCCCAGTCCATCCAATCCCAAATGATCCCCTTCCATTTCATGAACTCAATGTCCTTTCAAATCCCATTGGCATTCCACTTCCTAAGAAAGATCAAGATATCCTTTCCATCCTTTTCGATGATCTCATTGAAAGTCAAGAGCAAAGCAATTTTAAAGAGGAATCCAATGATCTTCCTCCTTGTCAAGATCAAAGTATCCTTCCAAATTCATTTCCAACACAAGACCCTATCATTCCTTCAGATCCTCCACAAGATCCACTTGTTCCTCCATCTCCTTGTCCTAATGCTCCATATACACTCCAAGATCGCATTTCTTTTGATGATCCCATTATTTCTCCTATTCCATCTCTTGAAGAGCCTATCATTGAACCATCTCCACTACACAATCCTAGTCCCCCTCATGATCTTAATCCCCCTCATGATTCTAACATGTCAGTGCAAGATGTTCATGAACCCTCGACATGCATAATGGGTTCTTCCACTTTGGTGCAATCCGATCCACTTCAAGATCTCATTATTTCTCTCATATCACCTCCGCCTCAAAATGGGCTCGCATCTTCTTGCCAAAGCAAAGAGTATCCTATTAGTCAAAATATTGATAAAGGCAAAGGGGTAGACCTTCACAAGCAGGAATCCCTTCATGTTAAAAAAAATATTAAGGCTCATGTCTACAAAGCTCACACTCAAGGCATTGGTATCCCTTGAAAGTCAAAATCCAAATGTCCACCTTCCCCATCATCGCTTCCATCCATTTTAGGTCCTTATATCCCTTCGTCCTCTATGCAAGGTCAGAAAAAGTACACATCTTGGAGAACCTTCCATCCATCCCACATGCCTCCATATCATTCCCATCTACACCAACATTCATTTCCTCTTCCAAGCAATTTGGATGCCAAGCATAAAAGTCATAAGTCTAGCAATCCACATGTATTCAAGGATCAACATGTCCAATATAATCGACATGTCAACACAAAGAACAATATGATCTATAAAGAAAAAGAAACATCCAAAAGGTCAGAAAGGCCCACTGAGCAAAATAAAGCAAAGTCAAAATATATATGGGTTCCTAAATCCCTTGTGCAAGCAATGCACTCCAAGGAACTACAAAAAAATGAAACATCAAAAACCATGTGGATCCCTAAGCGGCTTCTTAAAGCACAAAAGCCTAAAGAAACATCCAACTTGGCATCCAAAATTTCTATTCCTCCATCCAAACCTTCCAAATCTATTCCTCCATCACCTTCTTCATCCATTTTGGGCCCTTATGTCCCAAAATCCATAGCCTTTCCTCCATCCAAATCTCAATATCCAAAATATATTTTTCCTCCATCAGTCCATCACCCCTCAAGGTGTGTGCCAATGTCAATCTTGCCTTCATTTCCATCCACTCAAGTCCAATTCTTCCAATATCCTATCTATTATCCAATGCATATTTTCCATCCTTCAATCCCTTTGATCCAATCCTTTGCATAAATCCTCGCCTTAGTTTCATCTCATTTTCCATATCCTTACCCTACCAACGTCTTTGAGCATACTTTTAAAGGTCATGGTCCATTTTTTTCAAGGCTACTATCCAAACAAAAAGATGCTTGAGTCCTTCTTCCATCCCCTATCATGTGTCCATCTTCTCTTGAAAAAGTCAAAATACAAAAAAAAAAAAAAAAAAAAAGTGAAAAATTGAAAAAAAAAAAAAAGACAAGAAGAAAAAAAGTAAAGCAAAAATAATTCGTCCACTGGTGAAAACCTGGTAAACAGACGCTTTGGGCAAGTACCGTGATGAAAACCTGGCAAACAGGTGTCATGCGTAATCTATGAACTTTTTGCACACCACACTTGGGGGTAGGTTTCGTCCTTCATATCCTATTGCCCTTCATATCCTATTGTCCCTCATGTACGTATCCCCTTTTCCACCTTTGATCTTGACAAGGCTGATGATCTTCATGAGCATCATGCATCTTATTCACAGCTTTTAGTCTATCATAGCTTTGGTCATTTATCCATTTGCTTATTACAACCTTTCATCCATATTCCCTGGCTTATTGCAACTTTCTGCTTCTATCCCTTAGCCTATCCCGACCTTTAGTCCATGTCCCTTATCCATTCTTGGTCTTGCTTATCCTATCCATATCTTATCACTATCCATACACTCTGTTTCATTCCTTGATCTTGATCTGACATAAAGACGCAAAATTTAAACTTGGTTTCAAAAACCTCTTGATATGTCCCTCATGCCATGTCACTGCTTTACATTGTCATATCCAGTCTCTTGTCCCATCACGCAATAACCCTTGAAAATTGCATTTGTATTGTCTCCATAATAAAAGGCCTTTTGTCTTCCCTCTATCCACCATCATTTCAGAAAGCCTATTTATTCACCTGTCATATTCCTTGCCTTGCTAGACACTGGGGGCAAAATTCAAAAAAATTGAAATATGTCCTGAAATAATTCAAAAAAATTGAAAAATGTCTTGAAATAATTCAAAAAAATTGAAAAATGTCCTGAAATAAAAACAAAAAAATTGAAAAATGTCCTGAAATAATTCAAAAAAATTGAAAAATGTCCCGAAATAATCACAAAAAAAAAAATTGAAAAATGTCCTAAAATAATTCAAAAAAAAAAAAGTCAAATAAAGTCCTGAAAAAATGAACACAAAAAATTTGTAAAACCTCGAAAAGCAAAAATAAAAATAAATCCTCTTCGTGCATTGACAGATCACTAAGCATACATCCAATGACAATCAATTCAACACTGCGCTTTAATGGAATCACACATTCATAGATGAACTTTTTCGATCAAACCAAACATTCAAACTAATCACAATTGTCATATCAATCGAATATCAACATCAAAATCATTTGTCCTTGTTCCTACTATCATGGGTCTTATACAGGGTGTGGTATACTCGAACCCAGACTGTGTCCTGTCTTAGACAGGGTACCACATGTCTTGAAACTAGACAGCATGATCGTCCTATCAGCATTTTCAACTTTTGACAATGAAGATCAAGATGTTTGTTTGACTTGTTGAAATTAGCGAGTCTTATCTTTTATTGATTTATCTTTGATCATGTTCCTATGTTGCTCGATGATGTCATTGAGTGATTTAGAGTGACCAGGATGGTTCATGGTCTCTTTATTTTTTTTGTTGTGATTGTTGTTTGTCTAAGATGTGTCTGTCTTTTGTAAAAAGGGTTGCATTTCAGCTCTGGCCTTCAATGCCATGATGCTACGTATCCATTTTACTAAATAAAAATAAAGGTTCTCACCTACAAAGTGCATTACTGAAAGCAAGTTTTTCTTCATTTCTAACTGTCCTCTATCTCATTTCTTCTTACTAATGTTTCTTCCGTCAGTTCGGATAGTCAGTTCGATCTAGTGCTCTGATCTCCACACACATATGCTGCATCCTGCATTCATTGGTTAGTACATTTGCATCAAACATCACATCATGTATTATATCAAGCATTTTATCCATTTCATATTATAAATGCATAAAAAATACATAAAAATACATCCATACCTAGAAAAATAACTACAAATCATAACACATTGCATCCCATCATATAGATGCATATCATATCATATCACAATAATATCGGAGTACAAAATCGGACTGTCTGTCCTAAGTATGGCCCATAGGCTAACTATATAATATCACACTACATAATGTCCATTGTCTGTCATAAGGAGCACGTGCCTCTGTCACTGGGTGCTCCCTCTATCCTCCTTATCCCCGTAATGTCCCGCAAGCAATCAAAATTCATGAAATTGAAAATATGGGTTTTTGAGATACATACCGCTACTCCTGCGTCGTCTGGTCGTCTATAAGTGCGTACACGTTCTCCAAGGTGATCCGCCATTGGAATGTTCACCATCTCTTTGCAAGTGTCCTTGTCCAGAGCAACAAATTCTCCTCTTTGGCTAGTGCAAATGAGTTATTTTCACCCTCTTGGTCTCATTTATAGATCTTTGTTAGTGCATAGATGGATGTGCATCCTTTCCATCTTATGCTGGTCGTGGTCTTTTGCACCTTAAATTGCTTGCCCTTCATGCATCTGATCTCTGATTCTCAGTTTGTTCGATCTTATCATTTTTTATCGATCAATTGGCATCTTTTTTGCATGTTTCTGGCCAATTCCTCGAGGGGGCATGCATATGTCATTATTATTGTCTGGGGCATTTTCATTATTGTTCTTTGAAACAATGCTTAAAGTCGCATTGTCTCAAAGAGGGGCAAAATGTAGACACCTAAAAATGGTCAACGCTTGCAGAATCATACTTTAACATTTGCGCATTGCCTCATTTTAGGTTTTTGCGTCACATTAACATTTCTCCTATGATTCACATGTGGTCTTTATCATTTGTGAACATCAAGTCATTCTTCTACATTCTTCATTCATCTCGCTCTCAAATTTGGTCTTGTCAACAACACTATCCAGTCATGATTTTGATCAATTTTATCCTGTCACATCAATATGCGTGCTAATTTGTCATCATTTTGGACATCGTCAATCCTAATTAGGGTTTTGTCCTCTTATCAATCTTGTCATCAATCCTTATCATTTTCAATCTTGTCGTTTCGCGATCGATTTGTCATCGCTTGTTGTCATGTTCGATCTTGTCATTTTGCAATCGATTTGTCATCGATCGTGGTCATTTCTGTAGGAAATTATTTCCACTACTTAACTTCTTGTAAGGAAGTTAAGTAGCGGAAACAACTTCCTACACTAACCTTGAGAGGAGGGTAATGCAAAAATTTTTCAGATCATTACAATAGTTATAGAAAATAGAAATAGATATAATAGCAATCATACCACAACACAGTGATTTACGTGGGGAAAACCCTTTCGGGAGAAAAACCCCACCCTCCAAAAGCAGCTCAATATTTTATTCAGCAATCAAAATAGATTACAACATACTTGCAGAGCAAGCTCTTCGCAGGATTACCACTAATCAGAGATTTAGAGGCAACTCAATAGCCATAAGACTCTTACACACAACCTCTATCTCACACACCTTATAAATAGGAGATACAATACAAGAAACCGTCAAACGGTAATACAAAACCATGGGCTAAAACCACCCAATAAGGTGTAGCCGACCTTATCCCCCTTCTAGATGCCCTATGACATGTTAAAGCACACATCAACACGTGTCGCTCCCTTTTACAGCTCATTTATGTATCCGATACAAATTATTTTTTCTATTTCAGGAGTACAAACTTCCGGAGGCCATAACATGAGAACCGGGTGTCCGATTGACGAACCGTTTGAAGCGCCAGAAAGCTCGCGAATTGCTCTATCACCTTGTAACCCGCTTTGCCGATTATGGCCACTTTTCAAGGCATTTCGGAGCCTCTAAATTCCCCAAAATTAAGTTTAAATATTTTATTGTACCCCTCCAAGACGAAAACTTTAATATCTTCAAAACTAGCTGTGACCTTGCGACGAAACTTTACCGGAATGCTTATCTAGCCAACCAGAAGCTTCAGGGAGAGTTTCACACCATTTCATGCTCAAATGAAAACTTACTATAAATAGTAACCTCGCATAAATGCAAGGTTGAGACACCATTTTTCCCAACAAATCTCCCACTTGTCGAACACCTTGCAGGGCGGAAGGGAATGTCAACACAATGAATCAATTGCTAGGGGCCATAAGGCCCATAGACTCTGAACACCATCTGAACTTCTTTGTGCTTACAGTCTTAGTTAAAGCATCTACAACATTCATCAAAGTTTCCACCTTAACCAGCTTCACCCTACCATCTTCGACCATATCTCTAACAAAATGATACTGAACATCAATATGTTTGGTCCGGGCATGAAATGTCGGGTTCTTAGCTAGGCTAATTGCACTCTGACTATCACAGTAAACTGTCACTGTACTTTGTTTTATTCCAATATCTGAACATAGTCTCTTAAGCCAAATGGCCTCTTTACAAGCATGAGTAGCTACCATATACTCTGCTTCAGTAGTGGATAAAGCAACCACAGCCTATCGCTTACTCATCCAACTAATTGCACCACCAAACAAAGTAAACACATAAGCACTGGTGGATCTTCTGCTATCAATATCACCTGCCCAATCTGAATCCACATAACCATGGATATCAAGGGAAGTCATGTCTCCAACTAAATTACCATGATAACACAAAGAATACTCTGAAGTACCCTTCAAATATCTGAAGACTCTTTTGACTGCATCCCAATGAACTCTACCAGGATTAGACATATATCTAGAAAGTACTCCCACTGCTTGGGCAATGTCTGGTCTAGTACAGACCATAGCATACATCAAGCTTCCAACCGCACTCTGGTAAGGCACTCTGCTCATGTCTTCCATCTCCAATGGGGATGTAGGACAATCTGAAATAGATAGTTTCATTCCAACTGTAAAAGGAACACTCAATGGTCTACAATTCTGCATGTTGAACCTCTGTAACACTGAATGCACATACTTACTCTGGCCTAGCCATAGCTTTCTGTTCACCCTATCTCTTCTAATTTCCATCCCAAGAATGTGCTTTGCTGCACCAAGATCTTTCATTTCAAATTTAGCAGTGAGCTGAGACTTCAGTTCTGAAATCATACCTTTCCCTTTACCAATGAATAACATATCATCAACATACAATGCAATGAATAAGAAATGATCACCATAAGATTTATAATAAACACAGTGATCTGATTTAGAACGTTCAAATCCCAAACTCAACACATATGTATCAAATTTCTAGTACCACATCCTAGGACTTTGTTTGAGGCCATACAAAGATTTCTTCAATTTACAGACCAAATTACTTTTGCCTTTCACCACATAGTGCTCTGGCTGTGTCATATAAATATCTTCCTCCAAATCACCATGAAGGAAAGCAGTTTTCACATCCATTTGCTCAACCTCTAAATCATAAGCAGTAACAATAGAAAGCAAAAATCTAATGGACATCATTTTTGCAACAGGAGAAAATATCTCACCGTAATCAACACCCTCAACCTAAGAGTAGCCTTTTGCAACCAACCTTGCTTTATACTTTTCAATGCTTCCATCTGAACCAATCTTTTTCTTGAACACCCATTTACAACCAACAGGTTTTCATCCTTCAGGCAATGGTACAAGATCCCATGTATCATTCTTTTTCAAAGCTGCCATTTCTTCCTCCATAGCAATCTTCCAAGATTCTGCATCATTCATACCTAACGCCTCTTCTACAGATTTCGGTTCATCCACACTAGTATTCAGAGCAAAAATACATCTCCAATCATTAGGTGAATACCTTTCAGGTGGTTGTCTATGTCTTGTAGACCTTCAAACAAGCTGAGTTGGAGGTTCTTCCTCCTCTTCTGAAGATTCGGAGCTAGACGAGCTCTCCTCAAATTCTTGCCTATCTAGGGGTCTCGATTCAACTCTTTCAGGTGTAGAAGAAAGTTGAATCACATCTTCTTTTTTCGTCTGTTCTGGCTGCAATGTAACAGAAAGAGACTTAATTTCTCTAAAAATAACACTTCTACTATGAATTACCTTTTGTGCAACAGGGTCCCAAAGCTTGTATCCTTTCACACCATAACTATACCCGATGAAGATACATTTCACAGCCTTGTTCTCCAACTTTGTTCGCTTCTCCTTTGGCACATGTGCATATACCTCGCAACCAAAAACTCTAAGATGTCTCAATGAAGGCTTGTGACCTGACCATGCTTCGATAGGCATTTTATCAACAAGAGTTGATGTAGGAGACCTGTTAATCAGGTAGCAAGTAGTGGCAACAGCTTCAGCCCAAAACTTTTGTTCGAGACCAGCACCACTCAACATACTCCTAGCCTTCTCCATCAGTGTCCTGTTCATTCTTTCTGCAACTCCATTCTGCTGTGGAGAATACGGAGTTGTCTTCTGCCTATTAATTCCACAGTCTTTACAGAATCTATCAAAATCATTAGAGCAAAACTCACTGCCATTATTAGTTCTCAAACATTTTATTTTCTTTCCAGTCTGCAACTCAACCATTGCTTTAAATTCTTTAAAATGACTAAAAACTTCAGATTTACTCTTTAGAAAATATACCCATGTCCTTCTACTAAAATCATCAATAAACGAAACATAATATGTGGATTTTCCAATCGAAGAGACATCTACTGGACCAAACACATCAGAATGGATAAGATCCAAAACACCACAAGTTTTATGAGAACTCGAGTAAAACTGAACACGGTTTTGTTTTCCATAAATGCAATGCTCACAGAAATCAAAGTCAAGATTACAATCATTCAAACCTTCAACAAGATTTTTATTTTTCAAGGTCCTTAGACCCTTTTCTCCAATGTGGCCAAGTCTCTGGTGCCATAACATAGTCTTCTCTGCAGGTAACTTTGCTTCAGACGAAAGAGCACCCTTAGGTACCCAAAAACCATTTCCATCTGCTGAAGGTGAAACCTTCAAATCTTCTAGTGAAGTATCCACAGATTTACTTTTTACAGAAGTGCTATTACACTCAACAGTGTATGCTTCAAGCTTATACAAAGTGCCAAACCTGACACCTCTAGCAACTACCATAGCACCCTTAATCATCTTACATCCTGTTTCAGAAAAGACTACCTGCACACCTGCATCTATTAGTTTGCTCACAGATAACAGGTTTCGTTTTAATCCAGGGATATGCAGCACACCATTAATCCTTTTTATTCTACCATCAGAAAACCTGATTCTAACTTTACCTCGACCAACAATGTCTAGAGGTGAATCATCACCCAAGTACACCTTACCTCCATTAAATCCTTCATATTCAGAAAACCAATTTCTATTGGAAGTCATATGAAAAGATGCACTTGAGTCAATTAGCCAGGCATCATTACCTGCATGAGTCGCCAAAGCCGCAATAAATGCATCGCCATCTTCCTTGTCGGACTCAGAATCAGAATCGAACTTTTTCTTTTTCTTCTTCTTTTCTTCTTTGCAGTCCTTACGGATGTGACCCGGTTTACCGCAATTCCAGCAAATGACTTTGGACTTTCCAGGAGATTTCGATCTCCCTTTGGATTTGGACTTGCCGTGCTTCTCATTCTTCTTGCCTTTCTCCTTAGGTCTTTGAACTGATGGATACCTTCCTTCGCATCTCTTCACCGAGTAGGGCACCCACCACGTCTTCAGATTTCAAAACAACAGAAGTACTACCGATAGCCATAACAAGAGAATCCCACGAATCAGGCAAAGAGCAAAGCAAGATCTGACATTTCTCCTCCTCATCCATCTTAACACCGACAGATACTAATTGAGCCACCAACATATTGAATGCTTCCAGGTGGTCTGCAATTCGTCCACCCTCTTCCATCTTCAAGGAATACAATTTCTTTCTTAAGAAAATTTGATTTAATAAAGATTTCACTTGATACATCTCACCAAGCTTAGTCCATAGCTTCTTTGCAGAGTTTTCTTCATGGACATTGATTAGAACAGAGTCTGCCAGGCATAGTCTGATTAGACCCTTGGCTTTTCGGTCCATAACATCATACTAAGCTGCCGCAGTAGGATCTGAGGGCCTTTGGACATTCGCATCAATAGCATCCCAAAGATCTCGATCTATTAGCAAATCTTCCATCTTCAGCTTCCACATCTCAAAATTACTTCCATTAAATTTCTCCACCTCTATTCTCCCTGACGAACTCGCCATCTGAATATTCCTGCAACAAGATCAAAAAGTGTCTTCTGCACAAGCTCCCACTCAAATCTGGATTAGTTCAAAAAACCCAACTGCCCACAATTGAAACTAAAGGTGATCAGGCTCTGATACCACTTGTAAGGAAGTTAAGTAGCGGAAACAACTTCCTACACTAACCTTGAGAGGAGGGTAATGCAAAACTTTTTTAGATCATTACAATAGTTACAGAAAATAGAAATAGATATAATAGCAATCATACCACAACACAGTGATTTACGTGGGGAAAACCCTTTCGGGAGAAAAACCCCACCCTCCAAAAGCAGCTCAATATTTTATTCAGCAATCAAAATAGATTACAACATACTTGTAGAGCAAGCTCTTCACAGGAGTACCACTAATCAGAGATTCAGAGGCAACTCAATAGCCATAAGACTCTTACACACAACCTCTATCTCACACACCTCATAAATAGGAGATACAATACAAGAAACCGTCAAACGGTATTACAAAACCATGGGCTAAAACCACCCAATAAGGTGTAGCCGACCTTATCTCCCTTCTAGATGCCCTATGACATGTTAAAGCACACATCAACACGTGTCGCTCCCTTTTACAGCTCATTTATGTATCCGATACAAATTATTTTTTCTATTTCAGGAGTACAAATTTCCGGAGGCCATAACTTGAGAACCGGGTGTCCGATTGATGAACCGTTTGAAGCGCCAGAAAGCTCGCGAAGTGCTCTATCACCTCGTAGCCCACTTTGCCGGTTACGGCCACTTTTCAGGGCATTTCGGAGCCTCTAAAGTCCCCAAAATTAAGTTTAAATATTTTATTGCACCCCTCCAAGACGAAAACTTTAATATCTTCAAAACTAGCTGTGACCTTGCGACGAAACTTTACCGGAATGCTTATCTAGCGATGAAACTTTACCGGAATGCTTATCTAGCCAACCAGAAGCTTCAGGGAGAGTTTCGCACCATTTCGTGCTCAAATGAAAACTTACTATAAATAGTAACCTCGCATAAATGCAAGGTTGAGACACCATTTTTCCCAACAAATCTCCCACTTGTCGAACACCTTGCAGGGCGGAAGGGAATGTCAACACAATGAATCAATTGCTAGGGGCCATAAGGCCCATAGCCTCTGAACACCATCTGAACTTCTCTGTGCTTACAGCCTTAGTTAAAGCATCTGCAACATTCATCAAAGTTTCCACCTTAACCAGCTTCACCCTACCATCTTCGACCATATCTCTAACAAAATGATACTGAACATCAATATGTTTGGTCCGGGCATGAAATGTCGGGTTCTTAGCTAGGCTAATTGCACTCTGACTGTCACAGTAAACTGTCACTGTACTTTGTTTTATTCCAATATCCGAACATAGTCTCTTAAGCCAAATGGCCTCTTTACAAGCATGAGTAGCTGCCATATACTCTGCTTCAGTAGTGGATAAAGCAACCACAGCCTATCGCTTACTCATCCAACTAATTGCACCACCAAACAAAGTAAACACATAAGCACTGGTGGATCTTCTGCTATCAATATCACCTGCCCAATCTGAATCCACATAACCATGGATATCAAGGGAAGTCATGTCTCCAACTGAATTACCATGATAACACAAAGAATACTCTGAAGTACCCTTCAAATATCTGAAGACTCTTTGGACTGCATCCCAATGAACTCTACCAGGATTAGAAATATATCTAGAAAGTACTCCCACTGCTTGGGCAATGTCTGGTCTAGTACAGACCATAGCATACATCAAGCTTCCAACCGTACTCTGGTAAGGCACTCTGCTCATGTCTTCCATCTCCAATGGGGATGTAGGACAATCTGAAATAGATAGTTTCATTCCAACTGTAAAAGGAACCTCTGTAACACTGAATGCACATACTTACTCTGGCCTAGCCATAGCTTTCTGTTCACCCTATCTCTTCTAATTTTCATCCCAAGAATGTGCTTTGCTGCACCAAGATCTTTCATTTCAAATTTAGCAGCGAGCTGAGACTTCAGTTCTGAAATCATACCTTTCCCTTTACCAATGAATAACATATCATCAACATACAATGCAATGAATAAGAAATGATCACCATAAGATTTATAATAAACACAGTGATCTGATTTAGAACGTTCAATTCCCAAACTCAACACATATGTATCAAATTTCTAGTACCACATCCTAGGACTTTGTTTGAGGCCATACAAAGATTTCTTCAATTTACAGACCAAATTACTTTTGCCTTTCACCACATAGTGCTCTGGCTGTGTCATATAAATATCTTCCTCCAAATCACCATGAAGGAAAGCAGTTTTCACATCCATTTGCTCAACCTCTAAATCATAAGCAGTAGCAATAGAAAGCAAAAATCTAATGGACATCATTTTTGCAACAGGAGAAAATATCTCACCGTAATCAACACCCTCAACCTAAGAGTAGCCTTTTGCAACCAACCTTGCTTTATACTTCTCAATGCTTCCATCTGAACCAATATTTTTCTTGAACACCCATTTACAACCAACAGGTTTTCATCCTTCAGGCAATGGTACAAGATCCCATGTATCATTCTTTTTCAAAGCTGCCATTTCTTCCTCCATAGCAATCTTCCAAGATTCTGCATCATTCATACCTAACGCCTCTTCTATAGATTTCGGTTCATCCACACTAGTATTCAGAGCAAAAATACATCTCCAATCATTAGGTGAATACCTTTCAGGTGGTTGTCTATGTCTTGTAGACCTTCAAACAAGCTGAGTTGGAGGTTCTTCCTCCTCTTCTGAAGATTCAGAGCTAGACGAGCTCTCCTCAAATTCTTGCCTATCTAGGGGTCTTGATTCAACTCTTTCAGGTGTAGAAGGAAGTTGAATCGCATCTTCTTTTTTAGTCTGTTCTGGCTGCCATGTAACAGAAGGAGACTTAATTTCTCTAAAAATAACACTTCTACTATGAATTACCTTTTGTGCAACAGGGTCCCAAAGCTTGTATCCTTTCACACCATAACTATACCCGATGAAGATAATTTCACAGCCTTGTTCTCCAACTTTGTTCGCTTCTCCTTTGGCACATGTGCATATACCTCGCAACCAAAAACTCTAAGATGTCTCAATGAAGGCTTGTGACCTGACCATGCTTCGATAGGCGTTTTATCAACAAGAGCTGATGTAGGAGACCTGTTAATCAGGTAGCAAGTAGTGGCAACAGCTTCAGCCCAAAACTTTTGTTCGAGACCAGCACCACTCAACATACTCCTAGCCTTCTCCATCAGTGTCCTGTTCATTCTTTCTGCAACTCCATTCTGCTGTGGAGAATACGGAGTTGTCTTCTGCCTGTTAATTCCACAGTCTTTACAGAATCTATCAAAATCATTAGAGCAAAACTCACCGCCATTATTAGTTCTCAAACATTTTATTTTCTTTCCAGTCTGCAACTCAACCATTGCTTTAAATTCTTTAAAATGACTAAAAACTTCAGATTTACTCTTTAGAAAATATACCCATGTCCTTCTACTAAAATCATCAATAAACGAAACATAATATGTGGATTTTCCAATCGAAGAGACATCTACTGGACCAAACACATCAGAATGGATAAGATCCAAAACACCACAAGTTTTATGAGAACTCGAGTAAAACTGAACACGGTTTTGTTTTCCATAAATGCAATGCTCACAGAAATCAAAGTCAAGATTACAATCATTCAAACCTTCAACAAGATTTTTATTTTTCAAGGTCCTTAGACCCTTTTCTCCAATGTGGCCAAGTCTCTGGTGCCATAACATAGTCTTCTCTGTAGGTAACTTTGCTTCAGACGAAAGAGCACCCTTAGGTACCCAAAAACCATTTCCATCTGCTGAAGGTGAAACCTTCAAATCTTCTAGTGAAGTATCCACAGATTTACTTTTTACAGAAGTGCTATTACACTCAACAGTGTATGCTTCAAGCTTATACAAAGTGCCAAACCTGACACCTCTAGCAACTACCATAGCACCCTTAATCATCTTACATCTTGTTTCAGAAAAGACTACCTGCACACCTGCATCTATTAGTTTGCTCACAGATAATAGGTTTCGTTTTAATCCAGGGATATGCAGCACACCATTAATCCTTTTTATTCTACCATCAGAAAACCTGATTCTAACTTTACCTCGACCAACAATGTCTAGAGGTGAATCGTCACCCAAGTACACCTTACCTCCATTAAATCCTTCATATTCAGAAAACCAATTTCTATTGGAAGTCATATGAAAAGATGCACCTGAGTCAATTAGCCAGGCATCATTACCTGCATGAGTCGCCAAAGCCGCAATAAATGCATCGCCATCTTCCTTGTCGGACTCAGAATCAGAATCGAATTTTTTCTTTTTCTTCTTCTTTTCTTCTTTGCAGTCCTTACGGATGTGACCCGGTTTACCGCAATTCCAGCAAATGACTTTGGACTTTCCAGGAGATTTCGATCTCCCTTTGGATTTGGACTTGCTGCGCTTCTCATTCTTCTTGCCTTTCTCCTTAGGTCTTTGAACTGATGGATACCTTCCTTCGCATCTCTTCACCGAGTAGGGCACCCACCACGTCTTCAGATTTCAAAACAACAGAAGTACTACCGATAGCCATAACAAGAGAATCCCACGAATCAGGCAAAGAGCAAAGCAAGATCTGACATTTCTCCTCCTCATCCATCTTAACACCGACAGATACTAATTGAGCCACCAACATATTGAATGCTTCCAGGTGGTCTGCAATTCGTCCACCCTCTTCCATCTTCAAGGAATACAATTTCTTTCTTAAGAAAATTTGATTTAATAAAGATTTCACTTGATACATCTCACCAAACTTAGTCCATAGCTTCTTTGCAGAGTTTTCTTCATGGACATTGATTAGAACAGAGTCTGCCAGGCATAGTCTGGTTAGACCCTTGGCTTTTCGGTCCATAACATCATACTGAGCTGCCGCAGTAGGATCTGAGGGCCTTTGGATATTCGCATCAACAGCATCCCAAAGATCTCGATCTATTAGCAAATCTTCCATCTTCAGCTTCCACATCTCAAAATTACTTCCATTAAATTTCTCCACCTCTATTCTCCCTGACGAACTCGCCATCTGAATATTCCTGCAACAAGATCAAAAAGTGTCTTCTGCACAAGCTCCCACTCAAATCTGGATTAGTTCAAAAAACCCAACTACCCACAATTAAAACCAAAGGTGATCAGGCTCTGATACCACTTGTAAGGAAGTTAAGTAGCGGAAACAACTTCCTACACTAACCTTGAGAGGAGGGTAATGCAAAAAAATTTTAGATCATTACAATAGTTACAGAAAATAGAAATAGATATAATAGCAATCATACCACAACACAGTGATTTACGTGGGGAAAACCCTTTTGGGAGAAAAACCCCACCCTCCAAAAGCAGCTCAATATTTTATTCAGCAATCAAAATAGATTACAACATACTTGTAGAGCAAGCTCTTCGCAGGAGTACCACTAATCAGAGATTCAGAGGCAACTCAATAGCCATAAGACTCTTACACACAACCTCTATCTCACACACCTCATAAATAGGAGATACAATACAAGAAACCGTCAAACGGTATTACAAAACCATGGGCTAAAACCACCCAAAAAGGTGTAGCCGACCTTATCTCCCTTCTAGACGCCCTATGACATGTTAAAGCACACATCAACACGTGTCACTCCCTTTTACAGCTCATTTATGTATCCGATACAAATTATTTTTCCTATTTCAGGAGTACAAACTTCCGGAGGCCATAACTTGAGAACCGGGTGTCCAGTTGACGAACCGTTTGAAGCGCCGAAAAGCTCGCGAAGTGCTCTATCACCTCGTAACCCACTTCGCCGGTTATGGCCACTTTTCAGGGCATTTAGGAGCCTCTAAAGTCCCCAAAATTAAGTTTAAATATTTTATTGCACCCCTCCAAGATGAAAACTTTAATATCTTCAAAACTAGCTGTGACCTTGCGACGAAACTTTACCAGAATGCTTATCTAGCCAACCAGAAGCTTCAAGGAGAGTTTCGCACCATTTCGTGCTCAAATGAAAACTTACTATAAATAGTAACCTCGCATAAATGCAAGGTTGAGACACCATTTTTCCCAACAATTTCCAATCTTGTCATCTTGCAATCTATTTTGTTATCGATCCTTGTCATTTTGTCATCGATCGTCATCTTTCTCAATTATGTCAATTTGGATCAATTAGTCATTGTTCCTCATCAATTGGCACATTTATCAATCAAATGATTTATCACATTGGTCTTTTATCAAGTCAAAATCATGATCGAATCGACATTAATTATCTATCACGACCTAATTGTCATTCTCGCATTGCTAATTCATCTTCTAGGGTTTTATGATTTAATAATTTAACCTTATTTGTCATTTCTCTCTCTAGGATTAATAAATTATTTATTTATCCTAAGCCTTCTCATTACAATTAAATCTTTATTTAATTGGCTAGTTATTCCTCCTTTTGTGAATTAATTAATAAATGACAAATTATTAATTAATTTACCTAATTTCTCCTAATTCCTATTTTCCTATTTTTCACCAATTTCTAATTCCTAATTTTCATCAATTTCAATTTTCTTAATTTCTAATTCTTTTCCCTCCTATTTCATCTCCTAATTCCATGGGAATGACATTTCAATTTGTCATAATTTGTCATAATTGACAATCAATTAATTTTTTTCATAGAAATGTGTCATAATTTGTTATCAATTATCAATCAATCAAATTTTGCATAGAAGGTGCATAATTTGTCATAATTTGTCATAATTGACATATTTGATTTGCAATTTCCATTCGAATTGAATCATGCTAATTTGGTCTTTTTCTCCAATTTCTCTATAAATTGGATGAATTTCTTCAATCCCAGTCTAATCACTTTTGCAATCTAATCCCCTAATCAAATTATCGAATTTCTAATCAATCATGCTTCGAGTAC
The DNA here is from genome assembly GCF_030272615.1 of Cryptomeria japonica. Taxonomy (NCBI): domain Eukaryota; kingdom Viridiplantae; phylum Streptophyta; class Pinopsida; order Cupressales; family Cupressaceae; genus Cryptomeria; species Cryptomeria japonica. The sequence continues at coordinate 645,849,499 of NC_081413.1, forward strand.
TTTTGAGCAATTTTTTTACCTACTTGCTTTCAATCATGTATTTGTACTTGTAGGTGAAATGCACAACCAAACTATTTGAAGAGGAAAGAAGAACAATGGAGCCGCATGAAGGAAGCATTCATATCCATGTTTGGTTTGCATATTATTTACTTTTGAATGTTTTGATTTCATGTCTCTATTGAGTGTGCTTAGGATAGATTCATTGCATTTAGCTTTTTGTGATTGGGCTAGATTAGTATTTTGATATGCTTTGATGATTTCCGATTTCCTAGCATACAAACAGTAATAGAACTAGTCTTTGACAATAAAAAACAACAAAGCAAAAAAACACAAAACACAATACAGGGTCGCCTTGCGCACCCTAGTAGTGTCAATGGCACTGTTCCATTCAGTAAATAGGAACTTGAACAGATCCTTAGCCTCCTGCTTCTCATCCTCCATGTCCATAGAATGTTCCCTCAGCAGAGAGAGGGTGATCGTCGAGCTATTTAAAATCTAAAGATAAAATTTGTTAAGGCCCATAATTTCAGCGTCCCTGGCCTCCACCTTGCTCTTAAGCCACTTCACTTCATCCATGATAGCTTGCAGATCAAGCATAGGGCCCAGGTTCTCGATCTTTTGCATGATGTCCAACACATCCATGTACAACTTTTCCATTTGATCCAAGGTAGGGATGCCCTAAGGGTTCACAATATCCTTGTCATCCATAGTCTTATCCGCCACCTTGGCCCCATCTTCAATAGGGGAATAGTTGATATCAACGCCAAGGATCATCAGAGGAATAGTGTTCATCACCTATTCTACCATCTTTAAATCCAAGTCCACGTCCCCAGAGTCCAATGCTTTAGTGTCAGAATTTTCCTCACTCATGGCACCTGTAGTACCCATGTTCATCAGAGCCTTATCCATAACATCAACATAGTCCTAGGTTTTCATCTCAGAATTGCCCTTGCCAGCAGTGCCAATAGTGCCCAAATCCATGGGGTCCCTAGTCTTATCAGCTTTAGCAACAACCTCGCTGGGGGGCCCCATAGTGGTTTTAGGGTCCTCTTCTTCCTTGTCCTGAATGGGGTCCTCCTCCAAGTCAATTGTTTCAATCACAGGGGTCATCTTTTTGCACAAGCTTTTGAAAGACAATCTGGAGGACCTCCTTTTTCCCTCAGAGTTAGGGGAAGGGTTGTCATTCTCTACATCTTCAAAAGATGAATTGTCATCAAGGACAATTTGTTTGCATTTAATAGGGGTTTTTCCTTTACCCTTGGATAGGTAGAGGGAAGTGTTGGGAGAAGTAGGTAGAGTCAAGCTAGGGGAGCCCACAGACAAAGAAACAGTGGAGGCAAAGGCAGGAAGAGGCATGGAGAAGTTGGTCGTAGCAAAGCCTTCATGTGGAAATTGAAAAAATATAGGGAAGGCCATAGAAAGGGCAGCAAGCTGCTGGGGAGTTGGCATAGGGGGCTGAGAGAGTGAGAGGTTTTGGGGGGGCAAAGGGCCTCATGAAACTTGTACATCCTATAAATGAGGCCTTGGTGAAGGAGGTAGGGTGTCTTGTCCCTATGCTTGGCGTCCATAGTGTCTTTAATAGAGCTTTCAATGGAATGCAGTAAATAAAAGGGCAGATAGAGCAAATCATAATTGTGAAAATGATTCAGAAGGGGAAAATGATAGTAATAAAATACCTTGTGCTTGCCCTCGAGCATGAAGTATTTCATAATCATAAGGAAGATCACATTCTAAGGATGTTTAAGCTCTTCTCGAGCAAACCCACCTTGGAGTTTGACAAGTTCCTCATGATTGCGGAAGAAACATTTCAAGCCTTCACTATTAGCAGTATGGCTAGTGCGCTTCCAGTGTCGTCCATCAAGGGCCAACCTCATGGCTTGGGCAATTATTTTCTCAAAGACATCGAAAGAAATGCCACCCACCGAAACATGCCTCCCAGACCAGGAAGAGGCAAAGGTAAAATCAACAACCCCACCTTCAACACAGTAACTCCAAACTAGGGGGTCAAGTCATTTGATTTATCCGGTTCATATTTGACTCTTTCACCCCCCATATCCTCTACCAAAAGAACTTCTTTAGACATGAAAATATTATCGTAGAGAAAATTGCAGAGCCCCTTCGAGAAGCAAGCCATGAAAAAATAATGGGAAGTGTGCGAGCTCGACATCATTAAGTGAGGCATTAAGTTGGGCGCATGTGAATTATTGAAATCACTTTTGGAAATGATTTCTAGATTACGAGGCATGAAAAGCCAACAAATACCAGTGACAATCAACGCATTATCTTTCCAATCGTACCTCATCATAACGTGGTAAGCCTAAAGGATTTGCCAACAAAGTAGAAAGTCCATCACTGCCATCCTGGCTGAATGAGACACTGCCACACCATCATTAATCAAAAGAATATTCTCATAATATGAATTATAAAACCACCTCCAGATGACCCCAAGGGAAGAGAGGAGAGTAAGGAAAAAACTTAGCAAAAACTCAATCATTGATAGGAATTTTAGATTTCTCTTCCTAAAGAAGGAAGTTAACATGGTCTAAGAGGGAATTATGGTTACTCCAGCATCTCAAACGAGAAAAAAATTAGGCCAAGGGCAGCCAGAGCATCCGCCACTCTATTGCCTTCCCTGGAGACATGTATAATTTTGAATGAATCAAGCCCGGAGATGAGCCTTAGGGTGTCCCTGATGGTTCCCTCAATGGTCCAATTGAGCCTATTCCACCCTTTGACAACATCAATGATGAGCTTAGAGTCACCCTCAATGTCCATAATCATGATTCCCATGGTGAGGGTGAGACGGATTCCCCAGGCTAAGGCCATTTCTTTAGCCTGATTAGAGGAATGACCATTTAGGTTTCCCACATAAGAAGCAACAGGGGCCCCCAAGTGGGTTTTGATAATCCCTCCACCAGTAGCCAGACCCCCCCGATAGCCCCATCAAAGTTGAGTTTGAAATGGGAGGCCAGAGGGGACCAAACCGTGCTTTGCCTTAGGAATCTCTTAGAGAAGTTGACAAGAGAGAATGAGAGGGGAATGTTCCAGCATCTAGCAATTTCCCAGTCCCAGGTAGAGGGAGGTTTGGAGGCCAGCCAAATTTTATAAATCAAGATATTCTCAAGAAACAACTTAAGGAATCGAGAAAACATAGTTTCCACAGAGGCCTCTTTGTTCCTAAATATCTTGTCATTCCTCTCCTTCTAGATATTCCAACACAAATGAGGGGGGATATGCTTCCACTGTTGTTGGATAAGGGGGTTGGATGAGGGGCCCTGAAACTCAAGGGATAAACTAAACAAATTTTCATTCATAATCCAATAGATATTGAGCTTGTTGTAGACAATTCCCCAGAGCTCCCAAGCAAAGACACAGTGGAGAAAGAGATGAGCGGGGCTTTCCTCATCTTTTTTACAAAGATTCATCTATTAGGTAATTGGAATCCCCACTTGATCCAATTGTCTTGAGTCAAAATTTTGTTGAGGAGATCAGTCCACCATAAGAAATTGATCTTCGACATGAGTTGGGGATTCTAGACCTCTTTCTAGATAGTGGTGTTATCAGGTTCTCTCATCAAGTTGTTGTAGGTAGTTCTAACAGAGAAGTCCCCAAAAGGGTCCCACTTCCAAATGAATCTATCTTCCTTGGGAAAGAGGGGGAGAAAGGTGTCAGCCAAGAGCTTTTGGAGCTCTCTAGCAGTAGGGAGGAGGAAGGGATGATCAATACAGTAGTCCTCCAAAGCCCTCCAAGTGTTATTGATGAAATAATCACTGATCCTCTCTCCAAAGAAAATTTTGGTAGCATCCTGGAGCCTTCTAAGTGAGGGGGAGAAAGCAAGGGGATTCTCTCCCAACCAATAGTCCTCCCAGAAAAGAATATTACTTACATTTCCAATAAGCCGCCTCATACCATGAGATAAAGGGTCCCTGCAGCTCAAGATGTTCCAAATTTTGGAACCCTTGGGGAGGCCCTCCTCCTTAAGAGTAGAGGAAAATTCCCCATTACCTAGGTATTTAGCTCTAATGATCCTGCTCCAATCCGCATCCTTATTAAAAATATTCTAGGAAGTTTTGGTCATAAGGGCCTCATTGAAGCTGGAGATCTTGCGAGTTCCCAATCCGCCCATGGCCTTAGGGAGACAAACTTTGTCCCAACCCACCAAACCAATCCTCTTCTTTTCTTCCATCCCTGTCCAAAGGAAATTCTTTTGGAGATTCTCCATTTATGAGCCATAGCCAATGAAATCTTAAAAAGGGAGAGGAAGTACATAGGGATCACCTGAAGGGAGGAGGAGAGTAGCTACAATTTCCCAGCACTATTGAGGAATCTACCTTTCCAACCAGCCAACTTCTTCTGCATTCTTTCAATGATTGAGATCTTGAAGGAATTAGAGACATATTGACAGTCAAAGGGAGACCAAGGTAGGTTCTAGGGAGGGAGGCCCTTTGATAACCAAGGACTCTACAAAATTTATCTTGGAGTTGAACATGAGTGTGAAAGAAGAAGATGCTAGTCTTCTCATAGTTAATGTGTTGACTAGAGGCCTGATCATAAGAGCTAAGAAGATATTTCCAAGCAATAGCTTCTATCATAGAAGAAATACCAAAGAGAATAGTGTCGTTGACAAACTGCTACAGACCATTAGGAGGCACCATTGAGGTAGGTTTAATGCCCATGAGAGCTCCTTTGTTGACCATGGAGTTCATATTAGAAGCCAACACTTTAGCAAGGATGATGAAAAGGTAGGGGGAGAGAGGATCCCCTTGTCTTAGACCTTTAGAAGTCCTGAAATTCTCCAGGGGGCTCCCATTGAGAAGTACATAGAAGGTGACCATAGATATGTATTCCCCAATAAGTTTAATGAGTTTATCTCCAAACCCCATAGTCTTCAAAACTTTGAAGAGAAAGTTCCAGTTAACTATGTCATAAGCCTTAGAGATATCAAGCTTGAGCACCATCCCTAGCTGATGGCACTTATCCATGGAATGTATTATCTCATGAGTAGAGATGGCTACATCAAGAATTTGTCTACCAGGGACAAAACCTTTCTGGGTAGAGCTAATCGGAGAATCCAGGAAAGGTTTGAGGCTATTAACAAGAACTTTGTTGAAGATTTTATAAATAGTGTTGCAAAGATTGATAGGGTGGAAGTCCTTGAGCCTAGTCGCCTTCTGCACTTTAGGGACAAGGGAAATGAAGGTGTTATCGAGCTTGTTGAGAAGCCTTCCAGATCTGAAAAAATCCCTAGTGGCAAGGATAACATCAAGGCCCACCACCTCCTAGAAATCTTGGAAAAAAGTCAAGGGGAAACCATCAGGACTCAAGGCTTTGAAGGAACCCATAGAAAAAATAGCAGACTTGACTTCCTCCTCAGAAATAGGGGCCAAAATGAGGTTGTTGTCTTCCATTGATAGGGGGGCAAGAGGCAGTTAAGAAGGTCATCCCTATTAGGAACCCCAAAGTTACCATCCTCCCTAAATAAGGTGGCAAAATAGTTAGTAGTCAGTCTTCCCAAACTATCCTCATCTTTGACCTCATGATTGTTATCATCAATGAGGGAGGAGATGTAGTTTCTTCACTTGTGGATATTAGTAGATCTGTGAAAGCAAGTCACATTCTTAACACCCTCTTTGAGCCATTATACTTGAGAATTCTATTTCTAGTAGAGTTCTTCTTTGTAGGATTTCTCCTTCCATTTTCTACAAAGAGCAGCCTCCTCCATATGAGTAGCTTCAAGGAAGTCACCTTGATCTATGTGCTCTTGGATAGCAATTAGTTTACTATTGAGTTCCTTTTTTTGTCTGAAGATGTCCTTGAAGGTATTTTTGTTCCAACCCCAGACATTCCTTTTGATCAAATCTAGCTTCTGGGCAATCTGGAACATAGAAGTGCCGGGGATGCAGGTGCTCCACCATCTTTTGATGCAGTCCTTGAACTCAGGATGAGAATTCCACATAATTTCATACCTAAAAGGGTGATTTTTCCGTATAGGAATCATGGTACTGTAAAGGAGCAAGGGGTTGTGATCAAAGACTATTCTAGGGAGGGCAGTGAGCTTCAAGGAAGGATCATTTCCCCAATTTCCCAAGATGAGAAATCTGTCAAATTTGATTTGAATAAGATCCTTCCCCTTTCTAAGATTGGACCAAGTGAATTTTTTCCCTATTAGTTCCACATCCATTAACCCATTCTTACCAATGAAGTCGGCAAGATCAGTCAAGCTGTCAAAATACTTTGAGAGGCCTCCCAAATTCTCAAAGGGGATCAAAGGAGAGTTGAAATCACTCATGATCAACCAGTGGGCATTGGCATTATCTTTCAATAAAGCAATTATGTCATTCTAGAGATTCAGTCTACTCAATCTGACATTGGGGGCATAAACATTAATGAGAAGGCAAGAGTCCATCGGGGAAGAGTATTTAGAGACCAAAAGGTTGGTAGAGGAGGATAGAAGACTTCCAAAGAAATGGGAGGGGTACCACATAGTAACCAAGCCACCAGAGGCTCCAATAGCATCATTGATAATGAACTTAGTGCCAGGCCAAAAAATTTCAGCAACAAGGGAAAAGGAAGACATAAACATCTTAACTTCTTGGAGGAGAAGGACCATGATTTCATTTTTAAAAATACAGTTCTTAAGAGCATATTGCTTTTGGGGGTTGTTGAGGCACCTCATATTCCAAGAGAGGGCCTTCATTTATTACCTTTCATCGACATCTCCAAGGTCTGTTGCCTGCCATTGGTAATATCCCTTGTTGCTTCCTTCTGTCTTGATAGTCTCTATGATGGTTAGCCCACTTTAAGGTTCGTCCCCATGTCAGGCTCTGCATTCCTAGTTTTGTGTCTCTAAGTATTCCAACCCTCATCATCAAAAGTCTTGCAACCGCTAGATGAAGCTCTAGGTGCACCAGGAGTGGGGGGACCCTAGTGCAGAGTGGGGTGAGTTAACACTGTCGAGGAATGAGCCATCTCTGGGGCAAGATTGGGGCCCCCTAGCAATCTCACCATCTTCCAAAAGATCAACCGTTGGGACCGAGCTGGCCATCGAGGAGATGCATTGTTCCTTCAAGGCTGACTGAGGGGCCTCGTCCTTATTCTTTGCAAGAGATTTGAGAAGGTTGATAATACTCTCAGCAAAGGGGTACTCTTCCATAATCAAGTCATCAACTATAGGGGGGACAGATCTGGACCAAAAGTAGGAGCCACAAAATGACCCTCTGTCAGGACATTATGTGTTGGCAAATGCACACTCCAATGAGACACTATAGGTGATTGAAGGTTTTGTCATTAATGGAAACCTTACAATCCTATGACACCAGCAAGGCAATCCATCAGCACCAGCAAAGTCAGATTCTACACCGGTACACAGACCACCGGCATCGACAGTGAAAAGAAGCATACTGACATAGAACCCGACAGGAATTTTGATTGTAATTTATTTTGTTTATTCTTGTAAAATCATTGTAAGCCGACTTGGCAAATTGTAAAATGACTCATATATATAAGAGATCATTGTAGAACAATTATGTATGGATGAAGGAATGTAATTAGGTGAAATAAGGTAGACCTATTATGTGAATTATAGGTTAAGGGTTTATGTATGAAGCAGAGCTATAAACCGGTACTGGATTTGGCATAGTAGATGCTATTTTGAAGTAGTACAAGACATTGGATTTATATAATCCATTTTGTAAGTCAATGAGACTTCCCATTTTGTAATTGAGCACTAAGCTCTAGGCACTTGGCCTTCCTGCATGTGCAGGCCCCTCTTGTAGCATTAATATTCTCTTATTGGCCAGTAAGTGAATATTGTGGGTCACAAATCCCACTGAGGTTTTTCCCACACTGGGTTTCCTCGTTAAACTACTATGTTATGGTGTGTTTCTCATGTGGTTGTTGTTATCCTTGCTTATTGCATTATTCCTTGTTTACTGGTATACAATATTAATATGCTTTACATGTTTTAAGTCAAGAAAATATACTAGCCGGTTAGATACTGATCACCCCCCCTCTCAGTATCTATGGGAATCCTAACACCTTCAAGGCCGACTTATGGGCCTCATCCTCATTCTTTGCAGGAGATCAAAGAAGGTTTATAATACTCTCAGCAAAGGGGTACTCTTCTATAACTGAGTCATCAACTATAGGGGGGGCAGATCTGGGCCAATAGTAGAAGCCACAACATGCCCCTCTGTCAAGACATTATGTGTGGGAGGAACATTTGGCATAGGGAATTCATCCAAGGTCGGGCCCTTAAGATTAAGAGGCATGGGAGCCAGAGCGTTGCATTAAGAAATAATATGCCCAGCTTTTTGACATTTTTGGTAGAAAAGGGTAGCATTCTCATAAACAAAGGCCTGAGTCCAGCTTCCTAGTCTAGACTTGAGGGTTATAAAGTGGGGGAGATTCATGCTCACAGTAGCTTGAACACAAAAATGTGCATAGACCAAGCATGATTTGGTTCTAGTAATCTCATCAACACCAACAAAATGACCAAAGGTATTTCCAATCTATTTAAAGATGTTCTCATCCCAGTAGTCAAGGGGAAGCCCTGGGAGCCGAACCCAAATTGGGGCAATTTTCTGTAAATTAGTCGCTGGGTCAAAACTAGCCTTCCATTGACAAAGGGAAAGATTGCTATGACCATAGGACTGGCAACCAGAAAGGACAAGAGTGACATCCTCCTCAATAGTGAATTTAAAGAGGAAGAGGGCTCTAGGCATAGTGCTAACAAAGACACTCCCTTTCAGTTTCCATATGTCCTTAACCCATTTTCTTACTATCTCCACCATGGGGGACAGGGAGAAATTTTTTCCCACCAAGATGTTAGCCATGTTGTGCAAAATGTGGTCAAGAACAATGTTAGGGAGCTCTAAAGATGTTCCCTCCTTATTTTTTGAGTAGACAAGGATGATGTTGGGGTCCATAATCTTAGTGTTTTCAACCAACACATTTTTCCAACCTTTGATATTTGTGATATCAGCAAGAGGTTCAGTGATAGATTGTTTATCATGAACAACCGACACATCAAGTTTAGGAATAGAAACCACAGGTGTGACTAGTGAACTGCCCACAAAAAGAACTACCAAGCTGAATAATAGCCAAATCGGAAGGAGAATCCACCGTGGTACCAGGGTGGGATGTGACAGACATTGTTTAGCATCACAGTCCAAAGCGAGGCTTGAAGGTGGTGGGGGAAGATCCCTACTAGCAGAATCCACCATGAATGATAGGTGTTTGAATTTTAAAATTTGAAGAGAGGGAGCTTGCAGAGCCATGCTAGTTCAATCAACCACTTTGAACATCTGTTTCAAAAGTAAAGCTTTATTATTTTATTTATAGATTTTATATTTTTTCTTTAATTTACCCAATTTTATCTAAGTCTTTATTCATCTCTTTAATTATTCCCTAATCTTTTTAAATCTACTCTTAATTTAAAACTCTCTTATGTTTACTAAATATATATGTTTAAAAAGAATAATATTTAAATATTTGTGTAAGTTTTTTTTAAAAGGATTTACAATTAAATTTTAATTTTTTTTTTAATAAAAGAAAAGAAGAAACAAAATAAACTTAAATCTTTTAAAATTAAAAGATAAGTAATATGGTTTTAAAACAATAAAGCTTTCCAAATTCTTTTAAAGAGTTTTATTTATTTATTTATTATTATTAATATATAAATTTTTATGTCCCTTATGCTAGTTTGTCTAGTTTTTCTATCAAACATATAATTTCTTAAGAAGAATCTTTAATATATTTCTAACTAATTATTAAATTGAATTAGTTTAATCTACCTCTTTGATAGATAAGAGAAATTTTAATTATTTTATTTTATCAAATATTTATAAAAAACTTAAATATCAATAGTGATTAATCTTTGTCATAATTTAATTGTATGATTAAATCTTATTTAAGAAAATATAATTTTTTTTAATTTTAATTTATTAATTCTACTTTGTCTAATTGTGATTCATAATTTTAATCTTATTAACTATATCTAAGAAATTTTTTAATTGAAGAAAATAAATTAAAAAAATTATCATTTTTAAAATAGTCTGTAGGATACTAAGATAGACATAATTTTAAAGCATACATGCTAATTAAATTTTAATCTAATTTATTTGATGGATAAAGTAATGGATAATTTCAAAATATTATCTAAGATAATAATTGTAATCATTATAAAATTTGGAAAAATAGTTAATAAAAATTTAAAGCTATAAAGATAATTATTTTATTTTATTTCATAAAGATAAATAAACAATTTAGTATAAAAGAATCTTCTTGTCTAATATTTAATTTTTATTAGTACTTGGCATAGGAAATACTATTGCATTCGCTTAAGCTCATTTTATTCATTTTTACATCAATTAAAAGTGATTATTATTTTTGTTTTCAAAATAAACTTGATTTTTATAAAATTAACATATATATTTTTAAACTAGAAATTATTTATCTACAATATGGATGGAATTTTTTGATGTTATAGGAGCAAATTTATAGGAATGATACATTTTATAGGCCTTTTTTAAGATTTTTTTTATATTTAAAAAATAGATGTTTATTTTAAATAACTTTTTCAAGTTTTTATTGATAATCTTGTAAGTAAAGTGACTTTTTGTATATATATATATAAATTTTAATAATTATTTTATTTTATTTTTAAAATATAAGTAATAAAATGGATTAACTATTGTATAGGGATTTCATTCACACCATTTAAACAAGTGCCACATAGTGGCGAGTACCTTCCATTATAGTATTGTAATAAAAATATTTGTTCTAATTTTTAATTATTGTAATTTTGAATCATTGTTATTTTAAAATTATATTAGAATAATAATATTTATGTAATATTAACTGCAACTCTTATTTTAATAAATTAATATAAACTAGCAATTGCACTTTGGTGTGCAATGGGTATGCCAAAGAGGTGTAGAAGGTCAATTTGGGAAAATTTGGTCTATTTTTTGGATAAATTTGTGTAGTGCATGAGGTCAATTTGTGGTCATGATGTTGTTTGTACAACAAATGATTTAATTGATAGGTGATAGCTTAAAATCAACTATGCATCCACTTACAAGGATTCAATCATAACTGAAATGAAACCTTTGAATTGAGAAGATAATCAAGTTTTATTAGCAACAAGCTCATATTATCTTTACAATAGGGTGAGCACAAGAGTGAGGTTGAGATAGGGATAGAAAGAGGGATATATCGAGGGGTAAGAGTGAGAAAGAGATTAGTAAAGAGATAGAGATAGAGATAGAGAAGAAGATGAAGATATAGATGGAGTTGAAGATAGAGATGGAGAATGGGGAGAGGAAGATGGAGAGAAGGATAGAGATATGAGAGAGATAGAGAGAGGGGAGGGGAGTATATAGATATGGAAGAGAAAAATAAATAGTTGGAGAGAGATGAAGATATACAAAGATAAAGATAGAGATAGGAAGTGATATAGAGAGAGAGGGAGAGATATAGTGATAGAGAGAGATAGAGATAGAGGGATAGATGAAAGAAGTGATAGGGAGAGTTAGATATAGAGAGAAAAAGAGATATGGATATAGAGGTCCAAAAAGAGGGGTCGAGTGAGAGAGATATGGATGGATAGAAGGAGGCATGTCTATAGATTAGGGGGAGAGATGAAGATAGAGAAAAAGAGAAGGGGAAAAAAGATAGAGCAAGGGAGAGGGGGAGATAAAGATAGAAAGAGAGGAGATAGAGAGGGGGAGACAAAGAGGAAGAGATAGAGAGAGAGAGATATAAAGGAAGAGGGAGAGAGAGAGAGAGAGAAATGGACAAATAGAACTAGAGAGAGGGTGAGAGAAATACAAGACATAGATATATGTTGAAAGAGAAAGAGAGAGATATAGAGATATATAGGAAGAAAAAGGGAGAGAGATAGAGATCTAAATAGATAAATAATGGGATAGGGAGGGAATGAGGGAGGGAGAGATGGGAATAAATAGAGAGGAGGGTAAGATAAAGAGAGGGATGGCCGAGAGAGAGAGAGTGGGGGAAATTGATATAGATAGAGAAAAATATAGATAGATAGATAGAGATAGAGATAGATAGAGGTATATGTATAGAAAGAGATAGATAGATGAGCTGAAAAGAGATGGAGAGAAATATAGAAAACTTACATATATTGTGAAAGAGATATGGAGTAAATGAGAGAGAGGGGGGGCAAGAGTGAGAGAAAGGAGTTGACAAAGACAAGTAATAGAGAGAGAAAGGTTTAGACTTTAGCGAGAGGGAGAGAGATAAAGAGGGGGAAAGATAGAAATGGAGAGATACAGAGAGAGAGGGAGAAACATGGAGTGTGTGTGTATACATTAGAGAGTAGAAATAGAAAAATATAAAAAGAGAGAGTGATGGGGAGATAGGGAGAGATAATATAGAAAGAGGGAGAGAAGTGATATATAAGGATATAAATAGATAGATATAGAGATAGAAAGGATCCAGAGAGTAAATATAACTTTTAAAATATAGAGGGGGTGAGAAAGAGGGAGAGATGGAAGGAGAGAAAAAGGGGGAGAGGAAGAAATAGAGATAGAAAGATGGTGAGAATTAGAGAGGGGGAGATAGAGAGATAGAAAGATATAGATATAGGAAGTGATATATGGAGAGGTAGAGAGGGATATGTAGAGAGTGAGAGAGATGAAGGAAGAGGAGTGTATAATGTCTAGAGATAGTGAGATAGAATAGAGATAAGGAGGGAGAAATAGGCTGAAGTGTGTGTTTGTGTGAATGATATATATATATATATAAAGATAAGGAGGGAGTAAGACAAAATGTGTGTGAATAAAAGATATATAGAGATAGATATAAAGAGGAAGAAAGATATACAAAAAATAGAGAGGGGGGCAAGAGGGAGAGAATTGATATAGAAGTAGAGAGATATAAAAATAGGGAGTGAGAAGGAGAGAAAGAGAGAGAGAGAGAGAGAGAGAGAGAGAGAGAGAGAGAGAGAGAGAGAGAGAGAGAGAGAGAGAAAAGGGGAAAAGAGAGAGATATAGGGAGAGGTAAGGAGATATACATAAAAGAGAGAGATGGAGATGGAGATAATAATCAAATTACATGCTACCATTAGCATAACTCTTCAAGGACATATGATATCCTTAAATTATTGGCATGAAATGAGTAATCAAAAGTTAGTTATTCTTTCTTTCTCACTTGCTCTAAACATTTAATTTAGGTGTTAAGTTGAAATTTATTTTATTATATAAATTAGAATAAAATTCAAATATAATTATTCTATAATAAATAAAATTTAAATAAGACAAAATGTATAAATTCTAATATCTTTTAATTATTATTTGTAATTCCATTAAAAAACACAAATAATTAGAATACAATTTTAACTTAATAAAAATTCAACCCTTAAAAAAAGAAGTGGAAAAATTAGAATAAATAAATAAATAAATAATAGAATATGTAGTAAAAAAAGATAATATTCAAAGAAAATAGTAAGAAAAGAAATATTTTAATTTAAAATATAATTATTCTATCATTATTAAAATTTTAATAAGACAAATAATTATAGATTAAATTATAATAATTTTTAATTATAAAAAAATGACATAAATAATTAAAATAAATTTCAAACTTAATGAAAAATGATCTCCTAATAAATGATATTAAAATTTATATATTTTATTTTTTATTATAAAAGATCTCTTTTTTGAAATTAATAAAATTTAAGTGATTAATTCTATAGTCTTCATTCTTTTCCCCAATTTTAAACCATTGACTTCAATAAGTAGGTGGTTCACTTCAAATAAAGAATTCTTCAACATAATAATTATAATATAATACAAATTTTATAGCGAAAATGTATTTTTTTCTTAAGAACATAATCCTAATTTAATTTTAAAAAGTTATATAATTATAATTATAATAATTAAATTAATCTAAAAAATAATTAATAATTTATAGTATAATAGTATAATATTATATTATTATTTTTTATTTATGTAATATTAATTATAATTAGTTTTAATAAAATAACTATTAATAACTATAAAAGTGAAAATAGAAATTTTTCAAATAACTTAATGAAAAATATTTAAATTTATGAGTAAAAGTTATTAAATTATTTTGTATATATTAAAATGTTTAATAATAAAATGATTTCAAAAAATATATAAAATATAATTATAAAGAATACATATAATAATTAGGTTTGTTTTTTAATAGAAATATTTGTATTTAATTTTTCATTTAAACTAAATGAAATCCTTATAATTGGTTTTATTATCTATATTTTGAGATAAAAAATGATTATTAAAATTTATATGTTTATTTAGAAAAAAATATTGTATTTACAATATTATAAATGATAAAAAAAAAAAAAAACTATTTAAAATAGACATTTCAGTTTTTAAAATACAAAGAAATCTAAAAAAAACTTTAAAAAACTATCAATCCCTAAAAATTTGATGCTATAACACCAATTTTTTCAAACCAATCATAGTTTAGATAAATAATTTTTACAATATCTTAAATTTAAAAATATAAATCTCAACTTTACAAAAACCAAGTGTTTTTTTTAAGAAAAATTAATAATCACTTTTGATTGGTGCATACTAATTGAATAAAGTAGCTTCAGTGAATGCAATAGTATTGCCTAGGACAAGTACTAATAACATAAAATCAAAGTTTAAATAAATAATTAAACTATTTCATAGCAAATTTATAGGAATGATAGATTTTATAGGCTTTTTTAAAGATTTTTTTATATTTAAAAAATAAATGTCTATTTTAAATTATTATTTTTATTTTTAATCTTTTAAATAAGGTGATTTTTTATATATATATAAATTTTAATAATTATTTTTATTTTATTAAAAAAAAATATAGGTAGTAAAATCGATTAAGTATTTTATAGAGATTTCACACCATTTAAATAAAATGAGAGTTGTGATACAGTCCCTGCCTATTTGTTAAAAATTAACGAGTCATTATTTTTTGTGAAAATGATAAAAGGATTTCTTGTTCTTTAGATTTCACAAGGAGCTTAGTGATTGATGTTATGTGGTTTTTGGCTTGTCTAATACCTCAAGCTAAGTGTCTTTTTGTTTTCCACCATTTTTGTTTTGATATTGAAACAAACATATATATATTTTAGCAATTAAAGTGAAAGAAGAAAATTGATGGAGTAATCTAACATTAGCCTAAAACTAGCAACTACACTTTGGTGTGCAATAGGTATGCTGAAGAAGTGTGGAAGGTCAATTAGGGAATTTTTTGGTCTATTAGTTGCAAACTCTTTTGTATTAAATGAGGCCAATTGATAGGCCTAGCAAGTGGTGTTGTTTGTGAAACAAAGATCTTAATGAATAAATGATATATTCAAATCAACTATGTATCCAATTAGAAAGATATAATCAAGAGTGAATTAAAATGTATGGATTGAGAAGATAATTAAGCTCATGTTATGTTCATAATAGGGAGAGATGGAGGGGGAAGAGTGAGAGAGAGTAGGTAAGGAGATAGAGATTAAAAAGGTATAGAGAGAGATATCTAGGGAGAGAGAAAGATAAATATAGAGATAGGAAGTGATCTATATATAGAAATAGAGTGAGGGATAGATATAGGGGTGGAGAGAGAGGACAAAATAACAAGACTGATATAAAGAGATATTTGGGACAAGAAGTATGGAGAGATGGTGTTAAAGATACAATGAGATATAGATATAGAGGCCTAAGAATGGTGAGATGGAAAAAGATGAAGAAACATAAATGAATAGAGGGAAACATGTCTAGAGATAGAGGGAGTAGGAGGAAGATAGAGAAAGACAAAAAGGGAGACAAATAGATATAGAGAGGGAGATATAAAGAAGAAGAGATAACAAGATGTAGAGGAAGAGGGAATAGAGAAGGAGAGACATAAATGATAGAGGGACACATGTCTAGAGATAGAGGGAGTAGGAGGAAGACAGAGTGAGACAAAAAGGGAGAGAAATAGATATAGAGAGGTGGGAGATAGAGAGGGAGATATAAAGAAAAATAGATGGAAAGTGTAGCATCTTAAAATTGCACCCCTATACAATTTTGACCATATTTGGGTCCCAACCTTAGCATTTGCATCCCTAGGCCTGACTAAGACCTAATTTTGCTCACACCATGAAAATATGGCTTTATTTTGACTTCACAGATCAATTGGTCACCTTGTCTTAGTCCTATATTGGGTTAGGAAAAGAGTGTCATGCCCTAGTCCTAATTAGGATTAAGGTGTTGTTAGCAGCAACCAAGAGGGAAGACTAAGAGGGGGGGTGAATCAGTCTTCACTAGAGCAACAAACTTAACCATAAAACACAAATATGATAAACTGCAGCAATAAGATAGATAAGAAAATTAACAACACAACACACAACACCAAGATTTTGACGTGGAAAACCTGGTTAAGGGAAAAACCATGGTGGGAACCTAGCCATAGTAAGATGATATTCTATAGTAGTATGTGAAAATATTACAATGGGGAATGCACATGCATTCAGGCACACTGCCTAGAGCTCACTACTCAAAAGATATTTTCCTAGAAGGCTACAATCTTTAGGGAAGTATTATTGACTTACAAAAAGATTCAGACTACAATCTGGAAGGAATGAACTCAAAGAATAGCATCTCCAAATGCATGATTATAGTTTTGGTTAAGCACAGATGTCTTCCCTACAACACCAATCTCACCACAAACTCAACATCTAAGGATAAATCACCCGTTCACACACAAACCTATCTCTGATAATGCAGACACAACATCAACACCCAAACTACATGACTATATCACCTATATATACAATTCATCAACCTTGATAACAAGGTCGGCTAAACCCTCAACCCTCAATTAAAAAATTACATCACACGATACAAAGATCAACCACCAGACCAATATAATGATATGCATGACATAACATGGTCCTAATTCAAATTCCCAAATGCACAACTCCATCGAAAATCATGCCAAGATCAACTGCAACATGCTACACCACCAGAAATACCGCATAACACGTGAATCATCACCAGTTGATAAAAACCACCAAAAATTCACACAACAATAAATGTAGATTGTCAAAACAAATACGACACAACTAGGAAACACCAGCAAGCACATTAGAATCATCTGGAACAACTACACCAACACCACTTTTCAAATCTTTATATGTCAGCGTCTAAAAGCTCAAGAACACAACCAATCAAGAACTGTCACAAAGAAAGATAACTTGTGGAGCACCAAATCATGAACCATGTGAAATGAAGATACACAAGACCAACCAAAAAATATCCCAAAATCTCAACACTGGATCTGATCACACCAGAATATACTAGAGGATATATCAACCTTTGCAAAACAAAGATCAACAAACCAATACTACAAACCAAATTAGAGAATTTTCCCAATCTGTAGTCACACGAGCAAATCATAGGATTATGTTGACATCAATGACACCAACATATCGTAGAAGCAGAAATGACCAACAATATCCAATAATCTCCCCCTTTGGCATTGATGGCAACATATGAATGTGAAAAATAGTCAATGCAAAGAAAGAAGATATCACCAACATGTTGGCATTCTACACTTTAATGAGAAATTATGGTGTTTTCATTGATGGCAACCTTCTGGCAACCACCTGGCATTCATCTGGTAAAGCCACTAGTAGGCACCAACACCGACATAGACATCTACATACACCGATAGACACTTCATTGGCAGTGGCTACAATGCATACCGACACTCCAGCTGATAGGGAATAAACTTTTGTTTATTGTATTTAATTGTAATTATCTTTTATAAAACCGACAAGGCATATTGTAAAAGACTCATATATATGTGTGAGATCTTTTAGGTCATTGTTAGAAGTAAGAGAGAAGAATTACAAATTGTGTATAAGGTGATATAAGAGACAACAAGGTTTTTGGTTATAGTATGAGCTTAAACTAGTACTGAACCTGGCATAGTTGATGTTGATTTGAAGTAGTACATTGTATTGGATTTTCATACTCCATTTTGTAAGTTAGTGAGACTTCTATCTTGTAAATTGAGCAATGAGATCTAGGCAGTTGGCCTTCCTGCATGTGCAGGCCCCTCATTGTAAGTAATATTTATTCATTGGCTAGTGAGTGAATATTGTGGGTCACAAATCCCACCAAGGTTTTTCCCATACTAGGTTTCCTTGTTAAACATCTTGTGTTATGGTGTGCTTTCTATGTTGTCTTTATTGTTCCTATTTACTGCATTAATTCTTATTTACCGGTACATTATTTTGGAATGCAAAATACTTAATAAGGTTAAATACTTTGTTAACCAGTTAGATACTAATTCACCCCCCCTCTTAGTATCTTTGGGACTATCATTAATCCTAACAATTGGTATCAGAGCCCAGTCCTCTATTTTCAAAAGCCTAATAGCTTGAGGAATATTCTGACACCGGTACAGATGGAGAACTTAAGAAAGCAATTGGAAGGAGCTCTTGTAGACTATGATTTAGAGAAGTTGAAGAATATCAAACTTAAAGATGATCTGAGGATTGCAAAAAAATTCATTCAAGTACTTCAGGAGAATCTTACTATTGCTAGAAATAAAAGAAAAGAACTTCATGAGAAGATGCAGAATGATAATGATAAAAAGGAAACTCTTAATGAACTTGTGAACAAGATGAGACAAGAAAACCTTACTATGAGGAATGAAATGCAAGATATGACTATGAGACTTTGTAAAGACATTGAAGATAGGAAGAAGAATGAAGATGACTTGACTAGAAGACTCAATGATGCTAGAAATGAAAATCTAAGACTCAGTCATGAAAATGATATGTTAAAGATAGATTTGATTCACATGCAACATGATAAAACTGAACTTATGGGACAAATGGGAATTCTGGAAAATGAGTTGGCTACTACAAATCAACACAAAGAGAAATTCAAGAAAAGTTCAGAAGAACATGATGATATGTTGAAAAGTCAGAAACCTAATGGAGATACAAATGGACTTGGATTTGAAGTTTGTGAAAGTTCCGGTATTGCAAACAATCATGATCACAGTAAACCGGGAAGACAACCTAATGCTTACAAATTTAATGGAAAATTCTTTAACTATAACAAGTATGGTCATAGAGTAAATCCATGTAGATCTAGAAACAATCAGAACATTAATGCACCCACCAGTCAATGTTCCAAATGCAACAAAGTTGGTCATAATTCAAAAAACTACAGAATGAATGTGAGATGTTATGTTTGTGGAAGATTTGGGAACTTATCTAATCAATGTAGAACACAAACTAGCATAGGATATGGAAAGGCTATTCAGAAGAACAATGTGACTTGTTATGCTTGTAACAATATTGGACATATTGCAAAATTTTGTAGAAGCAATACTTCACTAGCAAATAACAAAGGACCCAGTTTGAAAGGAAAAGAAAGGGTTGATGAGGTAAAGCAAGAATTTTCAAAACAATGGATTAGAAAAATAGATCAGAATATTGATGAGACTATTCCTTCACTGGTAGAACAAAGTATTACTCCACCAATAGGAAATTCTTCATCCAATTGAGAAATAACCCTTTGGGGGTATTGCAACAAGTTGAATATCATGCAGATTACCCTCAGTTGATGGTAAGAAGATATATTTCTTCTTTATCGGCAGATGTGTTAAGTTTTCACTTAACTGACAAGCATTTAATGTGGTTGTTGAAAGAAATTTCATTATAAATCATCAGTTTTCCTTCATTTCTGATTCATCGAGCATTCAAATTAGTAGAGAGTGCCAAATGTGAGCAAAGGCATTCAAGGTGAAGGTGTGAAGCGGTTCCTTTCAAGCACTCAAACATTATCAGGCAGCTTAAGGTATTTTTCAAATGGCCTCCTCTTCTACTCCTGAATTTATTGCAAACCCTATTGCTCTGGAAAACATAAAATGCCCTAGGCCCCTATTTAAAATCATTCTCGAGATATCTAAGAAAGATGATTCCATAGGCACATTTTCAAAGATTCCTAAAGGTGTAGTTTATGTTGAGGACCCTAGGATATATATTCACTGCAATATTGAAGAATTAGGTTCTGAGGAAGTGTTAAAGATGTTTAAAACCATAATTTGTGATGAAAATGGCAATGTCAAAGCCGAGCACAAGGTTATTGAGACTTTAGGTTTTGCGGAAATCTTGAACATCCCTAAATTTCTAGAGGAAGTTGTGAGAATTGTCCTAAGTAGGGCACATGGAGAATTTCTTTGGTTAGATTCAGTCTGCAAATTCACCCAACAAGCAATTAGGGCAGTGACAGGTTTACCCTCAACTAACAGTAGACCTGACAAAACTAAGAAGGTTCCTAATAAGAAAGTCATGACCTTAACTGGAGCAACATTTGATAGTAGATCTCTAAGAGTAAATGACATCAAGGACATCAATGTGAGATTCATAAGTATGATTTTAGGCTATAAGACTACGCATGCAAACAGACTTAATTCAGTTTCTAGTCTTTGCATTAATAGTGCTTATGAAATGATAAACAATAATGCAAAAATAGATGTGTGTGAATGGCTAAAGGATGAACTAGTTGATAACCTGAAGAAGATAAAAGGTGATAAGAAAGGGACATTTCATTTTGGCAATCTTTTGGTATGCCTTATGTTGTATTTCTCAAAGGAAATTCCCTATATTGGATAGAAAGACTTTGGATATGACATACTAGTAGGCAAATAGTTGCAAGAAGCCTTCACCGACATGGGTACTGCTAAGGAAAACAACATAACTGAATATTTCAAAGCTTTCAAAACCAAAATGAAACTAGAGAGAGACTACCACAGAGCGTAGTAGATAAATATGATAAGGAAATCTATAATGTAATTAAGAAAGATGAAACATGGATGGAAGCTATATTACCTAGAACTGTATGGGTAATAGAAATGGGTTATGAGGTAGATATCAACATTGTTGAAACTTATGCAAAAGCTTTATTAGATGCACCTAGAGAACCATCAGAAGAAGTTTTTGGTAGTGCTAAAACAATTGAGAGTGGTGTACAAAAAATGAAACAAAGGAAGAGAAAAGAAAGTACATAAGAGATTCTTCTAAACAAGGAAATAAAAGAAAATGTTATGAAACTTACTGGTGTAAAGGAAAGTGAACTGGAAGGACTGCAACTAGAGGAACACATTTCATCGATAGGCACATCATCTAATAGTGAGATACCTATTGAATTCAAGAGAGTTGATAGGAAGAGAAAACCCTCACTGGTACCCTCTCCTCCACCCAAGAAAACAAGAACCTTGAGAAAGAAACAACAAGCAGTAAGACAACCGGTAAAGAAACTTACACCCAAGAAGAAATAGAAACAGGTTATACCACCACTGGATAATTTACTGAATGAAATAACTGATGATGGTAACTTGGCAAATGTGAGTAAATTGTATAACACATTCATAGATTCAGAAAAGGAAAGTATTGAAAACAATATTATTCTACATCTGGACATATACAAGAAAGTGTTAATTGAAGTGGTAGATGACTTACCAAATGATCTGTATAGAAGGTTAGATGCAAAGAGGATTACAATAATGGAGTTAGACAAGAAACTTAAAGTTGAAAAACTTCTAGCTGTACATCTAGTTAACTCTAAAGAGGAAATTGATGACTTAATCTGTGAAGCTAATAGATCAGTTTTTGCTAGTGGTCACTAGCAAGTAACCTTGATGGCTAGTAGAGTTAATGAAATTACAGAGAAAATGATTGATAAATGAGCTATCTTTTTTGTAGAAAAAGGAAAAACAAGAAGAATTGAATAGGTGGAAGAAAACATTTAATGTATATTAGAAGGATAAGGACAAAGGGAAAGGTAAAGTGGGTGGAATACCAAACATCAAAATAACTGACAACTTACCACCACCCTTGGATACTGCACCGGTACATACTCATGATACACCAGCTACTGACAGTGTAGGTATAACACAAGATGACACTAACCCTAAATTAGAACTTCTATTCACCACGAATGTTGATACTCAGGAAGTGAACATTGTTGTGGATAAGGATAACATAGAGGTAAAGAATGATATTGTTGACAGTGGAAACATTGTTGAGCAACCGACAAAGAATGTTGAGGTCAAAATGCAAATAGAGAAACCATTGGACACTGGATTGGATACTAGAATGAATACTGGCACTAAGAAATCTAAAGAGACAGAGATACTGGCAATTGAGAACACAGAGAAACCGATAGAGGCATAGGTACATGTTGAGATAGTGAAACCGGTAATCACTGAGAAACCCAAACCATTACAGGTTGAAACACAAACTTAGAATGATCCACTAGAGATTAATATAAGCAAATTGGTAAGTAATGTTGGAAACACTAAGTTGATTAAGGCAGTTGGTCAGACATCTAGTACTTCTTTAAGTGAATTCAGGCCTACGAATGTGACAGAGGTACTCCTAGACTCTATCAATTTTAACTGACTGTAATGCATTGGCTTATAAAGAAATTGATGATACCATACCTATTCTTAAGATGATTGCACCAAAATGTAATATAGATCATGTAAAGGATTCTTTAAGTCACTGAGACACATTGTCTAAATTTATTGTTGGAAATGTAATAACAGTTGATAAGGTGAATGAGGATGCATTCAAAGAGAAAATGGAAAAATAAAAGGAAAATTCTTTGAGGATACAATAAAGAAGTGCATTGAACATATTAACACACTTTTACCGACACTAAATACAACAATTTTGGAGTATAAGGAACTGTACAGAGAAACATGCAAGCCACATCTGTTGACACAGGACATTGAAAAGGAAATAAGAAGAGTATAGAAGGAGATAGATGATATAGTTGATAACATTATTGGTTCATCCAAACCTATATCAGTTATTGAGAAAGAAATAGCAGGATTTGAGGAAAATTTGGAGAAATTTGAGAAGGAAAAAACAAGGATCAAGGAAAATGCCAAAGAGCTTAAGTATAAACTTAGTCCTAAGTTGGATAATCTTATCTCTCTAAGAAATGAGATATCTAAGGCATTAATTCAAGGAGAAAGATCACCAGAGGAGCATATGCATCATCTCACCGACATGATCCAATGAACTGAGGCAACCATGAATGATAGCAACAGATTTATGCAGAGTTTGAACTTGGTTTTGGCAAACATATTTCAGATTGTAACCAACCGGTTACAAACCTTAAGGTGAAATTTTGCACTCATTTGACAATTTTTGACAGAGTAGTAGATAGAGAAAAATGATCATTCAAAGGAGATCATCTACTCAGGGGGAGCACATCTTTTTGGTAAATTTTTGGATTTTTCTCATGAGTGTTGCCACCAATGCCAAAGGGGGAAATTGTTGGCATTCTACACTCTAATGAAAAAGGATGCTGTTGTCATTGATGGCAACTTTTTGGCAACCACCTGGCATTCATCTGGTAAATCCACTGGTAGGCACCAACATCAGCATAGACATCTACATACACCGGCAGACACTTCATCGACAACGGCTACAATGCATACCGACACTCCAGCTGACAGAGAATAACCTTTTTTTTATTCTATTTAATTATAATTATCTTTTATAAAGTTGACAAGGCATATTGTAAAAGACTCATATATATATGTGTGAGATCTTTTAGGTCATTGATAGAAGTAAGAGAGAAGAATTGTGAATTATGTATAAGGTGATATAAGGGATGGCAAAGGTTTTTGATTATAGTATGAGCTTAAATTGGTACTGAACCTGGCATAGTTGATGCTGATTTGAAGCAGTACATTGTATTAGATTTTCATAATCCATTTTGTAATTCAATGAGACTTCTATCTTGTAAATTGAGCAATGAGCTCTAGGTAGTTGGCCTTCCTCCATGTGCAGGCCCCTCATTGTAAGTAATATTTATTCATTGGCCAGTGAGTGAATATTGTGGGTCACAAATCCCACCAAGCTTTTTCCAACATCGGGTTTCCTTGTTAAACATCTTGTGTTATGGTGTTCTTTCTATGTTGTCTTTATTGTTCCTGTTTACTGCATTAATTCTTATTTATTGGTACACTGTTTTGGAATGCAAAATAATTAATAAGGTTAAATATTTTGTTAACCAGTTAGATACTGATTCACCCCCCCCTCTCAGTATCTTTCAGACTATCATTAATCCTAACACAATAAATTACCCCTAAGATCACGATAGATAAAGCAATTTTTCACATGATTTGTATGTTAGACAATTCAAATAACTAGAAGACAACTGAGAGGGGGGGGTGAATCATTTGTCTCAGATTATTGAAACATTTAGCAATTAAAACTTTAATACCAGAACCCAAAATAGTAATACCAGAAGTTTAAACCAAATACTAGAATAGCAATTAAACCAATTAAGCATAAACAATAATCATAGAATGAATACCATCTAAATGACACCAAGATTTATACATGGAAAACCTGGCAAAGGGAAAAATGATGGTGTGAAGCCTACCCACAGTCAGATAATACTTATGTAGTAAGTATGTGAATTACAATTGAGGGGCCTGCACTTGCAGGAAGGACAACAACCTAGATCACATTGCTCATCACAAAAGGAGTCTCACTGACTACATAGAAATCCAGACTATAATCTCGAGAAGTGATTGAACTACAAAGATAGCATCTCTTATGCCTGAGTACAGTTTTGGTTAAGCTCAATATCGATGGACTAAATCCTCTTACATAAACCCAATTTGATCTCCAATGATTGACCAAATCCTCTGCCTAAATTATATTACATTATTCACACATTACATCACTTGACCATAACCATATAATGATCTACAATGAGATCTTACAACATATATATAAACCCTCGACCATAAACAATCAGATCAGCCACTAGACAATAAACCAATTACATAATTACAAAACATGTCAGCCTTAGACCAAACAAATAATATCCAACACATAAGACATCTCAGAAATACATCAAAAGGACCAATCCACATGTTACAATAAGCCGAACCATAACCTAGATATACCAGGACCCAATTTAGGTCCACATGCTAAAGAAATGATCCCAATCCACCAAGTCTTGAACATGATCACCAACAACATCTTGAATCTCCACCAGAAGATGCACCAACACCACTTATGCATATCACCAAATATCTTCATCAAAAGCTCTATCGGTGAAACCCTTACTGGAACCACAAACCAAGCTTCCAAGCAAATAGGATAGCATCTGATCACCAAACCAAAACCAAATTACTGAATATGAACATGAGTATCATGAATAAGCCAATTCCATAACCAAACCATACCGGAGCCTACCGGATCATGGTAGATCCAAACCAACCAGAAACCACTCAACCTATTGGGACTAGAAGGGTGTCGGTAAAGCAACCAAACAACTAGTGTTGACATCAATGACAAAACATCAATGCAACACATAATCAATTCCACCAAATTTCCAACAATCTCCCCTTTTGGCATTGATGGCAACACTAGAAGTGAAAAAAATCTAAGTACCAAGAAATGCCAAACAAGTCTCCCCCAATGGAAGACAACCAACAATCTTCCACATACAGATGTAGCAATGAAATTCCGAAACAAGGACCAAACTCCCCCTATGAATGATATCTCTATAAATCTCTAAATTATACATATATCTCTCTCCCTAATGTATACAACTCCTTAAGTTTTTCTTTTTCATATTAATATCTCTCTCCCTTTGACATCAATGCCAGAAATCTGACAAAATATCAAAGAAAAAACATAAATCATTGAATCTCAAAGCTAACTACTCCCCCCTAAGTAGTAGCATCACCACATCAATGCCAAAATGAAAAATATCTCTGATAATGCATACCAGACTGATGCCAAACCACATCAATCAAGTCTCTACCAGAGGAGTAGAAACTCCCAATCCATCTCTAAAGTATTCAAATGATTCTTTAGGCAAAGGTTTAGTGAATATATATGCAATCCGCTCTTAGTGTTCACATAAACCAATCTGGTCTTAGAGTGAAATACCAAATTCTTTGATATGTCAATAGTAGTAGAGTTATTACAGTGAATAACTACCAGTCCAATGCAATCCACTTTGATATCCTTCAACATTTGCTTCATCCATAAAACCCGTGTATAGTTAGTAGTAGCAGCAACATACTCAACTTCAGTAGTAGATAAAGAAGTACATGATTGTTTCTTGCTGATCCATGAAACCAAATTCTTTCCAAGAAAGAAAGCTCCACCAAAAGTACTTTTCCGATCATCAACATCTCCAACCCAATCTGCATTTGTATATGCACATAATGTAAAGTCATCATCCTTAGGGTACCACAAATCATATTCTAATGTACCTTATAATTATGTAAAAATCCTTTTCACCGCACTCTCATGATTTTCTATAGGATCACTCTAAAATCTTGATACAATACAAACAACATTCATTATGTCAGGCCTAGTCTGAGTCAAATAAAGAAGACCTCCAATCACATATTTGTATATTGTAGGATTTACTGGTGCAAAAACATCTTTTCTTATCAATTTCTCACTTGTAACCATAGGAGTACATACTGGTTTAGAATCTCCCATACCAAATTTCTTCAACAATTCCTTAGCATACTTAGCTTGACAGATGAAAATACCTTTATTAGTTTGAGTAATCTGCAAACCTAAGAAAAATTTCACCTCCCCAATCATAAACATTTCAAATTCTTTCTCCATATTCTTAGAAAATTCCATGCATAACTTATCTTCACATCCAAAAATAATGTCATCAACAAAGACTTCAATAATTAGTATATCATCATCAGTGATCTTATAATATAAATTACTATCAGCATTACCTTTAGTGAATCCAATCTTCAAAATATAATTATCCAACCTTGCATACCAAGATCTAGGTGCTTGTTTCAATCCATATAAATCTTTCCTTAATCGGAAAACCATGTTTGTATCACCTAATAGTGAAAAACCATCAGGTTGCTCAATATAAAATTCCTCATCAAGATCCCCATTCAAAAATGCACACTTAACATCCATCTGATAAACCTTGTAGTTCTTGTGGGTAGCATAGGCAAGAAATAATCTTACAACTTCAATCCTAGCTACAGGTGCAAAAGTCTCTCCATAATCAATTACTTCCTTTTGAGAATATCCTTTACAAACTAATCTAGCCTTATTCCTTACAACTTGTCCATATTCATTCAATTCATTCCTAAAAACCCATTTAATTCCAATAACATTCTTATTTTTAGGATGGGGAACCAAAGTCCATGTGTTATTTTCTCAATCTGATCTAATTCTTCTTCCATAGATTTCAACCAATATTCATCTTTACATGCCTCAATTACTGATTCTGGTTCAACTTCATAAATTAAACATACCTCATTAGTTGTTAGTCTTCTTCTTGTCATTACTCCATTGTTCTTATCCCAAATTATATGATCTTCTAAATGATTCAATCTCACATACCTAGGAGTCTTCTGACTTTATGTTCCTCTTCCCAATTCTTCAGTTACTATAGAATTTTCTGATATTTCTGGAGTAACTGGTTCAACACTCTATTTTGGTAAAGGTGTTACCAGCTTAGATATAATCATTTCCGCCGCTGATTCCTTCTCATAAACTCTGATTTGACCTCTATTAAGCTCATCCACTTTGACATTAGCACTTTCCACAATTCTCTGTAATCTCTTGTTATAACATCTATATGCCTTGATTTCATTAGAATAACCAAGAATATGCCTTCATCACATCTAGGATCAAATTTTCTAGTGATATCATCTCTCCTGATATAACATTTACTACAAAAGATTCTGAAATACTTAACTGTAGGTGTATTGCCAAACCATAATTCATAAGGTGTCTTACATATTTCTCCTTTGATATGTACTCTATTGAATGTATAAACTATTGTCCTCACTACTTCTCTCCAGTAGATATGAGTTATAATAGATTCCATCATCATTGTTCTAGCAACATCCAAGATAGTTAATTTTTGTTCTTCCTTTCAACAACTCCATTCTACTGAGGTGCCCAGGGAGCAAAAAATTGTCTTCTTATACCATGCTTCTCACAAAAGTTATTAAACTCACTGGATGTGAATTCTCCACCATGATATGACCTCAAATATTTAATCTTCAATCATATCTTAGTTTCCACTTTAGCCTTAAAGATTTTAAACTTTTCAATTGCTTAAGATTTTTCCCTTAGAAAAGTAACCCACATCATTCTAGAATAAGCATCAATGATTAGCATGAAATATCTATCACCTTGAAATTTTTTAACTCTAGTAGGGCCACACAAATCAATATGAATAAGATCAAGATCATCATTATATTTATCTTGTATACTCCTAAAAGAGGTTCTGACCTATTTACCCATTTGACATTCTTTCATATCAGATTATAGGGCTTCACAATCTTAGGTATATCTCTAATTGCCTTAGTTGAACTCATCTTCACAATGCGATCAAAATTCACATGACACAACCTCTTATGACATAGCCAAATCTCATCAATTTGTGTAATTAAACATGTCTTGTCACCAGAATTCAAATAAAATATATTACCTTTTGTCTGTGTATCGGTTACAATCTCTAAACCAAATCTGTTAATGAATTTGCATTTTTCCATCCTTGAACTATAATTGAAATCCCTTATCCACCAATTTTCCTACACTCAAAATATTATGCCTTAAACCTTCAACATAATAAACATTGTTAGTATTGTTCTTACCATTCAATGATATAGTTCCTTTTCCTTTGATCATACATGCTTTGTCATCTCCAAATCTAACCAGACCACCATCAAACTCTTGCAAAGATAGAAAATTACCTTTATCTCCAGTCATATGATGTGAACAACCACTATCAATTACCAATTCATCCTTGTCTTCAATTTTAGTAGCAAGTGCCTTCTCTTTAGGTACATTCTCTTCTAGTGCTGGAACTTATTACTTGATAGCCAGGAACACCCATTCCTTCACATTGCTAAAACCACTAGCAGAGTCTTCTGTCAGTTCATCATCAGAATCAGTAATGCCTTCCTCATCCACTATGTAGCATGATTTGTCTTTTATTTTTTTTGTACTTATACTTGTTCTGATATCCGAGGTTAGGCTTAAAGGATCTTCTAACTCTTTCTTCAAATCTTGAATTCCTTTCAGAGCATCTAGATAAAAAATGAAAAATCTTATTACATGCAAAACATTTAAAAGGTGATTTTCCTTCATACGTACTTCCTACTGGTCCTTTAGGTACTCTTCTAGAAAATAGTGCTTCAAGTTGCTCAAATTCTTCATCTTCTCTCTTTATATCATCCAATTCCTTTGCATATAAAGCTTTCCAATATTTCTTACCGGTTGCTAATGTAGATGCATGAAAAGAAGGTTCAGACTTCATAGCTCCAGAAGGTCCAAATTCTTCAACCTCAAAAGTAGATAATTTTCCAGTCAAGGTATCTTTGTTGACATATGTATTAGCTATTGTTCTCAACTCATTAATAACTATAGCCTTCATCTTGTAAGCTGGTGGTAGGGCTCTTAAAACTTTAAAAACAATTTCATCTTCAGTTAGAGTTCCACCACAACATTGAATTCCCATAACAATCTCATTTACCCTTTCCATGAATGCAATAATTCTTTCATCTTCTTCCATCTTCAAGTTTTCATATCTCACCTAGTAACCACCAAGTTTAGCAATCTTCACTATAGGGTCACCTTCATTAAGAGTCTCCAACTTATCCCATATAGCCTTTCTAGATGATTTGCAGTTAATCTCATTATTTGCTGATCAGAAAGTGCACACAAGAGGGCTTCTCTTTCTCTACAATCATTATCAAGCTCCTTATCCAGGTTTGTCAGAGGAGGATTGCTAGATGTTGGTTTATGAGGTGCAACACCATTCTATGTGATCTCCCAATCTCCTTGCCAGGACATCTCAGATGAGTCTCCATCTGAATCTTCCATACTGTGTAATTTCTTCCATCAAGCCTAGGCATATCTCTTCGAAAGATAGATCTAGATGAACTGGATGAACTTGAACTATTAGTCACCATAGGATCTTTGGCAAGTGGTTAAGATTTCTACAAAGAGGACCAAAGCTCTGATACCAATTGTTAGATAGTTCAAATAACTAAAAGACAACTGAGAGGGGGGGTGAATCAGTTGTCTCAGATTATCAAAACATTTAGCAATTAAAACTTTAATATCAAAATAATAGTTAAACCAATTAAGCATAAACAATAATCACATAATAAATACCATCCAAATGACACCAAGATTTATACATGGAATACTTGACAAAGGGAAAAACCATGGTGGGAAGCCTACCCACAGTCAGATAATACTTTTGCAATAAGTATGTGAATTACAATTGAGGGGTCTCCACTTGTAGGAAGGCCAACAGCCTAGAGCACACTACTCATCACAAAAGGAGTCTCATTGACTACATAGAAATCTAGACTACAATCTGAAGAAGTGATTGAACTACAAAGATGGTATCTCTTATGCCTAAGTATAGTTTCAATTAAGATCAATACCAGAGGACTAAATCCTCTTACATATACCCAATTTGATCTCCAATGATCAACCAAATCCTCTTCCTGAATGATATTACATTATTCACACATTACATCCCTTGACTATAACCATTTAATGATCTACAATGAGATCTTACAACATATATATACAAACCCTAAACCATAAACAATCAGGTCAGCCACCAGATAATAAACCAATTACATAACTACAAAACATGTCAGCCTTAGACCAAACAAACAATATCCAATAGATAAGACATCTTGGAACACATCAAGAGGACCAATCCACACGTTACATTAAGCCAGACCATAATCTAGATATATCTGGACCCAATTTAGGTTTGCACACTAAAGAAATGATCCCAATCCGCCAGTTCTCAAACATGATCACCAATAGAATCCTGAATATTCACCATAAGCTTCACGAACACCACTTATGCATATCACCAAATATCTTCATCAAAATCTCCACCAGTGAAACCCTCACTAGAACCAAAAACCAAGCTTCCAAGCAAATGGGATAACATCCAATCACCAGGCCAAAACCAACTTACTGAGTATGAACATGAGTATCATGGATAAGCCAATTCCATAACCAAACCATACCAAATCCTACTAGATCATGTCGGATCCAAACCAACTAGAAACCACTCAACAATCCAAACAACTAGTATTGACATCAATGACAAAACATCAATGCAACACATAATCAATTCCACCAATTTGCCAACACTCTCTCCTCCTTTGACAGCAATGCCAAAGATCTCAAAATAGAAAACCAAACTCTCCCCAAAACACAGACTACTCCAGTAGAGGACCAACACCAACTCATCAATCCAAATAAAAAGACAAACCTCTTAAATCCATTAGATTGATGCAACTTAATGCATCTAGTTCTCACCACGAGAAGTGTGGATACCCCTAACTTGTCTCTTAAGTAGACAAATGTATCTGTAGGCAAAGATTTAGTGAAAATATCAGCTATTTGTTCCTTTGTAGATACATACTCTAGCTTCACCTTCTCTTCACTGACTTTCTCTCTCAAGTAATGATATTTGATTGACACATGTTTAGTCTTTGATTGTTGCACCAGATTCTAGGACATGTTGATAGCAATGGGATTAGTATATAACAATAGGCTCATTATGAATAATTCTGATATCTTTCAACATTTTCTTCATCCAAACTATCTGAGTGCAATTACTAGCAGCAACAATGTAGTTAGCTTCAACAATAGATAAGGACACCAAATCTTGTTTATTGCTAGCCCATGAAGCCAATTTATTACCCAAAAAGAATGCTCCACTAGTAGTGCTCTTTTGGTCATCGATATCACTAGCCCAATCTGCATCAGTATAGGCACAAAGCATAAAATCATCATTCCTAGGATACCATAATCCATAGTCCATAGTTTCCTTCAAGTATCTGAATATCCTCTTAATGATAGTAACATGACTCTCTTTCAAAGCAACTTGATATCTAGCAGCCATGCACATAACATCCATGATGTCCGGTCTAGTTTGTGTAAGATATAGAAGTCCACCAGCCATAGATCTATATAAACTCTGATTAGCTTTAGGAGATTCATCATTCTTGGACAATTTACAACCAATCACCATAGGAGTTCCAATGGGTTTGGAGTCATCTAATCCAAACTTATTCAACAATTCCTTCACAAACTTAGTTTGAGATATGAATATATCTTTTCTAGTATGTGCAATCTACAAACCTAAGAAAAATTTCATTTCACCAATCATAGACATCTCAAATTCTTTCAACATATCATCGACAAACTTCATGCTCAAGTTATCATCACCACCAGAGATAATATCATCAACAAATACTTCAACAATCAGGATGTTATCATTTTCTATCTTAAAGTACAGATTGTTGTCAGCAACACCTTTACTAAATCCCAATTTCAACAAGTATTTATCTAGTCTAGCATACCAAGCTCTAGGAGCTTGTTTAAGTCCATACAGAGATTTCTTCAATTTACATACCATGTCTCCATCATATGACAGTGAAAATTCATCAGGTTGTTCAATGTAAACTTCTTCTTCAAGATCACCATTCAAAAAAATAGATTTGACATCCATATGATATACCTTGAAGTATTTATAGGTAGCATAAGAAAGAAATAGCCTAACAGCTTCAAGTATGGAAGAATGTCTCCTCATAATCAAGCCCATCTTGCTATGAATACCCTTTGCAAACTAGTCTAGCTTTATTTCTGACAACTTCACCAACTTCATTCAATTTATTTCTGAATACCCATTTAGTACCAATAACATTCTTATCCTTAGGTCTAGACACAAGTTCCCAAGTGTTAATCTTTTCAATCTAATGTAGCTCTTCTTTCATAGCTCTCATCCAACTTTCATCTTTATAGGCTTCAACACCATCTTTAGGTTCAACTTTGGAAATCAAACATACTTCATCACTAGCTAACCTTCTTCTAGTCATCACATCTTTATTCTTATCACCAATAATCTAATTTTCAGAAAGATTCAATCTTACATACCTCAGAGTCTTCTGTCTGTCCTGATTTTTAGGTTCTTGCACTCCTTCACCAACAACATCTGTATTCGCAATCTCTACCAGATCATTCTACTTAGGTTCTTCAAGTTGAATAGGAGCCAAAACAACATGTTGACCATCATCATAACCACAAGATCTAATCTCCTTCACAAGGTTCTCATCCACCTTCACATTTGCACTTCCTACTATATTTCTTAGTCTCTTATTGTAGCACCGGTAGGCCTTGCTCTTTGTTGAATATCCCAAGAAAATACCTTCATCACTTCTAGCATCAAACTTACCTATATCCTAATCACTTTTGATATAACATTTGCTACCAAATACTCCAAAATATCTCACAATAGGAACATGACCAAACCAAAGCTCATAAGGGGTCTTACCGGTATCTCCTTTGATGTGAACTTTGTTGAATGTATAAACAACAGTGCTAATGGCTTCTCTCCAATAAATCTTTGGAACATTTCCTTCAATTAGCATAGTCTTTGCAACATCCAAAATAGTTTTGTTCTTCCTCTCAACAATGCCATTCTGCTAAGGGGTTCTAGGAGCAGATAACTATCTTCTAATTCCATGCATCTCACAGAATGAGTTGAACTCATTGGAACATAATTATCCACCTCTATCAGATCTCAGACACTTCACCTTTAATCTAGATTCAGTCTCAACCTTATCTTTGAATATCTTGAATTTGTCAAATGCTTCTAATTTCTCCTTCAAAAAGATAGCACACATCATCCTAGAATAATCATCAATTAACAACATTAAATATTTATCACCCTACACACTTCTACCATTTGTAGGTCCACATAGGTCACTATGCACAAGATCTAACAACTCATCAAATGTATATTGTTTTCTTTTGAAATAAATTCTTGTTTGCTTACCCAACTGACATTCCTTACATACTAGATTAGTAGGCTTGACAATCTTAGGCAGATCTCTAACAACATGTATAGAAAATACCCATCATTGAATCAAAATTTATATGACACATTCTCCTATGCCATAGCCAACTCTCATCAATATGAGAAATCAAACAACTTTTCTCACCAGTATTCAAATGAAAAATGTTACCTACAGTCTTAGTTCCAGATACAATCTCTATACCGAAGGTATTTAAAATCTTGCATTTACCATCCTTGAACTATAGATTATAACCTTTATCAACCATATGTCTAACACTTAAAAGATTATTCTTCAAACCTTCAACATACAAGACATCATCAGTGTTATGCTTACCATAAAAAGAAATAGAACCTCTCCCATGGATCACACAGGCTTTGTCATTTCTAAATCTAACTATTCCACCATCATATATTTCCATGCTTACAAATTTTCTTTTATCACTAGTCATATGATGTGAACACCCACTGTCAATCACCCATTCATCTTTCTCTTCAACTTTAGCAGCTAAAGCTTTCTCCTCAATAGTACAACTAGTGAAATCAACTGATACAAGTCCATCTTTCTTAATGGCAAGGAATACAACCTCATCTACTTCAGATTCTTCATTTGTAATACCTTCATTGACAACATAATAATAGTTCTTCTAATTTCTAAACTTCTGATTAGACTTATAAGGCTTATCATACTTCTCATTCTTGTCATTTCTATCATTCCAATCATGCTTATCAAACTTATCATGCCTATCATACTTAGCCATTCACTCCAAGCATCTAGAAGCAAAATGTCCTATCTTGTTACAATACAAATATTTCAAAGGTAACTTTCAATCATACTTACCAGAACCTTTAGGCAATCTCTGGGCAATCAGTGCTTCAAGTTCATCCAGCTCCCTTTCTCGCTCTTCCATCTCTCTTCTCTCTCTTTCATATCTAGATATTTTGCACTCATCAAGATCATACTTCTTCTTACCGTATACAGATGCAAATGTTCTAAATGTTGTCTTAGACTTTCCATGTGATTCTCCAAATTTACTCAGCTCAAATGCAATAAGCTTTCCAACCAACACATCTCTTGTCACTATAGTCACACTCTAGATCTCATTAATGGCAGCAACCTTATGCTTATAGATAGGAGGAAATTATCTCAACACCTTAGCAACAATTTCATCTTCCTCAATAGTTCCACTGGCATATCTGCTACCTAGGACAAGGTCATTCACCTTAGCCATAAAAGATTGTTTGTTCTCATCATCTCCCATCATCAATGTCTCATACTTTTCTTTTAAACTCGACAACTTAGCAACCTTCACTTGTTTATCACCTTCATACAACACCTCAAGATTTACCTAGATCTCATGTGCAATCTGAAGACCTATTACATTTGTCATCTCACAATAAGTCAAGGCACTAAGCAATGATTCCTTTTGTCTGATATCATGTTCTACTTCCTTAACCTCATTAGGAGTAGATGGTCCACTCTGAGGAACAACATAGACATTCTTTGTGATCTTCCAATAATCTTCACCAAGACATTTCAAGTACACTTCCATCCAATCCTTCTATATAGCATAGTTACTTCCATCAAATCTTGGACTATCCTTCTTAAATATTACACCTTGAGCTTCCATCCTAAATCTCCTCAATCGATTAAGCTTCTACTGGAGGATCTAACTTTGAAACCAATTGTTAGCAGTAGCCAAGAGGGAAGACTGAGAGGGGGGGGGTGAATCAGTCTTCATTAGAACAACAAACTTAACCACAAAACAAAAATCTAATAAACTGCAACAATAAGACAAATAAGAAAATTAACAGCACAACACACAACACCAAGATATTGATGTGGAAATCCTAGTTAAGGGAAAAACCACGATGGGAACCTACCCACAGTAAGATGATACTCTATAGTAGTATGTGAATATATTACAATGGGGAATGCACATGCATTTAGACACACTGCCTAGAGCTCACTGCTCAAAAGATATTTGCCCAGAAGGCTACAACCCTCAGGGAAGTCTCACTTACTTACAATAAGATTTGAGCTACAATCCGAAAGGAATGAATTGAAATAATAGCATCTCCAAATGCCTGATTACAGTTTCGATTAAGCATAGATGTCTTCCCTGGAACACCAATCTCACCAAAAACTCAAAATCAAAGGATAAATCACTTGCTCGCACACAAACCTCTCTTTGATAATGAAGACACAACATTGACACCCAAACTATATGACTACATCAATTATATATACAATTCATCAACCTTGATAACAAGGTTGGCTAAACCCTCAACCCTCAATTACAAAATTAAATCACATGATACAAAGATCAACCACCTGACCAATATAATGATATACATGACATAACATGGTCTTAATTCAAATTCCCAAATGCACAACTCTACCGAAAATCATGCCAAGAACAAGCGTAACATGCTACACCACCAAAAATATTGCATAACATGCAAATCATCACTAGTTGATAAAAACCACTAAAAAATCACACACGATCAATGTAGATCATCAAAACAAATAGGAAATGACTAGGAAACACCAACAAGAATGTTAGAATCATTTGGAATAGCTGCACCAACACCGCTTTTCAAATTTTCATCTGTCAACATCTGAAAATTCAAGAGCACAACCAATCATCAACTGTCACAAAGAAAGATAACTTGCAAAGCACCAAATCATGAACCATATGAAATGAAGATACACAAGACCAACCAAAACAATATCCCAAAAGATCAACACCAGATTTGATCACATTAGAATATACCGGAGGAAATATCAACCTCTACAAAATAGTGATTAGCAAACCAATACTACAAACCAGATTAGAGAATCTTCCCAATCTACAGTCACCAGAGAAAATCACAAGAATGTGTTGACATCAATGAAAACAACATATCCTAGTAGTAGGAATGACCAATAATATCCAATGGGTACCATGAATTTGGTCCTCCCTAATTGGGCCCCTTTTAAAACCCTTTTTGCCATTTCAAATATGAGTAGGAAACCCAACTCTGTGTTGGGTCATGTCAGAAAATTAGCAAGTTTTTTGATGGGAAAGTATAAAAGGAGGCTTTCCCCTCTCATTTGGATATACAAGAGATCCAAGGGCATAATATACACACATGAGATCAAGCATTCAAGCATTCAAGCAATTGAGAAAATAATCAGTCTTCCTTCAAGCCTTGGAATAGCAAAAAAGCCAAGATCCAAGCATTGAAGTGGACATTCACATCCTATTTTATCAAAGAATTCATGAAACCCTAATCCCATGTGGAGATAAACAAAGCTTCACAAAGAGGTATGTCATTTGGTTTTGAGTCATTATTCAACATCTCCCCCAAAAGGAGAATTTTGATTTACAACAATTCAATTATCTTTCATCTCTATTTAATGGTTAAATCCAAAACCAGGGTTTGACTTGGGAAAGCCCCCATCCCCAACCCATTTCTCTTTCTTTCTATATGCAGGAAATAGGTACAAAGTCACGATCTTCACAATTGACATTATTTGTAGAGACAAATCAACCCCTTTCGGTGTGTCAAAATTTAGGAGGACTAGAGTAATGGGCATTCTGGTCCTAACATTTCTAGAGTTTTTTTAGGGATCAAATCTGAATCTACTTATAATCCTCAGATCCAGGTGTGTGTCTCAGTCCCACATCTGTAGCTCGCTATTTTTCATGTTTTTATCTTCATTTTCAATACTTTACCCTAATTTTAGCAATTCAACTCACAAAAGAGAGAAAATAAAATTCCCCCCTTGAATCTAATTATTATTTTCAGTCCTTATCTTTGCTAGTTTGTGACAAGATCTATATTGGATTCAACCCTCTTTTGAATGTAATAGGTCACTAAGAAAAAATTAGCAGTTTTCATCCTTCTATGGTGGAAACCCTAATTTTTCACCCATTACATTTTGGTGAATGAGACTCCTTACACCTTTAATTCTAATCTATATTCTCATATCTAATTTTTTATGAAATTTAAAATTCAAATTTTCATTTACAAGTTTGAATTCCAAGTGAATTTTAAAAATTTAGAGGTTAAATACAACAAAGCCCTGTTTTTTAAATTTAAAATTGAGCTTGTGAATTGCTTAATTTGGATTAATTATTTTATATATAAGTGTTTTCCCATTTTACAATCCAAATTTTCACTTGCAAGTTTAATTTGCAACAAAATTTCAAAAATTGAGGTTAGTTTCAAAAACCCTAATTTTTAAATTTAAAATTGAGCTTGTGGGTTGTTGGTGTAAATTAAGCCTCATAATTACACTTTACTTAAGTTGACTTAAGGTAATGAATTCTATAGTAATTTGGATATGAGACACTTAGGGAAGTGTGCACATAGGGATGATGTATGTAGGAGAAATTCCACCTTTTGTGGTCTTATCTTGTTGTTACATTCCACCTTCGGTGGGTGATCCACCTCTTGTGGAATGTTTTATTATTTCTCCTACCTACTCATACCTACCCTATCTACCCTTGTATCTCATTAAGACACATGTCATGATTGTATGATCACATATCCATATGGCCTTTCCATTATAAGCAGGCTCATCTACATTATATGTAATTTTTTAATGATCCAGTTGATAGTATTTGCATCTTGGTTAGAATATAGTTTATTCTTATCAATCTATTCTCTCCTATTGTGCTATTCATTATGCTCTAGATCTTGGCTATTTTCAATAATTTCTTACATGGTATCAGAGTCATTAGGGCTTCATTAAGTAGTCTTTTTGGAGAGCTTTTGGAGCATTCATATTTTGCATCTAGGAAGTTGAACATTTTGGGGGCATCCTATGGTGATTTTGACCTCACCATTGCATCTGAGAGGCCGTTTCCATGAATTTTGAGTATAAATTTACCAATATTTAGTGAAAATAAGTTTTTGGGCCTTGGAGAAAAAGATTAGCACATTTGGCTAAGTGGGTCTGCTGCTTCTACCACCCTCATCCTTTTCTAATAGGCTATGTACTCTGTCGATATTTGCATCTGCTACTCTGGCCACTGTCTTTCACCCTCTAGCTCATGGTGTCGGTGCTACTCCACCACCACATTGGCAGTTTCTACCGGTAGCTCCTCCCCATTGGGAATCACCTCACTGTCTTTTTTACCAGCCACTAAGTTTGTGGCCTACTCTCCATCCAATGATGAGTGGTATTTACTGACCAACACCTCTACTACGCTACCACATGGACTCCCTCAAACTCCTATGCCATGTGGCACCCTTTTCTTTGCTAAATTTTCCTAGTCAACATATAACTG
Source organism: Cryptomeria japonica (assembly GCF_030272615.1). Taxonomy (NCBI): domain Eukaryota; kingdom Viridiplantae; phylum Streptophyta; class Pinopsida; order Cupressales; family Cupressaceae; genus Cryptomeria; species Cryptomeria japonica. Next base: position 645,888,719 of record NC_081413.1, read on the forward strand.
GAAGTACAATCATCAATACACATCATCACACCATACAACCAGTTCATCATTTTTGTACCACCACATCATTATACGAACCGATAAAATTCTGACATGTGCACATCTGTATGGTACGAACAACCATGCATGGGGTATGACAACTTGGTGACGGTCATACGACCATCAAATTTAACATAGTGTTTGGATGATGTCAGCATTACGTTAGCCACTTTTTGAAAAATTTTAGCCCCTCTCCAATGAACTTTTTGGTTTTGCAAGCCAACTTTGGAGACCCATAACTTGCTCATTTTAGCTCCTTTTTTGGTGAATTTTTTTTATTTGGGCCAATTTTCCGTGCTCTTCACAGTAGTGGTGGATTTTTCTAATTTTGATGGACATATATTTTACATTTTTCAGTTTTTCATGACTATACATGTCCAATCCTCTATTTTACAATTTCAGAGGCTTTGTTCGGGCTCATACAACCTCCTTTTCAGGTGCCAATTTTTTCAAGTGCATAATTTTTTGTCTACTTTCACATGGTGCTATTTGTTTTTTACCATTTTGAGGAGAAATTATACTTTTAGTATTTGGTCATTTTTGGCCTATTTGGTACTTGTATTTTTCTTAGATCTCAATTTAGATCACTTGCTATATTTGTTGGTCTCTCTTTTATCCTATTTAAGGTAGTTGTAAAGTTGAAATCTGAAGTTCACCCTGCCTTGTTTTGCAAGTGGCCATTGTAATCGCACTAAGTATAAAGTGCCAAATCATCATTTATTTTTTTGCAAGGGGGAGGGGGGGGGAGGGGGGGTTATTTGATTGAGTGAATTTGGGGGTGTTCCTTATGTGATTGTGCCTTCTTTTCTTGGTTCACTTTCATTTTGTTGCTATGGGTTCTCCTAAATTTCCACGTTTAACTCCACATAACTATGCTTCATGGAAAATTGATGTATGAAGTAAGCTAATGGAAAAGGGATTAACTCACTATATTGATGTAACTATAAATGCACCAACTGATCCTAATGCTCACACAAAATGGCTCACTAAAAAAATTAGGGATATTGGAACATTGAGGAAATATATATCAAAGGATCTCATCTTTCACAGTGACAAGTGTAAAATAGTTAAGGATGCATGAGACATCTTGGGGAAATTGTATGGTCAAATTGATAATGATCTCACTATGTTGGATCCCAAGAACTTTTATACAATCTAAGATTATGTTACCAAGGCAAATGAACTAAGAGCACAACTAAAGGATTGTGGCATTGATAAGAAGGATGCATAGTTGGTCTACAACCTTTTGGGAAAGCTTCCATCAGAGCATGCAACATTTGTTTCTAGCTTCCAAACTCATTTCTTGACAATGGGTAGTTCATTCACTATGCCCACATTTGATGCACTCACAAATATGTTGATTTTGGAGCAATCAAAGTTGTTGAGCATGGGGATTCTTAAGTCTTCAAAGTCCATGGCTTTGGTGGTTAGTCAAGAGAATCAAGGAAATGATTATAATAAGAAGAAGGAGAAATCTAAGCCTAAGACACAAGAAGATAGAGCACAATCTTCCTCTCCACAACAAAAGGATTCTACTTCCTCACCTAAGAGGAGAACATATAAGGACAATCTTTCTTGTTCATATTGCAAGAAAAGTGATCATGATGAGTAGTGTTGCCACACCAAGCAAATTGATGAGCTGACCAACATCCTCAAGAAGAACAACATTTATCTACCATCCACTTACAAGAAGAAGGATTCATCTCCTTCCCCTTCCTCACAATCAAAATCAAAGGGACAAGCTCCCTGTGCTGCTACAAGTCATGATTCAGGGAGATGGCTTCTAAATTCATGAGCTTCTAATCATATGGCATCTTCGTAGTCTATGTTCTCTTCATTTGAGCCTTGCACCATGCCATAGATTTTGATGGGCAATCATACATATATGAATGTGATTGGGAAATGATGTATTGCCATTAGGGATAAATCCTTCAATGATGTGTTGTGTGTACCCCATTTGAGAAACAATCTTCTTTCCATCTATCAAATTACTCATGGGGAAACAAGGAAAACTATGGAATTCACACCTGATTGAGTTATCATTAGAGATTTGGAGACTAGAGCTATTATTGCTATAGGGATGGTGGATCATGCATCTTGGTTGTATTCCTCTATTGATTTTGTTCCTATTGATGAGGATGATTTTTCATATGATGATCACACATCTTGTGTTGATTCAGATATCAAGGAGAACTTTGGGTGCTTGAACTTAGGGTTTCTCACATGCGACCCTATTCTTGAGCCTTGAATTTCATCTCCTCCCATTGATATCACTTTGAGTATTGTACTTGATGATGCAGATGATACAATATTTTTTCCTTCTTATGATTAAGTGCAATAGGGTATACCTTGTCTTCCAACTTTAGTTCCTCGGGATGAATACTTGATAGACATTGAATGTTTGTTTGTGGAGTCCTACATTGTAGATTTGGGAGACATCATTAATGATATTCATCTTCTCTTTGATGAAGATGATCCTTCTTCAGATGTTGTGAGGGAACACTCTGACGCTCTTGTTCATTCTCTTATTATGGAGGGAATTTGGCACCTCAAGAATGATGCATCCTTTGGGACAAATGTTCCTTTTGATTACCTTTGTGAACTGATGCTATGATGAGCTAGGGGATAAAATAACAAAACAAGATAATTACCCGCAATTCAGGACTCATAATTGAATCTATCAAGCCTCTGTCCTAAGGACAAGCGTGCAAGGGTGGGACAACTTTGCGACATGCTATCGTCCTGTATGGATGAAGTACAGAGCATGCATGAGAAGTTCCAAACACAAGAATAATGCAATGAAACACAGAAAGAGAATAAGCCAAAATAAAAGTTGTAAGATGTGAAATGACTGAAATAAAATAAAAAGGAAGGGAGAAGGATGGAAATACTCACCATCGGTCCATGATTGAAGCCTCTCACTAAATTATGAGTCTCTCACTTTCATGAACCTACACACAAGTAAGAAGGGAAAATGTTGGGGTTGTGTTTTGGAGCTGCCTAAGTCAAACCCCCATTTTGGTGTTTCCACCTCCACAGACAACCCAAGAAAGCCACGGGAAAGATAAATTATAAAGAGAATAAAAATGTAATGTGAAATTGGAAATAATGTTTATAAATACGCAAGAGAGAGGATTAAGATAACTCCCCTATCACGAATGGAGATTGGAATGCTTGGTAGTGCTGCAACAATGGTAAAATAGCTTCAAGTTCTCTCCCAAAGGTCAACTTGCAAGAAAACAATTAACTAGATTGCCAAAAGATCCTCCCAAATACTTCACAAGTGAGAGATATAGAGCCAGGAAGGAATTCAGACATTTGTGGGAACATGTAGAGGTGTTACAATTTCTTTTGGATGCAGGTGTAATGCTCAAATGACCACCTATGGACTGTTAGATTTGCAGGGTGTTGGCATGCCACATAGACATATATGTGCCATGCCTGTGTCCCTGAAGGTGACAAGTTGGTGGAGTGGTAATGCTTAGGCCAGAGCTAACATGGATGGTTTGAGTGGACAAAAGGACAAGATAGTGGATCTTGACCTTCAATGACATGGAGGAAAAGTGCCATTTATCTCATTAATTACAAGGGATAATATTTTTGATATTAAATTTTGCTCCCACTTTAGTGAGCATGCCTTTGTCAAGGTATGCAAAGCTAAAGTAGAGGAAGACACAGAGAAAGAACAGTCACGATAGGGAGGCATATTTTCATTGATTAGATGAGGTTTTCCCCAGCGAGATGATGTTGATATTTGGTACAGATGCTCCTATTTGGTACATCTCAAATATGCTAGCTGCAGACTAGCATGATGGATGACAAGATAAAGAAATGGATAAGATGCATAACAAAAAAAAAACTTCATTTTGGAGGAAAGCCCTTGGCTATGGAAAGATACAAGATAAGTGACCTCCATTGGTATAAGATAAGCCTATATAAGTAGCAAGATGTGTTATTATAGATGGCCATATGATAGGGGCATGATATGCTAGTATGGATAACCATACGATAGGTCAGGTAAAGATAAATTTGTCGGCATGGGTAGCAACACACTAGATAACCATATGATAGGGCAAATAAATTTGGTATGTAGTAGATTGGCCCCTACAAAGGCACTCAAGAATGGTTTGGCCCCCATGCAGTCGATCTTGGGAAAGAGAAAGATTGATTGGTTTGGCTCCCACCTAGGCAAGCAAGGAAAACAATCAATAAAAGATACCAATGCAAAAGCTAAAAGGATAAATGCCAAAGATAAAAAGATAAATGCAGATATGATGCCCCCCTCTTAGAATGATAAGAATGGAAGGCATGCCATTCTAAGGAGAAGAGAAGTTGTGGCATGTCAACATAATGAGATGTTTCTATGGAATGTCACCAACATATAGTGACACATAAATATCCACAACATCAAAAGATGTAATGCAAGAGGACATGGGTATCTGATAGTTTGACATTAGAACTCACTGGAGTGTAAAAAATATATATGATATCACTACGATATGGGTGTATCATCATAGTGCCAAATTTCTCAAATTTGAAGAAGAGCACATGAAGACAAAGATAAAATAAAAATTTGGGCCAACATGGAAGAAAGCAAAGAATGCCCCCAATGCTTTGCATCGTTCTCAAATGTTGAAAAGAAAGATATGACAAATAGAAGAAGGAGGTAGACAAATAGAGGAATGTGCATGACAACAAATCCCCTGTATTTGAGCACCTACAGAGTAACTCGGGTCCTTCAGGAGAGCACAAAAAATAGTCAACCTCTCGTATCCAAGTACCTATGGAGTGGCTCGGGTCCTCCAGGAGGGAACAAATAGATAAATAAAGCATAGGGGAACACGATCACACACACATGCAAGTAGATGTATATGAAAGATAAAAGTCCTAATGATCATCCATTAGGAGGGGATCATATTACAAGAGATCATTGTCCTCAAGAAGAGCCTCGTCCTCCCAATCTAGGTCATAGGGAGAGGTGGTGAGCTCAGAGAGTGACTATTGCAAGGGTTGCACCAAGTGTCTCACCAGCAGCAAGAGCAAGAGATGAAGTAGCAGTGATGTCTTCATCTATAGGCTCAAAGGAGATGAGGGTAAACGATCGTGTGAAGATCATAGACAAGGTCAGGATTTCCTCTAAGGAGCTAAACATGTAGGCCTTCATGGAGGAAGAAGGTGACTCACTTGGAGAAGATGAAACAAGAATAGGACTGCCAACCTCTAGAAGAGGGGTAGTGAAAAAATCAGGAGAAGGTGGGGCCTTCTTGATCAAGCAAAAAGAAACAAGAAAATGAGCAGGCACTAGGACATGCAAAGGAAGGGATGGATAACATACCTGCAAAGACTTATGCTTTTAGAACTTTGGAATTGGGCCCTACTCAAATTTGTGTTTACACGAGATAGGAGTGTCAAGTCTCCTATCAATCGTAGCAGGCTGAAGGACCCCAGAAAAACTTGGATGCTGGAGCGGTTGTGAAATGGGTAGGGTAGACAAAGCCACACTAGGAACCACCTACGTATGTGACATGTTAAGGGGTTGGGACAAGGGAGGCATTTTTTGGAAAAGAAGTGATAAGAGGTGGCTCCAAAGAAGGGGTGATGAAAACCTACACTTGTTTAGAGGGAGGTTGATCAAAAGCCCCTGAGGCAAGAGGGAGAGAAACTGAAATAGATGCAGAGATGGGAGCAACTGAGGGAATAGGCTTCAAAATAGTAGTGTTGGGTGTCGAAGCCATACTAGAAGATTGTAAGGCAGTGTCATGCTCTTGAGTTCAGGCTCGTAAAAAATGTTTATGCTCACACACATGCTGATTATGAAAAAGGTGAGGACCACCAACTAGAGCTAGAGAGGATTCAGGAGCATAGTGCTCCATAGGAGAGGCCTCTATAATTGTATTAAGGACATGAGAAGGCCCAACCAATGAAATAGGAGGTGCATCCTAGAGAGGCACCACATCCACAACAACAAGCGCCTGACCTTGTTTTGTGAGATGAGCAGATAGAGGAACAAAGGGCATTGACACACACTATGAAAAAGGGACATGAGAAGAGCACTTACCTTTCTCATAATGAGAGGGCTGAGGAATATCGGCCATGATTGGGAGCTCATAGGGAGGGCGAGCTGTGGACTTCGACAACAAGGGTGCCTTTCCCTTGGCTACACTAGGCGTAGTCGCAGGAACAATAGACACCGTTGGAGGCTGTGTAGTCCTAGATGGATGTAGAGATCTACTCGAGGGAGAAGGCATAGCCTCAACCCCCGATGATGAGTAGACATGAGGCACTACCCTCTCCAACACCATAATCGATGGAGGAGAGGTCAATGCAAGAGGTGGCAAAGAAACACTAGGCTACACAGATGTAGGTGCTGACTCCCCCATTTTATATTGATAATAAGAATGGGACCCACCAAAGTAGGACAAAGTGGTCCAATAAAAATCCCCATGAGTGATCAAGGGTCAATATCTAGTGTCTTGGATGACATGCATTGTGCCCTCGTGGGTAAACTTGAGACATTTGTGCATAGTCGAGGGGACTGCTTCCATAGCAATTAGCCAAGGAATGCTGAGCTTAACTTAGAAGAGGTCTGATTCAGGAATGATGACGAACACAGAGGACACCACCTTAGTGTTAAACAACTCATATAACTTGAGGACAATAGAGAGGGGGGGAGGGTGAATCAATTGTCAACAAATTACAAAACTTTAAGCATTCAAATTCTTATCACCAAAACACATAAACTCAATACCGAAATCCATAAACCAAATACCAGAATGACTGATATAGAAATTAAAAATAAACATAAATCACAGAACAATTACCATCCATCTAGAACACATGACACCAATATTTATACGTGGAAAATCTGGTAAAGGGAAAAACCACGATGGGAAGCCTACCCACAGTCAAATAATACTTCTGTAGTAAGTATGTGATTACAATAAGAGGGGCCTACACATGCAGGAAGGCCAACAACCTAGAGTGCATTTCTCATCACAAAAGGAGCCTCGCTAACTTCAAAATAAATCCAGACTACAATCCAAAAAGAAGAGTGAACTGCAAAGATAGCATCTCCTATACCTGAGAACAGTTTCAGTTAAGCTCAGTACCAGAGGTTTTAAACCTCTCTTACCAACCCAATTTGATCAACTATGATCAACCAAAACCTCTAAATATGATTACAACATTATCTCACACAGATAATCCTATATCCCATTATCATTCCCTTATACCCATATATCCATAGCCATGATCTACAAAGAGATCTTGCATCATATATATACCAACCTGGGACCTAAACAATTAGGTTGGCCACCTAAAAGTTATTACAATAAGTTCATAACATAAACCTGCAATCCAATGATCAACCAAGTTGTCTTAGGCCAAAAATAATATAATCCAATCATTAAATCCAATCAATAACATATGAGGAACATTGTCCAACACGTTACATAAATCAGTCCATAACCTAGATAACACCGGACCCAAAATAGGTCACCATAAACCAAATCCAACACCACCACTCAACAAGAATGTGAACATGATAACCACCAGCATCCTAAGAACCATCTAGAAGCCACACCAAAACCACTTATCACATGCATCAAAATATCTTCAACAAAGCTTTGTTGGTAAAATCCTTACCGATGACCAAAAGGCTTAGTAGAAAAAATTATAGCTCATGAGTCATCAAATCCTAAACCAACTGATCATGATTCACATCTAAATAGCATGAATGATAGATCCAATCAATTCCACAAACCAAAGCATACTAGATCAATATCATAAACCAACCACTCTACTGGAACCAACCAAAAATCGGTAAACAACCAAAATAGCCGATGTTGCCATCAATGACAAAACATCAATGCAACACATAATCAATTCCTCCAAATGCCAACAATCTCCTCCTTTGACATTGATGGCAACAATAGATGTGAAAAAAATCCAAGTGCCAAGAAATGTTAAACAAGTCTCCCCTATGGAAGACAACCACCAATCTCCCACAAAATGATATAGCAATGAAGCTTTGAACCAAAATCCCCTAATGAATATATCTCTCCCTTATGTTTTTCACAAGAATAACTCTCCCCCTTTGACATCAATCCCAAAGCTCTGACATAAATATCAAAGAGAAGTCATAAATCCTCTGATTCTTACAATTGACTACTCCCCGTGAGTAGTAGAACCACCACATCAATCTGGAATGAGTAATAGCTTTGATAATGCAAACCTGACTGATGCTAATCAGTGTCACTTAGATCTCTACTGGAGGGGCAGAAACCCCCAATCTATTTTTAAAGTACTGAAATTATTCTTTAGGAAAAGGTTTAGTGAAGATGTCTGTAATCTGCTCTTTAGTGTTCACATAAACCAGTCTAACTTCATTCGCTTCCACCTTCTCCTTCAAAAAGTTATACTTGATAGATATGTACATTGTTTTAGAATGAAATACCAGATTCTTTGATATATTTGTTAGGTCCCGGAGACAACTGAGAGGGGGGGGGGGGTGAATCAGTTGTCTAATAAATTCAAACCAAAAACAACTTAACCAATTTAATTCTTAATACCGGTAAACCAGTCTAATATGCCGGTAGATAGTTTTAACAATTAATTGTAATACTGAGAAGGATTAATGCATGAAAGAAAAAGACAAAGTCATCCACAACACATAATACCAATATTTGTACGTGGAAACCCTATAAGGGGAAAAACCATGATGGGAAACCTTACCCACAATCAGATGATACTACTATAGATAGTATGTGTATACAAATGGGGTCTACATATGCAGAAAGGCCAAGCGCCTAGAGCTCATTGCTCAATCAAAAAATGGGAGTCACACTGACTACAATTGGATGGTTAAATCCAATAAGAATGTACTACTCAAAATAGCATCTTCATATGCTAGATTCAGTATCGGTGTAGCTCTGATTGTCTTCACAAAAACCCTCCTTCAATCTTCAAATGATGTCTGCATTTATAGCTCTTCTTATTCTTGCATATACCTTTGGACAATCCTTTTTCACATTCCTTACATGATCTTACAAATAAGATCTTACATTTATACCATAACCTAGGACCAATTTTAGTAGGTCGTCTCTACAAGATATATTACAATAAAATAATTTTGTAATAAAAACAATATCTGATGCAATAACCGATTCAACATGTCGGCTCAATGCATTTATAACAATAATAAGTCATCTCCATAGTGCGCCATGCTGATCTGAAAAAGATAAACCTGCTAGTGTAACCTGGACCTATTTTCCAGTAACAACAAATATGCAAATGCTAATATACTAATAAACAAAACTCCAAGATAAAGTGTCCACATGATGTCTTCGACATAACCAAGTGTTTTCCATATCATTCCAAGTGTCAGTGATCATTATATCTTGCCGGTGTACTAGATACAGGTGACTATGCATGAGTCACTTGCTTGCCTGTGAATGTTGTTGATTCTCCAAAGTGCCAGAGTTGATAAGTGTTTAGTAGGTGTTGACATCAATGACAAAACTATACCAAAATACCAACAATCTCCCCCTTTGGCATTGATGGCAACACAAGATGGAAAAACCATCAAAGTGCCAAAACAGAAATGCCAAGTACCAAAAACCAACAATCTCCAAAGAAAAGATCATAACCAGAAATCAAAATACAGATACAGAGAGTAATAATCTCTCCCAAACAACAATCTCTGCCCTGGGAGCAACATGTGTTTTCCTTGTGTTTTTCCATACCAATCTCTCCCCCTTTGACATTAAATGCCAAAGTTATTACCAAGCCAAGTTCATATACAAAATACCAATCAATTTAGTATACCAACTACTCCCCCTGAGAAGTAGCTTCCTTATCAAAGCCGAAGTAAAAGATTTTTCTATAAATTCTGCCAGTTGATGACAATCATCAACTTCCTAAGTCTCTACCAGTGGGGGTATGACCCCAAGCTGGTCTCTGAGATATTCAAAAGTCTCCTTAGGTAGAGGTTTAGTGAAGATATCTGAAATTTGCTCTTTAGTATTCACATAAACTAGTTTTATTTCCTTTGCTTCAATATTTTCCCTTAGAATATTTAGTTTGATAGAAACATGTTTGGTTTTAGAATGTAATACTGGATTCTTAGATATATCAATTGCTACAGTGTTATCACAATAGATAGTAATAGGTTCCTTGCATTTTATCTTTATGTCTTTCAACATTTGCTTAAGCCATAGTACCTGTGTATAGGTAGTTGCTGCTGCAACATATTCTGATTCTACTATTGATAAAGATGTACAACTTTGTTTCTTACTCAACCAAGAAAATAGTCTATTTCCAAGAAAGAATGCTCCACCGGTGGTTCTTTTTCTATCATCCACATCTCCTGCCCAATTTGCATCTGTGTATGCACATAATTCAAAGTTTTCATCTCTAGGATACCATAATCCAAGATTTACAGTGCCTTGTAAGTACTGAAAAATCCTTTTAACTGCTGATTCATGATTTTCTCTAGGATTACTCTGAAATCTTAAAACAATACATACTGCATTCATAATATCAGGTGTGGTTTGTGTCAAATACAGTAAACCTCCTATCATAGATTTGCATCTAGTTGGATTGATAGGTGTAGATTCATCTCTTAGTGATAGTTTGTCATTTGTAGTCATAGGTGATAGTTCTGATACTTAATATAAGTACAGATCCAATAGCCAACAAGATGAGAGGGGGGGGGGGGGGTGAATCATACAAACTTAATCATTCATAAAAACATTAGATTCAACCTCAGTAACATATATATCAGTCGTATAACCAAAAGCTGTCAAACATGCAAACTCAAAAGCATATGAAAAATATAAACCTCATAACACCAGATTTAACATGGAAACCCAAATAGGGAAAAACCACTGTGGGATTTCAAACCCACTAAGAAATATACTCTTCTAGAGTATGCTCAGTTAAAAGCAAATCCTGTTAAAGATTACAAATACATTGCTAGATGTGACTCAGTTAAGGGATTTCCCTCAGATCTGTTAGGATCTTCACTTTGTTAGAAGTGACCTTGTCAAAGGATTTCAAACATTCAATCAGAATGTCACCTTGCTAGAGGATTTACATATAAGACTGCTAAGTCCACTAGGTTAAGAGATTTTCCATCACTTTCACAAAATAATAGTAATAAAAATCTATCTGCAACTTCACATCTAAAATGCTAGAGCAGATTCCTATTTTTTCAATACAATCTAGACATAGAACTTATCTTGTCCCTCTACTGGGGATCTATACTCTATTATTCTAACAAGTCTTCAAGTTTTTGTGCTCGGTAATCACTATGTAGCATCCCTGTGCATACACTTGCCTGCATACATTGTTATCAATAGTTTCCTATTTATAAACAATCTTCTAACCGCTTAATCTTATTGATCACATTTCCCATGATCAATCATAGCCATCAGATCTTCAATCTTGTCTAGGTTCAATGTATTCTTTGATCTAAAAATGTTTTACCCCACCTCGGAACTTGCATATTTACCTTGGAACTTGTGTTAGGGTATTGCGGTTCAATCTGAGCTGTAGATCTTCCTGCTGATCTTTCTTTAACATAGATTCTTTAACAATCTTCATACACAGTTTACCAATCATTTAATTCATTCTAGCTCATCATCTTTCTTCATTAAATATCACATGTAAACATTTAATGCATTATATTATAGCTCGGTTGTAACTCGATGAATACTAAACTTCACTCGGTAGACATTCTGCCTTTATTAACCAATAGCGATAACCTTAGGGTTTACCGACTAGGTTCTTTGCCTGGTATCATAGTATAGTATTAACCTTTACATTTTACAACATATGTATGATGTTAAAACAATCTAAAACATCATGATCTCATCATTGTCTGACTCAGTAGTAGTTGCCCATTGAATAACTTATCCCCTTATTCATCATATTCTTTCTTGTTTCTTTTACCAACTTCTTTATAATCTTCATATCATACTTCTCAAGATATGGCAACATCATATTGAATTAGAAAATTAATTTCTTGACATCAATGACAAAATAATAATATCAAGATAGTAAAACATCTTTAATCAGTTATGTCCATATTCATCAACAACCTTCTCAATATCCTTATTGAAATGTCAACAATCTTTCATTGTCTATTATAATGTAATATTGCCAACAATCTCCCCCTTTGGCATTGATGGCAAAACCTATTGATTTCACCTTTAAAAGATTAAGATTGCTGTGATTCTGAAATGCTTGAAATGCTCTCCCCCATACATTAGACTTCTCTTCTATTTTTAGTCTTTATTTCAATCTGTACTCTTCTCTCAGTCTTCTCTCAGTCTTCTCCCATATATTAGTCTTCTCCCCCTTTGGTAGGTCTTCTCCCCCTTGGTAGGTCTTCTCCCCCTTTGACAACAATGCCAAAAAGAAAAGAACTAAAACATAATTTCTTTCTATAAGAAGTTATTTCCTATTGTTGTGTATCAACCGAGTCTTGGTCAAAGCATTTGTCTTCAATTTCTGTTCCCTGTATAATTCTCTGTATTATTTTAGTATTAGTTCCAGTACACTTTTAGAAAAAATTCTAAAGTGTATAACTCCAGCATCAACTCCCAAAAGATTTTCAATAGAGTCATTGGATTGATGCTTTCACTGAACTCGGTCAGTGAGTAAAAGATAGGGGTAGGACCCCTAACTTACTTCTAAGATATTCAAAAGTGTCCTTTGGTAGTGGCTTGGTGAAGATATTTGCAATTTGCTCCTTTGTGCTGACATATTCCAACACCACTTTCTTCTCTTGAGCTTCTTCTGTAAGATAATGATATTTGATAGATATGTGCTTTTTCTTAGAGTGCATAACAAGATTTTTTGAAATATTAATGGCACTAGTATTGTCATAGAATATAGTTACTGGCTTGGTAACTTTCTCATTTATACCTTCCAACAATTGTTTGATCCATGCAGTGTTGGTACAATTTAGTGCTACAGCAACATATTCAACTTCGACTGTTGATTGAGAAACACATCCTTGTTTCTTGCTAAGCCAACTCACACGTCTTTCTCCTAAAAAGAAAGCTCCTCCACTTGTGCTTTTCCTATCATCAATGTTGCCTACCCAATCAGCATCAGTATAAAATTTTAAATCAAAATCATTTCCTTTCTGATATACTAAGCCATAATCTTCAATGCCTTCTAAGTATCTGAAAATTCTTTTGATTGTCATCATGTGTGTTTCCTTAGGATCTGCATAAAATCTTGCAACAATACCTACTACATGTGCTATATCTAGTCTATTGTGAACAACATATTGTACCTTTCCAATCATGGATTGGTAAAGTGTCTCATCAATAGATGTAGATTCATCATTCTTTGATAATTTATAGTTGGTAGTCATAGGAGTACTTACCAGTTTTGAATCCTCCATTCCAAATTTCTTTAAGATTTCTTTTATGTACTTGGATTGAGTAATGAAAATCTCATTTTTCATTTGCAGTATATGTAAACCTATAAAATACTTTATCTCACTGATTAATGACATCTCAAATTCTTTGCTCATTTCATTTCCAAAGTTCTTGCATAAAAAGTAATTTCCACAAAATATAATATCATCAACAAATATGGCTGAGATCAGTATTCCATTTTCATCATTCTTCATGTACATGTTGCTGTTCTCACTTGTCCTTATAAAACCAATCTTAATCAAATAAGAGTGCAATCTCTCATACCATGCTCTAGGTGCTTGTTTCAAACCATATAAAGCTTTGTTCAATTTACATACCTGATCTTTATTATTGTCTTCAACAAATCCTTCAGGTTGTTCAATGAAAACTTCTTCTTCTAATATTCCATTAAAAAATGAAGATTTGACATCCATTTGATATACCTTAAAGTTCTTGAAAGAAGCATATGCCAACAATGTTCTTACTCCTTCAAGTCTAGCAATAGGTCCAAAAGTCTCACCATAATCAATTCCTTCTTCTTGGGCATAACCTTTGCAAACTAATCTTGCTTTATTTGGAATGACCTCCCCTTTTTCATTTACCTTGTTTCTGAAGATCCACTTTGTACAAATTACATTTTTGTCCTTCGGTCTTGGGATGAGTGTCCATGTGTCATTCTTCTTGATTTGATCAATCTCTTCTGTCATAGCATTTATCCAATCTTCACTGTTAAATGCCTCTTTCACTATTCTTGGTTCAAATTCAGATATCAAACATGTGTTCTGTCTTAGTTTGTTCCTTGTCATCACTAGATCATTCTTATCTCCTATAATCTGACTTGGTGCATGATGTCTTCTGACATACTTGGCTAATACAAGTTTGGTAGGCTCTGTATGATCTTCTTCATCACTCTATAACTGGATATTTTCTTCATTTTCTTCAACAGTTTTCTCAGTAGGACTTCTCGGTTGCACATAGACAAATCCATCATAGTCTTCTAGTTCTTTGGAATTTCCTTCATCATTTCTTTTTGCAAATTCATCAATTTTCACATTTGCACTTTCTACTATTTTGTTAGATGATTTGATCAGACATTTAAATTCTTTGCTTCTAGAAGAATATCCTAGAAATGTTCCTTCTTCACTTTTCTGATCAAACTTGCCATTTCTATCATCTTTATGAACATAGCATTTACTTCCAAAGATTTTAAAATAACTTAAATTAGGTTTCTTGCCATACCAGATTTCATAAGGTGTCTTCAAAGTACCTTTCTTCAATTGAACTCGGTTCAAGGTGTAAACAACTGTGCTTATTGCTTCTCTCCAAAATGTTTCTGGAACTTTCTTTTCAATCATCAGTGTTTTAGCACAAACCATAATAGATCTGTTTCTTCTTTCAGCTATTCCATTTTGTTGTGGAGTTCTCGGTGCAGAGACTTGTATTTTTATACCATGATCATTGCAAAATAGGTTGAACTCATTAGATGTGAACTCTCCTCCTCTATCTGATCTAAGAGATTTCAATCGTCTTCCTATTTCATTTTCAACTCTAGCCTTGTACCATTTAAACATTTGAAAAGCTTCTGATTTTTCTTTTAAAAACATTACTGACATCATCCTTGAATAATCATTCACAAATAATATGAAATATTTATCACCATAATAACTTTGAACTTTCATAGGACCACAAAGATTAGTGTGCACAAGATCTAAAATTCCCTTAGAAGTGTAGGACTTACTTGTAAAGCTTGACCTTGTCATCTTACCCATCTGGCATCCTCCGCACATAGCATTCTCAGATTTTTCAAGAATCGATAGACCTCTTACTCGGTGCTTCTTACTTATCTTGATCAGACTATCAAAATTAACATGACAAAACCTTTTATGCCATAACTAGGTATCATCAATCTTTGCATACAAACAGTTATTGTGAGTTGAATCAAGGTGAAATCTATTACCTTTTGTTTGTGTCCCAGTAGTAGCTAACTTTCCATTCTTGTCATGAACTTTGACAATTCCTTTCTGAAATTCTATTCGGTAACCTATGTTATTTAGTTGTGCTACACTCAACAAATTGTATTTCAAACCTTCAACCCAATAAACATCATTGCATCTTGCATTATCAAGAAGTGTTATGGATCCTTTACCTTTTACCAGACATGGTGCATCATTACCAAATCTAACATAGCCTCCATCATAATCTTCTAACATAACAAACTTGTGTTTATCTCCTGTCATATGATGTGAGCATCCACTATCTATAATCCAAGAATCATTAGTGTTTATGTGAGATATTAGGGTTTTTTCTTCATACCTTTCTTCATCTGATCCATCCTTGATAGCCATATAAACAACTTCCTCTATATCAGTCTCATCTGATTTATCATTGTTAGATTCCTCATCAGCTATTAAGCATGTCTTTCTATCTCTTCTTTTGAAGTCTCGGTGTCCTTTGTAATGGTTATCTTTATGTCTACCATCTTGATAATCTCTCTTTTTAGTAAAATATTTGTCAGGATAGTTAGAAGCCATATGTCCAATATTATCATAATTGAAACATTTTAAAGGTAGTTTTCCTTTATACTTACCTTTGCCTCTCGGTAACCTTTTGGCCAATAGTGCTTCAAACTCTTCTTGCTTTCTGATTTCTTCATATAGTTTGTGTACTTCTTCCATGTTCTTTCGAAATCTTTCACTTGCTCCACTGTGATCTCCTTCAGAGTACTTATACTTTCTTTCATTGTAATCATTAGATTCATTCAGATGAAAAGAACTAAATGTAGATTCAACTTTATTTATCGATGACCCACTATTATCAAAATTACTTAACTCAAATGCATGTAGCTTACCAATAGTAGCATCCAAAGAAACTAGCATATTAGGTACAGACCTCAATTCATTGATTGTAGAGACTTGGATTACATAGGCAGGTAGAAGGGTTCTTAACAACTTACTTGTTACATCCTTTTCTTCAATAGTTCCTCCTGCTCCTTTCATTTGATTTACAATCTCCTTTAGTCTTGTACTATACTAGGTTATGTTCTCACCTTCATTCATCCTCATAGATTCAAGTTGTCCTCTTAAACTATCTACTTTTGCTCTTTGAACATGTTCATCTCCTCCATATACAGATATGAGCTTAGTCCATATTGCCTTTGCATCAGTACATCCTTCTAGATCATTAAACTCTAAGTTGGTCAATGCAGATGTTATTTCAATCATTGCTTGAATATGTTCTTCCTTTTCCTTTATCTCTTCCATAGTCAATGGATAGGTGCTCGGTTCAACAAAATCATTCTCTAGATAGTATATAGCATATTCTCCAACTCCTGATAGATGTAGCTTCATCCTTTTCTGCCATGTAGAGAAACTTGATCTGTTCAACTTTGGTGCATCCCTCTTATACATCTTTGGATCTTTACCTCAAGTGCCTTTAAACTTTCCTTTCGGAGTCCAAAGCTCTGATACCAATTGATAGTTCTGATACTTAATATAAGTACAGATCCAATAGCCAACAAGATGAGAGGGGGGGTGAATCATACAAACTTAATCATCCATAAAAACATTAGATTCAACCTCGGTAACATATATATCAGTCATATAACCAAAAACTGTCAAACATGCAAACTCAAAAGCATATGAACAATATAAATCTCATAACACCAGATTTAACGTGGAAACCCAAATAGGGAAAAACCACTGTGGGATTTTAGTCCAACTAAGAAATATACTCTTCTAGAGTATGCTCGGTTAAAAGCAAATCCTGTTAAAGATTACAAACACATTGCTAGATTTGACCCAGTTAAGGGATTTCCCTCAGATCTGTTAGGATCTTCACTTTGTTAGAAGTGACCTTGTCAAAGGATTTCAAACACTCAATCAGAATGTCACCTTGCTAGAGGATTCACATATAAGACTGTTAAGTCCACTCAGTTAAGAGATTTTCTGTCACTTTCACAAAATAACAGTAATAAAAATCTATCTACAACTTCACATCTAAAATGCTAAAGCAAATTCCTATTTGTTCAATACAATCTAGACATAGAACTTATCTTGTCCCTCTGATGGGCATCTATACTCTATTATTCTAATAGGTCTTCAAGCTTTTGTGCTCAGTAATCACTATGTAGCATCCTTGTGCATACACTTGCCCGCATACATTGTTATCAACAGTTTCCTATTTATAAACAATCTTCTAACTGCTTAATCTTATTGATCACATTTCCCATGATCAATCATAGCCATCAGATCTTCAATCTTATCCAAGTTCAATGTATTCTTCGATCTGAAAATGTTTTACCCTGCCTTGGAACTTGCATATTTACCTTGGAACTTGTGTTAGGGTATTGTTTTTCAATTTGAGCTGTAGATCTTCCTGCCGATCTTTCTTTACCATAGATTCTTTAACAATCTTCATACGCGATTAACCAATCAGTTAATTCACTCTAGCTCATTATCTTCCTTCATTAAATATCACATATAAATATTTAATGCATTTTGTTATAGCTTGGTTGTAACTCAGTGAATACTAAACTTCACTCGATAGACATTCTGCCTTCATTAACCGATAGCGATAACCTTAGGGTTTACCGACTAGGTTCTTTGCCTGGTAACATAGAATAGTATTAACCTTTACATTTTACAACATATGTATAATGTTAAAACAATATAAAACATCATGATCTCATCATTGTCTGACTCGGTAGTAGTTGCCCATTGAATAACTTATCCCCTTATTCATCATATTCTTTCTTGTGTGTTTTACTGACTTGTTTATAATCTTAATATCATACTTCTCAAGATATGGCAACATCATATTGAATTAGAAAATCATTTTCTTGACATCAATGACAAAATAATAATATCAAGATAGTAAAACATCTTTAATCAGTTATGTCCATAATCATCAACAACCTTCTCAATATCCTTATTGAAATGTCAACAATCTTTCATTGTTTGTTATAATGTAATATTGCCAATAATAGGTGTGCTTACCAGTTTAGAGTTCTCCATCCCAAATTTCTTTAATAACTCCTTTAATTACTTGGATTGACTCAAGAATATACCTTTATGAGTCTGTGAAATCTGCAATCCTAAAAAGAATTTTATTTCTCCAATCATAGACATTTCAAATTCTTGCTGCATTTTAATAGAAAATTCTTTACATAATCCATCTTCTCCTCCAAAGATTATATCATGAACAAATACATCTATAACCAAGATGTCATCATTAGTCACTTTATAATATAAATTGCTTTCTGCATTACCTTTAGAAAAACCAATCTTCAAAAGATACTTATCCAATCTTGCATACCAAGCTCTTGGAGCTTGCTTCAATCCATACAAAGCTTTTCTTAACCTGCAAACCATATCTTTGTTATTTTTCAAAGAAAACCCATCAAGTTGTTCAATGTAAACTTCTTCTTCAAGATCTCCATTCAAAAATGCACATTTAATATCCATTTGATATACTTTGTAGTTCTTATGTGCTGCAAAAGCCAAAAATAATCTAACTGCCTCAATTCTAGATATCGGTGCAAAGGTTTCATTATAATCAATTCCTTCTTTCTAAAAATATCCCTCACACACTAGTCTTGCTTTATTTTTGATAACCTTACCATCTTCATTAAGTTGGTTTCTGAATACCCATTTGGTTCCAATTACATTTTTATCTTTAGGCCGGGGAACTAATGTCCAAGTGTTGTTTTTCTCAATTTGTTCCAATTCTTCTTCCATAGCTTTAATCCAATATTTATCTTCACATGCCTCATTAACAGTTGATGGTTTAATTTGAGAAATAAGACATACCTCTTCATTTGCCAATCTTCCTCTTGTCATAACTCCTTTTAACTTGTTTTCAATTATCTGATCTTTAGAATGATTCAGTCTTACATATCAGGGTGTCTTTGTTTGTTGTTGCTCTTCAGTTAGTGTGGAATTTTCAAATGATACCAGTGTAACTGGATCTTCATTCTGTATCGGTGGGTTCAGTGTAGGTTCATTTGTCAAAATTTATGTTGTCGGTTCAGAGTCTATATACCTTGAAGTTCCTTTGAATTGTTCATCAATCTTTACATTTGTACTTTCAACAATTTTTTTTAATCTTTTGTTAAAACATCTATATGCCCTGCTTTTAGATGAATAAGAAAGAAATATTCCTTCATCACTTCTAGGATCAAATTTGCCAATATACTCATCTCTTCTGATATAACATTTACTTCCAAAAATTCTGAAATATTTAAGAGTAGAAGTAATACCAAACCATAGTTCATGAGGGGTCTTACCGGTTTCACCTTTGATGTGAACTTCATTGAATGTATAGACCATTGTACTGACTACCTCTTTCCAATATACATGTGGTAGGTTTGCTTCTGATAACATACTTCTTGCTACATCCAAGATAGTTCTATTTTTCCTTTCAACAACTCCTTTCTGCTATGGTGTCCGAGGTGTTGATAGTTGTCTTTTGATTCCATTTACTTCACAGAATGTATTAAATTCCTTAGATGTAAATTCTGTTAGGGTTCCCATAGATATTGAGAGGGGGGGGTGAATCAGTATTTGACTGGTAATGAAATTTTCTTAAGACAGAACATGCAGAACATAAAGTAACAGTATACCGGTATGCAAGAATTAATGTAATTAATAGAATCAAAAGCATCCACATGAAAAGAACACCATAACACAAGATGTTTAACAAGGAAACTTGGTGTGGGAAAAACCTCGGTGGGATTTGTGACCCACAATATTCACTTACTAGCCAATAAGAGAATATTACTTACAATAGGGGCCTGCACATGCAGGAAGGCCAACTGCCTAGAGCACACTACTCAGTAAGAAGTCACATTGACTTACAATGAGGATTAAGTTAATCCAATATTCTGTACTGCTTTACAATAGTATCTTCAATGCCAGATTCAGTACCGATTCTTGCTCTGTTCTTTACATATACCCTTGACCTATAATTCGCACATTAGGTCTACCTAATAATTTTCTTTATGCTGCCTATCTATATCTTACAAATGTCTACAATGATCTCTTTTATATACAAGAGTCATTTTACAATTTGCCAAGTCGGCTAACAATAATAAACAAAATATTACATTTCAAAAATCCTATTGGCCTCTGTGCCGATATACATCTTTTCTTCTGTGTCGGTGCCGGTGCCGGTGTAGAGTGATCTTGTTGATGTCAGTGCACTGTCTTGCTTGAATAATGCTTTATCGGTAGAATGTCTTGCCAGTGTCATAGGATTGCAAGGTTGCCATCAATGACAAAACCTTCAATCACACACAATGTCTCATTGGAGTGTCCATATGCCAACAATCTCCCCCTTTGGCATTGATGGCAACACTCATGAGAAATTTCAAAAAGATATCCAAATTTTACCAAAAAAATGAGTGACTCCCTCTGAGCATATGATCCCTGTGTTTTTTAATTTTCTCATCCTACTACTCCCCCTTTGGTATCAATGACAAATGTTAGTAGAGTTTGTAGTTGTACCAGTCCATAACCTCAACCTTGTAGTTGGGTAGTTATTATCTGAAGAAGATCGCCCAAAATTAAGTTTATACTATCCATAAACTTTTTGCTATCTTTTATTGTGGTTTCAGTTCTCTTCACAGTGCCAGTGAGATGTTGCAATTGCTCTGTCAGTGTTTTACTTCCCTGTGTTAATGCCTCTGAGATTTCCTTCCATAGAGATGCTAGATAATCCAATCTTGGACTTAGTTTGGATCTCAAGTACTTTGCCTTATTTATTATTGTCTCTTTCTCTTTCTCCTGTTTAAGTAATTCTATCTCAAAATTTGCTAACTTATCTTCAAAAATAGATAATGAGTCTAGTGAGTTGACAAAATTTGTCTGCAAGCTTGTTTATCTCTTCCTGTGCCTTGTTTATCTTTTTGTCTACTTCTATAGTCAGGAAGTTTGTTTTACATGTATCTTTGTACAGGTTTTTGTACTCTTTTAACAAACTACATAGTTCTGGTAGAAGTGTGTCAAAATCTCTATTACACTTCTTAATTCCTTCCTCAAAGAATTTTTATTTCTCCTTTTCTACAATTTCCTTTACAGATTCTACCTTAATTTGCTTAAAATTTCTAGAAATGTATTTACATAGTGTATCCAACTGTCCTAAAGAATCTTTATTGTCTATATTACAATTAGGAGCTATTGATTTCAAAAATGGGATTGAATCATCTATTGCTTTGTAAGCTTGTGAGCTATAGTTAGTTATTTTCTTGATGGATTCAAGTAATACCTCAGTCACATTTGATGGTGACCCAACAAACTAAGTACCAGTGGAAGTGACCATGCTTGTATTGACCTTTGGTAGGTTTGTTTGTGTCTGCATTTCTTTAAGCACTGGTTTTTCTACTTCATTTCTTACCGGTGGCATCTGTTATGGAGCCTTTAGCTCTGTCGGTTTCTCTATTTGTGTTTTAGATTGCATCTTCTTCCCTATATCCACTATCAATTGCTCTGTATTTCTTATTATCGGAGGCTCTTTGGCTATATTTGATTTATCTGTTGTATCTTTATCTACCACTATGTTGATCTTCTAAGTATCAACATTCACAGTATATAGGACTTTAGGATTAGTATTGCCATCCTCTATATCCATGCTCTCAGTTGCCAATTGATCTTCAGTAATTGTTGATTTTATCGGTGGAGTATTTAAAGGAGGTGGGGGTAAGTTGTCTCTAACCTTGATATTTGGTGGTCCACCAACTTTACCTTTCCCCTTGTCTCTATCTTTCTAATAAACTTTTATAGGTTTGGGGTTCCTGAACTCTTCTTGTTTTTCTTTCTCAACCAAGAATATATCCCATCCATCTTTTGTTTCCTCTGTCACTTCATTAACTCTTGCTACCATTAGTGAAATCTGCCGGT
This sequence comes from Cryptomeria japonica, assembly GCF_030272615.1. Lineage (NCBI taxonomy): Eukaryota > Viridiplantae > Streptophyta > Pinopsida > Cupressales > Cupressaceae > Cryptomeria > Cryptomeria japonica. Next base: position 645,911,085 of record NC_081413.1, read on the forward strand.
GTGCAGTAGAGAATACTGACCGGTTTGCTTGAGCAATTAGGTCATCGATTTCTTTAGGTGAGTTTACTGGATATACAACAAGTAATTTCTCAATTTTTATTTTCTTATCCAATTCTATCACTACCTATCTTCTTGCCTCTAGTCTTTGAAACAATTCATCTGGAATTTCATTGACTACTTCCATCAAAAACTTCTTGTACATATCCATATGTAATATAACACTATTTTCTACTTCTTTTTTCTCATCAGCTGTTAAAGTGTCATATATTTTCCCTATGTTCTTCAATTTACCTTCCTCTATGATCTCATTTAACAAAATTTCTAGAGGTGCCAAGTCAGTTGTTGTCTTTTTCTTTTTCTTAGGGGTCAACTTCTTTTTAGGTGTGACCTTTCTAATCGGAGATCTCATAGCTTGTTGCTTCTACCTTGTCCTTCTAGGTGAAGGAGTGGTTGCCGATGAGGGATTTCTTTTCCTAACAACTCTTTTAAAAGTTGCTGGTATATCTCCTTCTAAGGAAGTACCTACCGGTGATAGATGAGCTTTAGGTTGTGGGTCTGCCAACTCATCTTCAATTATGCTTGTTTTTTTTAATATATCTTCCTTTATGGCTTTTGCTTGTCTAGATCCTTTTCTGACAAATGCCTCAACCTTTTTCACTCTTTTCTTTGACTAAATTTGGCTTTCTATGGTTTTAGCACTACCAAATATTTCTTCTTTAGGTTCATTGGGGGCTTCTAGAAGTGCTTTGGCATAAGTTTCCACTATGTGGTCATCTGTTTCATAGCCCATTTCTATTACCCAAATTGTCCTAGGGATGACTGCTTCCATCTAGATCTCATCCTTTTTATTACAAAACATATATCATCCTTGTATTTGTTGACAATTTCCTGTGATAGTCTAATTCTTTTGTTCATTCTGACCTTTAGTGCTTGAAAATACTCATTGATATTCTTTTCCTTGTTTTCACCCATGTTGTTAAATAAGCCTGATAATTGTTTTCCTATCGGTATGTTAAATCCAAGATTCTTGTTTCCTATACCAGGAACCTGTTTAGTTATATGCAGCATTAAGCATACAAGTAAATTTCCAAATCTAAAAGTTCCTTTCTTATCCTTCTTGATTTTGCCTAAGTTATCAATCAAGTCATCTTTTAACCATTCACATACATCAATTTTCACATTTTCTTTTACCATATCATGAGCACTCTTAATGCATAAACTGAAAACTGAGTTAAGTCTGTTTGCATGAGTTGCTTTGTACCCTAAAATCATGCTAACAAATCTAACATTTATATCAGTCACATCATTAACCCTTAGAGACCTTCTGTCTGATGTTGCACCAGTTAAGTTCATTACTAGGTCATTGGAGACCTTCTTAGTCTTGTCAGGTCTATTACCAATGGAAGGTAACCCTGTTACTGCTTTCACAGCTTCCTTTGTAATTTTGTGAACTGAATCAAGCCAAAAGAATGAACCATGTACCCTTCTTAAAACTATCCTAATCACTTCCTTGGGAAATTCAGGAATGCAGAGGATTTCAGTGAATCCTAGGGTTTCAACAACTTTATATTCAGGTTTTAAATTTATAAAATTGTCACATATAACAATCTTATACATGTTTTTAATTTCTTCATCTTCTAATTCCTCTATGTTGCAATGGATATATATTCTAGGATCTTCTACATAAACAACTCCTTTTGGAATTTGGGAAAAAGCACCTATATTGTCATCTTTCTTAGCTACCTCGGGAACTAGTTGAAATATGGGCCTAGGGCATTTTATAACCTCAACTACTATAGGGTTTGCTATGAATTCAGGTGTAGAGGAGGATGTCATGATGATAAATACCTTTTTCTACCTTTTGATGGATTGATTGCTGAAATGCTTTGCCTCTTTGCTTGAAATGCCTTAGCTCTAGAGATTTCATGCTCTTCGAATGTTTGAATGCTCGGTGAAGTGAAATGGAGCCAAAACCTTATTTTATAAAGGCTTTTCCACTACCTACCACATTAATTGCTTGCCGATAATGTATTAGCTTAACTTTATTTGTCGGTAATGAGTGATTTTGAACTTCTTTTCTCTAACTGAGGGAATAATAGCACATGTGTCATTAGATTGCCAAACCCTCAAGGTAATTTTCTTCAATTAGATGAAGAACTTCCTACTGGTGGAGCATTGCTCTATCCTGCCAGTGGAGCATTTGTTGGTTCTACCAGTGGAGGAGTATCCCCAATATTTAGATCAACTTTTCTAATCCAATGCTTTGAGAATTCTTGCTTAACCTCTTCAACCTTTTCTTTACCTTTCAAGCTAGTACTTTTGTTGTCTACCGGTGTACCTTTATTTCTACAAAATTTAGCAATATGACCAATCTTGTTACATGCATAACAAGCTACATTATTTTCTGAATAACTTTCCCATAACCTATGCTGGTTTGTGTTCTACATTGATTTGATAAACGTCCAAATCTTCCACAAACATAACATCTTACATTCATTCTGCATTTTTTAGAGTTATGACCAATTTTGTTGCATTTGGAGAATTGACCGGTGGGAGGATTGATATTCTGATAATTCCTAGATCTACATTCATTTGCCCTATGACCATATTTATTACAGTTAAAGCATTTTCCATTGAATTTGTAAGTATTAGGAGGTCTTACCGGTTTGCTATGATCTTGAGTATTTGCAGTACCAGAGCTTTCTCCAACTTCAAATCCAATTCCAGAAGTGTCACCTTTGGGTTTTTGATTCTTCAATAAGGTACCAAGTTCTTCTGAGCTTTTCTTGAATTTTTCTTTGTGTTGATTTGCAGTTTCCAATTCCCTTTCTAAGATTTATTTTTGTCTCATTAGTTCATTCGAGTCATTCTGAGTATACATCAGATCTATCTTCAACATGTCATTTTCATAGCTAAGTCTCGTGTTCTCATTTGCTACATCACTTAGTCTTCTGGTCAATTCTTCTTCATTCTTCTTTCTATCCTCAATCTCTTTGCAAAATCTCATAGTCATATCCTGCATTTCATTTTTTGTTGTCATAATCTCTTATTTCAATTTCCTTATCATATCATTAAGTGATTCCTTTTCATCATTCTCATTTTGCAATTTTTCACAAAGTTCTCTTCTCTTATTTCTTGTAACAGTAAGATTTTCTTGAAGTGCCTGAATGATATCCTGAGCCGCTTTTAAATCATCTTCTAATTTGATATTTTTCAACTTCTCTGCATCATAGTCAGTAAGAGCTCCTTCAAGTTGCTTCATCAAATTTTCCATTTTTACCGGTGTCAAGATCTTCCTCAAGCTATTAGGCTTCTGAAAATAGAGGACTAGGCTCTGATACCAATTGTTTGGGTTCCCATAGATACTAAGAGCAAGGGGTGAATCAGTATCTAACCGGTAATGAAATTTTCTTAAGACAAAACATGCAGAACATAAAGTAACAATATACCGGTATGCAAGAATTAATGTAATTAATAGAATCAAAAGCATCCACATGAAAAGAACACCATAACACAAGATGTTTAATGAGGAAACCCAGTGAGGGAAAAACCTCAGTCTACCGATGTACTTTTACTTCTACAAAATTTAGCAATATGCCCAATTTTGTTACATGCATAAGAAGTTACATTATTTTTCTGAATAGCTTTCCCATAAACTATGCTGATTTGTGTTCTGCATTGATTAGATAAATGTCCAAATCTTCCACAAACATAACATCTCACATTCATTCTACAGTTTTCAGAGTTATGACCAACTTTGTTGCATTTGGAACATTGACTAGTGGGTGTATTGATATTCTGATAATTCCTAGATCTACATTCATTTTCCCTGTGACCATACTTATTACAGTTAAAGCATTTTCCATTGAATTTATAAACATTAGGTGGTCTTACTAGTTTGCTGTGATCCTGAGTATTTGTAGTACCAGAGGTTTCTCCAAGTTCAAAGCCAATTCCAGAGGTGTCACCTTTAGGTTTTTGACTCTTCAATAAGATACCAAGTTCTTCTGAGCTTTTCTTGAATTTTTCTTTATATTGATTTGCAATTTCCAATTCCCTTTCCAAGATTTCTTTTTGTCTCATTAGTTCATTTGAGTCATTCTGAGTATGCATCAGATCTGTCTTCAACATGTCATTTTCATAGCTAAGTCTTGTGCTCTCATTTGTTGCATCACTTAGTCTTCTAGTCAATTCTTCTTCATTCTTCTTTCTATCCTCAATCTCTTTGCAAAATCTCATAGTCATATCCTGCATTTCATTTTTTGTTGTCATGATCTCTTGTTTCAGCTTTCTTTTCATATCATTAAGAGATTCCTTTTCATCATTCTCATTTTGCAATTTTTCACAAAGTTCTCTTCTCTTATTTCTTGTAACAGTAAGATTTTCTTGAAGTGCCTGAATGATATCTTGAGCTACTCTTAAATCATCTTCTAATTTGATATTTTTCAACTTATCTATATCATAGTCAGTAAGAGCTCCTTCAAGTTGCTTCATCATATTTTCCATCTTTACTGGTGTTAAGATCTTCCTCAAGCTGTTAGGCTTTTGAAAATAGAGGACCAGGCTCTGATACCAATTGTTAGGATTCCCACAAATACTGAGAGGGGGGGGTGAATCAGTATCTGACTGGTGATAAGAATTTTCCAAGTTAAAACATGCAGAACATAAAATAGCAGTATACCGGTATACAAGAATTAATGCAATAAATAGAATCAGAAACATCCACATGAAAAGAACACCATAACACAAGATGTTTAATGAGGAAACCCGGTGTGGGAAAAACCTCAATGGGATTTGTGACCCACAATATTCACTTACTGGCCAATAAGAGAATATTACTTACAATAGGGGCCTGCACATGTAGGAAGGCCAACTGCCTAGAGCACACTACTAAGTAAAAAGTCACATTGACTTACAATGAGGATTAAGTTAATTTAATATTTTGTACTACTTTACAATATCATCCTCAATGCTAGATTCAGTACCGGTTCTTGCTCTGTTCTTTACATATACTCTTGACGTATAATTCACACATTAGGTCTGCCTAATAAATTTCTTTATGCTGCCTATCTATATCTTACAAATGTCTACAATGATCTCTTTTATATACAAGAGTCATTTTACAATTTGCCAAGTCGACTTACAATAATAAACAAAATATTACATATCAAAAATCTTGTCGGCCTCTTTGCTAGTATACATCTTTTCTTTTGTGCTAGTGCCGGTGCCGGTGTAGAGTGATCTTGCTGATGCTGGTGCACTATCTTGCTTGAATAATGCTTTACCAGTAGAATGTCTTGCCGGTGCTGTAGGATTGCAAGGTTGCCATCAATGACAAAACCTTCAATCACACACAATGTCTCATTGGAGTGTCCATATGCCAAGGTGTCTGAGGTGCTGATAGCTATCTTATGATTCCATTTACTTCATAGAATGTATTAAATTCTTTAGATGTAAATTCTCCTCCTTAATCTGATCTTAGACATTTGATTTTCTTACCGGTTTCATTTTCTACCATTTCTTTGAACAGTTTGAACTTTCCAAGTGCTTCTGATTTTTCTCTGAGAAAAGTAACCCAACACATTCTAGAATAGTCATCAATGATTAGCATGAAATATCTATCACCTTGTAAGCTTTTAGTTCTAGCTGGACCACATAAATCGGTATGAATTAAATCAAGAGCATTATTGGATTTTTCTGGAATACTTTTGAAACTAGCTCTAACTTGTTTTCCAAATTGACATTCCTTACATACTGTATTGTGAGGTTTGACAATTTTAGGTAAATCTCTAACTGCCTTAATAGTGTTGATTTTCACCATGGAATCAAAGTTTACATGATAGAGTCTCTTATGCTATAGCCAACTTTCATCAATATGTGCAATTAAGCATGTCTTTTCACTATTATTCAAATGAAAGATATTACCTCTAGTCTGATTATCGGTTGCAATTTCCAAACCAGTTCTATTCATGATTTTGCATTTTCCATTTTTGAATTGTAACTAAAATCCTTTCTCAACTAATTGACCAACACTCAAAAGATTATGCTTTAATCCTTCAACATAGTAAACATTGTCAATATTATGCTTACCATCAAGAGGTATTGTACCCTTACCTTTGATCAAACAAGCTTTGTCATCTCTAAATCTCACTAAGCCTCCATTGTATTCTTGAAAGTTCAAGAATTTACCTTTGTCTCTTTTCATATGATGTGAGCATCCTAAATCAATGATCCACTCATCGTTTACTTCAACTTTAGCTGCCAAGGCCTATTCTACCAATTGAGCAATAGGTGCTGGTTGATCTTCTGTTATAGCAACAAAAACCCATCCATTGTCTGTCAGATCCTCATCAAAATCATTAGTCACTCCTTCATCAACAATGTAACAAGATTTGTATTTATTCTTTTTAAATATGTATCTCTGATATTTAGGGTTAGGCTTGTATGTTCTTCTAGCTTCTTCTCTTAGTCTAGCATGTCTATCAGGGCATCTTGAAGCCATATGACCAATCTTATTGCAGTTAAAACATTTAAAGGGTGCTTTACCTTCATACTTACTTCCAACTGGACCTTTAGGCATTTTCCTTGCAAATAGTGCTTCAAGTTCTTCAAGTTCTCTTGCATAAAAGGCTTTCCAATCTGATTTATCAAATGATTGTGTAGATGATGTTGATGCTTTAAAGGCTAAATTTATCTTTATAGTAGCAATAGGACCAAATTCTTCAATTTCAAAAGATGAAAGTTTTCTAATCAATGTATCCCTACTTACTGATGTATTAGGCATTGTTCTTAACTCATTTATACCGGTAACCTTCATTTTATATGCCGGTGGAAATCCTCTTAAAACTTTTGAAACAATTTCATCCTCACTTAAGGTTTCTCCACAACATTTAATACCCAAAACAATCTCATTTACTCTTTCCATAAAAGAAGAAATCCTTTCATCTTCTTCCATTTTCAGATGTTTATACTTGACCCAAAAGCTTTCAAGTTTTGCAATTTTGACTATGGAATCTCTTTCATTCAGTGTTTCCAAATGATCCCAAATAGCTTTAGTAGTAGACCTATCTGATAGTCCCATGATTTGTTGATCTAATAATGCACTCAAAAGTGCTTCTCTTTCTTTGCAATCATTTTCCTCATCTTTACTCAAGTTGGGTGGATTGGGCTAACTTTGAGTAGGAGCAGTATAACCATTCTTTGTAACATCCCAAATGTCCTTTCCAATGCAATTTAAATGTGTCTCCATTATGATCTTCCATATGCCATAGTTGGTTCCATCAAGTTTATGACTCTCCTTCCTGAAATAGTTAGCAGACATTGGATCTACTCAAGCTGTTAAACTTCTGCAAAAGAGGACTAAACTCTGATACCCATTGTTAGGTCTCGGAGACAACTAAGAGGGGCGGGGTGAATTAGTTGTCTAATAAATTCAAACCAAAAACAACTTAACCAATTTAATGCTTAATACCGGTAAACCAATCTAATATGTCGGTAGACAGTTTTAATAGTTAATTGTAATACCAGTAAGGATTAATGCATGAAACAAAAAGACAAAGTCATCCACAACACATAACACCAATATTTGTACATGGAAACCCTGTAAGGGGAAAAACCATGGTGGGAAACCTTGCCCACAATTAGATGATACTACTACAGATAGTAAGTGTATACAAATGGGGTCTACACATGCAGAAAAGTCAAGTGCCTAGAGCTCACTACTCAATCACAAAATGGGAGTCACACTGACTACAATTGGATGGTTAAATCAAATAAGAATGTACTGCTCAAAATAACATCTTCATATGCTAGATTCAGTATCGATGTAGCTCTGATTGTCTTCACAAAAACCCTCCTTCAATCTTCAAATGATGTCTGCATGCATAGCTCTATTTATTCTTGCATATACCTTTAGATAATCCTTTTTTGCATTCCTTACATTATCTTACAAATAAGATCTTACATTTGTACCATAACCTAGGACCAATTTTAGTAGGTTGGCTCTACAAGATATATTACAATAAAATCATTTTATAATAAAAACAATATTTGATGCAATAACCAATTCAACATGTCGGCTCAATGCATTTACAACAATAATAAGTCATCTCCATAGCATGCCATGTTGATCTGGAAAAGATAAACCTATCGGTGTAACCTGGACTTTTTTTTCTGGTAATAGCAAATATGCAAATGCTAATGTACCAATAAACCAAACTCCAAGATAAAGTGTCCACATGTTGTCTTCAACATAACCAAGTGTTTTCCATATCATTCCAAGTGTTGATGATCATTATATCTTGCTGGTGTACCAGATACTGGGGACTGTGCATGAGTCACTTGTTTGCTGGTGAATGTTGTTGATTCTCCAAAGTGCCAGAGTTGATAATTATTTAGTAGGTGTTGACATCAATGACAAAACCATACCAAAATACTAACAATATCCATAGAAGTAGAGTTATCAGAGTGAATGACAATGGTTCATTAAAATCTACCTTTATATCCTTCAACATTTGATTCATCTATAGAACTTGTGTACAGTCGGTAGGGGCATCAAAATACTCAACTTCAGTAGTAGATAAAGGGGTGCATGACTATTTTTTGCTGATCCATGAAACAAGTTTCTTTCCAAGAAAAAAAGCTCCATCGGATGTGCTCTTCCAATCATCAACATCTCCATCCCAATCTGCATCTGTATATGCACATAATGTAAAGTCATCATTTCTAGGATATCACAAACCATATTCAGTTGTTCCCTGCAAATACCTGAAAAATCCTTTTCATAGAACTCTTGTGATTTTGTCTAGGATCACTCTGATACTTTGATACAATACAAACTACATTCATTATAGCCGGAGTAGTCTGAGTCAGATATAACAAACCTCCATTTATAGACTTGTACCTTGTAGGATTTATCAGTGTTGATGCATCATTCTTTGTCAATTTCTCACTTGTAACCATCATAGTACTAACCGGTTTAGAATTTTCCATACCAAATTTCTTCAGCAACTTTCTAGCATACTTAGTTTGACAGATGAAAATACCTTTATTAATTTGAGTAATTTGCAAACCTAAGAAAAATTTCATCTCCCCAATCATAGACATCTCAAATTCATTGTTCATATTGTAAGAGAATTCCATACACAACTTATCTCCACCTCAACAAATGGTATCATCAACAAAGACTTCAGTAATAAATATGTCATCAACAATGATCTTATAATATAAATTACTATTAGAAATTCCCTTTAGTAAAATCAAGCTTCAAAAGATATTTATCCAATCTTGCATACCAAGCTCTAGGATCTTGTTTCAATCCATATAAAGCTTTCTTTAACCTTCAAACCATGTTTTTGTCATCTAAAAGTGAAAATCCATCAGGTTGCTCAATATAAACTTCCTCTTCAAGATCTCCATTCAGAAATGCACACTTAACATCCATCTGATAAACGTTGTAGTTCTTATTTGCATCATAAGCAAGAAATAATCTCACAGCTTCAATCCTAGATACCAGTGCAAAGGTTTCATCATAATCAATTCCTTCCTTTTGAGAATATCCTTTACAAACCAATCTATCTTTTTTCTTCACAACTTGTCCATTCTCATTCAATTTATTCCTAAAAACCCATTTAGTTCCAATAACATTCTCATTTTTAGTTAGGGAAACTAAAGTCCATGTGTTATTCTTTTCTATCTGATCTAATTCTTCTTCCATAGCTTTCATTCAACATTCACTTTACAAGCTTCAATCATTGATGCCAGTTCAACTTGTGAAATAAAACATACCTCATCAACTGCCAACCTTCTTCTTGTCATTACTCCTTTCTTTTTGTTTCCAATGATCTGATCTTCTAAATGATTCAACCTTACATACCTAGGAGTCTTCTGATTTTGTGTTTTATTTTGCCTTGATCTTCAGTTACTATTGAATTTTCTTATATTGCTGGAGTAACTAGTTCAACATTCTATTTTAGTGTAGATGCTATCAATTTAGTTATGATCATTTCCACTATCAGTTCTCTCTCATATGTTCTGATTTGAGCTCTGTTTAGCTCATCCACCTTGATATTTGTGCTCTCCACAATTCTCTGTAATCTTTTGTTATAACCTCTATATGCTTTTCTTTCATTAGAATAACCAAGAAGTATTCCTTCATCACATCTAGGATCAAAATTTCCAATGGAATCATCTCTTTTGTTATAGCATTTACTACCAAAGATTCTAAAATACTTAACCGGTATGACCAAACCATAACTCATAAGGTGTCTTACCGGTATCTCCTTTGATATGAACTCTATTAAATGTGTATACCTCTGTGCTTACAACTTCTCTCCAATAGACATGAGGTAGATTAGCTTCCACCATCATAGTTCTAGCTGCATCCAAGATAGTTCTATTCTTCCTTTCCACAACTCCATTCTACTGAGGTGTCTGGTGTGCAGACAATTGTCTCCTTATCCCATTCTTCTCATGATAGTAGTTAAATTCACCAGATGTGAATTCTCCACCTTGATCTCACCTTAAGCATTTAATCTTCAATCTTGTCTTTGTCTCAACTTTGTCTTTAAAGATTTTAAAATTTTCAAATGCTTTAGACTTCTCCCTTAGAAAAGTAACCCACATCATTCTTGAATAGTCATCAATGATTAGCATAAAATATATATCACCCTGAAATTTTTTGCTTCTAGCAGGAGCACACAAATCAGTATGAATAAAATTAAGAACATCATTAGATTTGTCTTTTATACTCTTAAAAGAAGTTCTGACTTCCTTTCCCATTTGGCATTACTTACATACCGTATTATAGGGCTTTACAATCTTAGGTATATCTCTAACTGCCTTAGTAGAACTAATTTTCACAATGCAATCAAAATTCATATGACACAACCTCTTATGCCATAGCCAACTCTCATCAATTTTTGCAATCAAACATGTCTTCTCATCGGAGTTCAAATGAAATATATTACCTTTAGTCTATGTACCGGTTGCAATCTCCAATCCAAATCTATTGATAATCTTGCATTTTCCATCCTTCAACTATAACTGAATTCCCTTATCCACCAACTATCCTACACTCAAAAGATTATTCCTTAAACCTTCAACATAATAAACATTATCAATGTTATGCTTACCATCCAATGATATTGTTCCTCTTCCCTTGATCATGCATGCTTTGTCATCTCCAAATCTAACCAAACCACCATCAAATTATTGCATAGATAAGAACTTCTTCAGTCATATGATGTGAACATCCACTGTCAATAGCCCATTCATCCTTGTCCTCAATTTTAGCAAAAAGGGCCTTCTCTTCAGGTATCAGATCATCTTCCTTGATAGCCAAAAATATCGATTCCTTTCCATTGCCAGATCCACTTGCTAAATCTTGTTTCAATTCATCATCAAAATCAGTCACACCTGTTACTACTTATCAAGTTGCCATTAGTTTTATGTTCAAAGTTATTCTATATACTCTAGTTGGTTATAGAAGAAAGTAAGTCTCAAAACATAGTATACACTGAGTTGTCTATAGAGTATCATTTCATGTCTACCGAGCAGCAAAGATGACACACCGAGTGAAACGTGTTACTAGATTCATTGAACTTGGACATGCATATGAAAACGTGTTACAAGATTGAGGCACATCTAACCATTATCACATGGGAAATTGCACTTAAAGATTGTGTATGATTTTGATGTCATCTAAACAATGAAATAATTTGCATGGTTATTCGTTCGATAAATCATATTTGTAAGATCTAAGCAATGAATGGATCACCATCATAAGAGATCTATTTATACAACATGAGTTAAGAATTAAAGGTGTGTACATGAGTGTAAGAAGACTATTACAAAGACACAAAGGTCATTGAGAAGGTTTTCAGAGAACAGTTGAAGAACAGAATAAATAGAAGGGTTTATCGAGTTACTATATGGGTTACTGAGGTATGCTATAAGCAAGGTAACTTATTCTAAGCACATAGAATCTGCTATAATATTCTAGATGTAAAGTTGTAGATATTTGTAATGATTTTATTGTAATATTTTGAAGTTGTAAGAGAAACCTTTAACAGGGTAAAAGACTCTAATCAAGTCTATAAATTGTAAAGCCTCTAACTAGGTGCAGCATTTAGATGAAGTGTTGTAAAATCCTTTAGCAAGGTAGATCTAACAGATCTAGATACTCCTAATAGGGTAAGCTATCAGAAATAGCTAAACATGTAGCTCTAATCGAGCACTCTTTATTATTGCAGTAGTGAAGTTGTGGGTGCCATCCCCACCGCAGTTTCTGCATAACCAGAATATATGTGTTATGGAGTGAATCATGTATGATTGTTATCTATTTATTTTAGCTTTATATTATGTTACTGCACTTTTCAGTTTATGCATAATAGTAAAGTTATTGTTGAAGAAAAGTTTTGGAGTACTGATTCACCCCTCCCCTCTCAGTACATTAGCTTTCCATATTGGGCCTAACAACACCTTCCTCATCAACAAAGTAGCATGATTTGTCTTTGTTTCTCCTGTAGTTATGCTTGTTCTAATAATCATGGTTAGGCCTAAAATATCTCTCTCTTTCTTCAAATATTGAATTCCATTCAGGACATCTAGATGCAAAATGACCTATCTTATTATATGCAAAGTATTTAAAAGGTGATTTTCCTTCATACTTACTCCTTGTCGGTCCTTTAGGTACTCTTCTAGCAAATAAGGCTTCAACTTTCTCAAACTCTTCATCTTCTTTCTTCATATCCTCTAGTTCCTTCGCATATAAAGTTTTCCAATCACTCTTGTACATAGATAATGTAGATTCATGAAAAACAAGTTCAAATTTTATAGCTCTAAAAGGTCTGAATTCCTCAAGCTCAAAAGTAGATAATTTCCCAACCAAGATATCCCTATTAACAAAGGTTCTTTCCATAGTTCTCAATTCATTAATTGTAGTAGCCTTCATCTTATAAGCTGGTGGCAAAGCTCTCAGCACTTTAGAAACTATTTCATCTTCACTCAGAGATCCACCACAACATTGAATTCCCAAAACAATCTCATTAACTCTCTCCATAAAAGTAGTAATCCTTTCATCTTCTTCCATCTTCAAGTTCTCATACCTCACCCGGTTACCATTAATTTTAGCAATTTTAACAGTAGGGTCACCTTCATTTAGAGTCTCCAATTTGTCCCATATAGCCTTTGCAATTGATTTGTCAGTTAGTCCCATTTTTTGTTGATTAGAAAATGCACACAAAAGGGCTTTTCTATCTCTACAATCATTCTCAAGCTCCTTATCCAGACCTGTCGGAGGAGGATTGCCAAATGTCAGATTAAAAGATGTTACACCTTTCCCAGTGATCTCCCAAATTTCCTTTCCAAGACATCTCAGTTGAGTCCACATCTGAATCTTCCATACTTTATAATTTTTTCCATCAAGCCTAAGAATTTCTCTTCGGAAAATAGTTTTGATGAACTTGAACTGCTAGATGCCATAGGATATTCCTCAAGTGGTTAAGCTTTTTTAGATAGGATTATAAAACTTTAAACATTCAAATCCTTATTACCAGAACACATAAAGTCAATGCTGGTATCCATAAACCAAATATCATAATGACTGATAGAGAAATTAAACATAAGCATAAATCACAGAATAGTTACCATCCATCCAAAACACATGACACCAAGATTTGTATGTGAAAAACCTAGTAAAAGGAAAAACCATGATGGGAAGCCTACCAACAATCAGATAATACTTTTGTAGTAAGTATGTGATTACAATATGAGGGGCCTACACATGCAGGAAGGCCAACAACCTAGAGTGCACTTCTCATCACAAAAGGAGCCTCACTAACTACAAAATAAATCTAGACTACAATCTGGAAAGAAGAGTGAATTGTAAAGATAACATCTCCTATGCCTGAGAATAGTTCCAATTAAGCTCTATACAGGAGGTCTTAAACCTCTCTTACCAACCCAATTCGATCACCTATGATTGACCAAACCCTCTATATATGATTACAACATAATTCACACATAGATAATCCTATATCACATTACCATTCTCTTATACCCATATATCCATAACTATGAATACAAAGAGATCTTACATCATATATATACCAACCCAAGACCTAAACAATTAGGTCAGCCACATAAAAGATAATACAATAAGTTCATAACATAAACCCACAATCCAATGATCAACCAAGTTGGCTTAGGCTGAAAACAATGTAAACCAATCATTAAATCTCGTCGGTAATGCATTAGGAACATCCTCCAACATGTTACATAAACTGGTCCATAACCTAGATAACATCAAACCCAAAATAGGTTGACATAAACCAAATCCAACACCACCGATCAACAACAATACAGACATGATAACCAACAACATCTTGCAAACCATCTAGAAGCCACACCAACATTACTTATCACATGCATCAAAAGATCATCAACAAAGCTCCACTAGTAAAACCTTTACCGGTGACCAAAAATCTTACTAGAACAAATGATAGCTCCCGTGTCATCAAATCACAAACCAATTGATCATGATACACATCTGAATAACATGAATGAAAGATCCAAATTAGTTCCATAAAACAAAGCATACCAGATCAATATCATAAACCAACCAAAACAACTGGTGTTTCCATCAATGACAAAACATCAATGCAACACATAATCAATTCCTCCAAATGCCAACAATCTCCCCCTTTGACATTGATGACAACACTAGATATGAAAAACATCCAAGTCCCAAGAAATTCCAACCAAGTCTCCCCCTATGGAAGACAACCACAAATCTCCAACAAAATGATATAGCAATGAAGCTTTGAACCAAACTTCCCTAATGAATATATCTCTCCCTTATGTTTTTCACAAGAATAACTTTCCCCTTTGACATCACTGCTAAAGATCTGACATAAGTATCAAAGAGAAGTCATAAATCCTTTGTTTCTTACAGTTGACTACTCCCCTTAAGTAGTAGCACCACCACATCAATCTGAAATGAGTAATAGCTCTAATAATGCATATTGGACTTATGCCAATCAACATCACTCAGGTCTCTACCGAAGGGGCAAAAATCCCCAATCCATCTCTAAAGTACTCAAATGATTCTTTAGGCAAAGGATTAGTGAAGATGTCTGCAATCTTCTCTTTAGTGTTCACATAAACCAGTCTAACTTCATTTGCTTCCACCTTCTCCTTCAAAAAGTTATACTTGATAGATATGTGTTTTGTTTTAGAATGAAATACTAGATTCTTTGATATATCAATAGCAGCAGAGTTATCACAGTGAATAACTAACGGTTCATTGCAATCTACTTTTATATCCTTCAACATTTGCTTCATCCAGAGAACTTGTGTATAGTTAGTAGCAACATCAACATACTCATCTTCAGCAGTAGATAAAGAGGTGCATGACTGCTTTTTGCTGATCCATGAGACAAGTTTCTTTCCAAGAAAGAAAGATCCACCGAATGTGCTCTTTTAGTCATCAACATCTCCAGCCCAATTTGCATTTTTATATGCACATAATGTAAAGTCATCTTTTCTAGGATACCACAAACCATTTTCAATTGTTCCTTGAAAATACCTAATAGTCCTTTTCATCACACTCTCATGATTTTCTCTAGGATCACTCTATATCTTGTTACAATACAAAATACATTCATTATTTCCAATCTAGTCTAAGTCAGATATAACAAACCTCCAATGATAGACTTGTACCTTGTAGGATTTACCAGTACAAATGCATCATTCTTTGTCAATTTCTCACTTGTAACCATCACAGTACTAACCAGTTTAAAATTTTCCATACCAAATTTGTTCAACAACTCTCTAGCATACTTAGTTTGATAGATGAAAATACCTTATTAGTTTGAGTAATCTACAAACCTAAGAAAAATTTCATCTCCCCAATCATAAACATCTCAAATTCATTCGTCATATTGTTAGATAATTCCATACACAACTTATCTTCACCTCCAAAAATGATATCATCAACAAAGACTTCAATAATCAATATGTCATCATTAGTGATCTTATAATATAAATTATTGTTAGTATTACCTTTAGTGAAATCAAGCTTCAAAAGATATTTATCTAGTCTTGCATACCAAGCTTTAGGGGCTTCTGACAAGAGAAAATTTCTATCACTTCAAGAATTTGATGGCAAACTAGTCAGATTTGGAGACAACAAGGCATGTAGGATCAAAGACAAAGGAAAAATATCATTGGATGGTAAGACTAATACTGATAATGTTTATTATGTTGAAGGCTTGAAGCATAATCTTTTAAGTGTAGGTCAGATGGTGGATAGACGATTTCATTTGCAATTCAAGGATTGAAAATTGCTTCTAGAACCTAGACCAATAGAAACATTTTTCATTTGAACTTCGATGAGAAACCTTGTTTGATTGCTAAAATTGATGAAAGATGGTTATAGCATAAGAGGATGTGTCATGTAAATTTTGATTTCATAGTGAAGATCAGTTCAACATAGGCTACCAAAGATTTGCCCAAGATTGTCAAACCTCATAATCCAGTATGTAGAGAATGTCAAATGGGTAAGCAAGTCAGAACTTCTTTTAGAAGCATACATGATAAATCTAATGAAATTCTTGATCTTATTCATACTGATCTATGTGGACTGGAAAGGACTAAAAGTTTCAAGGCAATAGATATTTAATGTTACTTATTGATGACTACTCTAGAATGATGTGGGTTGTATTTTTAAAAGAAAATTCAGAAGCTCTTGATAAATTTAGAATCTTCAAAGCTATGGTTGAGACTAAGATAGGATTGAAGATAAAATGCTTAAGATCAGATCAAGGTGGTGAATTTACATCCAGTGAATACAACAACTTTTGTGAGAAAAATAGAATCAAAAGACACCTTTCTGCACCTAGAACTCCACAATAGAATGGATTGGTGGAAAGGAAAAATAGAACCATATTGGATGTGGCTAGGACAATGATGACTGAAGCTAAATTGTCTGATATCTATTGGAGAGAAGTTGTCAATATCATTGTATACACTTTCAATAGAGTACACATAAAAGGTGATACCGGTAAGACTCTTTATGAATTATAGTTTTTTCATACCCTTACAGTTAGATATTTTAGAATTTTTGGAAGTTAATGCTACATTAGAAGAGATGATGCACTGGAAAAATTTGATTCTAGAAGTAATGAAGGAATATTTTTGGGTTATTCTACTAAGAGTAAAGGATATAGATGTTATAACAAAATATTGAATAGGATATTGGAGAGCATAAATGTTAAGGTGGATGAACAAGGCAGTAATCAAATCAAATCATATGATTATGGATCAAAAGATGAATTTATCAGACCTAAACTAGTAATGCAAGAAGATGCTCAAGGCATTGAATTAGTGACTCCGACAACATCAGAATATTCAACTATGACTATTAAACAACAGAAAGAGTCAGTAAATCAAGAAAATTCAAAGACTCCCAGGTATGTGAAACTAAATCATTCTGAAGATCAAATCATTGGAGATAAAAGCAAAGCTATGATGACTAGAAGAAGGCTAGCTACTGAAGAGGTATGTTTGATTTCTCAAATTGAACCAGACTCATTTATTGAGACAAGTAAAGATGAAAATTGGATGAAAGAAAATTGGATGATTTCTCAAATTGAACCAGACTAATCAACAAATAATGGGATTGACTGATAAATCATCGGCAAAGGTTATATGGGATAAATTGCAAACTCTGAATGAAGGTGATCCTACTTTCAAAATTGCTAAACTTGATGGCTACCGGGTAAGGTATGTGAACTTGAAGATGGAAGATAATGAAAGAATTGCTACATTTATGGAAAGAGTAAATGTGATTGTCATGAGAATTGAATGTTGTGGAGGATCTCTGAGTGAAGATTAAATAGTTTCCAAAGCCTTGAGAGCCCTTCCACCGGCTTACAAGATGAAGGCAACTACAATTAATGAACTGAGAACAATGGCAAACACTTCAGTTAACAAAGACATTCTAATTGGGAAATTATCTACTTTTGAGCTTGAAGAATTTGGACCTTCTAGAGCTGCAAAGTCTAAACTTTATTTTCGTGCATCATCATCTACCAACAAAAGTGTTTGGAAAGCCTTATATGCAAAAGAATTGGAAAATATGAGGAAAGAGGATGAAGAATTTGAGCAAATTGAAGCCTTATTTGCTAGAAGAGTACCTAAAGGATCGACAGGAAGTAAGTATGAAGGAAAAGTACCTTTTAAATGTTTTGCATGTAATAAGATTGGTCATTTTGCATATAGATGTCCTAAAAGGAATGCAATATTTGAAGAGAGAGTTAAGAAATCATTTAAGCCTAATCAGAATAGATATAGATTCAATAAAAGTAAACAATGCTACATAGTGGATGAGTAAGGAGTAAGTGATGACTCTGAGGATGAACCGACAGTAGACTCTACTAGTGGATCTAACAATGTCAATGAATGGGTGTTTTATGCTTTAAAGGAAGATGAACCAGAACTGGCTATCAAGAATGAAGAAAAGGCCCTAGCAGAAAAAGTTGAAGACAAGGATGAATGGGTAATTGATAGTGGATGCTCACATCATATGACTGGAGATAAAAGAAAATTTGTGTCCCTACAAGAATACAATGGCGGTCAAGTCAGATTTGGAGATGACAAAGCCTGTATGATCAAATGTAGAGGTATTATTTCTCTGGATGGCAAGCATAGTACTGATAATGTCTATTATGTAGAAGGTTTAAAGCATAATCTTTAATGTCTATTATGTAGAAGGTTTAAAGCATAATCTTTTAAGTGTTGGTCAATTAGTGGACAAGGGTTTCCAACTTCAGTTTAAAGATAGAAAATGCAAAATCATTAACAAAAATGGTTTGGAGATTGCAACCAGTATTCAGACTAGAGGTAATGTCTTTCACTTGAACACTGGTAATAAGACATGTTTGATTTCTTATATTGATGAGAGTTGGTTATGGCATAAAAGGTTGTGTCATGTTAATTTTGATTGTATTGTCAAGATCCATTAAACAAAGGTAGTTAGAGATATACCTAAGATTATGAAGCCTCATAATCTGGTATGTAAGGAATGTCAATTGGGAAAGAAAGTTAGAACTTCTTTCAAGAGAATACATGATAAATCTAATGATGTACTTGCTTTAATTCACACTAACTTATGTGGTCCAGCAAGGACTAGAAGCTTTCAAGGTGATAGGTATTTCATGCTGATTATTAATGACTATTCTAGGATGATGTGGGTGACTTTTCTTAGGGAGAAGTCTAAAGCCTTTGAGAAATTCAAGATCTTTAAAGCAAAGGTAGAAATAGAAACTGGATTGAAAATCAAATGTCTGAGATCAGATCAAGGCAGTGAGTTCACTTCTCATGAATTTAATAGTTATTGTGAGACAAATGGAATTAGGAGACAATTATCTGCACCTAGGACTCCTCAACATAATAGAGTAGTGGAAAGAAAGAATAGAACCATTTTGGATGCAGCAAGAACTATGATTATGGAAGCCATATTGCCTCATATCTACTAGAGAGAAGCAGTGAGTATAATAGTCTACACATTCAATAGAGTTCACATCAAAGTTGAAACTAGTAAGACTCCTTATGAATTATGGTTTGGACATACACAAACTATTAAATATTTCAGAATTTTTGGAAGTAAATGTTATATCAAAAGGGATGATTCGATTGAGAAGTTTGATCCTAGATGTGATGAAGGGATATTTTTTGTATATTCAACTCAAAACAAAGCATATAGATGTTATAAGAAAAGATTGTAAAAAATTGTGAAGAGCGCTAATGTGAAAGTGGATGAGCAATATAGAAATCAATCTATATCATATGATAGGGAACAGATAGTGGAAATGATCATAACCGAACCGACAATGCCTCAATCGATACAAGACACTAAAATAGTTACACTGTTGGTATTTTGGTATGGTTTTGTCATTGATGTCAACACCTACTAAAACACTAGTACTTTGGAGATCCAGCAACATTCACTGGCAAGTAAGTAACTAGTGCACAATTACTGGTATATGGTTCACCGCAGGATATAATGATTACCGACACTTGGAATGATATGGAAGACACTTGGTAATGTTGAAGACATCGTGTGGACACTTTGTTTTGAAGAATTAATCATTGGTATAATCATATTTGCATATTTGCTTTTACTAGAAAATAGGTCCAAGGTAACCTAGGGTTACATCGACAGGTTTATCTTTTTTAGATTAGCATGGCACACTATGGAGATGATTTATTATTGTTGTAAATACATTAAGCTGACATGTTTAATTGGTTATTGCATTGGATATTATATTGTTTATAAAATGTTTTTATTGTAATATCTTTTAGAGCCGACCTACTAAAATTGGTCTTAGGTTATGGTATAAATGTAAGATCTTATTTGTAAGATTGAATGTGGAATGCGAAAAAGAATTGTGAGAAGGTATATGCTAGATTAAGAAGAGATATACATGAAGACATCATTTGAAGGTGAAGTTAGGTTTTGTGGAAGCATATAAGCATTACACTAGTACTAAATCCAGCATATGAAGATGCTATTTTGTGCAGTACATTCTTATTGGATTTAACCATCCAACTGTAGTCAGTGTGACTCCCATTCTGTGATTAAGCAGTGAGCTCTAGGTTGTTGGCCTTTTTGCATGTGTAGACCCCATTTATGTACACTTACTATCTATAGTAGTATCATCTGATTGTGGGTAAGGTTTCCCACCATGGTTTTTCTCCTTACAGGGTTTCCACATACAAATATTGGTGTTATGTGTTGTGGATGACTTTATGTTTATGTTTCATACATTAATCTTTACCAGTATAACAATTAACTGTTAACACTATCTACCGGCATACTAAACTGGTTTACCGGTATTAAGCATTAAGTTGGTTAAGTTGATTTTGGTTTAAATTTATTTGACAACTGATTCACCCCCCCCCCACTCTCAGTTGTCTCTAGGACCTAACAATTGGTATCAAAGCTTAGTCCTCTTTTTGCAGAAGTTTAACAACTTGAGGAGATCCAATGACTACTAATTATTTGAGGAAGGATAGTCCTAAACTTGATGGAACCAACTATGGGATATGGAAGATCAGAATGGAGACACATCTAAATTGCATTGGTAAAGACATCTGGGAAGTTAAAAAGAATGGTTATACTGTTGTTGTAGCTAGTCAAACTTTTCCAACTACCTTAGCTAAAGATGAGGAGAATGATTGCAAAACAAGAGAAGAACTTTTAAGCGCCTTATCAGATCAACAAATCATAGGATTATTAGATAGGTCTACTGCTAAAGCTATTTGGGATCATCTAGAAACATTGAATGAAGGAGACTCCATAGTCAAGATTGCAAAACTTGAAAGCTTCCAAGTTAGGTGTGAACATCTGAAAATGGAAGAAGATGAAAGGATTTCTACTTTTATGGAAAGAGTAAATGAAATTGTTTTGGGTATTAAATGTTGTGGAGGAACCTTGAGTGAGGATGAAATTGTTTCAAAAATCTTAAGAGGTTTGCCACCGGCATATAAAATGAAGGTTACTGCTATAAATGAGTTGAGAACAATGCCTAATATATCAGTAACTAGGGATACATTGATTGCAAAACTTTTAGCTTTTGAAATTGAAGAATTTGGTCCTATTGCTACTATAAAGATAGATTTGGCCTTTAGAGAATCAACATCATCTGCTCTATCATTTGACAAATCAGATTGGAAAGCCTTTTATGCAAAAGAATGTGAAGCTACTAGGAAGGAGAATGAAGAGCTTGAAGAACTTGAAGCACTATTTGCAAGGAAAATGCCAAAAGGTCCTATTGGAAGTAAGTATGAAGGTAAAGCACCCTTTAAATGTTTTAACTATAATAAGATTGGTCATATGGCTTCGAGATGCCCTGATAGACATGCTAGACTAAGAGAAGAAGCTAGAAGGACATACAAGCCTAATTCAGAATATCAGAGATACAGATTTAAGAAGAACAAAGAAAAATCTTTTTACATTGCTAATGAAGGTGTGACTGATGATTCTAAAGAGGATCCAACAAACAATGGATGGGTTTTTGTTGCTATAACAGAAGATCAACCGACACCTACTGCTCAACCGGTATAACAAGCCCTAGCAGCTAAAGTTGAAGTAAAAGATGAATGGATCATTGACTCAGGATGCTCACATCATATGATAGGAGACAAAGGTAAATTCTTGAACTTTCAAGAATACAATGGAGGTTTAGTAAGATTTGGAGATAACAAAGCCTGTTCAATCAAAGGTAAGGGTACAATATCTCTTGATGGTAAACATAACACTGACAATGTCTACTATGTTGAAGGATTAAAACATAATCTTTTAAGTGTTGGTCAATTAGTTGAGAAAGGATTTCAGTTACAATTTAAGAATGGAAAATGCAAAATCATGAATAGAACTGGTTTATAAATTGCAACCGGTAATCATACTAGAGGTAATATCTTTCATTTGAATATCAGTGAAAAGGCATGCTTGATTGCACATATAGATGAAAGTTGATTATGGTAAAAGAGACTCTATCATGTAAACTTTGATTGCATGGTGAAGATCTGTACTTCTAAGGTAGTTAGAGATCTACCTAAAATTGTGAAACCTCATAATACAATTTGTAAGGAATGTCAATTTGGTAAACAAGTTAGAGCTAGTTTCAAAAGTATTCCAGAAAAATCCAATAATGCTCTTGATTTGATTCACACTTATTTATGTGGTCTAGCTAGAACTAAAAGCTTACAAGGTGATAGATAATTCATGCTAATTATTGATGATTACTCTAGAATGTGTTGGGTTACTTTTCTTAGAGAAAAATCAGAAGCACTTGGAAAGTTCAAACTATTCAAAGCAATTGTTGAAAATGAAACCGGTAAGAAAATCAAATGTTTAAGATCATATCAAGGAGGAGAATTCACATCTAAGGACTTTAATACATTTTGTGAAGTAAATGGAATAAGAAGACAGTTATCAGCACCTCGAACACCACAGCAGAATGGAGTTGTTGAAAGGAAAAACATAACTATCTTGGATGCAACAAGAAGTATGTTATCTAAAGCAAATCTACCACATGTATATTGGAGAGAATCAGTTAGCACAACAGTCTATACATTCAACAAAATTCACATCAAAGGTGAAACCAGTAAGACCCCTCATGAACTATGGTTTGGTAATAATCCTACTCTTAAGTATTTCAAAATTTTTGGAAGTAAATGTTATATTAGAAGAGATGAGTATATTGGCAAATTTGATCCTAGAAGTGATGAAGGAATATTTCTTGGTTATTCATCTAAGAGTAAGGCATATAGATGTTTTAACAAGAGATTGCAGAAAATTGTTGAGAGCACAAATGTAAAGATTGATGAACAATTTAGAGGAACTTCAAGGTATATAGACTCTAAACTAGCAACAGAAACTGTGACAAATGAACCTACACTAAATCCACCGGTACAGAATGAAGATCCAGTTACCCTGGTACCATCAGAAGATTCTACAATAATTGAAGAACAACAACAAACTAAGACACCCCAGTATGTAAGATTGAATCATTCTAAAGATCAGATAGTTAGAAACAAATTTAAAGGATTTATGACAAGAGGGAGATTGGAAAATGAAGTGGAATGTCTTATTTCTCAAATTGAACCATCATCTATTAATGAGGCATGTGAAGATAAATTTTGGATTAAAGCTATGAAAGAAGAATTAGGACAAATTGAGAAAAATAATACTTGGACATTAGTTTCCTGGCCTAAAGATAAAAATGTAATTGGAACCAAATGGGTATTTAGAAACAAACTTAATGAAAATGGTAAGGTTGTCAGAAATAAAGAAAGACTAGTGTTTAAGGGATATTCTCAGAAAGAAGGAGTTGATTACAATGAAACCTTTGCACCGGTAGCTAGAATTGAGGCAGTCAGATTATTCTTGGCTTTTGCAGCTCACAAGAACTACAAAGTTTATCAAATAGATATTAAATGTGCATTTTTGAATGGAGATCTTGAAGAGGAAGTCTATATTGAACAACCTGATGGATTTTCTTTGACAGATGACAATGATATGGTTTACAGGTTAAGAAAAGCTCTGTATGGATTGAAACAAGCCCCAAGAGCTTGGTATGCAAGATTGGATAAGTATCTTTTAAAGATTGGTTTTACTAAAGGAAATGCAGACAATAATTTATATAACAAAATAACTAATGATGACATCTTGATTATAGAAGTATTTGTTGATGATATAATCTTTGGAGGAGAAGATGGATTATGTAAAGAATTTTCTATTAAAATGCAGCAAGAATTTGAAATGTCTATGATTGGAGAAATAAAATTCTTTTTAGGATTGCAGATTTCACAGACTGACAAAGGTATATTTTTGAGTTAATCCAAGTACTTGAAAGAGTTACTAAAGAAATTTGGGATGGAGAACTCTAAACCAGTAAGCACACCTATTACTACAAATGACAAATTATCTCAAAGGGATGAATCTACACTTGTTAATCTAGCTAGATACAAATCTATGATAGGAGGTTTACTGTATTTGACACAAACCAGACCTGATATTATGAATGCAGTATGTATTGTTTCTATATTTCAAAGTAATCCTAAGGAAAATCATGAATCAGCAGTAAAAAAGATTTTTTGGTACTTAAAGGCACTGCAAATCTTGGATTATGGTATCCTAGAGATGAAAATTTTGATCTATGTGCATACACAGATGCAAATTGGGCAGGAGATGTGGATGATAGAAAAAGCACCACTGGTGGAGCATTCTTTCTTGGAAAGAGAATAGTTTCTTGGTTGAGTAAGAAACAAAGTTGTACATCTTTATCAACAACAGAATCAGAATATGTTGCAGCAAAAACTTACTATACACAGGTACTATGGTTTAAGCAAATGTTGAAAGACATAAAGGTAAAATGCAAGGAACCTATTACTATATATTGTGATAACACTACAACAATTGATATATCTAAGAATCTGGTATTACATTCTAAAACAAAACATGTTTCTATCAAACTGAATTTTCTAAGGGAAAAAATTGAAGAAAAGGAGATAAAACTGGTTTATGTGAATACTGAAGAACAACTTGCAGATATTTTCACAAAACCTTTGCCTAAGGGAACTTTTGAATATCTTAGAGATCAGTTTGGAGTCATACCACCACCGGTAGAGACTTAGATAGGTTATGATTATCATCAACCGATAAAACTAAAAGACAAATCTTTTACTCCAATCTTTGATGAGGAAGCTACTTCTCAGGGGGAGTAGTTGGTATTTTGAATTGATTGGTATATGAACTTGGTTTTTATTATAACTTTGGCATTTGATGTCAAAGGGGGAGAGATATCTATGGAAAAACACATTATCCTTTAAGGAGAGATTGGTATTGAAAATCTTTGGACAAACACATGTTTCTCCCAGGGGGAGAGATTGTTGTTTAGAAATTGTTGGTTTTTGGTTTTTGGCATTTCTATTTTGGCACTTTGATGGTTTTTCCATCTTGTGTTGCCATCAATGAAAAAGGAGGAGATTGTTGGTATTTTGGTATGGTTTTTTCATTGATGTCAACACCTACTAAAACACTAGCACTTTGGAGTTCCAACAACATTCACTGGCAAGCAACTATTGCACAGTTACTGGTATATGGTTCACCGATAAGATATAATGATCATCGACACTTGGAATGATATGGAAGACACTTGGTAATGTCGAAGACATCGTGTGGACACTTTGTTTTGAAGAATTAATCATTGGTATAATCATATTTGCATATTTTCTTTTACTGGCAAATAGGTCCAGGGTAACCTAGGGTTACACCGACAAGTTTATCTTTTTCAGATCAACATGGCACTCTATGAAGATGATTTATTATTGTTGTAAATGCATTAAACTGACATGTTTAATCAAATATTGCATTAGATATTATATTGTTTGTAAAATATTTTTATTGTAATATCTTGTAGAGCCGACCTACTAAAATTGGTCTTAGGTTATGGTATAAATGTAAGATCTTATTTGTAAGATCGAATGTGGAATGTGAAAAAGAATTGTGAGAAGGTATATGCGAGATTAAGTAGAGCTATACACGAAGAAATCATTTGAAGGTGAAGTTAGGTTTTGTGGAAGCATATCAGCATTACACCGGTACTAAATCCAACATATGAAGATGCTATTTTGTGCAGTACATTCTTATTGGATTTAACCATCCAACTATAGTCAATGTGACTCTCATTCTGTGATTGAGAAGTGAGCTCTAGGCTGTTGGCCTTTCTGCATGTGCAAACCCCATTTATGTACTTACTATATGCAATAGTATCGTCTGATTGTGGGTAAGGTTTCCCACCGTGGTTTTTCCCCTTACAGCATTTCCACATACAAATATTGGTTTTATGTGTTGTGGATGACTTTATGTTTATGTTTCATGCATTAATCTTTACTGGTATAGCAATTAACTGATTCACCCCCCCCCCCTCTCAGTTGTCTCCGGGACCTAACATACACTAGTACAATCAAAAAATTCAACTGTGGCTGATGAGAACAGTGAATAGGAAGTTCAGAAGACACCAAGGTATGTAAGGTTAAATCATTCTGAAGATCAAATCATTGGAGATAGGAATAAGGGAGCTATGTCAAGAAGAAGACTAGAAAATGAAGAGGTATGTCTTACTTCTCGAATTGAACCGACATTTGTTATTGAAGCTTGTAAAGACAAACATTGGTTAAAGGCTATGGAAGATGAATTAGATCAGATAGAAAAGAATGAGACTTGGACTTTAGTTCCCCGACCTAAAAATAAGAATTTTATTGGAACTAAATGGGTTTTTTGGAATACACTAAATGAGGATGGCCAAGTTGTAAGAAACAAGGCTAGATTGGTTTGTAAAGGATATTCTCAAATGAAAGGAATTGATTATGGTGAGACATTTGCACCTCTAGCTAGAATTGAAGCTGATAGACTATTTCTTGCCTATGCAGCTTATAAGAACTATAAGGTCTATCAAATGGATGTTAAATGTGCATTTTTGAATGGTGAACTTGAGGAAGAGGTATACATTGAGCAACTTGATGGATTTTCACTGATAGATGATAAAGATATGGTTTGTAGATTAAGGAAATATATGGTTTGAAACAAGCTCCTAGAGCTTGGTATGCAAGGTTGGATAAATATCTTTTGAAGCTTGGTTTTAATAAAGGTAGTGCTGATAGTAATTTATATTATAAGATCACTAATGCTGATTTTTTTATTATTGAATTATTTGATGATGATATCATTTTTGGAGAAGAAGATAAATTGTGCATGGATTTCTCTAATAATATGAAGAATGAATTTGAAATATCCATGTTTGGTGAGATGAGATGTTTCTTAGGTTTGCAGATTACTCAAACTGACAAAGGCATTTTTATCTATCAAACTAAGTATCTAAGGGAATTTTTGAAGAAGTTTGGTATGGATAATTCCAAACCATTAAGTACTCCTATGGTGACAAGTGAGAAGTTATCTATCAAAGATACATCTGCACCGGTACATCCGACAAGGTATAAGTCTATGATTGGTGGCTTTTTATATCTATCTTTGACTAGACTAGATATTATGAATGTAGTAAGTATTGTTTCAAGATATCAAAGTAATCCTAAAGAAAATCATGAATGTGTAGTAAAAAGGATATTTTGGTATTTGCAAGGAACAACAGAATATGGCTTATGGTATTCTAGAGATGATGACTTCACTTTACGTGCATATATAGATTTAGATTGGGCAAGAGATACTGATGAGATGAAGAGTACTTCTGGTGGAGCTTTCTTTTTTCGAAAGAAATTGGTTTCATGGATCATCAAAAAAAGTCATGCATTTATTTATCTACTACAGAAGTTGAATATGTTGCAGCAACAACTAATTGTAGTCAAGTCTTGTGGATGAAGAAAATGTTGAAGGATATCAAGGTAAATTGAAGTGAACTGGTAGTTATCTATTGTGACAACTTTGCAGCTATTGACATATCTAAGAATCTGGTATTTCACTCTAAGACTAAACACATATCAATAAAATATAACTTTTTGAAGGACAAGGTGGAAGAAAAGGAAGTCAAATTGGTGTATGTGAACACTAAAGAGCAGATTGCAGATATATTCACTAAACCACTATCTAAGGAATCATTTGAGTATTTGAGAGATAGGTCAGGGGTTTATGCCCCTCTGATAGAGACTTGATTGATGCGGTTTGGCATTAGTCTGACATGCATTATTAAAGATACTATTCATTCTGGCACTGATGAGTGGTGCTACTACTCAGAGGGAGTAGTCAACTTTGAAATTCAGAGGCTTATATTATTGCTTTGATATTTTGTCAGATTTTTGGCATTGATGTCAAAGAGGGAGAGATAGTGATGTGAAAAATAAATTTAGAACTTTACAAAGATATTATTCACAGGGGGAGAGTCATCAATATTCAGAGCTATATACAAAAGATTGTTGGTTGTCTTCCATAGGGGGAGACTTGTTTGACATTTGTTGGTACTTAGAAGTTTTTCACATCTAGTGTTGCCATCAATGCCAAAAAGGGATATTGTTGGCAATATGGATGAATTGATTGTGTTACATTGATGTTTTTTCATTGATGTCAATACTATCTGTTATGGTTGGTTACTGATAGACAGGTTTTGGTTATCGGTAGAAGAGCTTGTGTTACCAATATGGGTTTAAGGTTTAACCGATAGAGATTTCACTGAGAAACCTTGACAAAATGCTAAGTGGTGTTGGTGTGGCTTCTAGATGGAATTCAGGATGGAGAAGGTGATCCTTGATCATGCCTCAACTAATTGAAGACATTGCTTTGGCGTGGTGGACCCAGATTAGGTCTGGTATCTATCTAGGTTATGGATTGGTATCATGTTAACATGTTCCCTAAACGTTATCAGGATTATTTATGGATTGGTTATTGTTGTTTCAGTCTAAAGCCAACATGGCATATCATTGTAATATAGATGTATGTAATGATCTTATTGTGATATCTTTTAGGTGGCTGACCTAATTGTTTTAGGCCTTAGGGTTTGTATAAATTGATGTAAGATCTTATTGTAGATCATGGAATGGTATGTGAATTAAAATGTAATGATCGTGGTCATGGAATGTAATATCATATACGAAGGAGATTTGGTCAATCATAGGTGATTGAATTGGGTTTAAGTAAGAGTTCAAAGGCATCCGATATTGAGCTTAACTGAGACTGTAATCAAGCATGGTAGATGATATCTTTGGCAGTACATTATTCTAGATTGTTGTCCAAATATCTTGAGGTGATTATAACCTCTCTGTAGTCAGTGAAACTCTTTTGTAATGAGCAGTACGCTCTAGGCAGTGTGCCTTCCTACATGTGCAGGCCTCTTATTGTATCACATACTTTTTACAGAAGTATCATCTGACTGTGGGTAGGCTTCCCACCGTGGTTTTTCCCTTTACTGGGTTTTCCACTTACAAATCTGATGGTATGATGAAATAATAAGTATCTGGTCAACTACTAAGAGGGGGGGTGAGTCAGTAGACAGAAAAACTGATACTAACTTCACCAATCTCAAAATCAATCTCTCAAAGTAAACTATCAATGTAATATCATTGTCAAGATAAGAACTCATAAGATAAACTGGTTGACTGTTACAACAAATTAACAATAAACAACTTCAAAACTCATAAACATTCAAATTCTTTTTCATATGTCAACATACTTCATT
Organism: Cryptomeria japonica; assembly: GCF_030272615.1. Taxonomy (NCBI): domain Eukaryota; kingdom Viridiplantae; phylum Streptophyta; class Pinopsida; order Cupressales; family Cupressaceae; genus Cryptomeria; species Cryptomeria japonica. Next base: position 645,940,835 of record NC_081413.1, read on the forward strand.
TCTTAATGCTTCTGGTTATCATAACTTATCAAACTAGTTAAGTAAATCAACTATAAGAACATAACCATAAAAACATTCACTACTTGACACAAATATTTTTGACGTGGAAACCCAAATGTGAAAAACCACGGTGAGATGAGACTCACAAGATAACTATGTGAGGCCTCACCTCGACTCAATCTGACATTCAGTGGATTTTATATTTTAGACTATTATGGATACTTTATTTTGATGCATTTTGAGACTTAGAACTTATATGATTTCAGGATTTGGATAACATTGCTATGATTTGTTGATTTACTTACATGCTTAATGAGATAGAACACTATATGATTGTTAGATAGGATGATATTGCAATGATAGACGTTGTTATTGAAATTGTAGGACTTTACTTTGAATATAGAACTATGATGTATGTTTAGTTTATGTGAATTGGGATGTAATTGCTTATGTGAATTTGCTTGATAAAAGATGTATTCAATCTGTGCAGATGAAAATTGTATGCAAGTAATGATGTGTATTGTTATATTATTGAATTATATTATATATGGATATTTGGAAGTACTAATGTGTAAATTGAGATGCGTAGGAAGTTTACCATGTGACCATGGAAAATTACGGAGAATCAAACCTAGACTTATGTATGTTCGTAAGCCAGGGTTTGTCTATTTGGAGAGACAACACCCCGTTTGTGTTGTATTTTATTCATATCAGTATATGCTGCATGAGTGTTAAGTGTTAATTAAATTTAATGTGTAAAAACCAAGAGAGATAATTTCATGTTTTATTTTTGTAAAAGTGTTTTATTAGTGTCACTTGACACGTGTGTGGATTTAAATTTAAATGTTTTATTTTGTCTCTTGGTGGGAAAGTGTTTAATTTTAGTTTTCTTAATAAATTAATGTGTTGTCATAAATACTTTGGGAATATAATATTTGGAGTGGTCAACTTATGTTTGACCCGAAAATAAACTTCAGAGGGGTTTAAAATGGGTTAAATGAACACCTAGGGGTAGTTTAATAGGGTTTCCTAAAGGCCATAAGGTATACCTAGGGGTTAGGGGTAATTTTAGGCAAGTTTCTACTCTATAATGATCTTTCTAACGCTTTAAAATTTGGCTTTTTTGAGTTGAGCGAAAATTGAAAATTAGAAGTTAAATCTAATCAAGATTTTTCCTTTTGGAATGAGAGTCTTTTTGCATTTTTGCTTTCTTTCTTCTTTTTGGTTTTTTTGGAGAATCCTGTGAGAACTTAGAGAGTGACCTTCTTAAGGAAGATTTTTGGGAATAGCAGGGTAATCACCCACTCTCCATTTTTGGAGACAGAAGAAAATTTGAAAAGAAAATAATGTTATGGAATAGAGAAAATTGAATAAGGGTAGAAAGAAAAAGATTTGTGGATTGGGCAGCTCTTCATCAAATATCATAATAACCTTTGGGCAGATTAAGGTTGGTTTCAATTATTATTTTTAATGTCTTCTTCTTGTTTATTTCATACTTGCAGTTCTCCTCAGGGTATTGGTCCACTACCACCCTTTGAAAATGTTCATCACCAAAGTGTGGTGTTGTGAAAACCAAGTTGGGAATGTGTCTGGAAAATCTGTATGCATTGCTTTCTATGTGTTTGCCTGTTTGTTACCCGTCTAGGAATTGGTTCTCCGAGCTCGGGGTGGCTACCAGTTAGCCTAGGCTGGGAGGTGAGCACTCCGTGGTCATATTCGTGTTTATCTATTATGCAGGAAAGACATGAGAAAAAGAATAGGAACCATGAAAAAGACACTAAAGATTATTATTGAAGATTCTTAAATTCAGTTGCAGATATTTGTTTAAAATTGTTATAGAAATATGCCTCATTCATAGAAAAGAGAAGCAAGTTGTAATTATTGAAAATAGACTTGAAGTTTTATTGTTGTGGCTATACAAATAAACATCCTGTAAATTGGTAGAATATCTTAGAGTTGTTTTAGAAAAAAAAAAAAAAGCTTGTTTTATTTCTACTTCTGGTTTTTAGAAAAAGAAAAGTTATTTAAAGTTGCATGCAAAGGCTTCTTGTATTATGGAAAAAAAAGGGGATAGATTTTATTTAAATTTTATCTATATTTTTACTTGTGGCAAAATAGAAATTTATTTATGATGAAAGACCTTAAGTATTTTAAAGGAAAAAGATGTTTTATGTAAATATTTTATTAGAGGAAAAGAAAGAAATCAATGAATCTTCTTATTCTAGAGAAGTATATTGTAATTCTTATCATGATTTTCTAAATGTTATTTTTAGTTAGTGTGATTAAAAAGCTATATATATATATATATATATATATTTCTGGATTATCTTAATGCTTTTCCCTTATTATATTAGTTTTAAAATTGTTGCATGTAAATCATTTCTTTCTTTTAAAAAAAATATATATATAAATATACATTTGAATATTTTCACCTTTTAACTATGATTATAAATCTATATAAATATAAATATATATATAAATATATATATATATATATATATATTTATATATAAATATATATATATATATATATATTTATATATAATATATATCTTTTAAAAAATAAAAAAATTAAAAAATTAAAAAAAGAACTATTTTTGGGTCCACGCAGACCCCACTGTGTGTACGCACAGTGGAGGGCTGCGCGGCGCCCACTGTGTGCACACACAGTGGAGCCGCTTTCAACTCCCACTGTGTGGACACACAGTGGATGGCCGCGGCTGCCACTATGTGGCCACACAGTGGGGAGCCGCTAGCGGCGCCCACTGTGTGGGCACACAATGGTGCCGCAGCGCCCACTGTGCACTCACACAGTGGTGCACGGCACTCCCCGCCTTCAAACATCCGAAACCTGCACAAAAAAATCATGGCCGCCAAGGGGGTTTCGGCCCAGCAAAATTTTCTGTTAAAAAAAAAATATGGGTTAAACCCTAGCCCGGGTGGGGCTAGGGCAGATTGGTTTTTAAAAATAATATGTTAATTAGTTTTGATAATATATATGTGAGAAAATAGAACCCTAATTAGGGTTGGGGAAAAATATGGATTAATATTTAGAAAGTTAATGTGCTTTTGAATTAGAATTAAAATATTTAACATATATGTAATATATATATATATATCTATATAAATATATGGATATATATATATATATATATGTGTATGTATATATAAATTTTGAGCATGATTTCAATTAAGTATCTAATTATAAATATATATATATATATGTATATATATATGTATATATATATATATGTATATATATATATATATTTATATATAATTCTGGTTATAATTTGGAGCAAGTAATAAAAAAGAAAATTTAAAAAAAATGGTTGATTAGGCTATATAGTCATATTGGAGATTAAATTAATTTTTCCTCTCCTATTCCTTTAGCTTGATTGTTTTAATAAACTTAATGACTGAGTATCTCTTGGAGATAAAATTAAAAAAGTTAGTTTTCCGCAAATAATATTTAACATTCTATCGATGTTTAGTTCGTTTCAGAATTAGCTCGAATATAATTATGGAAATTTCAATAACGCTTGTCGTGAGAGTGAACTTGTTAATTAATTAGTATGTTTTAAAAAAAAAAAATTGTTCCGTTTTTGCCCTAAATTTTGGGCATGACATTTTGGTATCAGAGCAAGGTTTCCACACTAGGAGCCTTACTCACTTATGTTTCGCCTTAGAATATTTTAAATTATTTTGTTAAATGGAATTTTGAATTTAATTGAATTTAATTCTAAAAGAAATAAATTAATTGTTTTGTCTTATTTCCTCTTAGGATGCCTCCGTTGACTTGACAAGCTCGCAAGCACGGACGAGGTCCTAGATGTGTGCGCATAGCACGCGAGGAGGTAGAGAGGGAGGCATCGGTTCCAGAGGAGAACCCAGAAGCACCTCCCGAACAGCCAAATGAACCTAACCGTGACATTTTAGCAGCCATTCAGAATCTTATTGGCATTGTTCAGGAAAGGATACCAGCAGAGAACCCTCAGGGTAGGAGTCATGACTCTGGGAGTCATAGGTCTATTGATAGAGAATGAAGCAGGAGCCCAGCTCCGATTCCTATAGAGAGTCAGGGTGGTAATGAGTCAGAGTCAGTGCATATGCCAGGACCACCTCCAGCGGTGGAACCAGTTTATTTTGAGAGAGGTTGTCGAGATCTAGGGGATCTCATCAGGGAGGTCATGCGCCTCCAACCACCATCCTTCGGAGGTTCTACAGATGGAGTAGAGGCTGAGGCATGGCTTCTGAGTCTTGAGAGGTGCTTTGTGTTGCGTTCATATGAGAGCAACTTGAAAGCATGTGTTGCAGTTCATCTTCTGAGAGGGACAGCCTCCACTTGGTGGAGACAGGAAGAGTACAAATGCGGATTAGTTCCTGATACACTCACTTGGGAGATATTCACAGAGAGGTTCCGTGAGAGGTACCTATCAAAGCACTTTAGGCAGCGTCATATAGACGAATTTCATGATCTCCAGCAAAAAGGCTTGTCAGTAACCCAGTATGAAAGTAAATTCTTCGAGTTGTTGCCATATGTAGATTATCTAAAGGATGAGAAACTTCTTGTAAACTGCTTCATCAAGGGATTAAATGCCGGTATAGCCAGGCCTGTTAGGATGTCCGCCCCAGAGAGCCTTCAGGTTGCTGTAGAGAAGGCACTGATTGCCGAGGAAATTCAGGTTAGACCACAGGATAATAGGGATCAGTTTCAGAATCGAAATCCTGCACCTCAGACTTATGGATTCCAGAAACCACATTGGAAGGGGAACAACCGAAATTCTCAGGGGTTCTCCAAACCCCCTCCTCCACAACAGACACCACAGAACCAGAGGCAGAAGCCTCCACAGTATCCGCAGGACTCCAAGCCCAAGCAGTGGTAGACTCAGGGACAGAAACGTGATCAGAGAGCATAGGGGTAGTACACACAGCCAACGAGGACTCAACAGTCCTCCAGGGGTGGGTACAGCAGATCCAGTAGGACAGGAGGTCAGGCCTTTTCTAGGCCTCAGGGTGCCTAGTTCCAGGCACGGGGTGCTTGCTTTACATGTGGAGCCATGGGGCATATGGCGAGGGATTGCCCTCAGGGACAGGTAGTAGGGAGTCAGTAGATGGCCGCTTCAGAGCTAACAGTTGGTGATATAGGCAGGTCCCATAGAGTATTCACAGCGGTTGACAACCGCCAGGCTGATCATCAGGCCACGGTTATCGAATCTTCAAGTATAATCAGAGGTAACAATGTATCTATTTTGTTTGATTCAGGAGCTACTGACTCCTTTATATCTCCATCGGTTGTGGAGCATTGCGGGCTAGTGGCAACTAGGTAGGGTGTCAACTGGGAAGTGGAATTAGCTTCAGGGGCTAGAGTGTTAGTGGAATCAGAGGTTAGGGCATGTCAACTGCAGATTGGCAAGACCACCACTTTAGTAGACCTTAGAGTGACTCCACTTGGATCTTACGGAATCGTACTTGGCATGGATTGGCTTTATGCCCACAGAGCCAAGATGGATTACCGCCTGAAAAGGATCGAGTGTGAGGATGATCATGGTTCGCCCATAGTTATCACCGGGATTTAGAGGCCCGTGTCTCTTCTTATGATCTCCACAATGCAGCTTAAGCGGAGCATGCGGAAGGGATGTCAGCTTTTTGCTATCACTATCAGTGACAGAGAGGAAGAGGAGGAAAAAGAAACATCGCTCGATGACCATCCTATCCTTAAGGGATATTTAGATGTATTTCCTTTAGAGTTACCGGGAATGCCTCCCCGCAGAGAGATTGATTTTCATATAGACCTAGTACTAGGAGTCGAGCCAGTTTCTAGAGCACCTTATAGAATAACCACAAATGAGCTTAATGAACTTAAAATTCAGCTCGAGGAACTTCTTGAGAAGGGTCATATCCGTCCTAGCATATCCCCGTGGGGTGCACCAGTCATCTTCATTAAGAAGAAGGATGGATCTCTACGATTGTGTATGGATTATCGGCAGCTAAATAAAGTAACCATCAAGAACCGATATCCTTTGCCCAGAATTGATGATTTATTTGACCAGCTTCAGGGTGCCAAAGTCTTTTCCAAAATAGATCTGAAGTCAGGATACCATCAGTTGAGAATAGTGGAAAGTGATATCCACAAGACCGCATTTCGCACTAGATATGGTCACTATGAGTTTACCGTAGTCCCCTTTGGACTTACGAATGCCCCAGTAGTTTTTATGAGCCTCATGAATGGGGTGTTCCATACCTTTCTGGACCATTTTGTTATTGTGTTCCTCGATGATATACTGATATATTCTTGGAATGAGAAGGAGCATGAGGAGCACCTGAAACAGGTATTGCAGTGTTTGCGGGATAACCAGTTGTTTGGCAGCCTATCGAAGTGTGCTTTCTTTCGATCTAAGGTCAAGTACCTTGGACACGTTATTTCTGGTGATGGGATCTCAGTTGACCCATCAAAGATTAGGGCTATTATGGATTGGCCAGTGCCTACCAGTGTAATAGAAGTCAGGAGTTTCATGGGTTTAGCAGGGTATTACTGACGTTTTGTCAGAGGTTTCTCCAGAGTCACACACCCTATTACTTCTCTTCAGCGTAAAGGGAAGAAATTTGAGTGGATAGAGAAGTGCGAGAAGGCCTTTTAGGAACTCAAGAAGGCACTTACTAGTGCTCCTATCCTTGTTGTACCAGATCCTTCAGCTGACTTCATGGTTTGTACAGATGCTTCCTTAGAGGGTTTAGGGGCAGTTCTTATGCAGGATGGTAGGGCCATAGCTTCCGAGTCTAGGAAACTTAAGACTCATGAACTTAATTATCCCACTCACGACCTTGAGCTCACAGCAGTAGTGCATGCACTTGTGAGGTGGAGACACTTCCTTTTAGGACATCACTTCGAGTTGCATTTAGATCATCAGAGTCTTCAGTACATCTTTTCTCAGCCGAACCTTAATGCACGTCAGAGGAGATGGATGGAGTTCTTGTGCAAATATGATTTTGACGTTCACTACATCAAAGGAAAGGAAAATGTAGTTGCAGATGCCTTGAGTAGGAGATGTCATGATGTTTACACCATATCCATGGGCACAGACTTGAAAGACCGTATACTTCGGCACTTGTCAGAGGATGGATGGTATGCAGAGGTTTGTCAGGTATTACGTTCTCAGGTTACTCTAGAAGGGAAATATGTGGATTATTCTTTGGAGTCCAATGGACTGTTACCCCACAGAGGGCACATTTATGTACCTTCCTCCGGAGGGTTGTGAGAGTTCATTGTCTCGGAAGCTCATAGAGCTCCTTATGCAGTTCATCCTAGGGTTAAGAAGTTGCATGCTGACTTGAGGCAGTTGTATCATTGGCCGAGAATGTGGCAGCTCCTTGCTGAGGTAGTAGCTTGATGTCTCGAGTGTCAGAGGGTAAAGGTAGAGCACCGCCATCCAGGTGGGTTACTTCAGTCTCATGCTATACCAGAGTGGAAGTGGGATACTATATCCATGGATTTCATCATTGGTCTTCCTATGTCTTCTCGTCGCCATGATGCTATCTTGGTGACAGTTGACAAGTTGACCAAAGTAGCTCACTTTTCACCAGTTCGTACTACATTTACAGCTCCAGCAGTAGCACAGGTGTTCTTGCGAGACATTGTTAGGCTTCATGGCGTACCCCACAAGATTATTTCTGACAGGGATTCTCTTTTCACTTCTACCTTTTGGAAGTCATTACAGGCAGCTATGGGCACTAAGCTCAATTTCAGTACTGCCTATCACCCGGAGATAGATGGTCAGACAGAGAGGGTCAATCAGGTGTTAGAGGATATGCTTCATATGTACGTCATGGATCATCAGACCCGGTGGGAGGAGTATCTTCTCTTAGTGGAGTTTGCCTATAACAATGGGCATCACACTTCCTTGGGAATGCCACCCTACCAGGCATTATACAGCAGGCCTTGCAGGACGCCCTTGAGTTGGGATCGCATAGGGGATAGAGTTGCTATTGGTCTTGAGTTAGTTCGAGATATGGAACAGTAGGTGGATTTGATTAGGCAGCATCTCAGAGAGGCTCAGAATAGACAGAAGAAATATGCCGATGCAAAGAGGATAGATCGTAGCTACTTGGTTGGAGACAAAGTTTTCTTGAGAGTGCGACCGCATAAGAGACCAATTCATTACGGAAAGGGTTCTAAGCTCGCACCTCGCTTTGTAGGACCTTTTGAGATTCTGGAGAGGATAGGCCCAGTTGCCTACCGTTTAGCTTTGCCACCTAGCCTGTCACGCATCCACGATGTGTTTCATGTTTCAGTTTTGAGAAAGTATATCTATGATGAGTCTCACCTTTTAGATTGGGATGCCTTGCAGGTGGAGTCGGATGGGCAGCTAGCTTTGGAGCCCATTCGCATTTTGGCACGCTAGACATTGGCCCTTCGAGGTCGAGAGCTAGACCAGGTTAGGGTCCAGTGGTATTGTTATGATGAGGTTACGGCTTCATGGGAGGATGCAGCACGTATGAGATAAGAGTACCCTCACCTCTTTGATGAACTCTAGGAGGAAGTTCATGCCTAGAGGGGGAGGATGTGAGGCCTCACCTCGACTCAGTCTGACATTCAGTGGATTTTATATTTTAGACTATTATGGATACTTTATTTTGATGCATTTTGAGACTTAGAACTTATATGATTTCAGGATTTGGATAACATTGCTATGATTTGTTGATTTACTTACATGCTTTATGAGATAGAACACTACATGATTGTTAGATAGGATGATATTGCAATGATAGATGTCGTTATTGAAATTGTAGGACTTTACTTTGAATATAGAACTATGATGTAATTGCTTATGTGAATTTGCTTGATAAAAGATGTATTCAATCTGTGTAGATGAAAATTGTATGCAAGTAATGATGTCTATTGTTATATTATTGAATTATATTATATATGGATATTTGGAAGTACTAATATGTAAATTGAGATGCGTAGGAAGTTTACCATGTGACCATGGAAAATTACAGAGAATCAAACCTAGACTTATGTATGTTCGTAAGCTAGGGTTTGTCTATTTGGAGAGACAACACCCTGTTTGTGTTGTATTTTATTTGTATCAGTATATGCTGCATGAGTGTTAAGTGTTAATTAAATTTAATGTGTAAAAACCATGAGAGACAATTTCATGTTTTATTTTTGTAAAAGTGTTTTATTAGTGTCACTTGACACGTGTGGATTTAAATTTAAATGTTTTATTTTGTCTCTTGGTGGGAAAGTGTTTAATTTTAGTTTTCTTAATAAATTAATGTGTTGTCATAAATACTTTGGGAATATAATATTTGGAGTGGTCAACTTATGTTTGACCCGAAAATAAACTTCAGAGGGGTTTAAAATGGGTTAAATGAACACCTAAGGGTAGTTTAATAGGGTTTCCTAAAGGCCATAAGGTATACCTAGGGGTTAGGGGTAATTTTAGGCAAGTTTCTACTTTATAATGATCTTTTTAATGCTTTAAAAATTGGCTTTTTTGAGTTGAGCGAAAATTGAAAATTAGAAGTTAAATCTAATCAAGATTTTTCCTTTTGGAATGAGAGTCTTTTTGCATTTTTGCTTTCTTTCTTCTTTTTGGTTTTTTTGGAGAATCCTGTGAGAACTCAAAGAGTGAGCTTCTTAAGGAAGATTTTTGGGAATAGCAGGGTAAATCACCCACTCTCCATTTTTGGAGACAGAAGAAAATTTGAAAAGAAAATAATGTTATGGAATAGAGAAAATTGAATAAGGGTAGAAAGAAAAAGATTTGTGGATTGGGTAGCTCGTCATCAAATATCATAATAACCTTTGGGCAGATTAAGGTTGGTTTCAATTATTATTTTTAATGTCTTCTTCTTGTTTATTTCATACTTGCAGTTCTCCTCAGGGTATTGGTCCACTACCACCCTTTGAAAATGTTCATCACCAAAGTGTGGTGCTGTGAAAGCCAAGTTGGGAATGTGTCTGGAAAATCTGTATGCATTTCTTTCTATGTGTTTGCCTGTTTGTTACCCGTCTAGGAATTGGTTCTCCGAGCTCGGGGGTGGCTACCAGTTAGCCTAGGCTGGGAGGTGAGCACTTTGTGGTCATATTCGTGTTTATCTATTATGCAGGAAAGACAGGAGAAAAAGAATAGGAACCATGAAAAAGACACTGAAGATTATTATTGAAGATTCTTAAATTCAGTTGCAGATGTTTGTTTAAAATTGTTATAGAAATATGCCTCATTCATAGAAAAGAGAAGCAAGTTGTAATTATTGAAAATAGACTTGAAGTTTTATTGTTGTGGCTATACAAATAAACATCCTGTAAATTGGTAGAATATCTTAGAGTTGTTTTAAAAAAAAAAAGAAAAGCTTGTTTTATTTCTACTTCTGGTTTTTAGAAAAAGAAAAGTTATTTAAAGTTGCATGCAAAGGCTTCTTGTATTATGGAAAAAAAAAAGGGGATAGATTTTATTTAAATTTTATCTATATTTTTACTTGTGGCAAAATAGAAATTTATTTATGATGAAAGACCTTAAGTATTTTAAAGGAAAAAGATGTTTTATGTAAATATTTTATTAGAGGAAAAGAAAGAAATCAATGAATCTTCTTATTCTAGAGAAGTATATTGTAATTCTTATCATGATTTTCTAAATGGTATTTTTAGTTAGTGTGATTAAAAAGCTTATTATATATATATGTGTGTGTGTGTGTGTGTGTGTGTGTGTGTGTCTGTGTGTGTGTGTGTGTGTGTGTGTGTCTGTGTGTGTGTGTGTGTGTGTGTGTGTGTATGTATATATATAAATTTATATATATATATATATATATGTATTTTTGGATTATCTTAATGCTTTTCCCTTGTTATATTAGTTTTAAAATTGTTGCATGTAAATCATTTCTTTCTTTTAAAAAATATATATATATAAATATACATTTGAATATTTTCACCTTGTAACTATGATTATAAATCTATATAAATATAAATAAATATATATATATATATATATATTTATATATTTATATATTATATATATCTTTTAAAAAATTAAAAATTAAAAAAAAAAAAAAAAACTATTTTTGGGTCCACGCGGACCCCACTGTGTGTACGCACAGTGGAGGGCCGCGCGGCGCCCACTGTGTGCACACACAGTGGAGCCGCTTTCGGCTCCCACTGTGTAGACACACAGTGGACGGCCGTGGCCGCCACTATGTGGCCACACAGTGGGGAGCCGCTAGCGGTGCCCACTGTGTGGGCACACAGTGGTGCCGCGGCGCCCACTATGCACTCACACAGTGGCGCATGGCACTCCCTGCCTTCAAACGTCTGAAACCTGCACAAAAAAATCATGGCCGCCAAGGGGGTTTCGGCCCAGCAAAATTTTTTGTTAAAAAAAAAAATATGGGTTAAACCCTAGCCTGGGTGGGGCTAGGGCAGATTGGTTTTTAAAAATAATATGTTAATTAGTTTTGATAATATATATGTGAGAAAATAGAACCCTAATTAGGGTTGGGGAAAAATATGGATTAATATTTAGAAATTTAATGTGCTTTTGAATTAGAATCAAAATATTTAACATATATGTAATATATATATATATATCTATATAAATATATATATATATATATATATATATATAAATTTTGATCATGATTTCGATTAAGTATCTAATTATAAATATATATATATATATATGTATATATATATATATATTTATATATAATTCTGGTTATAATTTGGAGTAAGTAATAAAAAGGAAAATTTAAAAAAAATGGTTGATTAGGTTATATAGTCATAGTGGAGATTAAATTAATTTTTCCTCTCTTATTCCTTTAGCTTGATTGTTTTAATAAACTTAATGACTGAGTATCTCTTGGAGATAAAATTAAAACAGTTAGTTTTCCGCAAATAATATTTAACATTCTATCGATGTTTAGTTCGTTTCAGAATTAGCTCGAATATAATTATGGAAATTTCAATAACGCTTGTCGTGAGAGTGAACTTGTTAATTAATTAGTATGTTTTAAAAAAAAAAATTTGTTCCGTTTTTGCCCTAAATTTTGGGCATGACAAACTATCTGAACTCTTTTGAAGTTTGCCCTGTTAGGATTCAATGCCTTGTTAGAAGAAATACCCTATAAGGAGTAACCTCGGTAGAGGATTTGAAAATCCAAGCTAATGGATCACCTTGTTAGAGGATTTGAATAGTACCAATCTTGTTAGAGCTTACCCAGTTAGGGGATTTCAATTCTGCTGTAATTGTTAGAAAACAATAGGAGTTTGCTAATCTGTTTGAATAGCACTACACTTGCTTGTCCAGATCCTTTTCATGCTCCTATCTGCCTTTACTCAAACTGTAGATACATCATCTGGTTTGACAACCACACACTTAAATGATCTTTTCCAATACTGAAACTAAAGAATTGATCGACCTTATAGACAAATCGATTAGGTCGATAACACAACAAAAAACTAATTCTCATAGAGATTACAAACAATTCGGTTCAACTATGACCATTAGATTACATAAAAATCTCTGCACATCAATCAAGAAAATCTCAATCTCTCCTTGATCAACGCTTCATTGATCTTAGTAACTCATCACATGATTTGCATTATATGCAATATACTTTCTCTTTCCCTAGACAAAAACCATTACATCAATGTGCTAAAATCACTTGAAATTGTCTTCATACAATAATCATAAGTGTCATAATTATTACCTCTCATCATTAGATCGTAAACCAATATAACCAATTCACCAAGCTTAATCAGTTAGGGTTTATCAAAACAATAGGTAGGGTTTACCGGGTACTGGTTCACTCCACAAATTCATCCTATCGGTTATAGTTTCCTTCACTAGCTCTTCCTACTGGTTAGAAAATAATATTACAACAATATCGACAATATCATTATCGGTTCATTGACATCAATGACAACATAACATATCATTAATGCAATCTTCATGCAAATGCCAACAATCTCCCCCTTTGGCATTGATGGCAATACAAATATCAATACCATTGATTAATACAGTGATTGTGAATAGGAATCCTGGTTTACATTACCAAGTATTCACTATGCTCTCCATGTCTTTAGCTTGTCACTGGTTCTTCTCCCCATAATCACATAATTCTTCTCCCCCTTTGACAGCAATGCCAAATTGAAAGTAAAACATGTAATGTCAAATCTCACTGTGCAACATCAACAACTTGCAACTCGATGCTCCCCTTGTGGAATAACTCCACTTCTACACCAATCCTTCTATAAAATTTTGCAAGTAGCTCTAGGACTGATGTAATCTACATCATGCTTAACTGACCACATGTAGGGGTACAACCCCTAGCTGACTTCTAAGATACTCATAAGTAGTCTTAGGGAGAGGTTTAGTAAAGATATCTACAAGCTGCTCCTTGGTAGAAACATGCTCCAAGATAACATCTTTACTTTGCACTTTTTCCCTTAAGAAATGATACTTCAATTCAATATGCTTGGTTCATGTGTGCAAAACCTTCCTCTTGTGCATAACCTTTGCAAACCAACCTATCTTTGTTGTAAACTGCAACACCATCTTCATTCAACTTGTTCCTAAATACCCACTTAGTACCTATTACATTTTTGTTTACCGGTCGGGGTACTAGGGTCCATGTGTTGTTCTTCTCAATTTGATCTAATTCCTCCTCCATAGCTTTAACCAAATGATCATCACCAAATCCTTCCTTAGCAGTTCTTGGTTCAATAGTGGAGATCATGCAAGAATTCTCTCTGATTCTTCTTCTGGTTAGTACTCCAACATCCTTATCCCCAATAATCTATTCAGGAATGTGATTTAGTCTCACATATCTTGGAATAACATGATCATTATCTTCAGGTTCAACTTCTTCATTATCATCATCTTCTTCTGAATTTATCTGTATCGGTTGAACTGGTACATTAGTATTTTCTCTGCCGGTTTTAGATTTCACAGGTGCTGGTTCCAAAAATAAAATGCAAGGATCTTCATACTTTTTCTCCAAACTAGTTTCCTCTAAGACTTCAGGATATTCATCCACTCGAACATCAACACTCTCAATAATTCTCTATGTCTGGTTGTTAAAACACTTGTAGGCCTTACTCTTAGTGGAATAGCTAAGAAATATACCTTCATCACTTTTAGCTTCAAATTTGCTAACATAATCACCTCTTTTAATAAAAAAATTTCTACCAAATATCTTGAAATAACTAACATCAAGTGATCTTCCATACCAATATTCATAAGGAGTCTTGTCCTTACCTCTTTTTACCAAAATACGGTTTATAGTGTAGACAATTGTGCTTATAGCTTCTCTCCAAAAAGTTTTTGCTACACCTCCTTGTATCAACATCATCCTAGAAGCTTCAACAACTAACCGGTTTTTTCTCTCTGTGATACCATTCTGTTGTAGTGTCTTTGGTGCAGAAAGTTGTCATTTGATACCATTTTCTTCACAATACCTAGTGAATTCCTTAGAAGTAAATTCACCACCTTGATCTATCCTCAAACACTTTATCTTCTTACCGCTCTCCTTCTCAACTAAGGTTCTAAATGCCTTGAACTTACCAAAAGATTCAGTCTTATCCTTCAAGAATGTGACCGACATCATCCTTGAGAAATCATCAATGAAGATCATAAAATATCTATCACCTTGAATACTTTTTGTCCTTATTGGTCCACAAAGATCTATATGAACAAAATCTAATAAATGTTCCACTAAAAAATATTTTCTCTTGAAAGTTGAGGATGTCATCTTTCCCAACTGACATTCTTTACATAGAGCATTAACCATTTTGTCCAACTAAGGCAAACCTCTCACTGTCTTGGACTTACTCACTTTAACAATGTTATCAAAGTTTATATGAAAAAGTCTCCTATGCCAAAGCCAACTATCATCTATCTTTGCAATTAAATAGTTGTTGACTTTAGGATTAAGGTGAAATGGGTTACCTTTAGTTTGTTTCCCAGTTGCAATCAGTTCATCTTTGTTGCCATAGATTTTGCACATACCGTTCTTAAACTCCAATGGGTATCCTTTGTCATTGAGTTGTGCCACACTCAAAACATTATGCTTTAAACCTTCAACCCAATAGACATCATCTACACTTCTCTTTCCATTAAGAGAAATAGTTCCCTTACCTTTAACCATGCAGGGTGAGTCATTACCAAATCTTACAACTCTGCCATCAAATTCCTTCAAAGAAAGAAATTTTCTTCGATCACTAGTCATGTGATGTGGACAACCACTATCAATGATCCAATCATCAGAGTTATCCATCCTAGATACTAATGCCTTCTGGTCTGATATCTCTTCTTTAATGGCTACAAACACAATGTCTTCATTAGCAACACCATCAGATTCCTCATTAGTGATACCACAATCAATAGCAATAAGACAATCTCTTTTTCCTTTACCCTTATACTTCTTGAATTTCTCTCATTTGTGCTAATTATCACCATTAGGATAGTTAGTAGCTATGTGTCCAATCTTGTTGCATGCAAAACATTTCAAAGGTAATTTACCTCTATATTTACTAGTGCCTTTGGTTAACCGCTTGGCCAACAATGCTTCAAGGTCAACTAAACTATCTTCATCATCAACTTCTCTGTTGGATCTAGATTCATAACTATGGTTGGCATCTCTACTTTTTCTCACAGATGGGTTAGAAATAGAAGCTCTAAATGTAGACTCAGATTTATGTACACTACCATCATAACCATTTAATTCGAAAGTAGTAAGCTTTCCAATGATGGATTGAAGAATTAGCTTAGTTTTGTCAATGGACTTTATCTCCTAAATGGTTGCAACTCAGATAACGTAGACCAATAGCAGGGTTCTTATTACCTTACTGATCACTATGGCATCTTCCACTTTACCTCCTGCACTCTTAATTTCACCGACTATCTCTTTTATCCTTGACCATACTGTTGGATATTCTCACCTTCAACCATCTACATGTCATCAAACTTTCCTCTTAGACTCTCTTCTTTAGAAATCTTAACATGTTCATCACTGCTATAAAACTCTTCAAGTTTTTTCCATACCTCATATGTAGTCTCTAGACCATGAACATCTACATATTTTGCATCAAACAAAGAACTAAAAATACCCTCTAATTCTTGATGATTTTCTTGTTGCTCTTTCTTTTGATCATCAATCA
The DNA here is from genome assembly GCF_030272615.1 of Cryptomeria japonica. NCBI lineage: Eukaryota > Viridiplantae > Streptophyta > Pinopsida > Cupressales > Cupressaceae > Cryptomeria > Cryptomeria japonica. The sequence goes on from NC_081413.1 coordinate 645,956,994, forward strand.
AAATCCTAGTAGGTGCAACATATTGATTATTGACGTGTTCCCAATACTGGCTTCCCAGACTCTTGATATAAATTTTCATTTTGTCACTCCATATCCTATAGTTCTCTCTATTAAACTTCAGACCTTCCTTCTTCATCATGTTCTGCAAGATCTTTACCTCAAGATGTTAGGCTTAGACCTTAGAGGACCTAATAAGTTCTAATACCAATTGATGGTATGATGAAATAATAAGTATCCAGTCAACTACTGAGAAGGGGGGGGGTGGTGAATCAGTAGATAGAAAAATTGATACTAACTTCACCAATCTCAAAATCAATCTCTCAAAGTAAACTATCAATGTAATATCACTGCAAGATAAAAACTCATAAGATAAACCAGTTGACTATTACAAAAAATTAACAGTAAACAAATTCAAAACTCATAAACATTCAAATTCTTTTTCATATGTCAACAAACTTTATTTCTCAATGCTTCTAGTTATCATAACTTATCAAAGTAGTTAAGTAAATCAGCCATAAGAACATAACCATAAAAACATTCACCACTTGACACAAATATTTTTGACGTGGAAACCCAAATGTGAAAAACCATGGTGAGATGAGACTCACAAGATAACTATTTGATCTCTTCTAAAGTTTGCCCTATTAGGAGCCTAGCCTGTTAAAGCTTTACAAAAGTCCTATTAAGAATAGATCCTATTAGGGACCACCCAGTTAAGGGATTGACTACAATGCCTTGTTAGAAGCAATACCCTTTAAGGAGTAACCTCGGTAGAGGATTTAAAAATCCAAGCTAATGGATCACCTTGTTAGAGGATTTGAATAGTACCAAGCTTGTTAGAGCTTACCCGGTTAGGGGATTTCAATTCTGCTGTAATTGTTAGAAAACAATAGGAGTTTTCTGATCTATTTGAATAGCACTATACTTGCTTGTTCAGATCATTTTCATGCTCCTATATGCTTTTACTCAAACTACAGATACATCATTTGGTTCGGCAACCACACACTTAACTGATCTTTGCCAACATTGAAACTAAACAACTCATCAACCTTATAAACAAATCAATTAGGTTGGTAACAAAACAAAAAACTAATTCTCATAGAGATTACAAACAAGTCAATTCAAGTATGACAATTAGATTACATAGCAATCTCTACACATCAATCAAGAAAACCTCAATTGCTCCTTGATCACCACTTCATTGATCTTAGTAACTCATCATGCATTTTTCATTATATGCAATATACTTTCTCTTTCCCTAGACAAGAACCATTACATCAATGTGCCAAAATCACTTGAAATTGTCTTCATACAATAATCATACATGTCATAATCATTACCGCTCATCATTAGATCATAAACCAATATAAACAATTCACCAAACTTAATCGGTTAAGGTTTATCAAAACAACAAGTAGGGTTTACTAAGTACTGGTTCACTCCACAAATTCTTCCTACCAGTTATAGTTTCCTTCACTAGCTCTTCCTACCGATTACAAAACAATATTACAACAATATTAACAATATCATTACTGGTTAATTGACACCAATGACAACATACCATATCATTAATGCAATCTTCATCCAAATGCCAATAAAATCATGGTGTTATGTGGTATGGTTGCATTGTGTTAATTCTCTATTTCATTCTTAAGTTTTATTGCTTACAAATATCTATTTTTGTTATTCCAGTATTCAATATCTATGTGTTCTGGTTAAAGGTTATTAAGTGGTTTAATTTTAATTTGTTAACAACTAATTCACTCCCCCCTCTCAGATGTTCATCTATTATCCTAACAAAATCTCCTAAAGTGAATCCAAGTAGATACAAATCAATGATTGGTGGATTGTTGTACTTAACTCAGACTAGACCTGATATAATGAATGTTGTTTATATTGCTTCTAGATTTCAATCAGATCCTAGAGGAACTCATGATATTTCTATCAAGAGGATATTCAAATATTTGGTAGGTACAATAGACCTTGGGTCATAGTATCCAAAGAATGATGATTTCAGATTATGTGCCTATACAGACTCTGATTGGGTAGGAGATGTGGATGACATAAAGACCACCATCGATGGTGCATTCTTTCTTGGAAAGAAGTTGGTTTCATGGCTTAGTAAGAAACAATCATGTACTTCATTTTTTACTGCTGAAGCAGAATATGTAGTTGTTGCAACCAACTATACTAAGATTTTATGGATGAAATAGATGTTGAAAGATATAAGGATAAGTTATGATAAGCCTATTGTTATTTACTATGATAATACTATTGCTATTGGCATGTCAAAGAATCAGGTATTTCATTCTAAATCAAAACACATTTCTATAAGGTATAATTTCTTGAAGGAAAAGGTTGAAGCAAAGGAAGTTAGATTGGTTTATGTGCCTACTAAGGAGCAGATTGCAGATATTCTAACAAAACCATTGCCTAAAGATACTTTTGAATATCTCAAAGATCAGTTGGGGGTTACCAACCCTCTAGAAGAGACTTAGAGATGCAGGAATTGATCAATCCGGTAAGATTATTAGATATTTTCTTTGATTTGGGTTGATGAGATGATGCTACTACTCAGGGGGAGTAGTCAGCTTTTTGGTTCAGTATTTTTGGTTTGGTATTTGTCCTTTGTCATTGATGTCAAAGGTTGAGAGATGGTATTCATGTAAAAATTAGTCATATCTTTGGGGGATATTGTTGGCATTCCTTAGCACTTGGATGTTTTTCACATTCGGTGTTGCCATCAATGATAACACTTAACCAAATCCAACATATTGCCAATAGATTGCACCACTATTGATGTGGTCTTGGACAACATGTTGAAGATGACAACATTGCTTAGTGTCATGACCAGACATAGGATGATAATGACAAAACTTAAAACCATCATACCAACATAGATAAGGCCAACTATTAGACAATGATTTTATTTTAGGAAGGGTAATAAGATTCTTGCAACAACTATTGCATTATGCTCAAGTAGGAGTCATTCAAATTAGTGAAGACTATATTTTGTTGCGAGGCTTGCGCAACAACCATTAGAGGAATAGTCGCAACATTAACAAAAACCTTATTCTTTCGGGACCCATCTATGCTCATTCTTGCAAAGGATCCACTGTGAGGGTTTGAAGAAGTATCCTTGAACTATGACACAGTGTGCTAGTAATCATGAGAGCAAAGCACATGTTAGCAAAGTTTCGATATTGGTTAAGAGATAGTTTCTCCCTTAATGCTTGCTACAGATTGCTGATAAACATCCTCTACAAATCACTATCTAGAAAGACAAAGGGGATCTTGGTTGAGATAGTTTGATATCTCAGAATGAAATCAGTGATCTTTTCATTGGGCTTTTGTTTACAATGAACAAGGTCAGTGATAGTGACCCTGCTATCAATGTTCACCTAAAGCCATTTAAGGAAAAGATCCATTAGTTGATCAAAGGTATGAATAGAGTGGTCAGGTAATGAGCTATACCTTTCTAAGGAAGTCTCCTTGATGGAACGCGAAAAGAGTTTCAACAACATGAAATCTAGACTATGGTACTCACTACACATAGTCATGAAGGAATTGTTGGGCATTTGGTGGAATTGATTATGTGTTGCATTGATGTTTTGTCAATATTGATGCCAACACTAGGTGATTGGATGTTATACCGGCACCCTTTTGGTCCAAGTAGGTTGAGTGGTTTTTGGTTAACTTGGATCCGACATGATTCGATAGACTTTCGTATAATCTGGAGATGGAATTGTCTTGTTCATGATACTTATACTCATATTTGGTCAATTATTTTTGGTTTGGTGATTGGATGCTATCTTGCTTGTTTAGAAGATTGGTTTCTGGTTCCAACGAGGGTTTCATTGGTAGAGATTTTGGTGGAGATCTTTGATACATTGCATAAGTGGTGTTGGTGCAACTTCTTATGGAGTTTCAGGATGCTGTTGGTGATCATGTTCGAGACTTGGCATTTGGAGATCATTGCTGAAGAGTGTGGACCTATAAGTGGTCCCGATTGATCTAGGTTATAGACCGACATGAATGTAACATGTAGATAGGACCTATTTTTGTATTTTTGAGATGTCTTATGTGTTAATATTAGTTGTTTTGGTTTAAGGATGACATGGTTTGTAATTATGTAATTGGTTTATTGTCTGGTGGTCCACCGAATTGTTTATGGTTGAGGGTTTGTATAAATAAGATGTAAGATCTCATTGTAGATCATCATGGTTAATTTAAGAGGTCATGGTCAAGGAATGTAATGTGTGAATAATGTAATATCATTCAAACAGAGGAGTTGGTTGATCATTGGAGATCGAATTGGGTTTATGGAAGAGGATTTAGTCCTCCGGTATTGAGCTTAACCAAAACTGTACTCTAGCATAGGAGATTCTATCTTTTGCAATTCAACACTTCTCTGAATTGTAGTCTAGATTTATATGTAGTCAGTGAAGCTCCTTTTGTGATGAGAAGTGTGCTCTAGGTTGTTGGCCTTCCTACAAGTACAGGCCCATTTATTGTAATTCACATACTTACTGCATAAGTATTATCTAATTGTGGGTAGGTTTCCCACTATGGTTTTTCCCTTTACTGGGTTTTCCATGTACAACTCTTGGTATTGTGTAGATGGTTTCTATTCCATGATTATTGTTTATGCTTAATTGGATTAATTGCTATTCTGATATTATTGTTTTGGGTTCTGGTATTAAAGTTTAAAATGCTAATGGTTCTAGTAATTTGTGACAACTGATTCACCCCCCCTCTCAATTGTCTTCCAGTTATTCGAACTGTCTAACAATTGGTATCAGAGCTTTGGTCCTCTCTGTAGAAAGCTTAACCACTTGAGGAAGATCCTATGGTGACTAACAGTTCAAGTTCATCCAGTTCTTCTGGAGCTATCTTTTGAAGGGATATATCGAGGCTCAAAGGAACAAATGACACAGTATGGAAGATTCAGATGGAGACTCATCTGAGATGTCTTGGCAAGGAGATTTGGGAGATCACGTAGAATGGTGTAACACCCTATAATCTAGGATCTAGAAATCCTCCTCTAGAAAACTTAGACAAGGAGCTTGAGAATGATTGTAGAGAAAGAGAAGCCCTTTTGTGCTCACTTTTTGATTAGCAAATAATGGGATTGACTAACAAATCATCTGGAAAGGCTATATGGGATAAGTTGCAGACTCTTAATGAAGGTGACCATATAGTGAAGATTTCTAAACTTGATGGTTACCAGGTGAGATATGAAAAATTGAAGATGGAAGAAGATGAAAGGATTACTGCATTCATGGAAAGGGTAAATGAGATTGTTATGGGAATTGAATGTTGTCGTGGAACTCTGAGTGAAGATGAAATTGTTCCAAAAGTCCTAAGAGCCCTACCACCAACTTACAAAATGAAGCCTATTGCTATTAATGAGTTGAGAACTATGGCTAGTACATCTATCAACAGAGATAGTTTGGTTGGGAAACTATATGCTTTTGAGCTTGAGGAATTTGAACCTTTTGGAGCTGTAAAGACTGAACCTTCTTTTCATTCATCTACATCTACAATTGGTAAGAAAGACTAGAAATATTTGTATGCAAAATAATTAGAAGATATGAAGAGAGAAGATGACCAGTTTGAGCAACTTGAAGCACTATTTTCTAGAAGAGTACCAAAAGGACCGGTAGGAAGTAAGTATGAAGGAAAAACACCTTTTAAATATTTTTCATGTAATAAGATTGGTCATTTTGCATCTAGATGTCCTGAAAGAAATTCAAGATTTGAAGAAAGAGTTAAAGGATTATTTAAGCCTAACCTTGGATATCAGAACAAGTATAGATTCAAGAAAAACAAAGACAAATCATGCTACATAGCGGATGAGGAAGGTATTACTGATTCAGATGATGAACCGATAGAAGACTCTGGTAGTGGATCTGGAAATGGGAAGGAATGGGTATTCTTGGCTATCAAGGAAGATGATATGGCACCGGAAGAGAATGTACCTGAGGAGAAGGAACTTGCTGATAAAATTGAGGATAAGGATGAATAGGTAATTGATAGTGGTTGTTCACATCATATGACTAGAGATAAAGGAAATTTTCTGTCTTTGCAAGAATTTGATGGTCCACTAGTTAGATTTGGAGATGACAAGGCATGTATGATTAAAGGAAAATGAACTATATCATTGGATGGTAAGAACAATACTAACAATATTTATTATGTTGAAGGTTTGAAGCATAATATTTTGAGTGTAGGACAATTGGTAGATAAGGGACTTCAATTATAGTTCAAGGATGGAAAATGCAAAATCATTAACAAATCTGACTTGGAGATTACAACCGGTACACAGACAAAAGGTAATATATTTCATTTGAACTTCGGTGAGAAGAGATGTTTGATTACATAGATTGATGAGAGTTGGTTATGTCATAAAAAGTTGTGTCATGTGAATTTTGATTTCATTGTAAAGATCAGTTCAACTAAGGTTGTTAGAGATATACCTAAGATTATGAAGCTCTATAATCCGAAATGTAAAGAATGTCAAATAGGTAAACATGACAGAACCTCTTTTAGGAGTATACAAGATAATTCAAATGATGTTCTTGATCTTAATCATACTAATTTGTGTGGCCCTACTAGAGTTAAAAAATTTCATGGTGATAAATATTTTATGCTAATCATTGATGATTATTCTAGAATGATGTCGGTTACTTTTTTGAGAGAAAAATCTGAAGCATTTGAAAAGTTTAAAATCTTTAAGGCTAAAGTGGAAACTGAGACACGATTGAAGATTAAATGTTTGAGATTAGATCATGGTGGAGAATTCACATCCAGTGAGTTTAATAACTTTTGTGACAAACATGGTATAAGAAGATAATCTTCTGCTCCCCGGACACCTCAGAAGAATGGAGTTATGAAAAGGAAAAACATAACTATCTTGGATGCTGCTAGAACAATGATGATGAAAGCAAGTCTATCTCATATTTACTAGAGAGAATTGGTGAGTACAACGGTTTATACATTCAACAAACTACATATCAAAGGAGAAAATGGTAAGACACCTTATGAATTATGGTTTGGCAATACACCTACAGTTAAGTATTTTAGAATTTTTGGTAGTAAATGTTATATTAGGAGAGATGATACTATTGGGAAATTTAATCCTAGATGTGATAAAAGCATATTTATTGGCTATTCTAATGAAATCAAAGCATATAGATGTTATAACAAGAGATTGCAAAGAATTGTGGAGAGTACTAATGTTAAAGTAGATGAGCTAAATAGAAGTCAAATCAAAGTTTATGAGAAGGACCCGGTAGTGGAAATGATTATATTTGAACTAGTAGCACCTTTACCGGAATACAGAGTTGAACCAGTTACTCCAGCAACATCAGACAATTCTATAGTAACTGAAGAATGGGGAAGAGAAACAGAGAGTCAAAAGAATCCTAGGTATGTAAGATTGAATAATTTTGAAGATCAAATCATTGGGAATAAGAGCAATGGAGTGATGACAAGAATAAGACAGGCAACTAATGAGGTATGTTTAATTTCACAAGTTGAACCGGTATCAGTAATTGAGGCATATAAGGATGAATTTTAGTTAAAAGCTATGGAAGAAGAATTAGATCAGATTGAGAAAAATAACACATGGACTTTGGTTCCCCGGCCTAAAAATAAAAATGTTATTGGAATGAAATGGGTTTTTAGGAATAAATTGAATGAGGATGGTCAAGTTATAAGGAATAAGGCTAGATTGGTTCGTAAAGGATATTCTCAGAAGGAAGGAATTGATTATGGCAAAACTTTTGCACCAGTAGCTAGGATTGAAGTAGTAAGATTATTTCTTGCTTATGCTACTTATAAAAACTACAAGGTTTATCAGATGGATGTTAAATGTGCATTCTTGAATGGGGATCTTGATGAGGAAGTTTATATTGAGAAACCTGATGATTTTTCATTATGAGATGATAGTGATATGGTTTGCAAGTTAAGGAAAGCTTTATATGGATTGAAACAAGCACCTAGAGCTTGGTATGCAAGGTTGGATAAATATCTTTTGAAGCTTGGTTTTACTAAGGGCGGTGTTGATAGTAATTTATATTATAAAATCACTAATGATGATATACTAATTGTTGAAGCATTTGTTGATGACATTATTTTTGGAGGTGAAGATAAATTATGCATAGAATTTTCTAAGAATATGAAGAAAGAATTTGAGATGTCTATGTTTGGTGAAATGAAAATTTTCTTACGTTTGTAGATTACTCAGACTCACAAAGGCATTTTTATCTATCAAACTAAATATGCTAACGAATTGTTGAATAAATTTGATATGGGAGATTCTAAACTACTAAGTACACCTATGGTTACAAGTGAGAAATTGACAAGAAAAGATGTTTTTGCACTGATAAATCCTACAATATACAAAACTATGATTGGAGGTCTACTTTATTTGACTTAAACTAGGCCTGATATTATGAATGTTGTTTGTATTGTTTCAAGATTTCAAAGTGATCCTAGAGAAAATCATGAGATGATGGGGAAAAGGATTTTTAGATACTTGCAAGGTACTTTAGAATATGGTTTATGATATCCTAAGGATGATAACTTTACTTTATGTGCATATACAGATGTTGATTGGGTTGGAGATGTTGATGACTAGAAAAGTACTTCCAATGGAGCTTTCTTTCTTGGAAAGAAGTTGGTTTCATGGATCAACAAGAAACAGTCATGTACTTCTCTATCTACTATTGAAGCTGAGTATATTGTTGCTACTACTAACTGTACACACATTTTATGGATGAAGTAAATGTTGAAGGATATAAAGGTGGATTATGATGCATAGGTAGTTATTCACTATGATAACTCTATTGTTATTGATATATCAAAGAATCCGGTATTTCATTCTAAGACAAAGTACATGTTTGAGACAAAGTGAAACTTCTAATGGAGTTCCAAGATGTTGTTGGTGATCATGTTTGAGACTTGGCATTTGGAGATCATTGTTGAAGTGTGTGGACCTATACTTGTTCCTGATTGATCAAGTTATGGACCGACATTAATGTAACATGTGGATAGGACCTATTGTTGTATTTTTGGGTTGTCTTATGTGTTGATATTAGTTGTTTTTGTCTAAGGCCAACATGGTTTGTAATTATGTAATTGGTTTATTGTATGGTGGCTACCTTGATTGTTTATGGTCGAGGGTTTATATAAATAAGATGTAAGATCTGATTATAGATCATCATGGTTAATGTAAGAGGTCATGGTCAAGGAATGTAATGTGGGGATAATATAATATCATTCAGGCAGAGGATTTGGTTGACCATTAGAGATTGAATTGGATTTATGGAAGAGGATTTAGTCCTCCAGTATTGAGCTTAACTGGAACTGTACTCTGGCATAGGAGATGCTATCTTTTGTAGTTCAACACTTCATTGGATTGTAGTCTGGATTTATATGTAGTCAGTGAGGCTCCTTTTGTGATGAGTAGTGTGCTCTAGGTTTTTGGTGTTCTTGCAAGTGCAGACCCCTTTATTGTAATTCACATACTTACTGCATAAGTATTATCTAACTATGAGTAGGCTTCCCACCATGGTTTTTGCCTTTACCAGGTTTTCCATGTACAAATCTTGGTGTTGTGTGGATAGTTTTTATTCTGTGATTATTATTTATGCTTAATAGGATTAACTGCTATTCTAGTATTATTGTTTTGGGTTATGGTATTAAATTTTAAAATGCTAATGCTTTTGGTAATCTGTGACAACTAATTCACTCCCCCTCTGAGTTGTCTTCTAGTTATTTGAACTGTCTAACTGGAATCTATATGCATGTTTGGGTCCCAATCACCATTGAACCTATCAAACTATAGGGGCTCAGGAATAGTTGGAAGGATAGTATTCAAGATGGTAAAATCAAGGGGACTCTTCATATAATATGCATCACAAGTGATTGACCAGAGGTAGAGGCTAAGTTTGTTAGCTACAACTACAACTACCCCATGTTTTGTAAGATTGTATTCAGTATAGGATTAGAAGGAAAAGGAGGTGGAGGTGGGCCAGATCTATTGCCACCTTCATTGGAACCTCCAGAAGGACTAGTTCTATCAGTAGATGTAGTGCTAGCATTAATTACTAAAACTTGAGTAGTGGTAGAGGTCGAACTACTAACCACACTTGTGTAGCCCAAGGGAGTGAGTTAAGCACTAACACTAGGTATGGTGGATTCCACCATGTGTGCATCTAAGTTTGGAATGCTAAGACTAACCTCAGAACTAAAAGGATCATATTGATTGTCCATAGTGGGTGCATCCGCTAAGGGCAAATGGATTTTAACAATCATGGACAAAGCCCTCAACATCTCTAGACCTCTCTTGTCAGAGATTAACACATCTCTCAAGGTACTCACGACATTCCCAACCTAGGGGAGGACATTCTCCTTATTCAAGAAACCCTCAAAGTATCTTAGATTCTACTCCAACATGTTGATCTTCTCAAAGTCTACAATGACCAGAAAATAGTGATCGATCATAGGAGGGGAAGATGGGTTAGAACTCCTAGGAGAGTTAGGTTGTGAATTAGAAGGAGAAGGCCCCCTAGTCAAAATAGACTTCAAACTGTGAGAGGTCAAAAACTCATTAGGATCAGATGATTGCTCACCCTACATGGTGCTGGGTAGAGGAGGACTGTAATGATCAGGGGGAAAAATCTACTTGTATGACCTCCTGACTATGGCTCATGTTGCAGTCTAAGTCATAAAGCTCATAAAAAAGCCACATGATGTTCAAGACCACACTACAAGGACACTAAATGATAAAGTTGGTTTTAAATGATAAACGAAAGATGCAAAAATTTAGAATAAATGCAAATGAAAGTTTGTTTTTTTGTTTTTAATTTTCCTCTTCTTTTTTTGTTTTAATATTTAGATTTTTTTTTTTTTTAGATTTTTAAACTTTTGAAAATTTAAAAGACTAAATGCACCTAAATGAAGCAAAAAGCAAGTAATGCAAAGATAATCTTGGTTCATGTCAGGTTCACCAAAATGCAGTGGAGGGAATTTGCCAGCTCAAGAATGATGCATCCTTGGGGACAAATTATCCTTCCGATTACCTTTGCGAACTAGGGCTAAGATGAGCTAGGGGATAAAATAATAAAGTAGGACAATTACCCACGATTCAGGACTCACATATGACTCTATCAAGCCTTTGTCCCAAGGATGAGCACGTGGGGGTAGGACACTAGCACAACATGCTATCATCTTGTACAGATGAAGTATAGAGCATGTACGGGAAGTTCTGAACACAAGAATAATGCAATGAAACACAAAAAGTGAATAAGCTAAGCTAAAAGTTGCGAGATGTGAAATGACTAAGATAACTCCCCTATCCTGAGCGGGGATTTGAATTATTTGTAGTGCTACAATAATGGTGGAATGGCTTCAAGTTCTTTCCTAGAACTCACCCTGCAAGAAAACAAATAACCAGATTCCCAAAAGATCATCTTGAATGCTTCCCAAGTGAGAGATATAGAGCCAGGAAGGAATTCAGATGTCAGTGGGCACATGTAGAGGCATTAGGATTCCTTCCGGGTGCATGCATAACACTCAAACTACCACCTATAGACTATCAGATTTGTGAGATGCTGGCATGCCACACGGACATCTCCTCATCATGCATATGTCTTTGAAGGTGATAGGTTGGTGGAGTTGGTAATGCTTCGGCCATAGCTAACATGGATGGTTTGAGTGGACAAAAGGACAAGATGGTGGATCCTGACCTCTGATGACATGGAGGAAAAGTGTCATTTGTCTCATTAATTACAAGGGATAATATTTTTGATATTACATCTCTACATGATCATTCTTTTGAGGTTGACATGATTGTGGATTCTTATGTACAACATTTTGAGGAGGTATCTTTATCCTTAGAGGAGACATGTGAGTCTTTCCATCATGTTCTACATTCCTCTCCACTAGATCTTGGAATGCCTTTTTCAATAGTGTGGACCAGTACACCTGATTTGGAGGGGGTAACTTTTAGCATCGACATGGGGACACTTGAGTAGGTTTCAAAGATTCCATGCATCTTGAGTTTTTTCCCTACATTTTCCCTTAATGATTGGGGAGACTTCATGGATAAACCTTTGGTTTTGTTTCTTCCTAAGGGAGGAATGTTGTTTGATGATTATGGAGAGGTTTCTGTTAGGATTTCCATAGATACTGAGAGGGGGGAGTGAATCAGTATCTAACCGGTGTACAGAATATCTTAACTTAAAACATGCAGAACATATTATAATAGTGTACCAATATGCAAGAAATAATGCAATAAATAGAATTAAGAACATCCACATGAAAAGCACACCATAACACAAGGATTTAATGAGGAAACCTAGTGTGGGAAAAAGCTCAGTGGGATTTGTGACCCACAATATCCACTTACTGGCCAATAAGAGAATATTACTTATAATAGGGGCCTGCACATGCAAGAAGGCCAACTGCCTAGAGCTCACTGCTCAAATATGAAGTCTCACTGACTTACAATGTGGATTATACAAATCCAATATCTTGTACTTCTTTACAATAGCATCTATAATGCCTAATCTAGTACTATTTGCTACTCTGCTTCTTACATAAACCCTTTACCCTATATTTCACATAATAGGTCTGCCTTAATATTTTGCATACATCACTTCCTTACTTCATTACAAAATGTCTACAATGATCTCTTTTATATGCAAGAGTCATTTTACAATATGCCAAGTCGGCTTACAAAGTTTTACAATAATAACCAAAATATAATATAACAAAATCCTGTCGGCCTTTGTGCTAGTATACTTCCTTTCTTTTGTGTTGGTGTCAGTGTCCTAAGTGCCGGTGTAGAGTGTGATTTGATGATGCCGGTGCACTAACTTGTTAGTGTAATGCCTTGCCAATGCCATAGGATTGTAAGGTTGCTATCAATGACAAAACCTTCAATCACATACAATGTCTCATTGAAGTGTGCATATGCCAACAATCTCCCCCTTTGGCATTGATGGCAACACTCATGAGAAATTTCAAAAAGTGTATCCAAAAATGTGAAGTCCAAAAATGTTACCAAAAATGTGTGTGCTCCCCCTAAGCATATGATTCCTGTGAATTTTCTCATTCCACTACTCCCCCATTGGCATCAATGACAAAGGTTGTCAAGATGTCAGTAGAGTTTGTAGGTTCAACCTTGCAACTGGGTAGTTACAATTTGAAATAGATCCGCCAAAATCAAGTTAATACTCTCCATAAACTTTTTACTATCTCTTATTTCTATCTCTATTCTCTTAGTTGTACCGGTGAGATGTTGCAAATGCTCTACCAGTGTTTTCTGTCCCTATATTAGTGCCTTAGATACTTCCTTCCGCAGTGATGCTAGATAGTCCAATCTTGGACTCAATTTTAATCTCAGATGCTTTGTCTTATTCACTATTCTCTCCTTTTCTCTTTCCAATTTAAGTAAGTCTTCCTCAAAATTTGTTATTTTCTGTTCAAAAACTGATAGTGTATCAGGTGAGTTAACAAAATTATCTACAAGTTTGTTGATTTCATCCTGTACCTTGGTCATCTTCTTATCAATATATATAGTCAAAAGGTTTGTCTTACAGGTGTCTTTGTATAGAGTTTTGTACTCTTTCAATTAATTACACAATTTTGGTAGAAGTGTGTCAAAATCTCTGGTACACTTCTTTATTTGCTCATCAAAGAATTTCTGCTTTTCAATTTCTACTTTATCCTTTAATGTCTCTTTCTTTATTTTCTCAATGTTTTTTGTGATATATTTACACAAGGTATCAAGTTGTCCTAAAGAATCTTTATTGTCTATATTATAGTTAGGAGCAACTACCTTCAGTGTCATCAATTGCCTTATAAGCTTGTGAGCTGCAATATGTTATCTTTTTAATTGAATCTAATAGTACCTCAATCACATTAGTTGATTTGTAGCCTAATGATGAACCAACATTCTGAATACCGTCAATGGAAGTAACCAAGCTTGTATTGACCTCTGGTAGGTTTGTTTGTGTCCGCATTTCCCTAAGCAATTGTTTTTCTGCTTCTCCAATTGCCGGTGGCACTGTTTCCTCATGTTCTTGTTCCTGTTCCTGTTTCTGTTGTTGTTCCTATTCCAGAGCCTTTTTCTCTATTTGTTTCTCTGTTTGTTGCATTATCTCAGTCTGAGTCTAAGTCTCTACCTTTTTCTCTTTGTTATCTACTAGTTTTTGTGTGTTATCAATTTGCTCAGCTACCGGAGGCTCACTAGCCATTTCAATTTTATCAGTTGTATCTTTGTCTACCACAATGTTGATCTTTTGAGTATCAACATCCACAGTATATAAGACTTTAGGATTAACATCCTCTACATCCATACTTTCAACTGCCAGTTGATCTTTTGTAGCTTTTGTTTTTACTGGTGGAGTAATAAAAGGAGGTGGGGGTAAGTTGTCTTTAACCTTGATGCTGGGTGGTCCACCAACTTTACCTTTACCTTTGTCCCTTTCTTTCTGATATACCTTTATAGGTTTGTGACTCATGTATTCTTCCTGTTTTTCTTTTTCCACTAGGAAAATGTTTCATGCATTATATGTCTCCTCAATCACCTCATTAACTCTTCCAACCATTAAAGCAATGTGCCGGTGTGCAGTAGAAAATACTGATCAGTTGGCTTGAGCAATTAAGTCATCAATTTCTTTGGGTGAATTCACTGGATATACAACAAGTAGCTTTTCAATCTTTATTTTCTTGTCCAGTTCTATTACTACTTGTCTCCTTGCTTCCAATCTTTTAAACAATTCATTTGGTATATTGTTTACAACTTCCATCAAAAATTTCTTATACCTATCCATATGCAATATAACATTGTTTTCAACTTGTTCCTTTTCATTAGCTATGAGAGTGTCATATATTTTCTCTATATTTTTTAGTTTCCCTTCCTTTGTTATTTCATTCAATAGTATGTCAAAAGGGGCCAAGTCCTTATTTATCCTCTTCTTCTTTTTGGGTGTCAGTTTCTTCTTCTTTGGTGTAGCCTTTCTTACCAGAGATCTCACTGCTTGTTGTTTTTGTCTTGTCCTCCTAGGTGAGGGTGTGGTTACCGGTGAGGGATCTCTTTTTCTTACAACTCTCTTGAAATTTGTAGGCATGTCACTTTTTGAAGAAGTACCTACTGGTGATAGGTGAGTTTCAGGTTGTAGAGCTGCTAACTCATCCTCTGTTGTACCAGTTTGTTTTAACACATCTTTAATTGAAGGACCTTTTCAATAATCATGAGATCAAATGCTTATTCAAAATTTTCAACAAATTTCACAATCAATCTCCCGAGGGGGTACACAATCAGGATTTTTTATCTCCATCAGGCACACTATCAAGACTTGAATTAATCTTTGAAACAATGTTGTCTCGACATCATTTCAAAGAGGGGCAAAATGTATACGCATAAAATTGGCTATGAGCAATTAAATAAATATTATATATTTTTTTTTTCAATAAAAGTGCATTATTCCATTAAACTTTTTTATTAATATTTTTTATTTTTTACACAGGATTCAAAGAGCATACCAGAGGAAAGAACCCTGGGAAGAAAACCTCCGGTCACAGCTCATAAAATAAACCTTTAGTATCTAATGGATCAATTTATACACCCCACCCAAAACCACATACAAAATGTGGTCACAACACATATAATATCAGTTTTGCATAAAGCCCATATGACAATTTGCCAAAAAAACCCATCGGATAATTTTCAAATGTAAACTCCATAGCTGTTATCAATGGAAGAAGACAAAATTTTCCAAAGCCCTGTGCCAAATCGCATGAGCCAAAAACCTTCTTGCCAAAAAAGAAAGTATCAAAAAACCTTTGAAAAAACACTATTATATCAAATACCATGACCTCTAACTCTTCTCCAGACAACAAACATGAATACTTGAAATGAAAGGGGAAAGCGTGAATAATTATCATCATAAAATTTTACATCGATGTTACTCAACAAAATCATATGACTATTGTTGCAAACCTTCCCATACCCTAGAAGGAATTTCCTCAAAACCCACCTCTTGCTGATTAGTATTGCTATCAATGGCTAAATTTGCCAAATAATTTGCAATCTTATTAACTTCTCTGTAACAATGGGATACCAAGAAAGATTCAAACAATTTTATATTTATTTAATAATATTCTTCTATTAAATAGTTAATTTGAAAAGATTAATTATTTAATTCATTTTGTGTCTTGCTATTAATTAATTTAATTGAAATATTTTATTAATTAATTCATTTATCCTTTTCTTCAAATCAATTAATTAAATATCTAATATTTAATTATTCCTTAATCAATTAAATATCTAATATTTAATGGTTATTCTTCTATCCTATAGTCTCAAATATTAAATGGTTTCTAAATTATTTAATTTCATTTCCAACTCATCCTTCCATCTCCACTTCATCTTTCCTTTACCAACTCATCCATCATGTGGCTAAATTAATTCAACAAAATTAAAACAAATAAACATTTATTAGCCACTTATCTCCAGCTTCCAAAATAAATGAAATATTATGTACGTACACATATTTCTTAACCTTCTTCTATATTCTCTCCAACATCCCTATATCTTAGGAAGGACTTGAGTCCACTTGTTCTCTCATGCCCGAATCTTCTCCAACCATCCCTAGATTTCCTCAGTCAGCAACCCAATCAAGGTGAGATGAGTGACACTTGTCTTCTCCTTACCCCTTTCTTTCAACCTTCACCTTTGCTCACAACCATCCAAATTTGTAGATCTGATCACGACCATTGATCTAGGCCACAACATATTATCCTCTCAAAGTCTATAAATGTAGGAGTTTGAGTTGAGAAAGAGTTAGTCTTCAAGTGAGTTTTCAAGTTAACAATTTGAGAAAACTTATGCATCCATGAGTTTTAATCTTCAAGCAATTAGCATTTTAGCATAATCATTTAGCTTTAAATAATTTGCATTGCATATCATAGTATCAGTTAAGTATTAGTTATCAGTCTATTCTTTATATGCCATCTTGGAAGCTACCACTACTTGTCTGAGAGCACATCATTT
Source organism: Cryptomeria japonica (assembly GCF_030272615.1). NCBI lineage: Eukaryota > Viridiplantae > Streptophyta > Pinopsida > Cupressales > Cupressaceae > Cryptomeria > Cryptomeria japonica. The sequence continues at coordinate 645,974,065 of NC_081413.1, forward strand.
GCAACCAGGAATAGTGGAGTTAGGACACAATTAGACTTAAATCATGAAGGTAAAAATAATGTTTTTTATTTTTATATTCATTTCATGTAGTTTCATTGGTTGAGTTTGGATTTCCAGTAGCATTTCATTTGTATTTTATGAAACTAACATGTTGCAGGTAGTATCCTGATGATGAAATCAAGTTGACACATTCTTGTTATCGATTTTCAAGATAAAAATGATACATTAATGAAAATACTACAATGAATCACCAAAAAAATGCCAAAAGACTATCTACTGTTATATTAAAGTTTTTTCTAATGCATACATATCAAAAAGTTTTTGGAATATTTTCTTCTTGGCCTTGAATTCCCTTTTATAACACAAGGTAGCAAAACAAGCCTAAGGCCAAAGAAGACAGATGTCAAAATTTAATTGCAATATAAAATTGACCTAAAGCCTGGGTCCTTGACTTCTATGTGCAACTCGCATTGATTGATGGCGGCTGAAAAGGCATCATCCCAGAGCTTGGGTTGTGGATCTACAAAATATGTTCTCGCATTTTTACTTCATATCTGCTCACATCGGGATCAAAAGTGCAATCTGGCATGCAGTGGTAGGTACCTTGGAGACTAGTCCTTACTAACTGAGCGATCTAATCATTCTCCCAAGATAGACATCCTGCACAAAACTTTTAGGAAAAACAAAAATGGAATGGTTGTGACTAGTCCTCCTCTTTAGGCTACTCTTCTTCCAAGGAGCATTATCTTATATGCAACACTTCAATCTCATCAGTTGGCCAAGAAAAACTCCTCAAGCTATGCAACTTGCTTGTAGCTTCATTTGTTTTGTGGGAGGGAACACCTATAGCTCCCAAGGAAAATCTATGATACATTTGTTCAACTTCTATAATTTTATCAATAATATTGAAAGATGTATCACCTTGGTTTGGATCACCTTCCAAAGATGTCAGAACTGCATTTATTGCCTCTTGGAAGCCCTTCTTCGATTCTTCTAGGCTCTTAATCTATCCATCATCTATCAAAATCATAGGGATATGCCATTTTTTAGCTCTTGGAAAGAGAATCATTCCCATTAATGCTTTTCTCTCCTCCTCTATGTTGGGAAAATCTTTAACCAATAAATTATAATTCTTCCAGGTTACCCCTACAATTTGAGGTGGTTGGGCCACATTTTTTACTGCCAACATGACCTCCTTTAGGCTTTGACCCCTTGGCAGCCACAGAGCTCTAATTGGTTGGAAGAATGAAATGAATTCATCAAGCTAATCCATGAGCTTAGATGTCAAAGAATATGAAGTATGAACATCTAATTTATCGATGATTTTATTTGAATTCCTCAAAATTGAATATTTCTTGATTTCAAAATAACTGCTTTTAGCTTCATCTTTGACCCTTTTCATGTTGGCCATTTGGAGGAATTGATTATGTGTCGCATTGATGTTTTGTCATTGATGCCAACACTAGTTGTTTGGATGCTTTACCAAAACCCTTCTGGTCCTGGTAGGTTGAGTAGTTTCTGGTTGGTTTGGATTTGGCATGATCCGGTAGGATCCAGTATGATTTGGTTATGGAATTGGCTTGTTCATGATACTCATGTTTATATTCAATAAGTTGGTTTTGGTCTAGTGATCGGATGCTATCTTGTGTTTCTTAGAAGCCTTGTTTTTAGTTCCGACGAGGGTTTCACCGGGAGAGCTTTTGATGAAGATCTTTGATGAATTGCAAAAGTGGTGTTGGTGTAGCTTCTCATGGAGTTTCAGGATGTTGTTGGTGATCATGTTTGAGACTTGGTAGATGGAGATAATTTATTTAGCATATGGACCTATATTGGGTCCCGATTGATCTAGGTTATGGACTGGCTTTAATGAAACATGTGGATTGGACCTCTCGATGTGTTTCTGGGATGTCTTATGTGTTGGATATTATTTGTTTGGTCTAAGGCCAACATGTTTTGTAATAATCTAATTGGTTTATTATCTGGTGGCCGACCTGATTGTTTATGGTTGAGGGTTTGTATATATAATGTAAGATCTCATTGTATATCAATAAGGTAATGCTCATGGTCATAGGAATGGGAAATGGGTATGTAATGTGCAAATAATGTAATATCATTTAGGAAGAGAATTTGGTCGATCATTGGAAATCGAATTGGGTTTATGTAAAGGATTTAGTCCTCTAGTATTGAGATTAACTGGAACTATACATAGGCATAGGAGATGCTATCTTTTGTAGTTCAACACTTCTTCAGATTGTAGTTTGGATTTCTATGTAGTTAGTGAGGCTCCTTTTGTGATAAGCAATGCGCTCTAAGCTGTTGGCCTTCCTAAAAGTGTAGGCCCCTCAATTGTACTTCACATACTTACTGTAGAAGTATTATCTGTGGATAGGCTTCCCACCATGGTTTTTCCCTTTACTGGGTTTTCCACATACAAATCTTGGTGTCATGTGGATGGTATTTATTATGTGATTGTTGTTTATGCTTAATTGGTTTAACTGCTATTCCAGTATTTGGTTTAAGCATTTTGGTATTACTGTTTTGGGTTCCGGTATTAAATTTTTAATTGCTAATGGTTCTGGTAATCTGTGACAACTGATTCACCCCTCCCCCCTCTCAGTTGTCTTCCAGTTATTTGAACTGTCTAATAATTGGCATCAGAGCTCTGGTCCTCTTCATAGACAGAGTAATCACTTGAGGAAGATCCTATGGAATCTAATAGTTCAAATTCATCCAGTTCTTTTGGAGCTATCTTTCAGAGAGATATTCCTAGGCTTGATGGAACAAACTACACAGTATGGAAGATTCAGATGGAGACTCATCTGAGATGTCTTGGCAAGGAGATTTGGGAGATCATACAGAATGGTGTCACACCTTATAATCTAGCATTTGACAATCCTCCTTTGACAAACCAGGATAAGGAGCTTGAGAATGATTGTAGAGCAAGAGAAGCCCTCTTGTGTGCACTTTTTGATAAGCAAATAATGGGATTAACCAACAAATCATCTGGAAAGGCTATATGGGATGAGTTGGAGACTCTTAATGAAGGTGACTCTATAGTGAAGATTACTAAACTTGATGGTTACCGGATGAGATATAAAAACCTGAAGATGGAAGATGATGAAAGGATTACTGCATTCATGGAAAGGGTAAATGAGATTGTTATGGGAATTCAATGTTGTGGTGGAACTCTAAGCGAAGATTAAATTATTTCTAAAGTTTTGAGAGCCCTACCATCGAATTACAAAATGAAGGCTATTGCAATCAATGAGTTGAGAACAATGGCTAATACATCTGTGAATAAAGATACTTTGGTTGGGAAATTATTTGCTTTTGAGCTTGAAGAATTTGGACCTTCTGGAGCTGTGAAGACTGAACCTGCTTTTCATGCATCTGCATCATCAACCAATAAGAAAGATTGGAAAGCTTTATATGAAAAGGAATTGGAAGATATGAAGAGAGAAGATGAAGAGTTTGAGTAACTTGAAGCACTATTTTCTAGAAGAGTACCTAAAGGACCGATTGGAAGTAAGTATGAAAGAAAAGCACCTTTTAAATGTTTTGCATGTAATAAGATTGGTCATTTTGCATCTAGATGTCCTAAAAGGAATTCAAGATTTGAAGAAAGAGTTAAAAGATTTATTGGGACTCATAAATTTGAGTGAATTTGAGAGGCCCATTTCAAAATTTTGCTCTTGCACTTTCAAAATAGCACTTAAAATCTCGGCTTGAATGGCCTAGTTTGAAGAAGGGCAAAATGGGCCCAATTGATTATGTAAGGCCTTGGTAACTTGTTGTACATCTTTCATTGAGCCTATGTAGTGGGTTACAACTTTCAAAATTAAGTTTAGATCAGTTTGTCAAGTACCCATTTCAAGGGGTGGATTGAAAGTTTTTCTATGCACAAATTCAGATTTTACTAAGTGGCCTACTTTGAGGCTTTGCATTTTATGACCAGTAGATTGTCATGTTGAAATTAAAAGTGTATTGAATTGTATACATATAGGTGAGTCCACATGCCAAATTTCAAGTCCCTATGAATCCATTTGCTCAATTGGGTAAGGTCATTTCATTTGCAATTTGTGTTGCTTGCATAAGTCCCTATTTTAATAGCTAGTCAAAGAACCACTTTGAATATGTGTAAAAGATGCCCAGATGAATGCCATATCAGAATATTTCTTCCAGGGTATTGCTAGTAGGAAAGACAAGCTATGTTTCCAGTTTCAAGCTCCTACCAATCCATTTGACCAGTTTTTCAAGATGATTTCTTGAGCCATTTTGTTCAGTTTTCTGCACTTTCATTGTTACATTTGTTAAAGTGGCTATTTTCATGAGCTCACCATTTGCATCCAGTCAGCCTTTTGGTTGAAATGAACATCCCATGGTCTTCCCTGTACTTCAAAGTATCTATGCCCTAGATTTGGGGATCCACGGAGATCATTTGATATTTTTAATGTGTGCACTTTGAGGTCCCTGCACATGGATTTTAATAGGTCCAAATGTTGACAAAGACATTTAATCAACTTCAACAATTAATATCTCATTGCCTGGGATTCTTGATGAGGAGTGGTTTTGCAGGATCAAAGTTAACATATCAGAGTACGTGCCTATTAGTTTGTGAAGTCTAGAAAGGTGTTCTGAACAATTTTTGAAATGCCTCTTTAGGTTTAAATGTGAAAATGTGGCACATTTGTTTAAAAGTTTCAAGTTGAGTTTTAATGATCAGAAAATTTTTCAGATCAACTCCAAAGGTATGTTCAAGATGCCTGAAAGTATTTCAAGGGTCAGTGGAATGAAATCAAAAAAAAATTTAGTCAGGCCCACTTTGAGGGTCGACCTATCTTGTAGCTTCATTGTGTATTTTGAATCAATGTTTAAATTGTTATTTTAAATCAAATGTTTATATGATTTAATTATAAAGGATAAGCATGGAGATGAGATTTTTCACAAGCAAGCAACATAATGAATATAGAGTAAGACCACAATCAGAGGAACGAGGGGCTGAAAAAGATAGAAACTTAATGCTGGAGTTGCAAGAGTAGGAAAACAAAGAACACGAGGCTCGGATTCCAAAGGCTAATCCATTACCTTATGCCATTGTTTTTCCTATTATACCACCAAAGCCAGAACCAAAGGAGTGCATTAAACCAGAACCTTTTCAGATTGAGAGCTTATTGAGGCATTTGAAACTTTCAGCAAATGCAATTGGCAGGTGTATTGCCAAGTCCTCCCAAGCCTGCACGTTAGAAAAGACATTAGAAACCTTCAGGTAAATGCAATGGCAAGCTTAAAGCCAAGTTCCATGAGCTCTGCCAGCATCCTCCCTGTGTGGTTACCATTGAAACTTTCAAGTGAATTCTCCTAGCATCACAGAACACATGGATAGACCCCATGAGTCTATTTGGATTGAGTTATTCTTAGAGCTTGATAAACCCAACTCAATTAATTGGTCTACAACCTTGAGAGAAGAAAATGTTGCACATATTAAAGAATGGATAAATGAGATTGAAGTGACTAAATCTGAAAATGCACATAGTGTTGAGTACAATGATGGAGATGAATCCGTGAGTGGAGATATCTCTTATGATGTTGAAGATGACTCTTACTCTCAGCATGATAGCGCAGATGTGTATTCAGAGAAAGAAGAAAATTGTGAGAACATAATTTATTGTTCAAATAATCATGAGCCTATTGAGGTTTCAGATTTGAATAATATAGATCATCTTGTTGTTAATTTCAATCCACAAAGTGTTTGCAACCAAGCTTATGAAACTATGTTGCAACATGATAAAGGTTATGATGCAGATGCAAGTTGTTGCAATGATAAAATAAATGTGCATAAAGACATGAGCATGGAAGATCTAATGCCTACATTAGATTGGGACAATGTTTACAACACAGAAGGTAAAGCCAAGGAAAATGAAAATGAGGGAGAAGGTTCACTAAGTAGTGAACAAATCTCAGAACTCTTAGCTGTTGATCTTCAGAGGTATGCATCCAAAAAGGTTCCCAATCTCTCATACCCAATTAGTATATGTTTTGATACTGATGATATTTTTGAGGGTGTGAAGTATGATACATATGATATTGATTATTTCCCTACATTTGATTTGAATAGTAGACAAGATGAAAATGCATATATAGTTGATAGGTGTGATGATGTAGATTCATATGCTGATATGAATTTAGAATTTGATATGCATTGCGTGGATCTTGCTTTTAAAAGGAATGAAAAATCTAAAGTGATTTTCCCAGATTTGCAAGTGCTAAATGAACCATTGACAAATGATGATCATGTGATTTTATTTGTGCAAAGTGCTGACAAAAATTGTGATCAGCAAGATGAAGTGCATTCATTCTATTTGGAAATGTTTCTTTCTAGTTTGCAAGACAAGGTTGTAGATGAATGTTTTCCTCTTGTGCAAACTAGTGATCAAAATGTGCCTAATGTTCCCAGCTTTCAAATGGAGTTGGGTTACTTTTCTTTTCAGCTGGGAAATGATTGTAAACAATATGATGATTATGCATCATTTGATGATCAACATTTTGAGGTGGGTTTTGTTTTTCAAAGATTGAATGATCATGAACATGTTGATTATCTTTTATGTGATGAGCTAGTGAGAAGTTGCAGTGCTTGTGATCAAGCAGATGTAAATGAAACTTCCAGCTTACCTTCAATTTATGGAAATGAGAATCAGATATTTGATAGAGGTAAGCATAGATTTCAGTTTTGATGGCCCAGGGCCATTTGTAAATAAATCATATATTTGTATAGTTGCTTTGCTTCAGTTGTGTGGTTTTCAATAAGGAGCCTCATTGTTTGGGTAGAAAAAGAAGCCCCTGTTTTTGAGAAGAAGATATGTGATTTGTTTTTGGGTGGTCTGCATAACCAAAGATACTGAATTCTTGTGTTGATCTTGTAATAAACCATCCCTAGTCAGAGAAACTGTTGGGACTCATAAATTTGAGTGAATTTGAGAGGCCCATTTCAAAATTTTGCTCTTGCACTTTCAAAATAGCACTTAAAATCTCGGCTTGAATGGCCTAGTTTGAAGAAGGGTAAAATGGGGGCCAGTTGATTTTCAAGGGGTAAGGCCTTGGTAACTTGTTGTACATATTTCATTGAGCCTATGCAGTGGGTTACAACTTTCAAAATCTAGTTTAGATCAGTTTGTCAAGTACCCATTTCAAGGGGTGGAGTGAAAGTTGTTCTATGCACAAATTCAGATTTGACTAAGTGGCCTACTTTGAGGCTTTGCATTTTATGACCAGTAGATTATCATATTCAAATTAAAAGTGTATTGAATTGTATGCATATAGGTGATTCCACATGCCACATTTCAAGTCCCTATGAATCCATTTGCTTAGTTTGGTAAGGCCATTTCATTTGCAATTTGTGTTGTTTGTGCATAAGTCCTTGTTTTAATGGCTAGTCGGAGCACCACTTTGCATATGTGTAAAAGATGCCTAGATGAATTTCATATCAGAATATTTCTTCTAGGGTATTTCTAGTATGAAAGACAAGCTATGTTTCTAGTTTCAAGCTCCTACCAATCCGTTTGATCAGTTTTCCAAGATGATTTCTTGAGCCATTTTGTTCAATTTTTTGCATTTTCATTGTTACATCTGTTATAGTGGCTATTTTCATGAGCTCACCATTTGCACGCAATCAACCTTTTGGTCAAACGGAAAATCCCATGGTCTTCCCTATACTTCAAAGTATCTATGCCCCAGATTTGGGGATCCACAGAGATCATTTGATATTTTTTATGTGTGCACTTTGAGGTCCTTGCACATGGATTTTAACAGGTCCAAATGTTGACAGAGACATTTAATCAAATTCAACATTTAATATCTCATCACTCGGGATTCGTCGTGAGGAGTGGTTTTGTAGGATGAAATTTAACATATCAGAGTACGCGCCTATTAGTTTGTGAAGTCCAGAAAGGTGTTCTAACCAATTTTTGAAATGCCTATTTGGATTTAGATGTGAAAATGTGACACATTTGTCTGAAAGTTTCAAGTTGAGTTTTAATAATAAGAAAATCGTGTAGATCAACTCAAGAGTTATGTTCAAGATGTCTGAAAGTATTTCAAGGGTCAGTCGAATGAAAACGATTTTTTTTTTAGTTGGGCCCACTTTGGGGCCCAACCTGTCTTGTAGCTTCACTATGTCTTTTGAATCAAGGTTTAAATTGTTATTTTAAATCATATGTTTATATGATTTAAGTATAAAGGAGAAGCATGGAGATGATATTTTTCACAAGCAAGCAACATAATGAATATAGACTAAGACCACAATCAGAGGAACGGGGGGCTGAAAAAGAGAAAATTAATGCTGGAGTTGCAAGAGTAAGAAAACAAAGAACACGAGGCTCGGATTCCAAAGGATAATCCATTACCTTATGCAATTGTTTTTCCTATTATACCACCAAATCTAGAACCAAAGGAGTGCATTAAACTAGGACCTTTTTAGAGTGAGAGCTTAATGAGGCATTTGAAGCTTTCAGCAAATGCAATTGGCAAGTGTATTGCCAAGTCCTCCCAAGCTTGCATGTTAGAAAATGCATTAGAAACCTTTAGGTAAATGCAATGGCAGGCTTAAAGCCAAGTTCCATGACCTTTGCCAACATCCTCCCTACATGGTTACCATTGAAACTTTCAAGAAAATTCTCCTGGCATTGCAGAACCCATGGATGGTGACAGGGCAATGTGTAAATGGATTTATCCCACATTGACAGTGAAGGGGTTTTCCCAAGCATTTAAGTATAAACCCACATGTATATATAGTGTCAAGAGCTTGAAGGCTTTCGGCAAGTGGAAGTTTAGTGCCTAGCAGACCCCACGCATGTGCATGCATCTCAAGGTGCCTATATTTTGAAGCAAAAATGAAGATTAACAATCGAGAAAGTTGCGAAGGATCCAACAGTGGTTGCTAATCTGCGATGATAAATTGCTCACCAGTTACCCATCGTGACTCAGCAACAAGGTAGTCCCTGGTCTAGTGGCGAGTTCAGCTCAAGGTGAGGTTGCGATTAGGTGGTAGGTTAGATGGTACCCAGGTGGATTCCAAGAGAATCAGATTATGACACGTGGCATGAATGGATGCATAACAAAGGTTAAAAATCAAAATAAAATGTATAGTTTCAACCATGCAAAAATTGCAAAAATTTAAATGACTATTGTGTAGAGATAGATTAATGGTTAAGGGATTATTTTTTATCCAAATATGCAAGTGATATATGTCATTGGAAAGCTCTCGGAACAAAGAGTTCATTTCTACAATTAGTTTTAACACATGTTAGATAGTTTGAGAGAAGTTTCCATGAGAATGATGCAAAGAATATTTTTAGTTGGGGAAAAAGGACACTTAGCAATGTGTGAGGCAAATCTGATCTTTTCTGTCTTCTTCATATTCTCAGTTCTTCTCATTTGTAAGGGTTCCAGAATTTTTGGGTGAAGGCTCCATAATTCTGTGTTTCCAGCTCTGAATTTCTTTTCCAAGTTTATAAAATTTTATGGGTCTTTTCAAGGTATCGAGTTGCATCTTGGTATGACAGATTGTTTCCTAGTTGCAGGTTTTATTTGTGTAAGGCATGAATAGATTCCACACAAAATTATCTCTAAATATGTATTTATTTGTTACAAATTAAATCCTCAAGGAGGCTGGAATTTGTCATCTCAAGGAGATTGTTGTGATTGTTTGTAGGCATTCTTCAGTGAAGAGTTTATATTATGTAATCAATCATAAATAATGGAATATGTATCCAAGATCTGATGATTTTGTGAATGAGTTGAGTAATGCATTAGTATAAGGTATTGATGTAGGAATATTTTATAATGAAATAGATTTGCAGCTGAGATATGCATTTGCAGTTTTGTGTGTGACTCAATACCCAATGAACAAGGCACTGGTATTGTAAATTCTGGGGATTCTTAGAGATTTTTAAAATCAAATTAGAATATCTTTTGCATTATGTTCTGTGGTAATGTTCCACCTATCTCATGCTCCAATTTAGTTTAGATGTCAATGTAGATGTAGCCCATCTGCAGTAACCTCCTTGTTGTTGAGCCTTTTGGGATTCATTTTCTTTTTATTGATGTTGTCATATGTGTGTAATGGGTCTAATTCTATACATCAAAGGTACCCACCTAGGTTTTGCAGAGCCTGAAGAGTAGAAGGATTTAGATCCTTGTTATGTTGTCCAAGTCCTGAAGTATTTCATTGATTGAAAATGGCTATTTCATAGATAAATTGCAAGTGAACTTGGGTTACTCATTTTTTGAGAACAACAAGATCATTTAAGCCTAACCCTAGAAATCAAAACAAGTATAAGTACATGAAGAATATAGACAAATCATGCTACATAGCAGATGACTAAGGCATTACTGATTCTGATGATGAACCGACAGAAGACTCTGCTAGTGGTTTCAGCAATGGGAAGGAATGGGTGTTCCTGGCTATCTAGGAAGATGTTCTGCCACTGGAAGAGAATGTACCTGAAGAGAAGGCACTTGCTGCTAAAATTCAAGACAAAGATGAATGGGTAATTGATAGCAGTTGTTCACATCATATGACTAGAGATAAAGGGAAGTTTCTATCTTTGCAAGAATTTGATGGCAGTCTGGTTAGATTTGGGGATGACAAAGCATGTATGATCAAAGGAAAAGGAACTATATCATTGGATTGTAAGAACAATACTGACAATATTTATTATGTTGAAGGCTTAAACCATAATCTTTTGAGTGTAGGAAAATTGGTGGATAAGGGATTTCAATTGCAGTTCAAGGATGGAAAATGCAAAATCATTAACAAAACTGGTTTGGAGATTGCAACCAATACACATACAAAAGGTAATATATTTTATTTGAACTCTGGTGAGAAGACATGTTTGATTGCACATATTGATGAGAGTTGGCTATGGCATAAAAGGCTGTGTCATGTGAATTTTGATTGCATTGTGAAGATTAGTTCAACTAAGGTAGTTAGAGATATACCTAAGATTATGAAGCCCTATAATCCAGTATGTAAAGAATGCCAAATGGGTAAATAGGTCAGAACCTCTTTTAGGAGTATACAAGATAAATCTAATGATGTTCTTCATATTATTCATACTGGTTTGTGTGGCCCTGCTAGAGTTTAAAGTTTTCAAGGTGATAGATATTTCATTCTAATCATTGATGATTATTCTAGAATGATGTGGGTTACTTTTCTAAAGGAAAAATTTGAGGCATTTGAATAGTTTAAAATCTTTAAGGCTAAAGTAGAAACTAAGACAAGATTGAAGATTAAATGTTTGAGGTCAGATCATGGTGGAGAATTCACATCCAGTGAGTTCAATAACTTTTGTGAGAAGCATGATATAAGAAGACATTTTTTTCTCCCCAAACACCTTAGCAGAATGGAGTTGTGGAAAGGAAGAACATAACTATCTTGGATGCTGCTAAAACAATGATGATGGAAGCTAATCTACCTCACATCTACTAGAGAGAAGCAATGAGCACAATGGTTTATACATTCAATAGAGTACATATCAAAGGAGAAACTGATGTGATGAAGGCATATTTCTTGGTTATTCTAATGAAAGAAAGACATATAGATGTTATAACAAGAGATTGTAGACAATTATGGATAGTGCTAATATCAAAGTGGATGAGCTGAATAGAGGTCAAATCAGAGTTTATGAGAAGGAATCGATAGTGGAAAGGATTATATCTGAATTGGTAGCACCTTTATCAGAACAAAGTGTTGATATGAGAAGGAACCGATAGTGGAACAAGTTACTCTGGCAGTATCAAAGAATTCTACAGTAACTGAAGAATAGGGAAGAGGAATAGAGAGTCAGAGGACTCCTAGGTATGTGAGATTGAATCATTTAGAAGATCATATCATTAGGGATAAGAAAAATGGAGTGATGACAAGAAGAAGACTGGCAACTAATGAGGTATGTTTAATTTCACAAGTTGAATCGGTATCAGTAATTGAGGCATGTAAAGATGAATATTGGTTGAAAGCTATGGAAGAAGAATTAGATCAGATTGAGAAAAATAACACATGGACTTTGGTTCCCCAACCTAAAAATAAGAATGTTATTGGAACTAAATGGGTTTTTAGGAACAAATTGAATGAGGATGGCCAAGTTATAAGAAATAAGGCTAGATTGGTTTGTAAAGGATATTCTCAGAAAGAAGAAATTGATTATGGAGAGACTTTTGCACCTATAGCTAGGATTGAAGTTGTAGGATTATTTCTTTCCTATGTTGCTTATAAGAATTACAAGGTTTATCAGATGGATGTTAAGTGTGCATTTTTGAATGGGGATCTTGATGAGGAAGTTTATATTGAGCAACCTAATGGTTTTTAACTATCAAATGATATAAACATGGTTTGCAGGTTAAGGAAAGATTTATATGGATTGAAATAAGCACCTAGAGCTTGGTATGCAAGATTGGATAAATATATTTTGAAGCTTGGTTTTACTAAGGGCAATGCTAACAATAATTTATATTATAAGATCATTGATTATGATATATTGATTATTGAAGTATTTGTTGATGGCATTATTTTTTGAGGTGAAGATAAGTTGTGCATAGAATTTTCTAAGAATATGGAGAAAGAATTTGAAATGTTTATGATTGCAGAGATGAATTTTTTCTTAGGTTTGCAGATTACTTAGAATGATAAAGGTATTTTCATCTGTCAAACTAAGTATGCTAAGGAATTGTTAAATAAATTTGGTATGGGATATTCTAAATTGGTAAGTACTCCTATGGTTACAAGTGAGAAATTGACAAGAAAATATATTTCTGCACCGGTAAATCCTACAAGATACAAATATATGATTGGAGGTCTGCTTTATTTGACTGAGACTAGGTTTGATGTTATGAATGATGTTTGTATTGTATCAAGATTTCAGAGTGATCCTAGAGAAAATTATGAGTGTGTGGTGAAAAGGATTTTTAGATACTTGCCAGGTACATCTGAATATGGCTTGTGGTACCCTAAGGATGATAACTTTACTTTATGTGCATATACAGATGCTGATTGGGTTGGAGATGTTGATGACCTAAAAAGTACTTTTGGTGGAGCTTTCTTTCTTGGAAACAAGTTGGTTTCATGGATCAACAAGAAACAATCATATACTTCTTTATCTACTTTTGAAGCTAAGTATGTTGTTGCGGCTACTAACTGTACACGAGTTTTATGGATGAAGCAAATGTTGAAGGATCATATAAAGGTGTATTGTAATGGACTAGTAGTTATTCACTATGATAACTCTGCTGCTATTGATATATCAAAGAATCCGATATGTCATTCTAAGACAAAGCACATATCTATCAAGTATAATTTTTTTAAGGAAAAGGTGGAAGCAAATGAAGTTAGACTAGTTTATGTGAACACTAAAGAGAAGATTATAGATATTTTCACTAAACCTTTTCCTAAGGAATCATTTGAGTACTTTAGAGATAGATTGGTGGTTTTTACTTCTCTGGTAGAGACTTGATTGATGCGGTTTGGAATCAGTACCGTATGCATTATTAGATATACCTTTCATTCTGGCACTGATGTGGGGATGCTAGTGCTCAAGGGGAGTAGTCAGCTTTGTGATTCAATGATTTATGTTTTTGCTTTGATATTTTGGTTGGATTTTTGGCATTAATGTCAAAGGGGGAGAGATATTGATGTGAAAAAGAAAAAAAAAAGGGGAAAAAGAAAAAGAAAGAGGGAGAGATATATGTATAATTCAGAGCTTTACAAAGATATTATTCATAGGGAGATTTTGGTCTTTGTTTCAGAACTTCATTGTTGTGGGAGATTGTTGGTTGTCTTCCATTGGGGGAGACTTGTTTGACATTTCTTGGTACTTAGATGTTTTTCACATCTAGTGTTTCCATCAATGCCAAAGGGGTAGATTGTTGGCCATTTGGAGGAATTGATTATGTGTTGCATTGATGTTTTGTCATTGATGCCAACACTAGCTATTTGGATGCTTTACCGACACCCTTCTAGTCTCGGTAGGTTGAGTAGTTTCTGGTTGGTTGGGATCCAGCATGATCCGATAGGCCCTGATATGATTTGGTTATGGAATTGGTTTGTTCATGATACTTATGTTCATATTCAGTAAGTTAGTTTTGGTCTCATGATTGGATGCTATCCTATTTTCTTAGAAGCCTGGTTTCTGATTCCGACAAGGGTTTCACTGATAGAGCTTTTGATGAAGATCTTTAATGAATTGCATAAGAGGTGTTGGTGTAGCTTCTGGTGGAGTTTTAGGATGTTTTTGGTGATCATGTTTGAGACTTGGCAGATGGAGATCATTGCTTTAGCGTATGGACCTATATTGGGTCCCGGTTGATCTAGGTTATGGACCGACTTTAATGAAACATGTGGATTGGACCTCCCGATGTGTTTCCAAGATGTCTTATGTGTTGGATATTATTTTTTTGGTCTAAGGCTAACATGTTTTGTAATTATGTAATTGGTTTATTGTCTAGTGGCCGACTTGATTATTTATGGCCGAGGGTTTGTATATATAATGTAAGATCTCATTGTAGATCAATAAGGTAATGTTCATGGTCATAGGAATGGGAAATATGTATGTAATGTGCAAATAATGTAATATCATTCAAGAAAAGGATTTGGTCAATCATTGGAGATCAAATTGGGTTTATATAGAGGATTTAGTCCTCTAGTATTGAGCTTAACCAAAACTGTACTCAGGCATAGGAGATGCTATCTTTTGGAGTTCAACACTTCTTCAAATTGTAGTCTGGATTTCTATGTAGTCAATGAGGCTTCTTTTGTGATGAGCAGTGTGCTCTAGGCTGTTGGCCTTCCTACAAGTGTAGGCCCCTCAATTGTAATTCACATACTTACTACAAAAGTATTATCTGACTATGGGTAGGCTTCCCACCATGTTTTTTCCCTTTATCAGGTTTTCCACGTACAAATCTTGGTGTCATGTGGATGGTATTTATTCTGTGATTTTTTTTTATGCTTAATTGGTTTAACTACTATTCCGGTATTTAGTTTAAGCATTCTAGTATTAATGTTTTGGGTTCCACTATTAACGTTTTAATTGCTAATGGTTGTGGTAATCTGTGACAACTAATTCAGCCCCCCCCCTCTCAGTTGTCTTCTGGTTATTGTAACTGTCTAACATTGCACTTCTTTATTCATTTTCTCAAGCTCCAGTCTAATCCCTCCAAAAGAATCAGTTGATATCTTCTTTATTTGCTACTTTAATGTAATGTTATCAATAAATAATTCATTATATTTTGCATTCAAAGCAACATGTATTTCCTTTAGCTTTACATGATTTTGCTTCAAATTCTCCACTCCAAGTTGAGCAAATTGGACTACATGTTTGGAAATTTCCACATCCTTTGAAGCAGTAGTATGTTCAAGGGTCCTTACAATAGAATCCCCTATTTTTTGTTCTACCCACTATAAAACTAAGGGCTTTTGAATGCTAGGGGCCTTTGACCAAACAACAAAAGCCTTTATGCTTACATTGACCCTGAAGCCATGCTCTCCAAAATCCCTTGCAAAATTGGGATCCTTCTATCGCATGATCTGATCCAACACAAATATCTTTTCAAAATTCCATCATGGGACAAGGAGCATTCCACTTTTCATCACCATCTCTCTACCCTCTTGAGGAGTGCAATTAAAATTATTCTTATTAAAATTGCTGATTTCTTCATCAGACATATTCTTTAATTTCTGTCTTAGCCAAAATAATCTAAACTCAAAAGAATTAACAAAATTATTATCTACCATAAAATTCTTTGAAGCAACAATCCTTTCATCATCCGCTTCTTCTATAGGGATTGTGCTTTGGATGATAGACCTATCTAGATCATTAAAGATTTCAACATTTGCATCATCTTGGAATGTCTCCCTCGGAGGAGAAGGTGGTGGCACAGAAGTGTCCAAATCCTCTTGGATATCGACAAAGTTAGATATCTTGGCTTTTCCCTTTTCAATCCTCCTAACCTGCTCAGATGTCACCCTCTTATCTTTTTGTATGCCCCTTTAGAGGATTCTCTAGGTGCTTCCTCAATTATATCAATCTACCCCTTTGCTTGGAAAGCTTTAGGATTTGGATCAATTTTCTTCCCTTTGTATGCAACTCCTTTATCCCTGGCATCTCTTATTTGTAACTCGTCCTTAATTATATCATTTTCCTTTCTTAGCATGAAAGATATTCTCGTAAAGTCATTCTAAAAATGATGGAAGGAACCTACGAAATTGAGGTCCTCATGCTTCCTTTCTCTTTCAAATTTATTCATGAGGTCCCACTTCTTCTACATCTGATCTATCTTAGTGGGACTGGCATTTCTAATTAGGTCCTCCCTTTCTACAAAAGAATGAAAATACCCCTTCTCCTTTAATTTGTTTACTCTAATATCATTTATACATCCATCAGGGTCAAAATGTGTAGCCTGGGAAACTCTCAATTTGTAATTCTTCACCAAAAAGTTATGCACCTTCTCTAATACCTCACAACCCACAATGAATTCATTAAAAACTGTTACCCTGGGTAGAAGATTTCCTTTTTTATCAGATCTAATTTTCTCCTTCTCCATCCACATCATTTGACAGATGAATTCAAGGAATGCTAACCTTGGAGAGACAAAAAATGGCAATACATGGGGAGCCTACTCATGCCCATAAACTCTAATGATTGTACAATTTTCATAAAAGAAGAAATCCCCAAAATTGTGGGTGAATGCACCCTCAAGATACACCAGTCCATCAGCCCTACAACTCCTTATTCTCAATATTTTGATGATTGCCCTCATCAGTTTTGGCAATACTACCCTAAGCCTTGTCAAAAATTTTACCACAAAGTGATCAAAGAAAACACGATAATCACCAAATTTGGGCCCCTTGTCCCACACCTGAGTCCATCTCTATACCGACCATCAGAGACCTGTGTAGGGGTCTTTGATCCTTATTTTCAACTCTGGGCCCTAGTAGGCTTTGTTTTGATAAAGAATTAAATGGCATACCAAAGAATAATGATTGAATTCTAATTTCTCATTCTTATTTTTAGCCTTCATGAGTCCCTCATGAATCTTATCATGGATAACACTTGCAAAGTCATACAATTCATTAATTGAGGGGTCTTGAATATTGATGGCCATCATCATAAAATCAATGGGAAATTTGGTGAGCCTGCAGTCAACTCCAAGGACCTACCCTAGTACATAATAAGTTTTGAACGAGTAGGGCTCAAAGTTGTCAACCATGAAAGACTCCCTTTTAGATGGCAAGATATAATGGTGTGAATCCTTGTAAACTTTCCTTATGAAATGAGGAACAAGGTCCCTCTTGTACCTGTCCTTCCTATTCTCATAATCGCACTTCAATTTGTCTTTGTTTATGCTTGTGAGGGAAAATTTATCTATCCCAAAACACTCAATGATGGTCTCGGGAGAGATATCTAGTAGGACATAGCCTTTTTTAGTCCTAATAGTCAGGATTGAAGCATCATATGCATTTTCCAACTCCCTTATAAGCATAGGCTCCACAAAAACATTGGGCACCACCAATTTACCAAGATTCAGTATCCAGGGGTTGCATATTGGGATGGCCTTGTCTGTGTCACCATAAAATAAATGGAAAATGTCCTAGCCCCTTTCCTTGATTAAAGAATCCCTACACCCTCCCTCTCTGTTAGTGAAAATAGTTCTAAAATGATCATGAATTATGGATCCCTCAAACAATTCTAGCAGGTCTTGGTATAGGCTCCTGGTCTGTCTAGTTTTCCTTCGTGCACTTTCTACCAATTTTTTCTCAAACTCGTGTTGCATTTCTTCAGTGGTCATAGTAGGAGCAAGAGGAGTAGGGGGTTGTGCTAATGGTTTCTCTACCTAAGTTGATGATTCTCCTTTGGATTGCTTCTTGGAGCGCCTTGCAGGCTTGGGGGTCATTTCTTTGATTTGAGTAGCCTCTTTGGTTGGCTCCTAATGGTTTTCTTCTTGCAAGGTTTTCTTATGAGGAATTGGAGCTTCCCCAGTAGATGGGCTAATTGTAACAGGGGCATCCTATGCAGTGGATGGGGTTTTAGTAGAGACTACTTCGGCTGAAGTCTTCTTGGTGCTCTTCCTCCTCTTTGGAGTGGGTCTACTTGGTTTAGGAGCCGGAGAGGGCTTATCTGAAAACTCACTATCAGAAACAACAATGGAGGTCTTTTAGACTATTTTTATCTTTCTCTTCATGGCCATTTCCTTTGGAGGGGAGCTAGCTTTGGCCTCCTCAGATACATGTGGGACAGTTTTAGGGCTTGGTTGCATAGAAGGGGCACTCAAAATTTCTTGCATGGGGGCAACGACATCTAGAGGTGTAGCCTCAGTGATAGAAATTGATGAGCTCACCTTAGTTATAGAGGCTTTCTTAGCAATAGGGATAGCATATTTCTCAGCAAGAGAAGCCATCTTAACACTTGAGACTGAGAAAATACTTGGAAAGAAAATGCAAGAGAAAAACCTACTGACTTCTAGGGAACACACATAGACAACTCAAAATATCACTGTAATAGTCTGAGAATATGCACAAGCAGGAAAGAATCACTTAGTGGTTTTCTCTTTGACTGAAATTGCTTGAAAGCACGCTAGAATACTGGAATTCACTTTTCATCTTTCTTTAGAATGCTCTAAATTCTTTCTGGATGCAAGGTATGAAAGAATGCCAATGAATTCTCATTTTATTATGCCTTTAATTCATTTGTGTTGGACAGAGGTAGTCATTGGTGCCAATTTGAATTTCACTTGTTGATCTAGAAATAGAAGGTCAGAATTGCTTGTTGACCTTCCCTAAATAGTGACATGGCATCCTCATAAAGTCCCTTTTGTCACCTTAAAAATTTATACTCTTTGGTCATCTTACCTTTCTATGTGGGATAAGCTTCTAGTGTAGATTTCCCTTGTTTTGTTTATCCTACAGTGTCATTCACCCTTTCTTCTATCTTCACGGGATAAGCTTTTATGTGTTTACCTTAGAAACATTATCCTATGTTGCTCCTAGCCTCTCCTTTTGCCTTTCGCTTGCAAGACATCTTCTTTGTATTTTTATCATCTACGAGATAAGCTTTTGAATTAGCCTTTTCTTATCTCAAAGCACTTCTCTTATCCCCATGAGAATGCACGAGATAAGGCTTTCTCCTATTTCCTGCTTACAATTCTTATCCTGCGGCCATCACTGAGCAAGAGGAACTCATCGTGGGATAAGACTTCCTCTATGAACCTTCAACATTTTTATCTTGTGGCTCACCTTTGAGTTTTTCCATTATTCTAGATCTCTTATGCCCTACGGGATAAGCCCTTTTCCCTTTTTCTTAGGTATTTTCTTATCCTACATCTCTTTTCTTATCCCTATAGGGATGTGTGAGATAAGACAATAATTGCATCCTTCTTTGTTGACCTATCCCATGTTGCCCAAAAATATCATTTTGGTGGCTTGGAAACCATGTGGGATAAGACTCCCTTTTCACTTAAGTCATCCCTTATCCCATGGCCCTTCACAGTGTTCCTAGTTCATTATGGGATAAGACTTCACCGCTTGCTTCCTTTGATCGTTCCTTATCTCGCGAGCCTCTTTGCTTGCCTTGAAGTTGTCATGGGATAAAAAGTACCCAGATTAGCAATATTATGGATTGTTGTTTATGGTTGCATCTCCTTTTCAACCACTTATTCTTTTGGGGGAGCCTCATTTGCAACCTTCTTCTCAATATTCTTGAAATTAGTGCTTCCTTTTGGCACATATTTTTGAGTAAAGACGGGTTTTTAAGTCTTTATTTTCTCCCTAGTGAATGTTGGAGGAGTCTGTTGTTTAACCTCTGGTTGCTTGTCTTTGATGAACATTCCACATGGTCTTCCCTATTTGGGCAAAGCACCCCTTGGTCTCAAATTGTATCCACTCTTAATTTGGGTAACAACAGCCACATTGATTTTCCTAATTTATTCCTCGAAAGGTCTTCTTCAACTAATATTTTCAGACTGATTACTGGAGGCATTTACCCTATAACCTTCCCTTTCTTCCTCATCATAAAACACTTCTTGATGGTGTCTGCCACTTCATTGCCTTTGAATATCTACATCTACCTGCACTTCATTTTTCTCAAAGGTTAGATACTCAGATTCACTATCAGCTCGAAAAGATAGCATATTCACCATGTATACTAAGAATTCATCCTCCCTGCAGTTGGCACAAACATCCTCATCTTCCTCCATGGCCTCTGCCACTGCACATTGGGCTTATGTATGTGTAAAATTACACACATTTCACCATGGGCTATCCTCCACAAAGTGAGAACTTGGTCTTTTCAGTGGGTTTGGTATGTCTTTGTTTGTGGGCCTTTGATTTCCAACCACATGCCTTCCATCTTTCAAGTTAGTGTTATAGGGCATGTCATGCCTTTGAAAAATAGGTCTATCGTGACATATACCCTTCTCAATTCTTTCCACTTTGTAACTTAGATCCTTTAGGGCACCCATAACCTTATCCACCTTGTCCTCTTCCTTGGGCACCCTGTTATGATGTCCTCTAGGATTTTGCAGAATCTTGACATCATCTCTTCTTGATATTTTCCCTGAGGCCTTTCTATTATTCTCAATGGTTTGAGCCATTTTGAATGTAGAAACCAAAGTTGGAGGGTTATTAGACCTTATCTCATATCTAATTTTAGGATCAAAAGCATCAAATTAAAACACCAAGTTCATGTTGTCAGTTAGTTTCAGACTGAGAGGAATCTTATTTAGAATTTTAATGAATCTATTATTGAAAAAGGCAACATCTTCATTCTGATTTTTTTATGATACTTGTCAACTCACAAAAATCAAACTTAGGGTCTGAATGATCACCATACTGATCTTTGAACATTCTTTTAAAGTCTTGGAATGATTTAATTGATAAATCAAGCAAACTTTTGTACCATTCCCTAGCATCATCCATCAAAGATTGCATGAACATCTTCATGAAGACATCTTCATTCTCCATTTCAAAATTATCCATCACATTTTGGAAAGTTCTAAGGTGATCTTCTTCTGAAATAGAATTGTTCCCTAAAAACTTTGGGAATGCATATCTTAGCTCATTACTTATTAGATTTGGGAAACCCACAATCCTAGTAAAATCAATCTATCTATATCTATCTAGTTGCATTGGTCTCATGGAAAATTGATTATGCATTTATTGCTGATGGTTCTGTTGCAAGGGTCATTGTTGTTGTTGTTGCTGTTGTGGGGGCATCTGATACTATTGCTGATATTGCCTTGTCATTTGTTGTTGATACTACAAGAACTGTAAATATTGTTGATAAGCATTATTTACTTTAGCTGGGTTACAATGTTGATACATTGGTGGAGGTGGATACTATGGGATAAAAGGAGCTTGCAGAGGTGGTTAACCAAAAGTTTATCCTAGAAAATTGTACTGATTCTGGGCTCCATAATATTGACCGGTACTTCTATTTTGGACATTGATATGGGGAGCAATTATGCTGGTAGAAACAGAGGATGAACTTGGCATTCCCATTGTCCATGGGTTAGAAAGTGGCATGGTACTAGCAGTAATATTGGTAACACTTGCTTGGGTATTAGCTTGAGCAGTAACTATTTCTCATGTGGATATAGTACTTATAATTGGGGCTTGAGTGGTGGTACTTGTAATAGCAGGGGATGAAACCCCAATGGTACCTATACTAGAGGGCAGAGGTGTAGATATGATTAAAGGACAACTAACTATATTAGGTACACTTGGCATTTGACCTGACATTCATTGAAAAGGTGTTTGTGTAGATTGTTGAATGGTCAAATTCAAAATTTCTTGCACTATCATATCACTCTCACTTCTCACTTGGTCTAATTGTCTCTGCAACTCTTTTGCTAAAACTGAAGGAATATTTCCTGAAGTGGAGTAGATATTGGAATCATTGAACTGGGTTTGAAAAGGGGTCTATGTTGCATGAAAGCTCATAGAAATAGGGGTAGCTTTAGTAAACTCTACGCTAAAGTTGCCTTGTGCATTAGCTAGTTGATCAGCATACCTAACCTCAAATTTTCTTTGCAACCTAACCCTTTCAAAATCTGCATAAAACTTCTCATAACCGGCTTGGTTTTGAACAAGGTCATTACAGTAAGGATCTTATACTTTTTTATCCATATTTAAGAAAGTATGACTAATAATAAGGTTCTCTCCTGGGAAAGAATCTTCACTACTTGTATCCTGTACTTCATATGCAGACCTATAAGTATCACTATGACAACCTTCTGAAATACTCTTTCCTTTTAAGTCAACTTGCAACTAATTTCTTTTGTCTATTCTAACCATAGGAGTATCAAGGTTAATACTAACTGATGCTTGAGAAGAGACAGTTTGAGGAATACCTTTATCTTTGACAATACACCTTTTGTTTGTTGTAAACTTGTTGTCCTTTCTACTTCCTTGATCTCCCTCATTTTTTGAACTAAGATTAGTATCTGATGTGTTGCATATTTCAATGCACTCACTCCTTCTTGTAGAAATATGTATAACCTTCTTACTGCTCATGTGAACCTTTTCAAGCTATGAACTAGCTTCTTTATTTTGAGAGCCACCACCCAAGATGGGACTATACATTTCCTTAGTAACTTTGAACTTTGGACAAGGGCTACTGGGGGTAAGATATTCTTTTGACACAATCTTGACTTTGCTTTGATCCCCAGCAGAGTCACCAATATGTTGGTTCCCAAATCAATAGATCCTAAATCCTAGAGAGATAGCCACTAACTCATGAATAGAATCAAGATTGGACTTGGCCAATGAACAAGATTCGGCATGGAAGCTGCAATCTTCTACTCTTCAGGTTCTACAGGACCTAGGTGGGTTTACCTATTGCACTATTGTCCATATATTTGCTTCATGCTAACTAACAATGCACTATATAGCAGATGCTTTCAATGAAAATATACCAAGGAAATGTATAACATACTATATATTCTAGCTTAAACCTCAATTTCTCATCACTTTTGCTTGCATTGAAAACTGGCTCTAACCTACTTCTACTCCTAATATGTAAAGATTAAAAACTAAACATAAAAGGCAAAATAGGAATATAAAGATGACCCACAAATTTCAAGAATGTATGATCAATGCCTCTTCTAAGGGAAAACAGGGTCAAATCATAATCCTAATGACAAACAAAGTAAAATTATCAGCATTAAAGTTCAATACCAAACACTTAAGACTTGCCTAAAGTTCTTAGATTGAGAATGCATCCATAACCTTCCCATACTCTCTCAGAATTTATTGCAGTATTCAAGACAAAATTTAATTCATTTAACTTGAAATGAAACCCATCAAAGAATACATATTCCCCATTAGAGAAGACAAATTGCATATGTCATTAACACAACAATTCATACAACACATCACAAAATATATGAGCAAGAAAATGAATGTTCTATTTATTGATTTTCAAGATAAAACTGATACATTCATGAAAATGCTACAATGAATCACCAAAAGCTACCAAAAGACTATCTACTGTTATATTAAAGTTTTCTCTAATGCATAAATATCAAAAAGTTTTTGGAATCTTTTCTTCTTTGCCTTGAATTGCCTTTTATAACACAAGGGAGCAAAACAAGCCTCAGGTTGAAGAAGGCACTTGTCAAAATTTAATTGCATTAGAAAATTGACCTAAAGCCTAGGTCCTTGACTTCTGCATGCAACCTGCATTGAATGATGGCGGTCAGAAAGGCATCATCTTGATATCTTGGGTTGTGGATTTCCAAAAGATGTTCTCACATTTGTACTTTATATCTGCTCCCATCAAAATAAAAAGTACAATTTGGCATGCGATGGCAGGTACCTTGGAGACTGGTCCTTGCTAGTTGAGTGCTCTAATCATTCTCCCAAAATAGACATCATGTACAAAACTTTTAGGAGTAAAAAAAATGGAATGGTTGTGACTAGTCCTCCTCTTCAGGATGCTCTTCTTCCAAGGAGTAGTATCTGTTAGAATAACCGATGGACAACTGAGAGGGGGGGTGAATTAGTTGTCAACAAATTATATCAATCAAACCACTTTATAACCTTTAACTAGAGCACATAAACATTGAATACCGAAATAGAAGAAACATATACCGATAAGCAATAAAACTTAAGAATGAAATAAAGAATTAACACAATGCAACCATACAACAAAACACCATGATTTGTACATGGAAAACCCGGTAAAGGAAAAAACCATGGTGGGAAGCCTACCCACAATCAGATGATACTTCTATAGAAAGTAAGTGATTCAATAAGGGGCTTGCACATGCAGGGAGGCACACTGACTAGAGAATACTACTCATTACAAAGGAGTCTCACTGACTACAAAGAGGTTATAACCACCTCAATATAATTAGACAACAATCTAGAATAATGAACTACCAATGATAGCATCCACCATGCCTAATTACACACCTGGTAAAGCTCAATACCGGAGGCCTTTGACCTCTTACATAAACCCAATTTGATCACCTATGATCGACCAAATCTCCTTCGCATATGATATTTTATTCCATGACCATTACCACCACCACCAATCTACAATGAGATCTTACATCAATTTATACAAACCCTAAGGCCTAAACCAATTAGGTCAGCCACCTAAAAGATATTACAATAAGATCATTACATACATCCACATTACAATGATATACCATGTCAGCTTTAGACCAAAACAACATTAACCAATCCATAAATCATCTTAGTAACATGTAGAGAACACGTAACATGATACCGGTCCATAACCTGGACCCAAATAGATTCACCATGCTAGAGCGACGTCTCCAATCAGTTGAGGAACATACAAAGATCACCTCCTGCATCCTGAATTCCATCTAGAAGCTGCACCAACACCACTTATGCATCCTGTCAAAGATTCTTAGTAAAAGCTTTGTCGATAAAACCTTAAATCCTTACTAGTATAGGCTTACTAGAGTGTACGATTGTTGGTTTTTTGGTATGGTTTTTTCATTGATGTCAACACCTACTAAACCTTATCAACTCTGTCACTTTGAAGAATCAGCAACATTCATCGACAAGCAAATGACTCATATACAGTCACCGGTATCTGGTACACCAATAGGATATAATGATCACCGGCACTTGGAATGGCATGGGAAACACTTGGATATGTCGAAGACATCATTTAGACACTTTGTCTTTAAGATTTGTTTATTGGCATATTCATATTAGCATATTTGTTGTTACCGGCAAATTGATCTAGGTTATACACCAGTAGGATTATCTTTTCCAGATCAGCATGGCACGCTATGGAGATGATTTATTATTGTTGTAAATACATCAAGTTGACATGTTTATTGATTATTACATCAGATATTTTTTTAATAATAAATTGATTTTATTGTAATATCCTTTAGAGCCGACCTACTAAAATTGGTCCTAGGTTATGAGATAATGTAAGATCTTATTTTTAAGATCGAATGTGGAATACGAAGAAGAATTGTGTGAAGGTATATGCGAGCATAAATAGAGCTATACATGCAGACATCATTTGAAGGTAAAGCAAGGTTTTTGTGAAAGCATATGAGAACTACACTGGTACTGAATCCAGCATATGAAGATGCTACTTTGAGCAGTACATCCTTATTTGATTTAACCATCCAATTGTAGTCAGTGTGACTCCTATTTTATGTTTGAGTAGTGAGCTCTAGGCGCTTGGCCTTTCTACATGTGCAAACCCCATTTGTATACACACTATCTGGAGTAGTATTATATGATTGTGGGTAAGGTTTCCCATCGTAGTTTTTCCCCTTACACGGTTTCCACGTACAAATATTGGTGTTATGTGTTGTGGATGACTTTGTCTTTTGTTTCATGCATTAATCTTTACTGGTATTACAATTAACTGATAAAACTATCAACCAGTATAAAAGACTGATTTACCAGTATTCAACATTAAGTTGGTTAAGTTGTTTTTGGTTTGAATTTATTTGACAACTGATTCACCCCCCCTCTCAGTCGTCTCCAGGACCTAACAATGATAGCATCTGATCATCAAGTCAATACAAACTGACCAAAACATACTCTTGAAACATCAAACCAAACATATTCCATTGATCCAAACATGACAATAGTATCCAACTGATAATCCCTTCTATCGTTAACACTAGTTCTTCTACTAGTAACCAAAATATGTCTGTCAGTAACCAATCATAAAAGCTAGTGTTGACATCAATGAAAAAAAATCAATGTAGTACATAATGAATTCCTTCATATTGCCAACAATCTTCCCCTTTGGCATTGATGGAAACACTAGATGTGAAAAAGAAAACATCTAAGTGCCAAGAAATGCCAAAAATTTCTCATAGAAGATATAACAATAAAAAACTAAAAAATACCAGCAACTCCCCCTAAGGATTGTAGTCCAATCTGAAACTGATTTGAATCTCTCCCATATGACATATTATGACATTATTTTTCACATATAACTCTCCCCCTTTGACATCAATGACAAAGATATGACATAGATATCAAAATCCTATGAATCTTAAAGCTGACTACTCCCCCTGAGTAGTAGCATCACTACATCAATCCAGAGAAAAGGATAAAGTTGATGATGCATACTGGATTGATGCTCTGGTCCATCAGTTAAGTTTCTATTGGAGGGGTAGATACCCCTAACTTGTCTCTCAAATATTCAAATGATTCCTTAGACAACGGTTTGGTGAATATATCTGCAATCTGCTCTTTAATGTTCACATAAACCAATTTGAATTCCTTTTCCTCCACCTTTTCTTTTAGAAAGTTATATTTTATTGAAATGTGCTTAGTCTTAGAGTGAAATACTAGATTCTTAGATATGTCAATAGCTACAGAGTTATCACAATACATAACTACCGGTTCACCGCAATTTACCTCGATATCCTTCAACATTTTTTTCATCCACAAGACTTGAGTGCGATTAATTGTTGCTGCAACATATTCAGCTTTTGTAGTAGATAAAGAAATGCATGACTGTCTTTTTTGATACATGAAACCAATTTTTTTCCAAGAAAGATAGCTCCACCAGAAGTGCTCTTCTTATCATCAGTATCTTCTGCCCAATCTACATTTGTTTATGCACATAAAGTGAAGTTATCATCTCTATAGTACCATAAGCCATATTTTGTTGTTCCTTGCAAATACCAGAATATCTTCTTTACTGCACATTCATGATTTTCATTAGGATTACTTTGATATCTTGAAACAATACTTACTGCATTCATAATATCCAGTCTAGTTTAAGTTAGATATAACAAGCCACCAATCATAGACTTATACCTTGTCAAATTTACTGGTGCAGATGTGTCTTTGATAGATAATTTCTCACTTGTCACCTTAGGAGTACTTACCGGTTTGGAATTATCCATACCAAACTTCTTCAATAATTCCCTTAGATACTTAGTTTGATAGATAAAAATGCGTTTGTCAGTTTGAGTAATCTGAAACCTAAGAAAAATCTCATCTCACCAATCATAGACATTTCAAATTCATTCTTCATGTTATTAGAGAATTTCATTCACAATTTATCTTCATCTCCAAAAATGATATCATCAACAAATACTTGAATAATCAGAATATCATCATCAGTGATCTTGTACTATAAATTGTTGTCAGCACTGCCTTTGGTAAAACCAAGCTTCCAAAGATATTTATCCAACCTTGCATACTAAGCTCTAGGAGCTTGTTTCAATCCATATAATGCTTTACTTAACCTGCAAACCATATCTTTGTCATCTATTAGTGAAAATCCATCAGGTTGCTCAATGTATACTTCTTCCTCAAGTTAACCATTCAAAAATGCACATTTAACATCCATTTGATAGACCTTATAGTTCTTGTATGCTGCATAGGCAAGAAATAGTCTAACAACTTCAATTCTAGCTACTGGTGCAAATGTATCACCATAATCAATTCCTTCCATTTGAGAATATCCTTTACAAACTAGTCTAGCCTTGTTTCTTACAACTTGATCATCCTTATTTAGCTTATTTCTAAAAACCCATTTAGTTCCAATAACATTCTTATTTTTAGGTCGGGGAACTAAAGTCCAAGTCTTATTCTTCTCTATCTGATCTAATTCATCTTCCATAACTTTTAACCAATGTTTATCTTTACAAGCTTCAATAACAGATGTCGGTTCAATTTGAGAAATAAGACATACCTCTTCATTTTTCAATCTTCCTCTTGTCATAACTCCCTTGTTTCTATCTCCAATGATTTGATCTTCAGAATGATTTAATCTTACATACCTTGGTGTCTGATGAACTTCAAGTTCTTTGTTCTAATCATCAGTCACACTTGAATTTTTCAATTGTACTGGTGTAACTATCTTAGTGTCTTGTACCGATTGAGGCATTGTCGGATCAGTTATGATCACTTCCACTATTGGTTCTCTATCATATGATATATATTGTTCTTTTTATTTCTCATCCACTTTCACATTTGCACTCTCCACAATTTTCTGTAATCTTTTGTTATAACATCTATATGCTTTGCTCTGAATTGAATATCCAAGAAATATCCCTTCATCACATCTAGGATCAAACTTCCAAATTGAATCATCCCTTTTGATATAATATTTAGTTCCAAAAATTCTGAAATATTTAAGAGTAGGTGTATGTCCAAACCATAATTCATAAGGAGTCTTACCGGTTTCACTTTTCATATGAACTTTGTTGAATGTGTAGACTGTTGTACTCATTTCTTCTCTCCTGTAAATGTGAAGTAATTTGGCTTCCATCATCATTGTTCTTTCTACATCCAAAATGGTTCTATTCTTCCTTTCCACTACTCCACTCTACTGAGGAATCGGGGGTGCAGATAACTATCTCCTAATTCCATTTATCTCACAAAAACTGTTAAATTCATGAGATGTGAACTCACCACTTTGATCTAATCTCAGACATTTGATTTTCAATCCATTTTTTGTTTCCACCTTTTCTTTAAAGATCTTGAATTTCTCAAAAGCTTCAGATTTCTCCCTTAGAAAAGTCACCCACGTCATTCTAGAATAATCATTAATTATTAGCATGAAGTACCTATTACCTTGAAAGCTTCTGGTCCTTGTTGGACCACATAAGTCAATATGAATCAAATCAAGCACATCATTAGATTCATCATGTATGCTCTTAAAAGAAGTTCTAACTTGCTTTCCCTATTGACATTGTAATGTCCATCCTTGATTTGACTTATTTTGACTAGAGTTGACTTTTATATTATGCTGATAGACTTATCTAGACTATATTTTGATGATTTGGATGATGTTTACTCATATGCTTTAGTAACTTATGATTGATGTTAGACACTATTAGACATATGCTATTTTGATTATCTATATGGATGTTGGTACTATCATGATTGATCATGTGATTTGATGATATATGTACTCGATAGATTTTATATGCTCACTATGTGATGGATTATTGATAGATTAGATTTATCATGGTTTTGATGATGATTATGATTACCTAACCCTACTTCATGATTATATATGATGAGATGTTTATGAGATTTGATTGACTAATGTTTGATTATCTTCATGATAGAGACGATTCCACATCACTCATTGTGAGTAGGCTATGTTGTCATGATTCTCTATCACTTGCTTGTTCTATATATGTATATGCATATGTGGTATTATTTTGTGGTTGTAGGATTTTGCAGGTACCAAACATTGACTCCACCTGGCTTCACAAGTCTGGGCATGTCTTTAGTTCCAATGGCTTATGTGGTTCGGAGATGGCATGAGTTCCCCTCACATACTCTAGGTCTAATTTGTT
Source organism: Cryptomeria japonica (assembly GCF_030272615.1). NCBI lineage: Eukaryota > Viridiplantae > Streptophyta > Pinopsida > Cupressales > Cupressaceae > Cryptomeria > Cryptomeria japonica. The sequence continues at coordinate 646,003,888 of NC_081413.1, forward strand.
CACCGTGAGTAGTCAACGTCTTGGCATAATTTGCCATGTCAATTAGTAAGCTTGGTCTTTTGGTATTGTGAGTTCAGTTTATGCCGATTGATTTACTTGTTTATGTTAGAGTAATTATGTGGCTTCTGATGTGTAGTTTTATATTTGGTAATGTTTATTTTAAAGTATTTAATTTATAATATTTGAATATTTAATTATTTGATATTTACATTTATTTGATAATTAACGTTTATTGATGAGCTTTATTGTTGTTTAATATTTATTTAATATTTGTCATTTAATCTTCAATGGTATTTGATTATTTAATTATGTATTTGACCTTCTATGGTTTGATATTTATTTGATATCTTATATTTATCTGGTTCTTTAATTTATTTTATTAGCTTTTGGTTTATTTGATTTTAATCCCCATTTGGATTATTTATTTATAGCTTATGTTTATTTAATAGTTGACTTTTATTCCTAAGTGGGGTGTATGAACACATTAAATTAAATAAAAATAAAACATTCCCACTTAACTGGATAAGTATATTTTATTTACTTTACCTACACTTCACTCTCATTGGTCGAATTCAAAATGGGTGAATAAATTATATTATATGGTGGGTTGGTAAAATATACTCCAAAATGGAATATTTTGATTGGACGAGATTGAGGCTAGGGTTTTCGATTATTGTTGCTTTTTATTTTCTTTCCCCTGAGGTTTTTTAGGTTGGTTGGCTCTTCTCTAGAAAATTTCTCAAGCAAGTTTTCTTCTTGGTTTTGGATTTCTTATCTCTTGGTTTTGGTTGGAGCTTGGATTGGATTTGGTTTTGCTTGTGGGAGCTCTTCTTTAGCTTCAATCCATTACTTCAAGTTGCAGGTTGGAGTTCTTCACTTTGTATTTTGGCTTTCAATGGCTTCTTTGTGTATGCATTGTGTCTGCATTGTTTTGGGTTTGGGTTGAAATATTATTTTACGCTATAGTTTTATTATTGTTGAATGTTAATATTTGGGAGGGAAACTTTATATTATTTGGGTTTTGTATAGTTGCTGGAAAATGTTTTTTTTTTGGTTTTTCCTCTGTATGGTGTTTCATGGCTCTGTGAGAAATTGTTGTGAAGTTCTTTGGTTAATCCTTGTTGTATGAGAGAAGATTGTTCTTCCCTTCATGAGTCTTTAGTTCTGATTGTTTGGGACTATCTTCATTTGATTCTCTATGAGTTTTGTAGAAATTATGTATGTTTTATGTCATGAAGATATTTGATTAAATCTTGATCTATAGTTTGAGATACTTTATTGTGTTTATACCCAAGTATTCCTTGTTTCTGGGCATCTCTTTTCATATGTTTTTCGAGCCCTTTCATTAAGTCAAGATTTTATTATTTTACCCAAAAAATTTCTAAGTTTTCTGTAAGTCTTGTGCAAAAGCGTTGTTTCTCCAAAAGCATTGTCTTAATGTGCAAAAGCATTGTTCTGTGTTGCCTTTGCGCTATTCTGCGTGACATAAGCACTGTCTTAGGATGCATATGCATGATTCTGGAAATAGAAGCATTGTTCATTTTGACATAAGTGTTGTTCTTCTTGACAAATGTGTTGTCTTAATGTGCAAAAGTGTTGTTCTGTGTTGCATTTGCGTTGTTCTATGTGGCATAAGCGATGTCCTATAGGGCAAAAGTGCTAACCTGTCTTTGTTTTGTATTTTCTCAGTTTTGGTCATTTTTGAGGTATTTTTGCAAATCGATTTTTGTACCAAAGGCTTTATTTGAGGTCTATTAATATTTCCTAGTTTTGGGTTTGATCAGTTTTGATGCATTTTGATGGTTTTGAGTTTATTTGATTTTTTATACATTGTAAGTATTTTAGACTCTCTTCCATGTGGATAGGCCATGGATGATTGAGATGATTACTATGTTGTTTTGGACCAACAAGTGAGTAGGCCTTGTTGTGATGTTATCTTTTATTTGATGATAACATTTGATGGCCTGATATGCCTTTGTTTATTGCTAGCCAAGAGGCTCATTTCACTATATTGATGTTGTTGTAGCCTTGTTTATGTTGTAAGAATATGTGTGGAAGTTGTTGGCTACATTGAGTATTATTTTCATCTAATTATGTTGGTAGAGCCTTTTATGTTTTATTGTTGGGCCATGTTAGGAGGAGTGGGCTTCCTTGTGATGATCGGGGTTACGAGAGATAGGATTGCATGAGGTTCCTTGTAAGGATGCATGAAGTCTAGACCACTAGGGCACATTGAAGTTTCCTGTGATTTGTAAATAAGTGATAACCTAATAATTGATGGGTTGGGTAGTTAGATTAATTAATAAGATGATGAAATGATTTGTGCCTCATGACTTAGTCCTAGGGAGGATGTTTTAGGATAAGCATGAGAAGGTTGTGAAGACGGTAAGCTAATCTCCCTTAGTCTCTCATAGGTTCAGATGGCTCCACATGTCCATCAAACTAGTGCCTTGTGTTATTATGTTATTACGTTATTATGTTATGAGGATGGCATGTGATGACACTCCACTCCTACATGTGTTTCCCCTTTATGATTTATGATTATGCTTATCAGATGCATTTATGTCTTGATGAGTTTTACACCTCCAGGAGTTCATTCTTCTTGTATGTACGAGTTCTTTCTTGAGAGTCCTTGTGTGGTTAGTCTCTTTGGCTAGAGTGTCAGCTTAGGTTTAGAGTATGTGTTGGGACCTTGTATCATCTCCTAGCATGGGGGGTGGTTCCTTTGGTTCCGCATGGTCGGGAGGTTGGTGCTTTTTAGCCATTGGGATGTTCTCTTGGAGTCTTCTTGCATGGATGTGGATTCTTCTTCATGATGTACTATGGATGTACCTTGTAGCATATTTATGTAATGGATAAGATGGAATGTATGTAATGTAACCTTTTTGTATATAGTAGATAGAATGTTGTAGTAGAAAGAGGTATGCTCATGATGTATTTAACGTAGTCATATTTGTAAGATGAATTATAGTTGGAAATTGGAATTTAGGTATATTGTATTTGTACTATTGTAGAGATGTGATCTTATGAATCATGGGAATAAGTGGATTATAGTTGGAATAGAATGGAATTGCATTATGGATTAGTTGTATTATTTCATGGAATGTTTGGAGGCTAGTTAGAATGTTAAATAATCTTGAAGGAGGAATATTCATAGATTAATAAGTGAATATGTTAAAAGATGTTGATTGGATCTAGTAAATAGGAATGATTCACATAGATGCATTGGTAGAAAGGAAATTATGCATATCATGAAGAATAAGTAATGTTGTAGGTTGCATATCTCACGGTTAAAGAATTAGAATATCATGTGTGTAGTATGTTATTGTGGAAATGAATTAAGTAATGATGTTAATGTACCCTAGAGAAAGATTATTGATGTTGTGTTATTCCTGCTTGCGTTATTTGATGAAATGGGCAATGATGTATGTTCATATTGGTTTATTGGTTAATGAATGTAAATAGATGGAGATGTTATATGTTGCATTAGTTTTGATTAGATGTTAATTAAGAAAAAATAATCTCCATTTGTATATTATTCTTCAGTTTCTTTAGGGTATTTTGGCTGGCATTACAACTTGGTATCAGAACCCATGTTCAACACTAGGTACTCTGGTTTTGATTGAGCCCATTGTGCATTTTAGTAATTGGCATGGGGTAGCCTAGCAGTTTTACCCCTACTATTTATTTTCTTGTTATAGTTCTCTTAGATGATTAGCTTATAGTCTCCTTTGCATTTGCTTAGATAAGATGCATGTTAGGGGTAGAGATCGTCATCGTGTTGTTTGCATGGGTACTCATAGGAACCCAAACCCTAAGGTTTTTGAGGAGTCACACCATGAGGAACAGGAGCAGGAGCAGCCTAGAGATGATTCGATTCCATAGTTGGTGAATGTGCTTCAGGAGCTTCTTGGTCGCCTAGGACTGAGACAGGAGGAGAACCAATAGGAGGGATCTCATCATTGAGAGCATTGGGAGAGAGAGCGTTCACATTCTCCTAGGAGGAGAATTGAGGTGGATCAGGAGGTGCTTGTAGCTAGTCACATCAGAGATCTAAATAGGACTCATCCTCCTACCTTTGATGGTTTAGGAAGTGGCATGGAAGCAGAGACATGGTTATTGGACTCAGGTAGGTGTTTTGCTATGCATTAGTGTAGCAATAACACCAAGGAAAGATGTGTGATTTTGTGATGACATGGTGGCACATGGAGGAACAAAAGTTGCATTTGGACATAGCGACGATATCTTGGGAAGTATTCTTGGAGCATTTTCATGCTAGATTTCTTTCAGATCATTGGAGGCAGAGGAAGGCCTATTAGTTCAATGATTTGAGATAGCAGAGGATGACTCTGGAGCAGTATGAGTGTAGATTCTTCGATCTTAGACAGTATGCTGGATATGCAGATGATGAGCCGATGTTGATTCAATACTTTGTTAGAGGTCTTAATGATTGTATTAGTGGAGAGGTTCGGATGCACGAACCTAAGACCTTAGAGGCAGCTGTGGAGAAGGTGAGACTAGCAGAGGAGAATCTTTCATTAGCATCAGGAGGAGTGACTGGAGGACAAATAGTTAGTGCACCTATTACAGGATCTATGGTGAGAGGACCACAACAATAGTCTTCAGGATATTCTAGGAGTCATTCTTCTTCTTTTCGTAGTGGTCAGCGGTTTAAGAAGAGGTTTTCTCAGGGGCAGAGCTTTGCTCGAGGTGCCAAATTTTAGGTTGATAAGAGTCACAATCATCAGCATGAAAGGATACCTACTCCTTCTCAGCCAGCGTAGAGTTCACAGCCAGCTTCTAGTAGAGGCAGTGTTCAGCACCAGGTAGCAGAGTGTTTGTCAGGAGAGATTGCTTCACATGTGGACAGCTAGGTCACATTGCCATTCATTGTCCTCAGTGTACTTCTCAGATGCCAAGGCAACAGAAGCCAGCTACTTCAAAGCCTACAGTTGGAGATGTAGGTAGGTCTCATTGTGTTTTTACAGTGGTTGATAACCGTCAAGTTGAGCATCATGCCACTATTGTAGAGACATCGGGTGTGATAGGTGGTATCTCTTGTTCAATGTTATTTGATTTTGGAGCGTCAAATTCATTTATTTCTCCTTTTCTAGTAGAGAGATGCAAGCTTTCTATGACAAAGCAAGATGATAGGTGGCAGGTAGAGTTAGATAGGGGTCCAAAGTGGTAGTGGATCTCCTTGTGCTCAATTGTCCTTTAGTTTTAGGAGATTTCCATACTTCTATGGATCTTCATGTTATGTCTTTGGGATCTTATGATGTGGTTCTTTGTATGGATTGGATTGGATCTCACCAAGCATAAATAGATTATAGAGGTAAGAGAGTGCAGTGGAAGGATGATAGTGGGAAGAGTGTGGAGATTGTAGGTATTCAAAGACCTATCTCTCTTCGCATGATTTATGCTATGTAGATGAAGAGGTGTGTGCATAAGGGTTGCCATTTGTTTTCGGTTAGAGTGAAGGATGTGGATTGGTGAGTTAGCTTAGAGGATTTATTGTAGCAGCATCCTATTCTTCAGGACTTTGTAGATGTTTTTCCTAGTGAGATACCAGGTATGCCCCCTCGGTGAGATATAGATTTCAGGATTGATTTGGTGCTAGGAGTTGAGCCTATTTCTAAAGCTCCTTATTGAATGACCATGCAGGAGTTGAATGAGTTGAGGGTTTAGTTAGAGAAATTCTTAGTGAAGGGGTTTATTCATCCTAGTGTGTCCCCTTGGGGTGCACCTGTGTTATTTGTGAAGAAGGATAGATCTCTTCAATTATTTATTGATTACAGACAGCTTAATAAGGTGACAGTCAAGAACCGATATCCCTTGCCTCGGATAGATGATTTATTTTACCAGATTAAGGATGCCAAAATATTCTCTAAGATTGAAATTTTCACACTAGATATGGTCATTGTGAGTTCACAGTGGTACCTTTCGATCTCACGAATGCACCTTTAGTTTTCATGAGCTTGATTAATGGTGTATTCAGGTTGTATTTGGACAGATTTGTATTAGTATTTCTGGATGATATTTTGATTTATTCAAGATTAGTTGAGGAGCATGAGGATCATGTGAGGCAGGTTTTGCAGTGTCTTAGGGAGAATCAACTATATGCCAATTTGGTGAAATGTGAGTTCTTCCAAATGGAGGTGAGGTATCTTGGTCATGTGATTTTTGGAGAGGGTACCGCAGTTGATCCCTCGAAGATTCAGGTGATTGTCAATTGGCTAGCACCCACTAATGTGGGAGAGGTGTGTAGTTTCATGGGTTTAGTAGGATTTTATCACAGATATGTTTAGGATTTCTCCAAGATAGCTCATCCTATCATTTCTCTTCAGGGAAAAGGAAAGAAGTTTGTTTGGACAAAACAGTGTGAGATAGCATTTCAGATCCTTAAGGAGCGTTTGACTAGTGTACCTATTTTAGTAGTGCCAGATCCTTTGGGGAATTTTGTGGTGTGTACAGATGCTTCTTTGGAGGGTCTAGGAGCAGTGTTGATGCAGGATGGTCATGTGATTGCATATGAGTCACATAAACTTAATAATCATGAGTAGAATCATCCCACCCATGATCTTGAGTTAGCGGCAGTGGTTCATGCTTTAGCTAGATGGAGCTACTTCCTTCTTGGACATAGATTCAAGTTGCACAGTGATCATCGTAGTTTGCAGAATATTTTCATGTAGCCAAATTTGAATGCTAGGCAGAGGCATTGGATGGATTTCTTATGTGAGTATGACTTTGAGGTGAGATATATTAGGAGAACATGGTAGCAGATGCATTGAGTCACAGGAGGCATGAGATTTTAGCAATGTCTCTTAGTGTGGATTTGAGGAGTCATATTCTTAGTGCCCTTCCTTCTGATGTATGGTATAAGGAGATTATTGTAGAGGCTACTATAGGTAGAGCTCTTGAGGGCAATTTTTCAGGTTACTCAGTGGAATCAAATGTACTTCTTAGACATTTGGGACGTATTTATGTTCCACCATTAGACAGTCTTTGAGATTTGATCATGTCAGAGGCACATTGTGCACCTTACTCAGCACATCTAGGTGTCAAGAAGATGCTTGCAGATTTGAGACAGATATATCATTGGTCTGGTATGAGGAGAGATATTGCAGATTTTGTGGCTTGTTGCCTAGAGTGTCAATGAGTGAAGGCAGAGCATCAACATTCGTAGGATTATTAAAGTCACATTTGGTTCCAGGGTGGAAATGGGATATTATATCTATGGATTTTATAGTTGGATTTCCCATGTCTTCATGCCATCATGATGCTATTATGGTCAGTATAGATAGATTGACCAAAGTAGTGCACTTTTCTCCGATCAAGTCTTCGTATACAACAGCGACACTAGCTCGGGTTTTCTTGGAGGGAGTTGTGAGGTTGCATGGTATTCCTTAGTGGATCATATTAGATCATGATCTAGTGTCCACATCAGCATTTTGGACAGCTCTTCAGCATGATTTGGGTACGCAGTTGAACTTTAGTTCAACTTATCACCTCGAGACAGATGGGAAAACAAAGAGGGTGAACCAGGTTTTGGAGGATATGTTGAGGATGTATGTGATGGATCAAAAGTCTCATTGGGAGGAATATCTCTATTTGGTTTAGTTTGCGTATAATAATGGTTACCATAGCTCTATTGGTATGTCTCCTTATTAAGCGTTATGTGGTAGACCATGTCACACGCCCTTGAGTTGGGACCGTTTAGAGGAGAGAGTGCATATTGGATCAGAGATGTTGTAGGATATGGAGGAGAAGGTGGCTCACATTAGAGAGCATTTGTTGGCTGCTCAAGATAGATAGAAGAAATATGCAAATGCTCATTGAGTGGACAAGCAGTTTTTTGTTGGTGATAGGGTATTTTTGAGAGATTGATCGTGAAAGAGTACGATCCGTTATGGAAAAGGCTCTAAGTTGGCACTTTGATTTGTTGGACCTTTTGAGATTTTGGAGTGGATTGGTCCTGTGTCTTATCACCTTGCCTTGCTGCCTAGCTTGTCCCACATCAATGATATCTTTCATATTTTAGTTTTGAGGTTATATCATCCTGATATTTCGCATGGATTGGAATGCATTACAAGTTGAGGACGGGCAACTTTCTATGGAACCCCTATGCATTTTTCAGCATAGAGAGATTGATGTAGAGCATCATGGACCCTCCCACAATCACATTGCAACTTTTCATTCTTGTTTCTTCAAAAACTCAACTCTACTTGTTTCACCTTCCTTCACCAGGCTTCACCAAGATGCCCAAATAGAACTATCAACCTCACCAACTTGTTCCAATAATTCCTAGGGTGTATACATACCCTATTCCTAATTACCCAATATGATTCACTCACCCTATCAACTGGTTCTCTCACAAACCCTTACCCGGGTCCCTAAATAGGCCAATTCCCTAGTAGCCCTGTTCAGCGGGTATTCTAACCTTTACTCACAAGAATCCCAAAAAACTTGAAAAATAAATTACATATCTAGATACCCTTTTGGAAGTTACAAAACATATGTGAAAATAAACTATGGGTATTTGGACAAAATACTCTAACTAGCACCCTGCTACACACCAACTAGGCCCAATTAGCCCTCTTTTCCAAAACAAGTACCAACAAATGGTATGACCAAAACTCCAAACCAAAAAAAAGTATTGAAAAATGTTCCAAAACCATATATTTTCTAGGTTTCAAGGAAATAAACACTAATTTGATAGGTTAGATACTAAACCCCCCTTTTTAAGCCTAGAAAACTAGAACCTCCCTGTTCAAACCCCAAAACTCACTTCCAGATCTTGAAACTTGGTATTCACCATTAATTTACCATCCCCTAAATATTTTTCACATAAAAACACTACCTCCTTAAGGTAGATATTTTTCTGCTATACTCATGCCTCCATTTTCATGCTTTTTTTCACTCAATCTCTTAGCCTAGGGTATCAACACTTCATCTCCACATTATTCCCTACATATGTAAGGTTAAAGACACATATAATACAATATTACTGACCCATTCCACAAGAAAAAACAACCACATAAAGTGGAATGGGTCACATTTGGATTGTGACTTTCAAAACTTCCCAAAACAATCACCTACAACAAATTTTAGGACATCAAATAGAAGTATATCAGATTTGAATGTAAAACCTTCAATAACAGTATAAAATGATAGTAAAAACGCTCCTCTACATTTCCAAATCCATTTCCAATCAAGAATGAAGCAAAGAAGAAGATTTTCATACCAATAAAGTGCAGATTTTAGACCAAAATTGCAAGGAAAACCTTGTATTTTTATTGCCAAACTCCAAACTCTTACAATGCCTAGCAAATCTGACCCTCTACCTCCTCATTTTGGATCATTAAAAACATATTTAAATCTATTCCCTTCATGGAAACTGAAAACCAACTCTTAACCACCCATACAACCACTTTTGGGTGTTTACAACTTTAATTTATTGTCAAATTGACACTTTTAGTTGTCAATTGACAAGTTTTTAATGTTTTTGCATCTTGAAACTTTATAGTCAACTTTATTAAATTAATATGGTCACACAAGGCCTTATGAAACTTAAAATTCTCATTAAAAACCTATTCTACCCATTGAACCCCATTACATTACTCATTTTGACATTATTTGCCCAACATGGCAATTTTGACAACTTAGTACAAAATGACTCATTACATGACTCCAAATGGAATTATTATCCATGTTTAAAATATAAAATGGTCATTTTAACCTTATAGACTTAATATCTCATAAATCTTCATTATGGCCTCATGGTGGCCAATCTTATCTTGGGTGCTCCTGCACCAAAGATGTCCCTCAAAGGTCGGACTGTAGAGTAGGTAAGGGTCTAGTGGGATCCGATTCATGATTCTTTAGCTCCTTGGGAGGATGTAGTGTAGATGAGAGAGCTATATCCCTATTTTTTCTTAGGCTTCCAGGAGTAAGCCTAGGCAAAGGGGGGGAGGATGCAGTGTCCACCCTTGATTTGACTTATTTTGACAAGAGTTGACTTTTATATTATGTTGATAGACTTATCTAGGCTATATTTTGATGATTTGGATGATGTTTATTCATATGCTTCAGTGACTTATGATTGATGTTAGACACTATTGGACATATGCTATTTTAATTATCTATATGGATGTTGGTACTACAATGATTGATCATGTGATTTGATGATATATGTACTTGATGGATTTTATATGCTCACTATGCGATGGATTATTGATAGATTAGATTTATCATGGTTTTGATGATGATTATTATTACCTAACCCTACTTCATGATTACATATGATGAGATATTTATGAGATATGATTGACTAATGTTTGATTGTCTTTGTGGTAGGGATGATTCCACATCACTCATTGTGAGTGGGATGTGTCATTATGATTCTGTATCACTTGCTTGTTCTATGTTTGTATATACATATGCGGTATTGTCATTTTGTGGTTGCAAGATTTTGCAGGTACCAGACATCGACTCCACCTAGCTTCACATGTCTGAGCATGTCTTTAGTTTCAATGACTTATGTGGTTCAGAGATGGCATGAGTTCCCCTCATATACTCTAGGTCTAAGTTGTTCATCGTGAGTAGTCAGCGTCTTGGCATAATTCGCCATGTCAATTAGTAAGCTTGGTCTTTTGGTATTGTGAGTTCAATTTATGCCAGTTGATTTACTTATTTATGTTAGAGTAATTATGTTGCTTCTGATGTGTAGTTTTATATTTGGTAATGTTTATTTTAAAGTATTTAATTTATAAGTTTTGAATATTTAATTATTTGATATTTATATTTATTTGATAATTAATGTTTATTGATTTTATGATTATTTAATAATTGATGAGCTTTATTGTTGTTTAATATTTATTTAATATTTGTCATTTAATCTTTAATGGTATTTGTTATTTAATTATTTATTTGACCTTCTATGGTTTGATATTTATTTGATATCTTATATTTATTTGGTTCTTTAATTTATTTTATTAGCTTTTGGTTTATTTGATTTTAATCCCCATTTGGATTATTTATTTATAGCTTATGTTTATTTAATAGTTGACTTTTATTCCTAAGTGGGGTGTATGAACACATTAAATTAAATAAAAATAAAACATTCCCACTTAGTTGGATAAGTATATTTTATTTACTTTACCTACCCTTCACTCTCATTGGTCGAATTCAAAATGGGTGAATAAATTATATTATATGGTGGGTTGGTAAAATATACTCTAAAATGGAATATTTTGATTGGCCGAGATTGAGGCTAGGGTTTTGGATTATTGTTGTATTTTATTTTCTTTCCCGTGAGGTTTTTTCAGGTTGGTTGGCTCTTCTCTAGAAAATTTCTCCAGCAAGTTTTCTTCTTGGTTTTGGATTTCTTCTCTCTTGGTTTTGGCTGGAGCTTGGAGTGGATTTGGTTTGGCTTGTGGGAGGTCTTCTTCAGCTTCAGTCTATTACTTCAAGTTGCAGGTTGGAGTTCTTCACTTTGCATTTTGACTTTGAATGGCTTCTGTGTGTATGGATTATTTTGGGTCTGGGTTGAAATATTATTTTACGCTATAGTTTTATTATTGCTAGAGGTTAATATTTGGGAGGGAAACTTTATATTATTTGGGTTTTGTATAGTTGTTGGAAAATGTATTTTTTTGGTTTTTCTTCTGTATGGCATTTCAGGGCTCTGTGAGAAATTGTTGTGAAGTTCTTTGGTTAATCCTTGTTGTATGAGAGAAGATTGTACTTCCCTTCATGAGTCTTCAGTTGTGATTGTTTGGGACTATCTTCATTTGATTCTCTATGAGTTTTGTAGAAGTTATGTATGATTTATGTCATGAAGATATTTGATTAATTCTTGATCTATAGTTTGAGATACTTTAATGTGTTTATACCCAAGTATTCCTTGTTTCTGGGCATCTCTTTTCATATGTTTTTTGAGCCATTTTGTTAAGTCTGGATTTTATTATTACCCAAAAAAATTCTAAGTTTTCTGTAAGTCTTGTACAAAAGCATTGTTTATGAAAAAATGTTGCGTTAATGTGCAAAAGCGCTATTTTCTGTTGCATTTGGGCTGTTATGTGTGGCATAAGCATTATCTCAAGATGCATATGCATGATTCTAGAAACATAATCGATTTTCTTTTTGACAAAAGCATTGTTCTTCTTGAAAAAAGTGTTGTCTTAATGTGCAAAAGCATCGTTCTGTGTTGCATTTGCGCTATTCTACGTGGCATAAGTGGTGTCCTGCAGGAAAAAAATGCTAACCTATTTTTTTTTTTTTTTTTCTCAGTTTTGGTCATTTTTGAGGTATTTTTCCGAATTGATTTTTGTACCAGAGGCTTTATTTGAGGTTTGTTAATATTTCTCAGTTTTGGTTTCATCAATTTTGATGCATTTTGATGGTTTTGAGTATATTTGATTTTTTATGCATTGTGAGTATTTTAAACTCTCTTCCATGTGGATAGGCCATGGATGATTGAGATGATTACTATACTATTTTGGACAAGAAAGTGAGTAGGCCTTGTTTTGATGTTATCTTTTATTTGATGGCAACATTTGATGGCTTGATATGCCTTTGTTTATTGCTAGCCAAGAGGCTCATTTCACTATATTGATGTTGTTGTAGCCTTGTTTATGTTGTAAGAATATGTGTGGAAGTTATTGGATGCATTGAGTATTATTTTGATGTAATTATGTTGGTAGAGCCTCTTGTGTTCTATTGTTGGGAAATGTTAGGAGGAGTGGGCTTCCTTGTGATGATTGGGTTCACAAGAGATAGGCTTGCATGAAGTTCCTTGTAAGGATGCATGAAGTCTAGACCACCAGGGCACATTGGAGTTTTATGTGATTTGTAAATAAGTGATAACCTAATAATTGATGGGTTAGGTAGTTAGATTAATTAATAAGATGATAAATTGATTTGTGCCTCATGACTTATTCCTAGGGAGGATGTTTTAGGATAAGCATGAGAAGGCCGTGAAGACAGTAAGCTAATCTCCCTTAGTCTCTCATAGGTTGAGATGGCTCCACATGTCCATCAGGCTAGTACCTTGTGTTACTATGTTATTATGTTATGAGGATGGCATGTGATGACACTCCACTCCTACATGTGTTTCCCCTTTATGATTTATGATTATGCTTATTAGATGCACTTATGTCTTGATGAGTTTTATGCCTCTGGGAGTTCATTCTTTTTGTATGTGTGGGTTCTTGCTTGAGAGTCCTTGTGTGGTTAGTCTCTTTGGTTAGAGTGTCAGCTTAGGTTTAGAGTATGTGTTGAGACCTTGCATCATCTCCTAGCACAGGGGGTGGTTTCATTTGGTTCCACATGGTCGGGAGGTTGGTGCTTTTTATCCATTGGGATGTTCTCTTGGATTCTTCTTGTGTGGATGTGGACTATTCTTCATATGTACTATGGATGTACCTTGTAGCAGATTTATGTAATGGATAAGATGGAATGGATGGAATGTATGTAATGTAACCTTTTTGTATATAGAAGACAGAATCTTGTAGTAGAAAGATCTATGCTCATGATGTATTTAACATACTCATATTTGTAAGATGAATTGTATTTGGAAATTGGAATTTAGGTATATTCTATTTGTACTATTGTAGAGATGCGATCTTATGAATCATGGAAATAAGTGGATTATAGTTGGAATATAATGGAATTGCATTATGGATTAGTTGTATTATTTCGTGGAATGTTTAGAGGCTAGTTAGAATGTTAAATAATCTTGAAGGAGGAATATTCATAGATTAATAAGTGAATATGTTAAAAGATGTTGATTGGATCTAGTAAATAGGAATGATTCACATAGATGCATTGGTAGAAAGGAAATTATGCATATCATGAGGAATAAGTAATGTTGTAGGTTGCATATCTCATGGTTAAATAATTAGAATATGATGCATTAATGAAGGTGGAATATGCCTATCTTTTGTGTATTATGTTATTGTGGAAATTAATTAAGTAATGATGTTAAAGTACCCTAGAGAAATATTTGATGTTGTGTTATTTCTGTTTGAGGTATTTGATGAAATGAGCAATGATGTATGTTCATATTGTTTAATTGGTTAATGAATGTAAATAGATGGAGATGTTTTGTGTTGCATTAGTTGTGATTAGATGTTAATTAAAATAAAAAATATCTCTATTTGTATATTATTGTTTAGTTTCTTTAGGGTATTTTGGTTGGCATTACAGACATTCCTTACATACTAGATTATGAGGCTTTATAATCTTAGGTATATTTCTAACTACCTTTGTTGAACTGATCTTAACAATACAATCAAAATTAACATGACACGACCTCTTATGCCATAACCAACTTTCATCAATATGAGGAATCAAACATGTCTTATCACTAGTGTTCAAGTGAAAGATATTACCTCTAGTCTAAGTACTGATTGTAATCTCCAAACCAGTTCTGTTAAAGATTTTGCATTTTCCATCTTTGAAAGGAAGTTGGAATCCCTTATCCACCAATTGACCAACACTTAAAATATTATGCTTTAAACCTTCTACATAGTTGACATTATCAATATTATGCTTGCCATCCAAAGAAATAATACCTTTACCTTTTATCACACATGATTTGTCATCCCCAAATTAGACTTGATCTCTATTGTATTCTTGTAGGGACATAAATTTTCTTTTATCTCCAGTCATATGATGTGAGCATCCACTATCATTTACCTAGTCATCCTTGTCTTCAACTTTTGCTTCTAGAGCCCATTTTTCATTCTTTATAACCAGTTTCTTTTCATCTTACTTTAAAGCATAGAACACCCATTCCTTTCCACTACTAGATCCACTAGCAAAGTCTCCTGGTAGTTCATCTTCAGAGTCATCACTTACTCCTTCCTCATCCACTATGTACCATAGTTTGTTTTTCTTGAATCTATATTTGTTTTGATTAGGCTTAAATGATTTCTTAACTCTTTCTTCAAATCTTGCATTCCTTTCAAGACATGTAGATGCAAAATGACCAATCTTATTATATGCAAAACATTTAAAAGGTGCTTTTCCTTCATACTTACTTCTTTCCAATCCTTTAGGTACTCTTCTAGCAAATAGGACTTCAAGTTGCTCAAATTCTTCATCCTCTTTCCTCATATCTTCCAATTCTTTTTCATATAGGGCTTTCCAATCACTTTTTCTGGTAGATGATGATGCATGAAAAACATGTTCAAACTTTGCAACTCCAAAGGGTCCAAATTCTTCAATCTCAAAAGTAGACAATTTCCCAATCAGAATGTCTTTGTTAACTGAAGTGTTTGCCATTGTTCTCAATTCATTTATCATAGTAGCCTTTATCTTATAATTCGGTGGTAGGGCTCTCAAAACTTTAGAAACTATTTCATCTTCACTCAGAGATTCTCCATTGAATTCCCATGACAACCTTATTTACTCTTTCCATAAATGTAGCAATTCTTTCATTATCTTCCATCTTCAATTTCTCATATCTTACCCGGTAACCATTAAGTTTAGCAATTTTGAGAGTAGGTTCACCTTCATTTAGAGTTTGCAATTTATCTCACATAACCTTTGTAGATGATTTATCAGTCAATCCCATGATTTGTTGATCAGTGAGTGCACACAAGAGGGCCTCTCTTGCTCTGCATTCATTTTCAATATTTTTGTCCAAGTCTATTGGAGCATGATTCTCAGATGTCAGATCATAAGGTGTATATCCTTTCTCAGTGATCTCCCAAATATCCTTTCCAAGACATCTAAGATGACTCTCCATTCAAATTTTCCATATCCCATAGTTTGTTCCATCAATCTTAGGGATTTCTCTTCTGAAAATAGTTGTCGGTGGATTTGAATTGTTAGTTACCATAGGATCTACCTCAAGTAGTTAAGCTTCTAAAAAAGAGGACCAAAACTCTGATACCAATTCTTAGAATAATTGGTGGACAACTTAGAGAGGGGGGTGAATCAGTTGTCAACAAATTATATCAATCAAACCACTTAATAACCTTTAACTAGAGCATATAAACATTAAGCATCGGAATAGCAGATATAGATAGCAGTAGACAATACAACTTAATAATAAAATAGATAAACAACATAATGCAACCATACCACATAACACCATGATTTGTATGTGGAAAACCCAAAAAGGAAAAAACCAAGGTGAGAAGCCTACCCATAGTCAGATGATACTTCTAGAAAAGGTAAGTGATACAATAAGGGGCCTACACATGTAAGGAGGCACACTACCTAGAGCGTACTGCTCATTATAAAGGAGTCTCACTAACTACAGAGAGGTTATAACCACTTCAATATAATTAGACAACAATCCAAAAGAATGAACTGCCAATGATAGCATCTACCATGCCCGATTATAGTCCTACTTAGGCTCAATACTAGAGGTCTTTGACCTCTTACATAAACCCAATTTGATCACCTATGATCAACCAAATCTCCTTCGCATATGATATTTCACTCGATAACCATTACCACCACCACTGATCTACAATGAGATCTTACATCAATTTATACAAACCCTAAGGCCTAAACTAATTAGGTCAACCACCTAAAAGATATTACAATAAGATCATTACATACATCCACATTACAATGATATACCATGTCAAGTTTAGACCAAAACAACATTAACCAATCCATAAATCATTTCAGTAACGTGTAGATAACATGTAAAATGATACCGGTCCATAACCTGGACCTAAATAGATTCACCATGCCAGAGCGATGTCTCCAATCAATCTAGGCATGAACAAAGATCACCTTCTGCATCCTAAATTCCATTTAGAAGCCGCACCAAAACCACTTATGCATCCTATCAAAGATTCTTAGTAAAAGCTCTACCGGTAAAACCTTAAACCCTTACCAGTATAGGCTTACTAGAGTTTATGATAACATCTAATCATCAAGTCAATACCAACTGACCAAAACATACTCCAGAAACATCAAACCAAACATATTCCATTGATCCAAACATGTCGGTAGTATCCAACTAATAGTCCCTTCTGCGAGTAACACTAGTTCTTCTACCAGTAACCAACATTTGTCTGTCAGTAACCAATCATAATAGCTAGTGTTGACATCAATGACAAAACATCAATGCAACACATAATCATTTTTTTCATATTTCCAACAGTATCTTATATGCAATGCTTCAATCTCATCAGTTGGCCAAGAAAAAACCCTCAAGCTATGCAACTTGCTCATAGTTTCCTCTGTTTTGTGGGCAAGCACAACTGCAGCTCTCAAGGAGAATCTATGATAAATTTGTTCAACTTCCATAATTTTATCAATAATATTTAAAGATGCATCACCTTGGTTTGGATCACCTTCCAAAGATGTCAGAACTACATTTATTGCCTCTTGGAAGCCCTGCTTCCATTCTTCTAGGCTCTTAATTTGTCCATCGTCTATCAAAAATCATAGGGATGTGCCATTTTTTGAGCTCTTGGAAAGATTCAATCATTCCCATTAATGCTTTTCTCTCCTCCTTTATGTTGGGTAACTCTTTAATCAATAAATTATAATTCTTCCAGGTTACCCAATAATTTGAGGTGGTTGGGCCACATTTTTTTACTACCAACATGACCTCCTTCAGGCTTTGACCCCTTGGCAGCCACATAGCTCTAATTGGTTGAAATAATGAAATGAATTCATCAAGCTAATTCAAGAGCTTAGATGTCAAATAATATGAAGTATGAAATTCATCTAATTTATCAATGATTTTGTTTGAAATCCCCAAAATTGAATCTTTCCTGATTTCAAAATAATTGCTTTTAGCTTCATCTTTGACCCTTTGCACTTCTGTATTCATTTTCTCAAGCTCCTCAGGTCTAATCCTTCTAGAAGAATCAACTGATATCTTCTTTATTTGCTCCTTTAATGCAATATTCTGAATAAATAA
Organism: Cryptomeria japonica; assembly: GCF_030272615.1. Taxonomy (NCBI): domain Eukaryota; kingdom Viridiplantae; phylum Streptophyta; class Pinopsida; order Cupressales; family Cupressaceae; genus Cryptomeria; species Cryptomeria japonica. The sequence continues at coordinate 646,021,787 of NC_081413.1, forward strand.
TTCATTATATTTTGCCTTCAAAGCAACATGCATATCCTTTAGCTTTACATGATTTTGCTCGAAATTCTCCACTACAAGTTGAGCAAACTAGACTGCATGTTTGGAAATTTACACAGCCTCTGATGCAATAGTATCTTCAAGGGTTCTTAGAATATCATCCCTTTTTTTTGTTGTACCCCTTACAAAACTAAGGGCTTTTGAATGCTAGGGGCCTATGACCATAGAGCAAAATCCTTTATGCTTACGTTGACCTCGAAGCCATGCTCTCCATACTCCCTTGCAAAATTGGGATCCTTCTACTACATGATCTGATCCGACATGAATATCCTTTCAAAATTCCATCCTGGGACAAGGAGCATTCCTCTTTTCATCACCATCTCTCTACAACTCTAGAGGAGTGCAATTAAAATTATTCTTATCAAAATTTCTAATTTCTTCATCAAACATATTCTTCAATTTCTCTCTTAGCCAAAATGATCTAAACTCAGGGGAATTGACAAAATTGTCATCCGCCATAAAATTCTTTGAAGCAACAATCCTTTCATCATCCACTTCTTCTATAGTGATTGTGCTTGGGATGATAGCCTTGTCTAGATCATTAAAGATTTCAACATTTGCATCATCTTGGAATGTCTCCCTCGGAGGAGAAGGTGGTGGCACAGAAGTATCCAAATCCTTTTGGATATCCACAAAGTCATATATCTTGGCTTTTCCCTTTTCAATCCTCCTAACCTGCTCGAATGTCACCCTCGCATCTTTTTGTATGCTCCCTTTAGAGGACTCTATAGGTGCTTCCTCAATTATATCAGTCTGCCCCTTTGCTTGGTGAGCTTTAGGAGCTAGATCAATTGGTGTTCCTTTGTATTCAACTCCTTTATCTCTAGCCTCTCTTCTTTGTAAATCATCCTTAATTATATCATTTTCATTTCTTATCAAGAAAGACAATCTGGCAAAATGATTCTGAAAAATGATAGAAGGAACTTACAAAATTGGGTTCCTTGTGCTTCCTTTCTCTTTCAAATTTATTCACAAGGTCCCACTTCTTCTTCCTTTGATCCACCTCAGTTGGACTAGCATTTCTAATAAGGTCCCCCCTTTCTACAAAAAAATGAAAATACCCCTTCTCCTTCAATTTTTTTACTCTAATATCATTTACGCATCCCTCGGGTTCAAAATTCCTAGCCTGAGCAACACTCAATTTATAATCCTTCACCAAAAAGTTATGCACCTTCTCTAAGACCTCACAACCCACAATGAATTTATTAAAAATGGTTACCCTAGGTAGAAGCTTTCCCTTTTTATTAGATCTAATTTGCTCCTTCTTGATCCACATCATTTGCCAGAGGAATTCAAGGAATGGTAACCTTGGACATACAAAAAGTGGCAATACATGGGGAGCCTGCTCACACCCATAAACTATAATGATTGTACAATTTCCATAAAAGAAGAAATCCCTAAAATTGTGGGTGAATGCACCCTAAGGATACACCAGTCCATGAGCTCTACAACTCCTTATTCTCAATATTTTGATGATTTTCCTGGGCAGTCTTGGCAATACTACCCCAAGCCTTGTCAAAATTTTCACCACAAAGTGATCAAAGAAAACACAATAATCACCAAATTTGGACCCCTTGTCCCACACCTGAGTCCATCTTTGCACTAGCCATGGGAGACCTATGTAAGGGTCATTGATCCTTATTTTCAACTCTAGGCCCCAATAGGATTTGTTTTGATAAAGAATCAAATGGCATACCAAAGAATAATGCATGAATTCCAATTTCTCATTCTTATTTTTAGCCTTTATGAGTCCCTCATGAATCTTATTGTGGATAACACTTGAAAAGTCACACAATTCATTAATTAAGAGGTGTTGAATATTGATGGCCATCATCATAAAATTAATGGGAAATTTTGTGAGCCCGTAGTCAACTCCAAGGACTTTCCCTAGTGCATAATAAGTTTTGAAAGAGTAGGGCTCAAAGGTGTCAACCATGAAAGACTCCCTTTCAAATGGTAGGACATAATTACGTGAATCCTTGTAGAGTTTCCTCATGAAATGAGCAAAAAGGTCCCTCCTATACCTATCCTTCCTATTCTTATAATCCATCTTCAAATTGTCTATGTTTATGCTTGTGAGGGCATAGTCAAGCTTGGAGCATCATATGCATTTGCCAACTCCCTTATGAGCATAGGCTCCACAAAAACATTAGCCACCACTAATTTGCCAAGATTTAGTGTATAGGGGTTGCATACAGGGATGTATTTGTCTCCGTTACCATAAAATGAATGGAAAATGTCCCATCCCCTTTCATTGATGAAAGCATCCCTACACCCTCACTCTTTGTCAATAAAAATAGTTCTAAAATGATATGGCATTGTGGATCCCTCAAACAATTCTAGTAGGTATTGGTATAGGCTCCTGGTCTGTCTAGTTTGCCTTCATGCACATTCTTCCAATTTCTGCTCAACCTCATGTTGTAGTTCTTCAGTGGTCATAGTGGGAGTAAGAGGAGTAGGGGGTTGTGTTGATGGTTGCTCTACCTGAGTGGATGATTCTCCTTTGGATTGCTTCTTGGAGAACCTTGCAAGCTTGGGGGCCATTTCTTTGATTTGATTAGCCTCTTTGATTCTCTCTTGAGGGTTTTCTTCTTGCAGGGTTTTCTTCTGAGGAATTAGAGCTTCCCCAATAGGTGGGTTAATTGTAGCAAGGGAATCCTGCATAGGGGATGAGGTTTTAGTAGAGGCTGCTTTGGCTGAAGTCTTCTTTGTTGGCATTCTACACTCATATGAGATTGGTTGATATTGTCATTGATGGCAACCAACCGACATCACAAACTTCATGCATGGATAGACACCAGCACTGACAGGTGCTTACTCCAGCATTCAGATTTCACTGGCAACAAAGCATACTGACACTCAAGCCGACATGGGATGATCTTTTGTTTATTGTGTTTCGACTTGAATTTCATCTTCAGAATGTTACCTGCAATAAGTTAGTTTCACAAAATACAAATGGAAATGTTACAGGAAATCCAAATTCAACCAATGAAACTACATGAAGTACATAGGAAATAAAATACTAATATTACCTTCATGGCTTATGTCTCATTGTGTCCTAACTCCACTATTCCTGGTTACAGATGGTGTGCTCTCCAACAATGCACTGATGGCTTACAAGATGGCATATGAAGAATGGACTGATAACTTGTAGTTAACTAATACTATGATATGCAAATACTACATGATTATGCTAAAATGATTATGCTATATGATAATTGCTATTTCTATTTGCTATTTGCTTCAAAAACTCATGGATGGATATGATTAATTTTAAGACTCTTGAAGTCTAACTCTCTCTCAACTAAAGCTCTTGATTTTATAGACTTTGAGAGGAAGAGATGATGTGGCTTAGATCAATGGTCATGATCAGATCTACAGATTTAGATGGTTGTGAGCAAAGGTGAAGGTTGAGAGAAAGGGGGAAGGAGAAGACAAGTTTCACTCATCTCACCTTGATTGGGTTGCTGACTGAGTGAATCTAGGGATGGTTGGAGGAAATTTAGGCATGAGAGGACAAGTGGACTCAAGTCCTTCCTAAGATGTAGGGGGTGTTGGAGAGAATATAGGAAATGGTTATGAAATATGTGTACGTACACAATATTCATTAAGTTTGGAGGTTGAAGATAAATGATGAATTAATATTTAAGAAATATTAATTTCCTTAGCCACATGTTTGATGAGTTGGCAAAGGGAAAATGAAGTGGAGATGGAAGGTGAGTTGGAAAAGGGATTAAATAATTTTGAGAATTATTTAATATTTGAGACTATAGGATAGGAGAATAACTATTAAATATTGGATATTTAATTGTTTGGAGGAGATAATTAAAGATTAGATATTTAATTAATTAGAAGAATAGGATAAATGAATTAATTAATAAAATATTAATTAATAGAAAGATACGAAAATGAATTAAATAAATTAATCTTTTCAAATTAACTATTTAATAGAAGAATAATTATTAAATAAATATAAAATATTTATTTAATTTCTCATAGCCAATTTTTATGTGTATACATTTTGCCCCTCTTTGAAATAATGTCAAGACAACATTGTTTCAAAGATTAAATCAAGTCTCGATAATGCACCTGATGAAATTGAAAATCCTGATTGTGTGCCCCAGATACTAATTTTTGGATATTGATTTGATGATGATGCCCCCTCGAGAGATCATTTGTGCATTAAAGACATGGATGATCTCTTGCTAGAAGAAGAATGTTATATGAGAGATAGATGGGTGAATAGATTGTAGATTGATCAAATGAATTAGATTGATAAGATTGATTGGATTGAGATCAAGTTTGGATTCAAGAAGGACACATCTCGTATAAGACAAAAGATGATCAAAATGTTTGGTTTTAGGAAAGATACATCCTATATAAGACATGATAGATGATCAAAACATCTAGTTTTAGGAAAGATACATCCTGTATAAGACATGATAAATGATCGAAAAATCTAGTTTCAGGAAAGATACATCCTGTATAATACTTGATAGATGATAGTTGAATGAATGATGAAGATATTAAATTGAAGAATGATTCCATTGGATGATGATACTGGTGTAGGTGCTGCAGGCGATCCAGGTGTTAGACCCACAGGCTCGAAAGGCAGTCATGATTCTTGACTTGATTTGTATTGATGGGACTTTGTAAATTATTGATTATTTTTGTGATATCATTGTATACTTGGACATATTTTGTTTTATATGCATACATGGACTCTATATGATGATGATATTTATTATGCATGTTACTCTATATGATGATGATTTATCTTTCCTTGCTTTATGATAATGATCTACATGATGTAATGATAAATGTTTTTTGATTTTTGATTTTGATGACCTTGGATGCAAATGAAAATGATTACTAACTTAAATGATGCAATGATCTTTATGGAAATGCAAATGAATGATTGATTTGCTTTTGATGATGATGCAAATGATCTATATGAAATGTTTTTGTATTTTTATATGAATGCACTTAATTGAATGCAAACTAATGCAATGATAAAATGCAACTAAATGAAATGAATGATGATTAAAATGTTTCTAAAAAGAATGCACCTATAATGATTAAATGCAAATTGTTTTTGTTTGTCCAAGTATACTCAATCTTTATTTATGAGCATTGATCTGTTAATGAAATGATATGCTTATAATGCAGATGAATAATGAGCTAATGAAATGATCTAACTAAAATTGTACTACCATAATTCATATTGATATCTTGTAACAGTGCTTGATTTCATCATTGAGCTTTAAAATGTTGTAAGAAAATACAAGCAACTTGACATAATGATTCAAGATGACCTGAGTATTCCTTACATGGATTTTGATATAGAAAGTTAATACAAGCAACTTGATATAATGGATCCAGTTGACCTGAGTATTGCTTGCAGAACAAACAAGGATTATCCCCTTTCATGCATGACATGGAATGTCCTCCTTGATCTTTTGCCGATCATATCTTGAGATAAGTACACACCGTAGTAAGAGATAAACCACAAACAACAATCAAAGAAAATAATCATGCCCCATCATAGCTTCTCTAGTCATGGACATTCTTGAGTTGCATAGAGTACATGATTAACAATAAAATCAAGATATAAACAATAAATCTTGTATGTCATTCACATGTTCTTATGGTCATTAACTGATATAATCATCTTGACGAATGATCTTTGATAATCCTTTATTACTTGTTAATTGATTGGTTTTTGAGTTGCATGATTCAGTTTTTGATGAAATGCCTTGATTTTTGTTGCTTTGTTTGCTCGTTATCTATTTCAAAATCCTAGGTGTTTTTGGTTTTTCTAGGTTTTTCGAATGCTTTGGGATTTTCAAAGATTCAAAAGATCACCTTAGCTAAAAGAAATTAGGATTTTGCCCCCAATGGAAACAAAAATTTATTATGGATGTATGAATTGATCAAGATCCAAACCATGGTAGGATTAAAATGCAAATATGATTAATTTTGATAAAATCTAAGATAGTGACTACAACAAGTATGTCAAAGATTGATAATTGTTGGTAAGCTGCATATTTCTTGCTAAATGGTTCAGAGCAATGGATGCGAAAGATGGAAGATGGAATGAATAAGGTAAGATATATGGAAGTGATAGATGTGATAGGATGGAGGAACTCACTTTTTACATAGCACCTATTTACTAGTTTTCACCATCTAAATTTATTGCAATTTTTTTGGATTTTATATGCTTTTTATTGATTTTTTCAAGACTTTATATGCTTTTTGTTTATTTTTTCAGGACTTTATATTTCAAGCATAGAATTTCTTGAGATGGATATAATTGATAGGCTCATCAAACCAATCACCTTCAAGGGTAGATAACTTGTATGCTCCTAATCCATATGTTGCTACTATGACAAAAGGTCCTAGCCAACTTGGTTCAAATTTTCCCTTCTTTTCTCAATCTTGTTGATTTCCTGGATTTTCTCTTAGAACTATATCTCCAATCTGGAAAATGTGTGGCTTGAATCTGTGGTTATAGCTTCTTGCCATTCTTTGTTGGTATACTTTTAAATGTTCTATTGCATTTTGGCGATGTTCCTGAATCAATTCTAGTTCTTGGAGTCGAGAGACTCGTTGTTCATCTTCTGGTATAAGACCATGCAAGGATACTCGTAGAGAAGGTATCTCTACTTCTATAGGTAATATGGCTTCTGATCCATAGACCAAACAATATGGAGTTGCCCCTATTGTAGTGCGGACACTAGTTCGGTATGCCCAAAGAGCAGGATTTAGTTGAATGTGCCAATCTTTTCTAGCTTCATTGACTGATTTCTTCAAGATTTTCAAGATAGTTTTGTTTGATGCCTCAGCTTGACCATTACCTTGTGGATAATATGGAGTAGAGAACCTATGTTGGATATGAAACTGTTCACATAGCTCTTTCACATCTTGATTTTTGAATGGTCTTCCATTATTAGTGATAATGGTCATAGGAACTCCATAGTGACAGATTATATAATTAAAGATGAATGATGATATTTGTTTTCCTATCATTGTTGTTAAAGGCGCTGCTTCAATCCACTTAATAAAATATTTAGTAGCAATCATAATAAAGTTATGTCCACTAGAAGATGAGGGATTGATCTTTCCTACCAAATCAAGGCCCCATTGTGAAAATGGCCATGATCTTGTCATAGGATATAACTCTTGTGCTGGTGCATGAATGAGATTTACATGGATTTGACATTGTTTACATTTTCTAGCATATGTGAATGAATCTCTTTCCATAGTAGGCCAAAAGTAACCCATACGAATAAGTTTCTTAGCCAAACCACTTGAGTGTGTACCATAAATACCCGCATGAATGTCATTAAGAACTCTCTTAGATTCATCCTTTTCAAGACATCTCAACAACATACCATCTAGACCATGCCTATATAGGATATCAACAATAATAGTATAGCAAGAGGACTGACGGATAAAGTTTCTTCTCTGATTATGAGATAATTCATGTGGAAGGATATGATCTTTTAAATATTGATAAATTTGACTGTATAAGGATTGACTAGTTTCTGATATATGGCAAATTCGATAGGTATGCTAGGATTGGATGGTAGGGGTTAAGATATCTTCCATGAGAAATTTGTAATGCTATTGATTCTCCTTATTTTGCAAGAGAGATGCTATTGTAGCCATTGCATCTGCTGCTTTATTCTCATTTCTTGGAATCTGGGTGAATGATATTTCTTTAAAGTGTTCTTTAAATTCCTCCACCAGTTGTTTGTATGGCATAAGCTTATCATCCTTTTTTTGATATTCATCATTTATTTGGTTTATGATAATTTGTGAATCACCATAGACATGTAGTTCTTTGATGCTCCATTCAATGGCCATTTTAATCCCTATAGCCAATGCTTCATACTTTGCAGTATTATTGGTGCATGGAAATTGCAATCTATATGATTTTAGAATTGTGTGTCCTTGAGGTGTGATGAAAAGGATTCCTGTGCCTGATCCATATTATGTATAAGAACCATCAAAGTATAATTCCCAAAAGTTTGTACATACTGTTAAGATATCTGCATCAGGAAATTTGATGTGCAAAGGCATGTCATTTTGTAAAGGTGCATCGGCCAATTGATCAATGATGACTTGTCCCTTGATAGCTTTCCGGTCAACATATTCTATGTCAAATTCACTCAGTATCATAACCCATTTGGATAGTCTCCCTATCAATGTTGACTTGCTCAACAAATATTTGAGAGGATCTATCTTTTCTATTAGTTTCACAGAATGAATCAACATATAATGTCACAACTTCTGAGTTGAAAATACATCTGCTAGACATATCTTTTCAATTGAGGAATAATTTAATTCATAGCCAACAAGTGTTCTATTGATATAATAAACTGCTCTTTCTTTTCCTTCATCATCATGTTGAACTAGGAGAGCATCTAATGATACATTTGTTGCTGAGATATAGAGCAATAATGGTTTCCCTTTGGTTGGTGATATCAGTACTAGAGGACTCATAAGATATTCTTTTATTTGCAAAAAAGCTTCTTCACATTTTAGATACCATTTGAATGGAACATTTTTATGTAGAAGATGGGTAAATGGAAGGCATCTATCTGCTAACTCTAAAACAAATATCTTGATTGATTGCAATCTTCCTTGTAAAGATCGCAATTGACTTATGTTCTTAGGTGACTCCATTTCCATGATAGCTTTGAATTTTTTAGGATCTAATTCAATGCCACAAGATGATATAATGTACCCAAGGAGCTTTCTAGAGATTACCCCAAATGCACATTTCTTTGGATTTAATCTCAATTGATATCTTTCCAGCCTATCAAAAATCTTCCTTAAAATGTTCAAATGTTCTTGTCTTGTATGAGATTTTGCAAGTATGTCATCGACATAATCTTCCATAAATGTGTGCATCATATCATGGAAAATTGTCGTCATGGCCCTTTGATAAGTCACTCCTGCATTCTTAAGCCCAAATGGCATAACATTCCAGCAATATGTTCCCCATACATAGGTGAAAGTTGTCTTCTCTTGATCTTCAGGTGCGATTCTTATTTGATTATATCCTGAGAAGCCATCCATTAATGAAAACATCTCATGTCCTACTGATAAGTCCACTATGATATCAATGTTTGGTAGTGGGAAATCATCTTTTGGACATGCTTTATTCAGATCTCTAAAATCTGTACAAACCCTTATGCTCTTATCTGGCTTTGATACTGGTACAATACTTGAAACCCATTCTGGATAAGCAACTAGTCTTATGAAACCTACTTCTAATAGTTTCTTCAACTCGGTTTTTACAAGAAGAGCAATGTGCAGATGCATCTTTCTTAGCTTCTGCTTAACAGGTTTTGCTTTTAAATCCACATTAAGATGATGCATGATAAGATCAGGATTAAGTCCTAGCATATCTTCATAAGACCAAGTAAAATTTATTTGTCTTTGCGTAAAGAATTCCATGTATTCTTTCCTCTCTTTTTCTGACAATGAGGTAGCAAAATGAATTATTTTAGGATCCTTTGATGTACCAATGTTTACTACTTCTATTGGTTCTATCAGGATAGCAGATCTCTCTTGAAAATATGCAGGAAGAATTTCAAACCTTCCATCTTCTGGCGCGTCAAGGAGGTTTTCACCATTAGATACGTCCTTTTTTTTCTCTTTCGATTGATCTAATGTTGCAATGAAATGGTTTTCAACAATAGGTCTCTTTCCTTTTTTTATTTCATTTTTGTGACTCGAAAGTTTGGCATTTTCTTGACTACGAGAAACATCACTTGATTTTGTAATGGAAGATATCTTAGGTGGGATGGGTTCATTAGCGTTAAGGTACATGGCTAAGTCATGATCATTGGAAAAGACATTCAGTTCGGGGTTATCTAAATTATCCCAATCAATTAATTCAAGATGAAGAAGGGGTAAATCATAACCACTGTCATCATTAGGTGTTTCAACATTCATGACATAATGATCATAGCTTGGTGTATAATAGGTACTGTCATAGATTAAATGTCTTTGAGAATTATCTTTCTCAAGCGTTTTTGAAGTAGTCTTAACAAAATTAATATTAGCATTGTGTAGTTCACGCTCAAGTGGTTCTTCAACTGATGTTTGTCCCTTAAATGAATGGATTATATCCACACGCACATCTTTAATACTACAAATTCCTTCTTGACTGACCTCATTTGCATTTAGAAGTTGACATATTTGTGCACATGATAAAGAGGATTCTTTTAATATATTTTGTCTCCTTTCAAACTCAACTTCTTCTAGACTAATAGTCAATCCAACTTGACTATCTCTTAGTTCTTCTAGGGTTTTGCCACATCTGGATACATCTTGTTCCCCTTTTGATGAAAATCTTGTATTTTCAGATGCTTGATCTATCCTTGTTTGTACTTATTGTGGCATTACTTGTTTGTCTTTGTCATTTTCTTTCCTTTTTGCATACGCCTCTTTTCTCTAAATTCTGAGTTTTTCTTGCCTTCTTTCTAACTTCATCTTTTGTTCTGCAATGGACAAGTCTTCTTTCGTCATAGCTGCTTGATCTTCATTGTGTTCCTTACTTGATGTAGTAGATAAGACATCTGGACCCCATTCATACTCATTGGAATCTATTTCAGAATCCTGATCTAAGATTACTCCACTATACCATACTAGAATGTCGTATGGTGCAAAAAGTTCTCTGATTTCTGTCATCTCTATTTTTACTACTTCTGGAATATCTTGTTTAGATTTTGCATTTGTTTGACAAGATTTTTCTTCACCTTTGATGGTAATCTCCTCTTCTTTCTTTTTATGTTCTTCTTGCTTCTTTTGTTTTTTGGTTACTGTTTCGGCCACTTGATGTAGCTTTTCTTGCCAATTTTCTTCTTTAGAAACTGATTTCTTTCTCCACTTTTATTGTTGATGATTATGTTGCTTTTGATTTAATTTTAGATATCCCAACCTAGATTTATCTTTTATGGATTGTGAGTGCAGACAAATAGGTTCTGAAATACCTTGATGTTGCTTACCAATTGGTCCTTTTCATTCATATCCCATCTTTTGCATTATTTCATAGCCTTTGCCATATTGTTTTATGAGAATATTGACTTCTACTACTATTGCTATAGTTTTATCTTCATCCTTGTACAACCAACCAAGAATGTATTTGTTTTCATTTTCCTCTTCAAGAGTTCTAGCACTAACAAAAGTTCCTTTAAACATATATTTTGATTTTCCTGATATCTTTGATTGAATATCTATAGGCTTTCCATATGACTTAGGGGAAAGTGGAAAAATTTGCAAAGAATACTTTCCCATTCCTTCATCATTTAATTTGAGATTTTGTTCAAAAGTTTCCCATAACTTTGCTTGAATTTCTTTGGTAGGATACACTGATTCTCTATTATTTGGAACTGTTGTATCTTGTGTTGGCTTCAAATTATTGCAATTTTGATTGGAATCTGCAATTATAGTGATTTATTTTCCTTCCCAAGGAAATTTCACACATTGATGATATGTAGAAGGAACTGCTTGCATCTTGTGAATCCATGGTCTCCCTAGAAGAATGTTGTAAGAGAGGTTCAAATATGAAACTTGACACAATGTATCCCTTTCCATAGGTCCTATCTTTATTGGTAGCACAATAGTTCCTTTAGAAGAGTGTTCTGCTTTGTCATAAGCCTTGATGGTTATTTTCTTTTTTGGTTCTATTGCATTCTCTGAATATCCCAAATCTTTTATCAAACTTAATGCACAAATGTTTAATCCATCTCCTCCATCTATGAGCACACGTTTGACATGAGTTTTATTAATGGAGACTTCAACATGTAAGGGAGCATTGTGAGGATGTTGTAAGGATGTATCATCATTTTCAAAAAATGATAAGCAATGAGGAGCTACAAGGTGTCCGACCATGTTTTGGAACTGATCTACATCCAAGTCTTTTGAAACTATTGTTTCCACTAAAGCTTTTTCCAAAATTTCCTTATGCATAGGTGAAACCTTGAGAAGTTTGAGAATTGATATTTGAGCAGGTATTCTTTGTAATTGCTCTACTAAATTGTATTGTTGTGATGTGGATGTTGAGTCTTTTGCTATACCTAGAAAGGTAACCTTTTCTTTGCTTCTCGTGATAACATTGATTGGTTCTGAAGATGGATTTTCATTAACAATGATCACATTTACCACATCATCGTATGTATAAGTGTAATTCACTTTGTCTTTTCCTTTGTCATCTTTTAATTGGGATGATTCACCTTTGTCATAATTTGGAAGTGGAGTTTTGAAAGCCAAGTGTGATTCATTTGTCTTATGGCTATCCACTGTGATGGTTCCATTATTGATTAGAACTTGGATAAGGTCTTTCAATCTCTGACAATCATTTGTTAGGTGTCCTTTATTCGGATGATAATTGCAAAAATGATTGTCATTCCACCAATTGGGCTTGAGTGGTGGTTCATAACTTCTTTCTTCTAGTAAAACAATCAATTTGTTGGCAAGCAGAGTTTTTAGAGCTAATTCCAAAAATTCTCCAATATTTGTAAATTTCCTCTGAGGATTGGAGAAAAAGGACTTGGCTTTATTGTTTTCTGGATTGTTATTTCTTGGGATTTGACTTGATAGATTAAAAATTGGTTGTTGTTGTTGTTTTGTAGTACTATTATCATCATTCCCTTCATTGCTGACATTCCTATTCTTTCACCAGAACTTGGGTTTGTCATTGTTGTTGTTGTTGTATGAAATATTGTAAAGTTTTAGCTATCCTTTCTTTAGCATTGCATTCTCTATTTTTAGACCATTCTCGATCATTTTGGCAAAAGAGGGAGGATATTGCATTCTTAGTTGATAGCTCATTTTATTGATAAGATTATCAATGAATATGTCCTTTTTTTCTTGATCAGGTACATCTCAGGGATACCTATTAAACATGCATTTCCATCATTGTAAGAAAATCATAAAGGATTCACCATTTTTTTGTTTAATATTGCAGAGATCTAGCATTGTTATTTCATTCCTTATATTGTAGGAGTATTGTGAAATAAACCTATTCACAAGTTCTTCAAAGGATTTGATTCTAGATGGTAATCTTGAAAACCACTACATTGATTGTCCATTTAAACTCCTAGGAAAAATATGCATAAGGTAAGTTTAATCATGAGAAAATTCCATGCTCATAGTACAGAACTCCCTAATGTGATCTTGAGGATCAGATTTTCCATTGTATTTGTCATATTTAGGAATCTCGCAGTGTTGCAGAAATGGTATCATATTCAGATTTTTATCGAATGGATATGGGCATATATCTTCTAATGAATACTTCTTGGAGCTTGTCCCATTTTGCATGTCTTGTATTTGTTGTTGTAGAGTTTGTATTTGTTGAGTAAGGTTTGACAATGGATTATCCACATAGTTTCTCCTTGTTTCTTCATGAGTTCTCTTATCACTACGCTCTTTTCTTTTGTCATCCCTTTCTTTCCTTGTTTCTTCATTGCTTTCTTTGTTCACATATTTGTTATTTGGCTCACCTGTGTTTTGGGTGTTACTTGCCTCTGCATCTTGTTTCAAGTTTTCTATGTTAAAGTCTTGTGGTAGTTTAGCTCCAAATTTTTCCAACATCAAGAGATATTTTTCTTTTTGTTTTGTGAATAATTTTTCCATTAGCCTATCAAATTTTAAATCTTTCTCAAGGTCTCTAATGGTTCTATTGACTGCTTCTTCGTCAATAGCAGTAAATCCAAAAGTTTGGAATACAGGATTATCTTCTTCCTCCATTTTTTGTTGTTTTCTAAGTTGTTTGTGTTGGGCTCTAGTCCAAACTGGCATGTGATTATTTCAAAGTTGTTGAAAGTTCCAAAAGATAAAGTCAATAGGTGATTATTGGTTTACGAAGATATGCCTTGTTGATTTTACCACTATTGTTTGTACATTGGGATAAAGCGTCTCTTTGTTGAAAAGAATGTCTTTGCAAAATTTCACCATCAAATTCTGTACTGCAGCCACATATGTAGTGATGAAAATGGTGTAGGAATGTCCTATGTTTCAATTAGATCTTGCGATTGATATACAAGAATCTTATCCTTTTCTGAGTAGCTTTATAACTAGTTTTTCTTTTCTTAAGGTGATACTTAAAAGTCATATAAGCATTTGGCAATTCACAAGTTTGTTTGATTCCAATGTTGGTGCGATTCTAGTTTTGATATAACCTAGGTTCAAAATAGGAAAGATATATGCAAGATTAGGAACCTAGTATAGATTGATCAAGCTTCATGATAGAGGATTTGATTATCCTAATGAGAAACTTGACAAGGATGTTGATTTTTTTGCACTTAAGATGTTTGAATCAATAGCTTGTTGAATGTTGATGTTTATAGAACCTTTTGGGAATAACCTGTTAGATTAGTGACCTAGTTGTTTGAGCTAGTTTGAAAATACATGATGGTTTATAGACAAATCTACTTCAAGAATTATTTTGATATTGATGTTTTGACAATTTGATTTTGATCTGGTGTTTCAAGTGTTGGAAAGCCTTTTGTATTACCCTTTTGATCACACTTTATCAGTAATCCATTGGATTTTTGCTCTCTTGTAGATGATAATTTTCTTCAATTTTTGACCATTTGGAACATGTTACAGACATAGAAGATACAATGTTTAATAAACAAAATGCACAAGCAAGTACAATCCCTATGGCAGGCTGAGACAATAGTTGTTGAATCTCATGTGGAGTTTCCCCTGAGGCTATGCTATTCAAAGCAGATATTTAGATGCTTGACCCCACTAGCTCCACCATTGGCACTCACTTCTTTGAGGTAGCCAAGCACCAGTTTCCATGAAAACTCCCCATGTCAAACTTTATATCTCTACTAGGAACCATATGTATGTGAGCCGCTTCAGAAGTCCGACCTCCTACGCCAACAACTAGAAGGTTTTTGGCAACTAGTACAAGTGGTTTTTAGTAAAGGCTTTCGGTCATGTGGCCATACATGTGGCACTTTCAACTCTGTAAATACAGAAGGTTCCTAGCCTATAGAGGTTAGACTCCAAAGTGTTTATGGGGAAATATAGTATCAGTATGAACTTATTAGCACATGTTGTTTGGGACTTTCATCACAAACATGATTTATTCTAATGGATTGGAAGGACTCAGTATTAGCCCATTTCCACTTTAGGTCATTCCCCTCTCACTGGTCCCCTCAAGGCAGCTCGGGAAGGCAGGCCCTCTAAAGGATTTAATTGCTTGAAAGTAAAGAAAGCATAAAAGAGTGGGTTTGGCTTTTTGGTCACCCAATTAAGGGGAGAGCATACACCTACCACTTTTGAGACATGGAATATATGTGTTCTTTTTAACCTTTTCAAAGCAATTATTGGCTATGTCCTATTTGGAGATATTGCTCCAACAAGCATGGTGTTTATTTTAGCCCTTTTAAAAGTCTATGTGCAACTATTTTAGAGAAAATACTAAAAATGCAAGTTGCATGCTGTCAATTCATCCTCTTAGTTAAACTAGATGAACAAGATATGATATGTTACTTCTCAAAAGAAGGCTTTTAATTAACTAGATGATGAAATGCATAAAATTTGCCTTAAATACCATCCTACACATGCATGTTAGTAATTTGAAAAATCTGATTTCTTGGACATTTTGACCTACAAGAAATTTTTGTCAGTTTGTAAACATAAGCGCTAATCTAACACATGCGCTACCTTTTTGCTCAATAGCACTAACCTGTAGGTCAAAAACGCTAACCTAGACTACAAAAGTGCTACTCTATGGATACAAAAGCATGATTTCTTTGACAAATGCACTAACCTAGGACACAAATGCATGAATTTGTAATGCAAATGCACAAACTTTAAGATAAAAGTGGTAACCTAAAATGCTCATGCGCTAACCTATGGTGCAAATGCGCTAACCTATGGTGCAAATACGCTAACCTAGAAGGCAAATGCGCTAACCTAGGATGCAAATGCACTAACCTGTAGAACAAAAGCACTGTTAGAATTCACACATGCGTGAATCTACATTACAAATGCATTAATTTTATTATTTGTGATATTTTTAAAGGTATATGTGAGGTCTATGAGCCCCACGATGGGTGCCAAAATGTGTCGACTTGAATTTCATCTTCAGAATGTTACCTACAATAAGTTAGTTTCACAAAATAGAAATGGAAATGCTATAGGAAATCCAAACTCAACCAATGAAACTACATGAAGTACATAGGAAATAAAATACTAATATTACCTTCATGGATTATGTCTCATTGTGTCCTAACTCCATTTTTCCTAGTTGCAAATGGTGTGCTCTTAGACAATGCACTAATGGTTTCCAAGATGGCATATGAAGAATGGATTGATAACTTGTAATTAACTGATACTATGATATGCAAATACTACATGATTATGCTAAAATGATTATGCTATATGATAATTGCTATTGCTATTTGCTATTTGCTTCAAAAACTCACAGATGCATATGATTAATTTTAAGACTCTTGAAGTCTCTTGAAATCTCTTGAAGTCTAACTCTCTCTCAACTGAAGCTCTTGGTTTTATAGACTTTGAGAGGATGAGATGATGTGGCTTAGATCAACAGTCATGATCAGATCTGCAAATTTAGATGGTTGTGAGCAAAGGTGAAGGTTGAGAGAAAGTGGGAAGGAGAAGACAAGTGTCACTCATCTCACCTTGACTGGGTTGCTAACTAAGAGAATCTAGGGATGGTTGGAGGAAATTTAGGCATGAGAGGACAAGTGGACTCAAGTGCTTCCTAAGATGTAGGGGGTGTTGGAGAGAATATAGGAAATAGTTATGAAAGTACATACACAATATTCATTAAGTTTGGAGGTTGAAGATAAATGATGAATTAATATTTAAGAAATATTAATTTCCCTAGGCACATGTTTGATGAGTTGGCCAAGGGAAAATGAAGTGGAGATGGAAGGTGAGTTGGAAAAGGGATTAAATAATTTTGAGAATTATTTAATATTTGAGACTATAGGATAGGAGAATAACTATTAAATATTGGATATTTAACTGTTTGGAGGAGACAATTAAATATTAGATATTTAATTAACTTGGTTAAAAGGATAATTAAATATTAGATATTTAATTAATTAGAAGAATAGGATAAATGAATTGATTAATAAAATATTAATTAATAGAAAGATACGAAAATGAATTAAATAAATTAATCTTTTCAAATTAACTATTCAATAGAAAAATAATTATTAAATAAATATAAAATGAACGAAACACCACAAGGTTATCAATATTGATTGGAGATGATTCACTCTGCAATTCTGTCTAGACCTAGGGTTTGGACTTTGGCTACAGGGTCGTAGGCTCTGATGTGGGGATGTACATGAGCCTCCCACATAGGTAAGCTCTTTAATTGGTTTGTGTGCAGGCTCTCCCAACGTCCTCTTCGTCGTTGCTTCACCTTGCCTTCCCTTGTGTGGGCGTTTAATGCCAGTTAATGGAGGGCTCTTTTGGAGGTGATGGAATACTTAATAACAATGCCCCATTTAAACCCAAGTCTTTCAAGGATGCGGTTACATCTTCTTCTCCCTCTATTGTCGAAGGCATGAGGTTTGTCATGAACCCTAATGGCAGCCCCTGTGGAGAAGGTAAGGACCCTCACTTGGCCCGAGAATCTATCTCCATCTCTCCTAATGACCTAATGTGTAAATAAATTAATATGGAAAAGGATAGACTTAGAGATACTGCAATTTTCTTTGCTACTATTGATTTGGATAAATGCCCTACTCGTAAATTTATTGATGATTGGATTAGGAATGTATGGAACACTAAATTAGGTTATTTGGTATCATTCTGTAGACTCATTCAAAAAGGATTATTTGTTATCTTCTTTAAAGATCATAAAATGCAGAAAGAAGTGCTTAGTAAACAATATTGGTCTGTCGGAAAATGCACATTTCGTGCCCTAGAATGGACACCGGAAGTGGTCAATGAAGAAATTCTTGCACTCTTGTGCCCTAGATGGGTTCTAATTCAAGAA
Source organism: Cryptomeria japonica (assembly GCF_030272615.1). Lineage (NCBI taxonomy): Eukaryota > Viridiplantae > Streptophyta > Pinopsida > Cupressales > Cupressaceae > Cryptomeria > Cryptomeria japonica. Next base: position 646,039,860 of record NC_081413.1, read on the forward strand.
GTGCCTCCGCTATTGTGGAAGTTCATACCCCAAATTCTAGAACCGATAGGAAAAGCTATTCAGGTAGATAATTCATCCTCACTTATTCCTCATTTAGATGCTAGGGATTTGATATCACTTAATCCTAGGTGTGATTTCCCCAAAATGGTTAATATTAATCTTGAAACTAAAGTCGTGGTTTGCTCTGTTGAAATCCTTGGTGGGGTGAAAGCATTCTTTCTCTATAGGAAAGAAGGGCATATTCGTAGGAATTGCTCGATTATTAATAAAAATAAGGGCTCAGATAAACCTCGCAATCAATTTGACAACCTGCCACTTGTTCATGAAATGCACATCCCGAGCATGGAAAAGCTCAATGGCATTAGTAAAAAAATCAATAACTTGCTAAAAGGGGAAAATTCTAAACCCTTAGAAGGTGGAAAAATCTTCAACTCTGGTAGCTCTGGAGTTGCCCTCACCCCTCATTCTGCAATCTCAAATGCTCTAAAATAGATAAATGAGAATCTACAGGAGGAGTTTCAGATTGTGGGGAAAAATCCTAAGAAAAGAAGGAGAAAAAATGCACAACAATTAGCATTGGAAAAAATTAGGGAAAATGGTCCTAGTAATTTGACTAATAAGATAAATCTAGACAAAACTTCAACATCTCCTATGGAGGATGATGGTCTTGAGGTCCCCCTCGAGATGAAATTCTCTAGCCTAGCCTCTAATGGTCATAACCCTGGTGCTCATAACCCTAAGGATAGAGATGGTGTGAGTAGTGAGCTGAGTTTGGGAGGGGGCCAGTTTGGGTTGATGAATATAACTTCTCACAAAAGTTTGGCAGACATGGATGTCTCATTTGAAGTGATTCCATCAAAGGATCCTCCCTGCATCACCGAGGTTGAGCTTCCCTCTCAATCTGAACCCATTCCTGATACGATCTCTGTCATTCCCCCTAAAAAGTTTATAGAGCTTGAAGATTCCTATGTGATTGAGGTCATTGTTGCTGACCCTAAGGCTGGTGAAGCTAATCCACTATCTAGTGATGGTGTTATTCTAGACCTTCCAGATAGTTTGAAGGCTTTCGAGTCTTGTGCTAAGACCCCAGAGACCCCCAATCAGGGGATCATTAGGAAGGAGTCTGAAATAGATGAGAAAGACTAGGGAGAAGAGTGCCTAGGAGAAGAAGGAGAGTGGACTACGGATATTGAAAAATCATGAGGCAATCCCTAAGAGAAGAAGGGGTAGACCTTTGGGATCCAAAAATAGGGGTACTATTAGTAGAAGGAATAATGAGGAGAAGAAAGACCTCCCAAGATGCTTTAACAAGTTTAAAGCATCCAGAGACTAAAACAATACTCTGAACCTAGATGAAGTGCATCTCTTAGAACATTAGGGGTCTGGAATCTCCAAATAGGAAACAAATGGTTAGAAGGTTTGTCAACCAGCATAAGAACGCAGACTTCATTATGCTTCAAGAACTCAAGGCTGTAAAGTTTACCCTAGATGACAACCTAGAATTTATATGGAAAGATTCTATCAAGGTCTCCTCAAATCATGAAAGAGGTAGAGGAGGTGTTGGAATTATTATCAACCCCAGATCAAAAGAGAGTCTAGTAAACCAAGGATGCTCACCATGTAACAGAGCGGTCTCGGTGTCCCTAGAGAATAATGGAATCAGATTTGGAATTTGATCCATTTATGCCCCTAATGACTACAGGGAGAGAATTGCATTATGGGATTGGATCACCACATTGCTAGATATCCCCTGGTTTGTAGGAGGTGACTTTAACATGGTTGAAACTCGAGAAGACAAGTATGGAGGTATTCCTATGGAATGGAAAGGGATGGAGAAAATTCACTGGGAAAGATTGAAAACTGAAAAAAACTATTTGACCCTCTATTCTGCAAAAAGAAAGATAACTCTAAAATTTGGTACACATGGTGCAACTTTAAAAGTGGGAAACATAGGATCTTTTGTAGGTTGGATAGGTTCTATGCTAATAAAGACCATTTCTCTTTTGACCTAGGCAATAATGGCAATCTTGTGATAGTTTTTCCGACCAATATTTTAGACCACCATCCTATCATCTCTCAGATTAGGCTCAGAGATTACCCCGAGAGCCAAGAAACTCCAAAGGATAAGTTCTTTCTGAATTCCAGCCTTCTCTTAGATGCAGATGTGTTGAGTGCAGTTAAGATCATCAGGATGTTTAATAAAAGGAATAGATTGTTGAATTCTTGTGTGGAAAGATGGAACTAGAATGTGGATAGTTGGCAAGTGTTGCTTCAAACCATAGGGCAAAAGAAAGCAAGGGATTTTAGGTGGAAAGAGAAAATTCTAGCTGAAAACTTCCACTTGTGTTAAGCTAAGATTCAGAACAACCCAAGTAGTATTGAACTTACTCATGAGGTAGCCTTAGCCAAGGATAGACTTAGAAAGCATCAGCAGACTAAGATCAAAGGGGCCATAATCAGGGCTCGAGCACATTAGATGTAATTTGGGGATAAAGGATCCAAATTTTTCTTTAATATGCTGAAGAAAAAATAGTGTAGAGAACAAATTGATAGGATTTCGGTAGAAAATAGAGAAGTTAAGGACTTGGAAGATATCAAGGAGCCATTCTTCCAATTCTATAAAGGTATCTTCTCATTTGAAGACTCTACTAACTCTCAGGAAGCAAGAGAAAAGTGCAGAAGGATTATTCCTCCTAAGATTTTAGAGGTAGATGCACAGGCATTAAAAGAGCCTATCACTCTATAAGAAGTAAAAGCTGCCATCAAGAACCTGAATAATGACAAGTCTCCAAGTTCGGATGGGCTGATGATAGAATTATACAAAGCCAATGAGGATTGGGTGAGTCATGACTTACATGAGCTTTACACTGAGGCCTTTAACACTGGCTCTTTAGGGGAATGAATTAACAGTGGGATTATCAAACTACTTCTTAAGGATGGGGACAAGTCCCTTATCAAAAATTGGAGACCAATAACACTCCTTAACGTTTCTTACAAAATATTGGCTAAAACTCTAGCGATCAGATTGGAAAATATTCTTCCTAAATTCATTTGCTCCACACAAACAGGCTTTATCAAAGGAAGATATATACTGGAAAATATAATTACCTACTGGGAGGCCATGGAATGGGTGAGGAATTTAGGACAAAATGCAGCCATGTTTCTCCTAGATTTCAAAAAAGCATACGACAGGGTAGAATGGGGCTTTAATCTAACTATGTTAGAAGCTTTTGGTTTTCCAGTAGAATTCTGTAAATGGATTATGGTTTTTCTCAAAGACGCTTCAGCTTAGATAGAAGTTAACGGATCCCTATCTAAAAACATTTCTCTAGGTAGGTCCATTAGATAGGGTTGCCCCTTAGCCCCTACTCTCTTCGTTATTGCAGCCGATGCCCTATTCTACATACTTAGAGACTCTACTATCTCTCCTAAAGTTCAAGGGATCCAACTCCCACATGGGGAGGAATTGATCAATGCACAATTTTTTGATGACACAACACTCTTTCTAGATATCAGTAAACATAATTTGGAGGCCCTAGAAAGTAAAATCAAATTCCTAGGGGAGATTTTAGGAGCTAAAGTTTCATAAAGAAAATCTACCATGCTTGGGTGGGAGGAGCAGCCTCCGGACTAGTTGCAACAGTTTGGGATCTAGTGGGGAGGACCTAAGAAGATAGTTAGGTACCTAGGAATTCCATTTGCCATTTCCCCATCTCTCAACGAAATGTGGCAATAGGTTAGAACCAAGATAGAAAAAAAGCTTAATAGATGGGATCATAGATATCTCTCACTTGCCGGGAGAATGCAGGTATACCAAAAAGTTCTATCTTCCTATAACATTTATTACTCATCAGTATGGATGTTCTCTAATTACCAGATCTTAGAAATATAGAAAATCATCAGGAACTTCCTGTGGTCTAATAGAAAAAGTAAAAAGAAAATGCACTCTATTAAATGGGAGTGGTGCCATAAGGACAAGAGTCTGGGAGGGCTAGGACTTAAGGACTTGAGAATCCAAGGAATTGCTCTTGCAGCAAAATGGATTTTCTAGGCTCTTGATGCGAATGAACCATGAAAGGTGCTAGTTAGGAATAATATCTTGAAGGCCGTACCAAAGAAGGCCAAAACTTAGAAATCCCTCCCTTTCTATGACCTTGTGGCTGGGGATTTCGAGGTATCAGTACAAGGGTCCAATGTCTTCAAGTCTATCTGGAAGGCCTAGAGTAGTGTTAAACCCTTCATCAACAATAATAGAGTCAGCAACAATGAGTTTATTCATGGAGGTAGATCCATTTGGTGGAACCTCTTGCACTCCTCCAAACCCTTGGCTCTTACTCAGGGGTGCTCTGCCAAAGCATGGGCGGCAAAAGGCATCTGCTTCTTTAAAGATATTATTAAGGATGATAGGCTACTAGATTGGGATAACCTTAGAGCTAGATTTAACCTTCTAAGTTCCCATAAACGCACCTATAATATGCTATAGAAAGCTTGTGAGAAGCTTTATTTGCCCAAGAAATGCAAAAATGATATAGAATTTTGTAAGGATCTTTTGTGGAATAATACCATCTCGGTTCATAATATTAAAACTAGTGTTATCTATAAGACCCTAAAATATGATGAAGCAATAATTTCCCATGCTAACAATCTATGGTTTGCAGACTTTTTAGTTAAACAATGGTAGAAGGTGTTCAATAGGCTCTGGAGTAGCCCTGTCACTCCTAAAGAGAAATGTTTTAAATGGCTGTTGATTTTAAACAGGTTACCAATCAGAAGAGATCATAACAGCAGTGATATTTGTAATATTTGTAGGGTTCTTGAATCAGTTAGGCATATTTTTTTTTATTGTAGCATTGCTAAAGAAATCTGGTTATTATTTGGTATTGATATTCCTATTCAATTTACTATTTTTGATATTATAATCAAATATATTAAAGATCTAAAAAAGGATACTAACCTTTCCTGGTATGTTCTTACTTCTGAGATTTTATGGCACATTTGGAAATTAAGAAATGAAGATAAATTTTAGGGCTTAGGTAGGGCCCTTACTGAGTCTTTTTGTGGACTCACCTTTCATCAAATTCTCTTGCAGATATCAGTAATGATGAATATAGAAAAGAACAAGTTCTTTAGGTTCATAAAGGATGGAAACGCAAGGATGTTCCTTCATGAGCTTGAAAATGGATATAAATGGAAGAGAACAATCAAAGAGAAGAAAGATGTGGACCTAGCTCTGGAGACCCTGTGAGTAGAGGTGGCCAGAGCATGAGACCCTATTCAAGATCAGATTCAAATGCTCACAGAACTTCTTGATGGAAAACAAGCCATTTGGATGGAGGGACCTGTTGGTATTTTGGTATGGTTTTGTCATTGATGTCAACACCTACTAAAACACTAGCACTTTAGAGATCCAACAGCATTCATCGGCACTCAGAATTATGTGGAAGACACTTGGTAATGTCAAAGACATCATTTGGATATCTTGTCCTGGAGTTTTGTTCATTGGTATATTCATATTTGCATATTTTCTTTTACCGGCAAATAGGTCTAGGGTTACACTGGCAAGTTTATCTTTTCCAAATCAACATGGCACACTATGGAGATGATTAATTGTTGTTGTAAATGCATTAAGCCGACATGTTCAATTGGTTATTGCATCGGATATTATATTGTTTGTAAAAAAATTTTATTGTAATATCTTGTAGAGCCGACCTACTAAAATTGGTCTTAGGTTATGGTATACATGTAAGATCTTATTTGTAAGATCAAGTGTGGAATGTGAAAAAGAATTGTGTGAAGGCATATGTGAGATTAAGTAGAGCTATACAAGAAGACATCATTTGAAGGTGAAGCTAGGTTTTTGTGGAAGCATATCAACATTACACCGATATTGAATCCAGGATATGAAGATGCTATTTTGTATAGTACATTCTTATTCGATTTAACCATCCAACTGTAGTCAGTGTGACTCCCATTTTGTGATTGAGCAGTGAGCTCTAGGCTATTGGCTTTTCTACATGTGCAAACCCCATTTATGTACACTTACAATCTACAGTAGTATCATCTGATTGTGGGTAAGGTTTCCCACCATGGTTTTTCCCCTTATAGGTTTTCCACGTATAAATATTAGTGTTATGTGTTGTGGATGACTTTGTGTTTATGTTTCATGCATTAATCTTTACTAGTATAGCAATTAATTGTTAAAACTATCTACCGGCATACTTAACTGGTTTACTGGTATTAAGCATTAAGTTGGTTAATTTGTTTTTGGTTTGAATTTAGTTGACAACTAATTCACCCTCCCCCCCCTCTCAGTTGTCTCTGGGACCTAACAATTGGTATCAGAGCTTAGTCCTCTTTTGCAGAAGTTTAACAGCTTGAGGAGATCTAATGCCTACTAATTATTTCAGGAAGGACAGTCCTAAACTTGATGGAACCAACTATGGCATATGGAAGATCAGAATGGAGACACATTTGAATTGCATTGTTAAAGACATCTGGGATGTTACAAAGAAGGGTTATATTGTTTTTGTACCTAGTCAGCCCAGTCCAACTAACTTGACTAAAGATGAGGAAAATGATTGCAAAGCAAGAGAAGCACTTTTGAGCGCATTATCAGATCAACAAATCATGGGACTATTAGATAGGTCTACTACTAAAGCTATTTGGGATCATTTGGAAACACTAAATGAAAGAGATTCCACAGTAAAAACTGCAAAACTTGAAAGCTTTCAGGTCAGGTATGAACATCTGAAAAATGGAAGAAGATGAAAGGATTTCTCCTTTTATGGAAAGAGTAAATGAAATTGTTTTAGGTATTAAATGTTGTGGAGGAACCTTAAGTGAGGATGAAATTATTTCAAAAGTTTTAAGAGGATTGCCACCGGCATACAAAATGAAGGTTACTGCTATAAATGAGTTAAGAACAATGCCTAATACATCAGTAACTAGGGATACATTGATTGGAAAACTTTCAGCTTTTGAAATTGAAGAATTTGGTCCTGTTGCTAATATAAAGATAGATTTAGCCTTTAAAGCATCAACATCATCTGCTCCATCATTTGACAAATCAGATTGGAAAGCCTTTTATGCAAGAGAACTTGAAGAAAGTAGGAAGGACAATGAAGAACTTGAAGAACTTGAAGCACTCTTTGCAAGGAAAATGCCTAAAGGTCCAGTTGGAAGTAAGTATGAAGGTAAAGAACCCTTTAAATGTTTTAACTACAATAAGATTGGTCATATGGCTTCGAGATGCCTTGATAGACATGCTAGACTAAGAGAAGAAGCTAGAAGAACATACAAGACTAATCCTATATATCAGAGATACATATTTAAGAAGAATAAAGACAAATCTTGTTACATTGCTGATGAAGGTGTGACTGATGATTCTAATGAGGATCCGATAGACAATGGATTGGTTTTTGTTGCTATAACAGAAGATCAACTAGCACCTACTACTCAACCGGTAGAACAAGTCCTAGCAGCTAAAGTTGAAGTAAAGGAGGAATGGATCATTGATTTAGGATGGTCACATCATATGACAAGAGACAAAGGTAAATTCTTGAACTTTCAAGAATACAATGGCGGTTTAGTGAGATTTGGAGATGACAAAGCTTGTTCAATCAAAGGTAAGGGTACAATATCTCTTGATGGTAAGCATAACACTGACATTGTTTACTATGTTGAAGGATTAAAGCATAATCTTTTAAGTGTTGGCCAATTAGTTGAGAAAGGATTTTAGTTACAATTTAAAAATGGAAAATGCAAAATCATGAATAGAACTGGTTTGGAAATTGCAACCAGTAATCAGACTAGAGGTAATATCTTTCATTTGAATAACAGTGAAAAGACATGCTTGATTGCACATATAGATGAAAGTTGGTTATGGCATAAGAGACTCTATCATGTAAACTTTGATTGCATGGTGAAGATCAGTACTTCTAAGGCAGTTAGAGATCTACCTAAAATTGTCAAACCTCAAAATACAATATGTAAGGAATGTCAATTTGGAAAACAAGTTAGAGCTAGTTTCAAAAGTATTCTAGAAAAATCCAATAATGCTCTTAATTTGATTCACACTGATTTATGTGGTCTAGCTAGAACTAAAAGCTTACAAGGTGATAGATATTTCATGCTAATTACTGATGATTATTCTAGAATGTGTTGGGTTACTTTTCTCAGAGAAAAATCAGAAGCACTTGGAAAGTTTAAACTGTTCAAAGCAATGGTTGAAAATGAAACTGGTAAGAAAATCAAATGTTTAAGATCAGATCAAGGAGGTGAATTTCCATCTAAAGACTAATATATTATGTGAAGTGAATGGAATCAGAAGACAGCTATCAGCACCTCGGACTCCACAGTAGAATGGAGTTGTTGAAAGGAAAAATAGAACTATCTTGGATGCAGCAAGAAGTATGTTATCTGAAGCAAACCTACCACATGTATATTGGAGAGAAGCAGTCAGCACAACGGTCTATACATTCAACAAAGTTCACATCAAAGGTGAAACTGGTAAGACCCCTCATGAACTATGGTTTGGTAATACTCCTACTTTTAAGTATTTCATAATTTTTGGAAGTAAATGTTATATCAGAAGAGATGTGTATATTGGCAAATTTGATCCTAGAAATGATGAAGGAATATTTCTTGGTTATTCATCTAAGAGCAAGGCATATAGATGTTTTAACAAAAGATTGCAGAAAATTGTTGAGAGTACAAATGTAAAGATTGATGAACAATTTAGAGGAACTTCAAGGTATATAGACTCTGAACCAGCAATAGAAATTGTGATAAATGAACCTACACTAAATCCACAGTACAGAATGAAGATCCAATTACCCCGGTACCATCTGAGGATTCCACAGTAATTGAAGAACAACAGCAAACAAAGACACCCCGGTATGTAAGATTGAATCATTTTGAAGATCAGATAATTGGAAACAAATTCAAAGGAGTTATGACAAGAGGAGGATTGGCAAATGAAGAGGTATGTCTTATTTCTAAAATTGAATCATCATCTATTAATGAGGCATGTGAAGATAAATTTTGGATTAAAGCTATGGAAGAAGAATTAGAACAAATTGAGAAAAACCACACTTGGACATTAGTTCCCCGGCCTAAAGATAAAAATGTAATTGGAACCAAATGGGTATTCAGAAACAAACTTAATGAAGATGGTAAGGTTGTCTAAAATAAAGCAAGACTAGTGTGTAAGGGATATTCTCAGAAAGAAGGAGTTGATTACAATGAAACCTTTGCACCGGTATCTAGAATTGAGGCAGTCAGATTATTTTTGGCTTTTGCAAGTCACAAGAACTACAAAGTTTATCAAATGGATATTAAATGTGCATTTTTTAATGGAGATCTTGAAGAGGAAGTCTATATTGAACAACCTAGTGGATTTTATTTGAAAGATGACAATGATATGGTTTGTAGGTTAAGAAAAGATCTGTATGAACTAAAACAAGCCCCAAGAGCTTGGTATGCAAGATTGGATAAGTATCTTTTAAAGATTGGTTTTACTAAAGGAAATGATGACATCTTGATTATAGAAGTATTCGTTGATGATATAATCTTTGGAGGAGAAGATGGATTATGTAAGGAATTTTCTATTAAAATGTAGCAAGAATTTGAAAAGTCTATGATTGGTGAAATAAAATTCTTTTTAGCATTGCAGATTTAACAAACTGATAAAGGTATATTCTTGAGTCAATCCAAATACTTAAAAGAGTTACTAAAGAAATTTGGGATGGAGAACTCTAAACCAGTAAGCATGCCTATGACTACAAATGACAAATTATCTCAAAGGGATGAATCTACACCTGTTAATCCAACTAGATACAAATCTATGATAGGAGGTTTACTGTACTTGACACAAACTAGAACTGATATTATGAATGCAGTATGTATTGTTTCAAGATTTCAAAGTAATCTTAGAGAAAATCATGAATCAGCAATAAAAAGGATTTTCCGATACTTACAAGGCGCTATAAATCTTGGATTATAGTATCCTAAAGATGAAAACTTTGAATTATGTGCATACACAGATGCAAATTGGGCAGGAGATGTGGATGATAGAAAAAACACCACTGATGGAGCATTCTTTCTTGGAAACAGATTAGTTTCTTGGTTGAGTAAGAAACATAGTTGTACATCTTTATCAATAGCAGAATCAGAATATGTTGCAGCAGCAACTAACTGTACAAAGGTACTATGGCTTAAACAAATGTTGAAAGAGATAAAGGTAAAATGCAAGGAACCTATTACTATATATTGTGATAACACTGCAGCAATTGATATATCTAAGAATCCAGTATTACATTCTAAAAAAAACATGTTTCTATTAAACTAAATTTTCTAAGGGAAAAAGTTGAAGAAAAGGAGATAAAATCGGTTTATGTGTATACTAAGGAACAGCTTGCAGATATTTTCACAAAACCTTTGCCTAAGGAGACTTTTGAATATCTCAGAGATCAGCTTGGAGTCATACCACCACCGATAGTGACTTACAAAGTTGATGATTGTCATCAACCGATAGAATTAAAAGACAAATCTTTTACTTCGGTCTTTGATGAGGAAGCTACTTCTCAGGGGGAGTAGTTGGTATATTGAATTGATTGGTATTTTGTATATGAACTTAGTTTTGTTGTAACTCTAGCATTTGATGTCAAAGGGGGAGAGATATCTATGGAAAAACACATTATCTTTTGAGGAGAGATTGGTATTGAAAAGTTTGGATAACACATGTTGCTCCCAGGGGGAGAGATTGTTGTTTGGGAGAGACTATTACTCTCTGTATGTATTTTGATTTCTGGTTATGATCTTTTTTGGAGATTGTTGGTTTTTGGTATTTGGCATTTCTGTTTTGGCACTTTGATGGTTTTTCCATCTTGTGTTGCCATCAATGCCAAAGGGGGAGATTGTTGGTATTTTGGTATGGTTTTTTCATTGATGTCAACACCTACTAAAACACTAGCACTTTGGAGATCCAGTAGCATTCACTGGCAAGCAAGTAACTATTGCACAGTTACCTGTATATGGTTCACCAGAAAGATATAATGATCACCGACACTCAAAATTATATGGAAGACACTTGGTAATGTCGAAGACATCGTTTGGACATCTTGTCCTGGAGTTTTGTTCATTGGTATATTCATATTTGCATATTTTCTTTTACTGGCAAATAGGTCTAGGGTTACACCAGTGGGTTTATCTTTTCCAAATTAGCATGGCATGCTATGGAGATGATTAATTATTGTTGTAAATGCATTAAGTTGACATTTTCAATTGGCTATTGCATCAGATATTATATTGTTTGTAAAATGTTTTTATTGTAATATCTTGTAAAGCCGACATACTAAAATTGGTCTTAGGTTATGGTATAAATGTAAGATCTTATTTGTAAGATTAAGTGTGGAATGTGAAAAAGAATTGTGTGAAGGTATATGCGAGATTAAGCAGAGCTATACAAGAAGACATCATTTGAAGGTGAAGCTAGGTTTTTGTGGAAGCATATCAGCATTACACTGGTACTGAATCCAACATATGAAGATGCTATTTTGTGTAGTACATTCTTATTGGATTTAACCATCCAACTATAGTTAGTGTGACTCCCATTTTGTGATTGAGCAGTGAGCTCTAGGTTGTTGGCCTTTCTGCATGTGCAGACCCCATTTATGTACACTTACTATCTGCAGTAGTATCATCTGATTGTGGGTAAGGTTTCCCATCATGGTTTTTCCCTTTACAGGGTTTCCATGTACAAATATTGGTGTTATGTGTTGTGGATGACTTTGTGTTTATGTTTCATGCATTAATCTTTACCGGTATAGCAATTAACTATTAAAACTGTCTACCGGCATACTTAACTGGTTTACTGGTATTAAGCATTAAGTTGGTTAAGTTGTTTTTGGTTTGAATTTAGTTGACAACTGATTCACCCCCCCACCTCTCAGTTATCTCTGGGACCTAACAGTCCCCAAGGGTTGGACCACATGGATGGATGCTCCGTAGGAACAAATCCTTCAAGGTTAATTGACATGGACATGGCAATTCCATTTGGTAAATATGAGCATAGTGGCTCCTTTTTGAATTTAAACATTATAATATCATATCTATAAATTTTTACATCTCTGTTTATAATTCTCAGTAAAACTATTAAACTTGTAAAGTTTGGACCTACTGTCCAGGTTGAAAAATTGTACATATTTTTGTAATAGTCTTCTCTCTTTATATGCAATATAAAAATAAAAAATAAATATAAAATATTTATTTAATTGCTCATAGCCAATTTTTATGTGTATACATATTGTAATATAATTATCTTTTGTAAAGTCGACATGGTATATTGTAAAAGACTCATAAATGTATGAGATCTTATAGGTCATTTTGATGTAATAGATATGGTGGAATGAATAAGAAATTATTGTATAAGGTGATATAGTGAACAAGGAAGGTTTTAGTTAATGACTAAGTTTAAACCGGTACTGAACCAAGCAGTAGAGATGCTATTTTCAGAAGTACATTGTATTTCATTTAATTATCCATATTTTAGTCAATGAGACTTGTCACTGAGCAGTGAGCTCTAGGTTGTTGGCCTTCCTACATGTGCAAGCCCCTATTATAAGTAGTATTTATTCATTGGCTAGTGAGTAAATATTGTGGGTCACAAATCCCACTGAGGTTTTTCCTACACCATGTTTCCTCATTAAAATATCTTGTGTTATGGTGTGCATTTATGTTGTCTATGTTAGTGTTTACTACATTAGTTCTTGTTTACCGGTACACTATTTTGGGTGGCAAAGTTATAAATAAGTCTAAATATTCAATTAACCGGGTTGACACTGATTCACCCCCCCCTCTTAGTGTCTTTGGGACTGTCATTGAATCTAACAATTGGTATCAAAGCCTGGTCCTCTATTTGCAAAATCCTAATAGCTTGAGGAAGATTCTGAAATTGGTACAGATGGAGAACTTAATAAAATAGTTGGAAGGATCCCTTGAAGATTTTGATGCAGAAAAATTGAAGAATATCAAATTTGAAGATGATCTAAGACTGCATAGGAATTCACTAAAGGACTTCAAGAGAACCTGGTTATAGCACAAAATAAGAGAAAAGAACTTCATGAACAAATGCAAAAACATGATGATAAAAAAGAAACTCTTAATAATATTACAGATAAGTTGAGACAAGAAAACACTAACAGGAGGAATGCAATGCAAGATATGACTATGAGACTATGTAAGGATATTGAAGATAGGAAGAAGAATGAAGAAGACTTGACTAGGAGACTTAATGATGGAGCAAATGAAAATTTGAGACTTAATCATGAAAATGATATGCTAAAGATAGATCTGATTCACATGCAACATGACAAGGAGGAGCTTGCAAGACAAGTTGGAGTTCTGGAAAATGAGTTGATCACTGAAAATGAACACAAAGACAAATTCAAGAAAAGTTCAGAAAGACTTGATGACATGCTGAAAAGATAGAAACCTGATGGAGATACAATTGGACTTGGATTTGAAATTGGAGAAAGTTCAAGTACTGCAAATAATCATGATCACAGTAAACGTGTAAGACAACCTAATGCTTATAAATTTAATGGGAAATGTTTCAATTGCAACAAATATGGTCATAGAGAAAATCAGTACAAATTTAGAAATAATCAAAATACAAACTTACCCACTGGTCAATGTTCCAAATGCAACAAAGTTGGTCATAATTCAAAAAATTGTAGAACGAATGTGAAATGCTATGTTTGTGGTAGATTTGGGAATTTATCTAATCAATGTGGAACACAAACCGGTCAAGGATATGGAAAGGCTATTCAGAGGAATAATGTAACTTGTTATGCATGTAACAAGATTGGGCATATTGCAAAATTCTATAGAATCAAGACTACACTGACAAACAATAAAGGATCTAGTGTGAAGGTAAATGAAATAAAGAAAGAATTTTCAAAACAATGGATTAAGAAGAGTGATCAGAGAATGGATGAAACTGTCTCTACGCTGGTAGAACAGAGTAATCGTCCACCGGTAGGGGATTCTTCATCCGATTGAGGAATAACCCTTAGGGGATATTGTAGCAAGTTGAAAATCAGGCATTCTACCCTCGATTGATGGTGAGAAGACACATTTCTTCTTTACTGACAAATGTGTTAAGTTTTCACTTAACTAATGAGCATTTAATGTGCTTTTAAAGAACCTTTTTGGCTATATAACACCATAAATCCCTCATTTTCAACTCACCAAGCATTTAAACAATCAGAGAGCATGAAACTGAGCAAGGGCATTCTAAGGTGAACCCGCGAAGTGATTTCTAGACATTCAAAGAATTTCAAGTTAAGAGGTATTTATCAAAATGGCCACTTCATCCTCTATTCCCGAGTTTATTACAAACCCTACCATTGTTGAAAACATCAAACACCCTAGACCCATGTTTAAGATTATCCCTGAGATTGCAAAACATGATGATTCTATCGGAGCTTTTTTGAAAATTCCGAAGGGTGTCGCATTTGCTGAAGACCCTAGAATCTACATCCATTGCAACATAAAAGACCTAGGGACTGAGGATTTGAAGAAATTTTTTAATGAGGTTATTACCGATGAACAAGGTATGATTAAACCTGAACATAAGATTATGGAAGACTTAGGTTTTGTAGAAATACTGAACATTCCCAAATTTCCAAAGGAAGTTGTACAACTTGTATTGAGAAGAGTCCATGGAGAGTTCATGTGGGTAGAGTCAGTTTGCAAGATAACTAAGGAAGCAATTAAGATAGTTAATGGTTTACCTTCAACCGATAGTAGGCCTAATAAAACCAAGAAAATACCTAACAGGAGTGTGACAAGCTTAACCGGAGCCACATCTGATAGCAGATCACTTAGAGTCAATGATGTTAAGGATATAAATGTGAAATATGTGAGTATGATACTTAGCAACACATACAAATAGACTGAATTCGGTTTCTATCCTTTGTATTCATAATGCATATGAGATGGTGAACAATATTGCTAAGATTGATGTTTGTGAATGGCTTAAAGATGAACTGATTGACAATTTGAAGAAGATTAAGGGAGAAAAGAAAGGTACTTTCCATTTTGGGAACCTACTAGTATGCTTAATGTTGTACTTTACCAAAGAGATACACGACATAGGTCACAAAGATTTTGGTTATGACATCCCGGTAGGAAAATAGATTTAGGAAGCTTTCATCGGTATGGGCACTAACTATGATAAGAACATTGTAGATTACTTTAAATATTTTCAAACTAAGATGAGAGCTAGAGAAAGGTTACCGAAGAGCATAGTTGATAAGTATGACAAACAAATATGTTTTGTCATTAAGTGAGATGAGACTTGGATGGAAGCAGTAAGCCCTAGAACTATTTAGGTTACTGAGATGGGTTATGAGGTAGACCTACCTGTTCTGGAGACATGCAAGAACACTACTTGATGCACCTATGGAACCATCTAAGAAATTATTTGGTAGTGTTGAAACCATTAAGAGTAATGTATCAATGCAAAAGAGGAGAAAAAGAAGAGAAAAGTTTATCAGAGATACCTCTAAGAAGGTCAGTGAAATTAAGGAAAATGTCATGAATATCAGTGGTATATCAGCTAGTGAGCTTGAAGGACTACAACTGTAAGCACATATTTCACCGGTTGTAACATCTTCTGACAGTAAAAATGGCAAGGAAATTGAGTTTAAAAGAGTTAAAAGGAGGAAGAGAAAACCGTCACCGATACCCTCTCCTTCTCCCAAAAGGACTAGGACACTAAGGAAAAAGTAGCAAGTAGTTAGGAAACCACAGGATAAGCTTACACCAAAGAAGAAACAAACACCAAATACCCCTACACTGGATGATCTATTAAATGAGATAACACAAGAAGGTAATCTGGTAAATGTAAATAAATGGTATCATTCTTTTAAATATTATGACAGAGAAACTATTGAAGAAAGAACTATTTTACATTTTGATATTGACAAGAAAGTTTTGATTGAGGTTGTGGATGTTTTACCTAATGATCTTTATCTGAGATTCGAAGATAAAAGACTATCTATGATGGAACTGGATAAGAAATTGAAATTTGAAGCACTTTTGGCTGTACATCTGGTAAACTCTAAGGAAGAGATAGATGATCTTATATCTAAAGCTAACCATTTCATATTTGTCAGTGGTCATAGGCAAGTAAGCCTGATGGATGGAAGGGTTAAGGAAATTGCAGATGAGATTGTAGATAGCTGGGACATATTTTTTGTTGAGAAGGAAAAGCAAGAGGAAATAAATAGACCGAAAGTAGACAAGACATTCAAGGTATATCATAAAGATAAGGGAATAGGTAAAGTAGGTAGTGTACCTGCTATAAAAGTAACATATAACATCCCTCCACTAGCTTAGGACTCCCCTCCATTAACTTTAGTATCACCGGTACATACAGCTAATCCACCAAATATGGCTACTGAA
This sequence comes from Cryptomeria japonica, assembly GCF_030272615.1. Taxonomy (NCBI): domain Eukaryota; kingdom Viridiplantae; phylum Streptophyta; class Pinopsida; order Cupressales; family Cupressaceae; genus Cryptomeria; species Cryptomeria japonica. Next base: position 646,056,330 of record NC_081413.1, read on the forward strand.
GGTATAACTCATGATGACACTAACCCAAAGTCTGAAATACTTTTCATAATGAATGTAGATACATAGGATATAAACATAGTTGTGGACAAAGAGACTACAAAGGTTAAGGCTGATAATATTAAGGACAGTAAGATCTTAGAGATACCAACACACACTTTTGTCTCTCAGGAAACTGAGATACCAGCACAAGATGAGCAACTAGAGACTGAGAAACCCACACAAGATAAGACAACTAACATAGAGCAACCAGAATCAGAGAAACTAACAGTTGAAGAGGAACTTGTACAGACTAAGAAACCATCAAAAGAAGAGGTACAAACATAGACTGAGGGACTGGAAGAAAATGTATGTAAAGAAGAAGCAACTGATAGAAATAAAGAGGAAATAGTGAAGGCAATTGGACTAACAGTTGTTGAAAGGAAACTCATAGCAAAACCAAGCACATCAATAGGTGAATTTAGACCTACTAGCATAACAGATGCTCTATTGGATTCTATCAAGAGGATAACTGACTGCAATGCCTTAGCATTCAAGGCAATTGATAACACATTACCTATCTTGAAAATGATTGCACCTAACTATCAGATAGAGCACATTAATGATTCTATAGGTAAATTGGACACATTGTCCAAATTCATTGCTGATAATGTCATAACTATAGATAAGGTGAATGAGGATACAATAAAGGAAAGAGTAGATAAAGAGAAAGGAGAATTCTTTGAGAAGACCATAAAAAATTGTAATGAGCATATGGATTCACTATTACCAGTACTTAATTCTACAATTTTGGAGTATAAAGAGTTATATAGAGAAGCATGTAAACCTCACTGTTTGACAAAGGACATTGATGAGGAGATTAAAAAGACACAAAAAGAGATTGATGACATTGTGGATAATATGATAGGTTCTTCGGGACTTATCTTAGTTTTTGAGGAGAAGTTGGAGAAACTTGACAAAGAGAAATCAAGGATAAGGTCAAAAGCCTGGGAACTCAAAAGTAAACTTGGTCCAAAATTGGACAGCCTTATTACTCAGCGGATTAAATTATCTAAGGCAAAAATTCAAAGAGAATGATCACCAAAGCAACAAATGCACTATCTAACCAACATGATCCAATAGACTAAGACCATTCTCTCTGATAGCAACAAATTCATGCAGAGCTGAAATCTAGTTTTGGCAGACATTTTTTAGATTTTAACGAACCGGTTATAGGCGATGAGGTAGCATTTTTGTATTCTTTGATTCTTTTTTGATATCCTTTGTCATTGATGCCAAAGGGGGAGTAGTAGAGATAAAAATGCATGTACAAAGGAGATCACTTGCTCAAGGGGAGCACATCATTTTGGATTTCAGTTTTTGGATAACAGTTTTGGATTTTTCTCATGAGTGTTGCCATCAATGCCAAAGGGGGAGATTGTTGGCATTCTACACTCATATGAGATTGGTTGATGTTGTCCTTGATGGCAACCAACCGACATCACAAACTTCATGCACCAGCAGGTGCTTACATCGACAACAAAGCATACTGGCACTCAGGCTGACATGGGATGAAATTTTTTTTATTGTAATATAATTATCTTTTGTAAAGCCAACATGGTATATTGTAAAAGACTCATATATGTATGAGATCTTATAGGTCATTTTGATGTAGTAGATATGGTGGAATGAATAACAAATTATTGTATAAGGTGATATAGTGAACAAAGAAGGTTTTGGTTAATGACTGAGCTTAAACTGGTACTAAACCAAGCATTAGAGATGCTATTTTGAGCAATACATTGTATTGGATTTAATTATCCATATTGTAGTCAGTGAGACTCTTCATTGAGTAGTGAGCTCTAGGCTGTTGGCCTTCCTGCATGTGCAAGCCCCTATTGTAAGTAGTATTTATTCATTTGTCAGTGAGTAAATATTGTGGGTCACAAATCCCACCGAGGTTTTTCCCACACTGGTTTTCCTCGTTAAAATATCTTGTGTTATGGTGTGCATTTATGTTGTCTCTGTTATTTGTGTTTACTACATTAATTCTTGTTTACCACTACACTATTTTGGGTGGCAAAGTTATAAATAAGGCTAAATATTCAATTAACTGGTTTGGCACTGATTCACCCCCCCCCCCCCCCCCCCCTCTTAGTGTCTTTGGGACTGTCATTGAATCAAACATTCTTGGTTCTCTTCCTCCTCTTTGGAGTGAGTTTTCTTGGTTTAGGAGTGGGATAGGGCTCATCTGAAGACTCACTACTAGAAACAACAATGGCAGTCTTTCAGACTATTTTTATCTTTCTCTTCATGGCCTTTTCCTTCGAAGGGGACATAGCTTCGGCCTTCTTAGATACATGTGGGACAGTTTTAGGGATTTTTTGCATAGAAGGGGCACTCACAATTTATTGCATGGGGGCAGCCATATCCACAGGTGTAGCCTTATTGATAGGAATTGATGAGCTTGCCTGAATTGTGCAAGCTTTCTTAGTAGCAGGGATAGCAAATTTATCAGCAAGAGAAGCTATCTTAACAATTGAGATTGAGAAAAGACTTGGAAAGAAAATGTGAGAGAAAAACCTACTGACTTCTAGGGAACACACACAGACAACTCAAAATACCATTACAATAGTTTGATAATGCGCGCAAGCAAGAAATAATCATTTAGTGGTTTTCTCTTTGACTGAAATTGCTTGAAAACGTGTTGGAATTCACTTTTCTTCTTGGTTTAGAATGCTCTGAATTCTTTCTAGATGCAAGGTATGAAATAATGCTAATGAATTCTCATTTTATTATGAGGCCATTAATTCATTTATGTTGGACAGAGGTAGTTGTTGGTGCCAAATTGAATTTCACTAGTTGATCTGGCAATAGAAGGTCACGATTGCTCATTGACCTTCCCTGAATAGTGACATGAAATCCTCATAAAGTCCCTTCTGTCACCTTAGAAATTCATACTCTTTGGCCATCTTATCTTTCTATGCAAGATAAACTTCTAATGTAGATTTCCCCTTTTGGTTTATCTCGCACTGTCATTCACCCTTTCTTCTATCTTCACAAGATAAGATTTTATGTGTTTACCTTGGAAACCTTATCCCACATTGCTCCTAGCCTCTAGTTTCACCTTTCTCCTACAACCCCTCTTCTTTGTACTTTTATCATCCACGGGATAAGATTTTGAATTATCCTTTTCTTATCTCGCAGCACCTCTCTTATCCCTGTGGAAATGCGTGAGATAAGGCTTTCTCCTATTTCCTGCTTACAATTCTTATCCCACGACCATCACTGAGCAAGAGGAACACATTGCGGGGTAATACTTCCTCTATGATCCTTCAACATTTTTATCCCATGGTGTACCTTTGAGTTTCACCATTGTTCTAGATCTCTACTACCCCGTAGGATAAGCCCTTTTACCTTTTGCTTAGGTATTTTCTTATCCCACGTCTCTTTTCTTATCCCCACAAGGACACGTAGGATAGTAAAATAATTACATCCTTCTTTGTTGAATTGTCCTGCGTTGCCCAAAAGTTCCACTCTGGTGGCTTGGAAACCCTACAGGATAAGACTCCCTTTGCACTTAAGTTAGCCCTTATCTCGTGGGCCCTTCACAGTGTTCCTAGTTTATTGCGAGATAAACCTTCATCGCTTGCTTCCTTTGACTGCTCCTTATCTCACGAGCCTCTTTGCTCTCCTTGAATTTTTCATGGGATAAGGACTCTTTTGTAATTATTTCTTTCTTTTTTTCTTGCGGTGCTAGACCATTGATGCAAATGTGTAGTGGGATAAAATGCACTCTATGGATATTACCATTTCCTTATCCCGCAGGGTTGAAATTCACATCGAAACTACTTACTAGATAAGGGATAAGGGGTGCTTCCTCTTGAAATCTTATCTCGCATGAACAAGTCACTTGGGGTTGGCACTTAAGTGATCATTTAGAACACATGGAAAAATTCATGGGTTAAGTGGTCACGTGCGGGGCCTTCCTAGGGAAATAAAGAATTTAAGACCCGAGGTTTTTTAGTAATACTTAGGAATATTTTGCATATCAAAATAACCTTTACAAATGGTAATTCCTAATGCAAGGGTCAGTAATAAGACAACAAAGAAACCTTTTGATCATTACTTAAGATACAAACACCTTCTATCATAAGTCAACAACAAGAAATAACATAGCCCGAGAGAACTAAAAGGAGAACCTAAGACAAAAATAAAGCCCTTAGGAACCCTAAAAGTCTAACTTTCAAGAGACACACATTGCATAAAACCAAATTTTTACCATATCCAACAAGGACCAAAGTCAGAGAAATATAGCAGTGAGTGATGAACTTATAAGGCACTCAGAGGTGGGGGTGAATTAGTGATAGTAAAAATAATACATATCTTATTATCAATTTCACCAACTTAAAACTCAATAGTCATATAAGAATTAACACCAAGTATGAAATAACCACATAAAGCATAAACCACATGACATGAGAGTTTATACGTGGAAAACCCAAATGGGAAAAACCATGGTGGGAGTTAGTACCCACAAGATCCACTATTTGTAGTATAGAGATTTGACTGGTTAAGGTCTATAACACCCGGTTAGGGGCACACCTTGTTAGGAGTGTCTAAGCCTGGTTAAGAGATTTACAAAAAGGCCTATGAGGACCAGCCCTGCTAGGAGCTACCCAAGCTACTAGGATTTGCAAACACAAGTTATTGTGTCACCTGGTTAGAGGATTTAATGATCAGACCTGTTAGGATCCAACTACACCCTATTAGGAGTGACCTTGTAAGAGGATTTTCTTGCTGCAACTGTTAGGGAGACAACAAGTACAAATGATGTTAGTATAACACCTTCAACATCTGATAAAATCCACTTCAGAACATTACAACATCACATAGACTTCATCTCTCAACTCCTCTGATCATCGCACTATCAGAAATACAAAATTTGCTCATCATCTTTCACACTATCAAGCTCATATATATATATATATATATATATATATATATATATATCCTGTCATACCTCGTCACACATTTAAAATCAACATAAGGTCGGCTAGAACCTTGTTACAATTTCCTAGGTTCAATGTATCTAGACAATCTTGCATTGTACTCTTTAGTTATCTCAGTTGCCGATATAACAAATCCAATTTTGTGTTGTTTTACTGATCTGAGTGATTTTCATCACTAATGGTTAAGTCTCTATCAACTAATCTATTTTGTCAAACAAATCTTGTTCACCTGATTGATTCAGCATGTGCAGTCATGAACATATCTTCATCTAATAGTCTTCAGTGCTGCTGCAAAACCGCATCATCTCAATCTTCATGATTTTCACATACTGGTTGTCAGAATATAAGATTGTCAGTCTTTTACCAGTTGAAGTCCTAATAACCAGTTCTGATAAAAACTATCTTTGCTAACCAGTTAAGTCTTGTCGATTGAACTGTAGGACTTAGATGACTTAGAAAAACATAGTTTCCATCAACGACAACATACAAAAATAGCCATCATACATAAATCTGATCTCTATGCTCAACGGACATAAATTGGTTGCATCAAGCAAACACACATTATTGATTTAGTTCAATGATGAAATGCCAACAATCTCCTCCTTTGGCATTGATGGTAACACTTAGGAAAATTTTGTCAACCAAGTGTGCAAAACAAAAATTGACTTCATGACATACACTCCCCCTTAGCAATTGCATGTTATTACAAAAATAAAATCATTACTACCCCTTAGCAGTATATACAAAATTTTGACTGGACTCTTAACTATTTCTCCCCCTTTGACAACAATGCCAAATAAAGAAGTAAAATACATACAATACATCAAAAAATTTCATCAAAACTGCATGTATATATAGAGATAAAAGTGTTAATGTCTTTACAATGCAATTCTCAAGAAAACATCACTAAAATGAAACTTGAACTATTTTAGATCATTGTCCCAAATTTCTAATAGTGTCTTAGAAATCTCAACATGTGTCATTATTTGTGTTGTGAACTCCTCCATAGCATCAACTGTACTCATCTCTGGAGTAGCCAAAATTGCCTCTAACTTTGTGAATTCTCTCTAAAGAATATATAATTTGAGAAGTAGTTGAGTTTGGAATTCTTTCAGTGATCTAACCTGTTTCACTTGCTCATGTTCATATAGTTCTAACTGGTGTTGTAAATCAACAACCTTTTTACCAAAAGTGATTACTGAGTCTTGTACCGGTGTGAATGTTTCACTTAACTTTTGTATCTCCTTCTCAGTATCAACTCTCTTCTTTCTCAAGTCAGCTCAAAATAGTGAAAATTGGGAGATAGTAGACAAAATCTTATAGTCAATTTCCAATCCAGTTTTCAACAAGTCTTTATTCACCGTTAGGGCTACTTTGCCTTATCTATTTCAACCACTAACTATTCTCCCCTTTTCTTCTTGTAATCCTTTTCAACAAAAATATATGCAACTTCTTCAAGGGTTTTAAGTTTTTCATTGACATTAACAACTAACTATCCAAGTTTGGCAATAGGGGTAGCCAAATGTTCTGTATCAGTCTCAGGTAAGAGACATGACAAAATATCAATATCGGTTGTTATGGTATCTGCTTCTCTTGTCTATTCCTTCAATCTTTTCTTTTGTGCATGGGATTGCATTGTAGTAGCAATCTCCATTAACTTTGAAGAACTCAAATTGTCCATATTAATAGGACCTTGAATGCTCACGGAGTCAACATCATCATCAACTATTGTTTTCTTCAGTTTGGATTCAAGAGGTACCTCAAGAGCTGAATTTATTCCTTCTGTTCTCCTCTCCTCTTCCATCTTCTCTATTTTCTTCTTGTCCTCATCTTTTTATGTCTTCTCTTCATTAGTGGTGCCCTTTACCAGTTGCATTTTTTCAACAGCCTGTTCTTTCACTGGTGCTTTCTCTTCCTTATCAATTGTATCCTTCTAATTATCCTTAGTAGCAATGTTTACATTTGCATCTGCACTTACATTGATTGGTGCAGTCTGAGTCTCCATTGACTATGTAATCATCAATTGCTTTGTTGAGCACTTGTCTTCTCTTTCTTTTCATCTTTGTTTTCTTCCTATTCCTACTGAATTTCAAACATTTGTACATCAAATTCAGAAACATCTACATTATCAACAGTGTTAGCAACATTATCAGCATCACCGATATCATCATCTATTATATCTATTGGTTCAGTATCAACAAGGTCATCATACATATACTTGTTGTTTGGTTTAAAATGTGTGATCTTTACACCTTCAAGAATTTCTTCTGACTTTGGCTTTTGAGAACTATCCTCCTCAACTTGTTCATCTTTTTGCTCTTCTTCATCAAGGATGAGACCTAAAGCCTTTTTCATCAAAGTCTTAGTCTCCTTTTGAACGGAATCAGTCTCTCCAAAAAGCATTCTTGTTAATCTTTTCTTTGATCTGAACAATGATTTTTGTATTAACCTTTATCTATTCAATTTCCTCTTCAGTTGCTTCTGGTTGTAAGTGTTTAAGTGTATAATCAATAAATTCTTTATCTAGGCTAATTGCCCCTTGCCACCTTGCATCAATCAAATTTTATAAAGAATCTAGAATTTGCCCTTGTAATTCAATGAGGGCTCTACTAAACTTGTTCTTACTAAATATAATTGCATCTTCAATTTTTCTTTGTTGGCTTTCAGACAAATGAGTAAACAATATGTTAAAACCTTTGTATATCACATACTTCTTAATTATTCGAACCATTCTAGTGAAAGAATCTTCAAGTGTCAATAGTTTCTTAGATGCTTTACCTTTACCAATAGTCTTCTATTTCTTAGCACTTGCCCTTAGTGCTCTCTTATCTTCTTCTGATTCCATCTCCTCTACATCTGTCACCAGTTTATGAGTCTTTTCCTTCTTTCTTTTACTGGTTTGGGCAGGCACAATAGGAGGTTCAACAGATTTACCTTTCCTCCAAAATTGTATTTTAGAGGGTTTACCTCTTTGGGATTCAATAGGATTTACCTTTGTTTCTTCTACCTTCTTCTTTTCTACTGCTTTGGCTACTCTTGTCTTACTAGTGGAGGTACTGGTTGGTACACTAGAAGTTCTACCTTGTTTGGCCTCATGTTTGGCTCTTACTACTATTATCTGTTCCTTAGTGAATCCTCCATATTCAACAAAGGCCTCCACCTCTTTCCTCACTTTCTTTTCTATCACTGATCACTGTAATTCAAAGTGTACTAGAAGTAGTTTCTCCTTATAGGTTCCAAACCTTTAAGCGGTGGTATCAAACAGTTGCTCTAGTAAATGATCAGCATAAGCAATAAGTAGATATTTGTCTACTTCATATCCCATGGGCATTACCCATGTGGTCCTTGGAATCACAACCTCCATCATGCATGTATCCATGTCTACCATAAAACAAATAGAATCCTCATACCAATTGATACTTATGCCGGTATGTGTTCCACAACATGCATTTTATTTTGAAATTTCTTGAAATATCCCCATGAAACATCATCAAACTTGTCTTTCAAAATCCTAATACTGTTCTTCATCTATAGTAAGGTAGGGGAACTGGTTATCCACTGAACATCTCAAATACCAAGGAAAAAGTTTTAAAAATAGAAAAACAATCCCAAATTTAAATCTCAGCTTCTTGTCCTTCTTCACAGCTTCTAGATTTGCCATTAATTGGCTCCTTAATGCTTCTATAAGATCATAGTCCACATTCTCCTTTACCATTCGGTATGCAGTGTGTATAGTTATTACTAGGATACTTTATTTTGCTTGAATAGAAGATTATATAACCAATTACCATTGATGCAAATTTAATTGCAGGGTCATTAATATCATTCATAGTCATGGCTCTTCTATCCTATCAAGATCCTTTTCGCTTCTCAACATCAATTTTAGATACTGGCCTCAACAATGGCACTTCATTGGTTGAGCAGAATTCAATTACTGCATGGATTTCTTCCTTTGTTATCTTATGAGGTCTATCCAATCACATGAACTGATCATGAATCCGACTTAAAACAAATCTCACTAACCCATCATCAAAATCATCAATAAAATTGATCACATGATGAAACCATTTGTTAGCGATGCTTCTAAACTATTCTTTTAGTATCCCTTTCTCATCACATAAATATTTGTACTGATTAAAAATAACAATCACATCCACGTCCTCAAGTTTGCAGTGACAAAAGGATCTTACATGTCTTCTACATGTAGAACTCCATTCGGTACACCAGATAGGGCACCAACAGGGTCTGTTTCCTCAGACTTATATGGATGTCTTTTAAATTCTGGTCTTGCCCTCTTGGTCACATTGACAAGGTGAGTTGTATCCATTTCGAATAAGCAAATCACCAAGCAAAGAGTAGGACTTCTTAGATAAATACCTTTTCTACTTCGGTACTAGGGTTTCCAACTGTAAAAAAAATTCAATACTTAGTCACTGATTCAAACTTCACTCCGATCGCTTCAAATTACTAGTAAATGGTTTGAATGCCGCTAGCACAAACTTTTCTCTACTCTACTCACTCACCAAATGTACTCAAGATTGCAAAGTGACAAATGAAATTCAAAATGTTCCTTTTATTTGCACTTTCTCTAACACAATAAATGCATTTATCGACAAAACCCTAAAACACCTTAAAATACTAAAGCATATTACTGGTAGCAAAAACTCAATGATATTTACCGGTTATGATCCAAAAACACATCAAAACATCAAAATGCATTAAAATATGTAAATTTAACTTATAGTACATCATCCAGGGGTTCATCTCAAGATTTGACAATAAGTTCACCCCAAGTTGTAGAAACAACTTAGTTTGTCGGAGATGGATTATCCACATTAGGTGAAGAATTTGACTCCTCAGATGGTTTTTCATCACTCTTCTTCTTTCAGGTTCTATTCATCTCATCTCTAGTTTCTTCAATATCAACTTTCTTCTTTCCTTTCCAATCTATAGGATGATTCACTGATTGGTTCTTCTGTGTTCTGCAAAACTTGGCAATGTGTCCCAGTTTGTTGCAATGATAACATATCATTCCAAATGATCTCTAAGGTCCTGCATTACCTCTACCTATTCTTCTTTTGTGGTTCATTACCACATGTCCAAAATTATTGCAGATTGAACAAATCATATTGACTCTCTTCTCCATCTCATAAGGGCTAGAGTGGTTAACATAGGGTCTTTGCCAATTAGTGCTTCTCAAGTCAGTGAAATTCCTTCTCCAATCACCATCAATTCTTGGATTCATATGAGGTGTTGGATAATTAGTTCCATACCTACATTTAATAGATCTATGCCCATACATGTTGCATGTATAATAGAAACCTTCAAATTGCCTAGGCACATATCTAGTATTAGGTCTATAACCAGTATTAGCATCAGATCTGCTTCTACAAACATTAGTAGTATGTCCTAGTTTATGACAATTAAAACAAACAGGTTTGTAAGCTTTCTTATTGGTAGGATTCTGAGCCTTAGGAGTTGTTTTACCTTCATGCATGTTGCTCTTGGTATCGAATGGTTCTCCCTTCTCAGATGTATTGTATCCTAACCCAGATGTATCACCTTTCATCCTCTGAGATTTGATCTATTCATCAAACATAGAGGAACTCTTGTTGAATTTATCAAGCTTCTCATTGACCTCAACAAGTTCCTTTGTAAGATCTTCATTTCTTTTCATGAGGGTCTCTCTAAGAGACATTGTCATTTCAACATCTGACTGTAATGCTTCTTTTTCTTCTTTCTCCTCATGTCAATGTTCATACAAAGTTGCATTCTCTTACTTAATCTTAAATATTTCATGCTCTTTATCTCAGATCTTATCCTCATCCTTTCTTCTAACTTCAAGTTCCTCACTCATCCGGATTGTCAGTGCTTCCAGCTCTCTTCTTAGACTAGTCTTCTCACCATTCAACTTCTCCACTTCTTCAACTAGTGCACCAATGTTCGGCTCATCTAAAGAACTGTTGTCAGATATCTCCAACAATTGTTTGGTCAGTTCTTTCCTTTTAGCTAGTGATGTCTTGTATGTGCCTTTTAGGGCTTCTAGATCTCCCTTGGTTTCAACCAGTTCCTTAGCCATTTCTCTATAACTCATTCTTTCACCAATATTTGCCTTAGATTTAGAGATCCCTTCCAAGTGGTTAAGCCTTAAAGAAGTTTGGCTCCAATACCAATTGATGAACTTATAAGGCACTAATAGGGGGGGGGGGGGGTGAATTAGTGATAGTAAAAAAAATACAAATCTAATTATCAATTTCATCAACTTAAAACTCAATAGGAATATAAGAAATAACACCAAGTATGCAATCACCACATAAAGCATAAATCACATGACACAAGAGTTTACATGTGGAAAACCCAAATGGTAAAAACCACGGTGAGAGTTAGTATCCACAAGATCCACTATTTGCAGTATAGAGATCTAACCAATTAAGGTCTACAACACCTGGTTAGGGGCACACCTTATTAGGAGTGTCTAAGCCTCGTTAAGAGATTTACAAAAAGACCCATGAGGACCAAACCTTCTAGGAGCTACCCAGGTTACTAGGATTTGCAAACACAAGTTATTGTGTCACCTGGTTAGAAGATTTAATGATTAGACCCATTAGGATCTGACTAAACCCTGTTAGGAGTGACCTTATAAGAGGATTTTCTTGTTGCAATTGTTAGGGAGACAACAAGTACAAATGATCTCAGTATGACACATTTAGTGTCTGATAAGATCCACTTCAGAACATTACAACATCACATAGACTTCATCTCTCAACTCCTCTTATCATCGCACTATTAGAAATACAAAATTCACTCATCTTTCACACTATCAAGCTCATATATATATATATATATATATATATATATATATATATATATATATATATATATATATATATATATATATATATATATATATATATCCTTTCATACCTCATGACACACATTTACTAGGTTCAAATGCATCTAGACAATCTTACATTGTACTCTTTAGTTATGTCAACCACCAATATAACAAATCTAATTATGTGTCATTTTATCGATCTGGGTGATTTTCATCACTACCAGTTAAGTCTCCATCAACTAATTTGTTATGTCTGATGAAAACTGATGAACAACAAATACCTTAACTGGTACTAACAGCAGGGGGGGTGAATCAGTAGAGACAAAAATTTTCTTAACAACTTATCAAGTTAAAACAATATCAACCAGTTGTCTTCATTACTGAACTTAACCATGGAAATACTGGTTAAACACAATAAGACTTCAGACAACATAAACTGATAAGTTTGAACACTTCAAATACATTCAATACTTGATAAAAAACTTCACCCATAAACATTTGCATGTGGTATACCAATAATACCATAACCTAATAGCTCTGCATGCATAACTACTAAAACATAGAATACTTAATCATCACATGAAAAATGCACAACTCATGACACACAGATTTTTCACGAGGAAACCCAAATGGGAAAAAACATGGTGGCATGAATACCCACAAGCTTGTTTTGAACTCTTTTGAAGCTCACTTTGTTAGGAGCCTAGTCTAGTCAAAGACTTTTACAATAAGGTTCTACTAGGAACCAATCATGTTAAAGATCACCCGGTTAAGGCATGGATATATACCCTATTAAAGGTTGAAACCCTGTTAGAGGTTACTTCGCTAGAGGATTTGAAGAACTCAATGATCTTGACTCACCTAGTTAAAGGATTTACAATAAGCCTGTTAAAGCTACCCGGTCAAGGGATTTTCCAACTGTTGAAATGGTTAGAAGACAACAGGTAAAACTCTTATCTAATAACAACACTACATGCCAAGGCAGATCCTTTTCATTTAATCTACTCTGAAATCACACTCTGTAGTTTTCCTCTTACTCATCTGGCAAGTATCTTATCACTCAAATACATATACACAACATTTGCCAACAAATTACAACAAAAAACATCATCGACCTTATAGACAACAGTTAGGTCGGTAGCATAAACCCTAAACCCTAGGCATCTTAGGTTTACAATACAAGCGGTCCAATCCTGACCATCCAAACACTTTGCATAGAGCAATATAATCTTAAATAGATCACAAGACAATCTATATCATTCAATCTTCACTGCATATGGGAATCAGTAAACCATCATGCTTTCTTCTCACACTACTAAGAAGAATGTTCATTCCTGAGGTAGATATTTAATGCAATCAATCTCCACATGTAAGATCCTCAAGGAAATCCTTCACGTGCACAAAACTGAAATGGCACCTCGATCTCATTCTCATTTCTTAGCTAACTGATCACATAGTATCATCGGTTGCATCGCACAAGCTGGATTGCCAAACCGAAAACCCTAGAGCTGAGACTACCAACCGATAGTCACGCTTAGTGAAACCCCGACACCGGTTGACAACATCTCTTTATACCTCTTCATATCGGTTCACAAAATTCTTTTAATCTGCATACGGGTTTACTTTCATATATTGACATCAATGACAACATACATTATCATCATATCATCATGTCGGTTCATCATATGCCAACAATATCCAATAATCTCCCCCTTTGGCATTGATGGAAATACTTAGTGTAATATTGCAACTATAAACATCATAGACCAATGTATATGCATTATTAGATATCTATTCCCCATTCATCATATATCTTCTCCCCCTTTGACAACAATTCCAAAGTGGAGGCACAAGCTTCCCTACTCCACTATGTTGCTTCCCCTATGGAGTAGCATCGTTCAACACATCAATCCTAAAAGATTTGTCACTATAGTTCCTAACTGATGCGGAGCACACAACTTTTAGTTGACTTCATGAAGGGACAAAACCCCTTATTAACTTCTCAAATAGGTAAATTTAGTCTTTGGTAAGGGCTTAATGAATATATCTGCTAGCTTCTCCTTACTGGAAACATGTTGAAGTACAACTTCCTTATTCTGAACTTTCTCTTTCAAGAAGTGATATTTAAGCTCAATGTTCTTAGTTCTATCATGCAATACTAGATTCATGGAAATATTTATTGCACTTGTTTTGTCACAAAATATATTCACCAATTCAGATACAGGTACTTTGAAACCTTCCAATACATGTTTCATCCAGATTGCTTGAGTGTAGTTCATAAATGCTACCACATATTTTGCTTTAGCTGTAGACTGGGAAGTACAACTCTTCTTCTTACTCATCCATGATACTAGTCTTCCACCAAGAAAGAACACTCCACCGGTTGTGCTCTTCCGGTCATCCATATTTCTTGCCCAATCAGCATTGGTATACACTTTGAGATTGAAGTCACCATTATATGGATACCACAATCCATAGTCAATTGTTCCTTTCAGATATCTAAGGATCCTCTTGACTACTACCAAGTGGGATTCTCTAGGACATTTCTAAAAATGGGTTACTATGCCCACTGTATGAGCAATATCTGGTCTATTGTGCACCACATAGTGCAGCTTACCAATCATTGACTGGTACTCCTTTTCATTTACCAGCATTGAATCATCTTCCTTAGTTTATAGCTGGTCACCATCAGTGTACCAACCAGTTTGCTTTCCTCCATGCCAAAAGTCTTCAATACCTCTTTGACATACTTGGACTGGGTAATAAAAATACCCTCTTTCATTTGCTAAATCTATAAACCAATGAAGAACTTTATCTCTCCAATTAGAGACATCTCAAACTCTTTCTTCATTATATCTACAAATGCATGGCTCATTTCATTGTCTCCTCCAAAGATTATGTCATCTACAAATACTTCAAAGATCAAAATCTGATCACCCTTTGATTTCAAGTAGATGTTGCTATCTTCACTTGTTCTTTGAAATCCAATCTTCACAAGATGAGAATGTAACCTTTCATACCATTCCCTAGGTGCTTGTTTCAATCCATACAGGGCTTTGTGCAATCTACACACCATGTTACTATCTTCTGATAGGGAGAACCCATCTGGTTGCCCTATATATACTTCCTCTTCAAGGATTCCATTCAAGAATTCAGACTTCACATCCATCTGATATACCTTAAATCTCTTAAATCTCACAAATGTAAGTAACATTCAAGAACCTTCTAGTCTAGCCATAGGAGCAAAGGTTTCTCCATAGTCTTCTCCCTCCTGCTGAGCATATCCATTGCATACAAGCCTAGCCTTGTTCCTTATAATTGCACCTTCTTCATTTAGCTTATTCCTGAAGACCCATTTGGTACCTATGACATTTTTGTGTTCTAGTCTGGGTTCCAAAGACCATGTTATATTCTTTTCTATCTGGTCTAGCTCCTCTTCCATTGCTTTAATCTAGTCTTTATCTGTAAGTGCTTCTCTAGAAGTCTTGGGTTCTAATTCAAAAATCATGCAAGAGTTTTCTTTCACTTTTCTTCTTATGAGTATCCCTGCATCTTTATCTTCTATGATCTACTTCGGATCATGATGCAATTTCACATATCTAGGAATGACTCTAGCTGGTTCTTCTTGCTTTTCCTATTCTCCTTCTTCTCCTACCGTAGCTTCTACCAGTATAGGAACACTAAGATTTTTGCTTGTTTTTGGTGTAACCGGTTCCCAGAAAGCTATTCCCGGTTCACCTTCCACTTGCTTGTTGCTGGTTCCCTTCTCAGGTGATTCATCAACCTTGAAATTGATACTCTCAACAATCTTCTAAGTTCTGTTATTGTAGAACTTGAGAGCTTTACTCTTAGTGGAATATCCTAGAAATATTCCTTCATCACTTTTAGCATCAAATTTGCTCAAATGCTCACCTCTCTTGATATAGCACTTACTCCCAAATACCTTAAAGTAACTCATAGTGGGATTCTTCCTGGTCCAGTACTCACAAGGGGTTTTATCTTTTCCTTTCTTGATAAGTACTGGTTCATTGTATAGACTGCAATACTCATTGCTTCTCTCCAAAAAGTGTGAGCAACCTTTCCTTGGATCAGCATTGTTCTCACCACTTCAACTATAGTCCTGTTATTCCTTTCTGCTATGCCATTCTATTGTGGTTTCCTTGGGGCAGACAACTGCCTCTTGATACCACTATCTTCACAGTACTTGTTGAATTCATCAGAAGTGAATTCTCCTCCTTGATCAGTTCTTAGGCACTTTATCCTTTGGCCACTTTCCTTTTCTACTAGTGCTCTGAAGGCTTTGAATTTCCCAAATGCTTCAGACTTATCTTTCAAGAATGTGACCCCAATCATTCTTGAGTAGTCATCAGTACAAATCATAAAATACCTATCTCCCTGAATACTTCTAGTTTTCATAGGACCACACAAATCAGTATGCACAAGGTCAAGTAAATTTTCTGCTGAAAAGGACTTACCTTTAAAATTTGAGGAAGACATCTTCCCAAGTTGACATTCTCTACACAAAGAATTCTCAGGTTTGTTCAGCAAAGGCAATCCTCTTACTGCCTTGATCTTGCTAACTTTAACAATATTGTCAAAGTTCATATGACAAAGTCTCCTATGCCATATCCAACTATCATCAAACTTAGCCATTAGACACTAACTAATCTTGGCATTCAACTGAAATAGGTTACCTCTAGTCTACTTACCAGTGGGAATAAGTTCACCACTCTTTCTAATTATACTATAGATTCCACCTTTGAACTTTAGAGTGAGTCCTTTGTCATTCAGCTGAGCAACACTTAAAAGGTTATGCTTCAGACCTTCCACCCAGTAGACATCATCTGCACCACTCTTTTGATTTAGTGAGATGGATCCTTTACCTTTTACCAAGCATGGTGCATCATTTCCAAATCTGACAACACCTCCATCATATTCTTCTAGAGATATAAACTTTCTCTAATCACCAATCATGTGGTGAGAATAACCACTATCAATAATCCACTCATTGGAGTTGTCAATGCAAGAGACAAGTGCTTTTTTTCAGACACTTTTTCCTTTACAACTACAAACACTATATCTTCACTCTCTTCATCCTCCGTTTCTTCATTAGTAATGCCTTCATCTATAACAACAAGACAATTTCTCCTATTTCCTCCTTTATACTTTCTAAACCTCTCTGGTTTATCCTTATTATCATTGTTAGGACAATTAATAGCTATATGTCCTATCTTGTTGCAGGAGAAACATTTTAAAGGAATCTTACCTCTATATTTACCAATTCCTTTCGGAAGTCTTTTAGCAAGAAGAGCTTCAAACTCCATTAGAATCTCTTCATCATCCATATCTCTGCATTGTCTAGATTCATAACTAGTACTAGTTTCTTTTCCTTTTCTGGATGGTGTAGTAGATTCTCTAAAGGTTGACTCAGTCTTCTGAACATTGCCATCATAGCTATTCAACCCATATGCAGTCAACGTTGCAATGATAGAGTCTAAGGATACCTTGGTTTTATCAATAGACATTAGTTCCTGGATAGCAGCAACTTTGATTTCATAGATCGGTAACAATGATCTCAAGACTTTACTAATGATGGTGGCATCCTCAATCATTCCACCAACACTTTTGATATCTCCTACCACAGTCTTAATCCTAATGCCATATTGCTGAATGGTCTCTCCTTCAACCATCCTCATGTCTTTAAATTTTCCTCTAAGGCTCTCTTCCTTAGCTTGCTTTACATGCTCATCACCAACATAAATTGTTTCCAGTGCATCCCATACATCCTTAGGAGTGTCCTTGTCTTCTACATCAGTAAACTCAATATCTGACAAGTTGTTGATAAGGGCTTCCATGACATGTCCATTTTCTTGAATCTCTCTCTTCTGATCATCGGTCAGAGTGCCAGTGGGAATCACATAGACATTCTCAACATAGGTCCAGTGTTGAGCACCCATACTCTTGATGTAAATCTTCATTCTATCCTTCCATATCTTGAAGTTATCTCTATTGAACTTAGGACCTTCCCTCTTCATCATTACAACAGGATCTTTTACATCAAGCAATTAAGCTTATATCACCGAGGACCTAGAGTTGCTCTGATACCAATTGATGAATAATGATGAACAACAAATACCCTAATCGATACTAGAAAGGGGGGGTGAATTAGTACAGACAAAAAATTTCTTAACAACTTATCAAGTTAAAACAATATCAACCAGTTGTCTTCATTACTGAACTTAACCATGGAAATACCAGTTAAATAGAGTAAGACTTTAGACAACATAAACTGATAAGTCTGAACACTTCAAATACATTCAATAATTGAGAACAACTTCACCCATAAACATATGCATGTGGTATACCAATAATACCATAACCTAATAGCTCTGCATGCATAACTACTAAAACACAAAATACTTAGTCATCACATGAAAAATGCACAACTCATGACACACAAATTTTTCACGTGGAAACCCAAATGGGAAAAACCATGGTGGGGATGAATATTGACAAGCTTGTTTTGAACTCTTTTGAAGCTCGCTCTGTTAGGAGCCTAGTCTGGTTAAAGAATTTTACAATAAGATTTTGCTAGGAACCGATCCTGTTAAAGGTCACCCAGTTAAGGGATGGCTATATACCCTGTTAAAGGTTGAAACCTTATTAGAGGTTACCTTGCTAGAGGATTTGAAGAACTCAATGATCTTGACTCACCTGGTTAAAGGATTTACAATAAGCCTGTTAAAGCTACCCAGTAAAAGGATTTTCCAACTGTTGAAATGGTTAGAAGACAACAAGTAAAACTCTGATCTGATAACAGCACTACATGCCAAGGTAGATCCTTTTCATTTCCTCTACTCTACAATTTTCCTCTTACTGGTCTAGTAAGTATCTCATCACTTAGATACATACACACAACATTTGCCAACAACTTCCAACAACAAACATCATCAACCTTATAGACAACAGTTAGGTTGGTAGCATAAACCCTAAACCCTAAGCATCTTAGGTTTACAATACAAGCGGTCCAATTCTAACCATCCAAACACTTTGCATAGAGGAATACTATCTTAAACAAATCACAAGACAATCTGCATCACTCAATCTTCACCGCATATGGGAATCAATAACCCATCACACTTTCTTCTCACACCGCTAAGAAGAATGTTCATTCCCGAGGTAGACATTTAATGCAATCGATCTCCACATGCAAGATCCTCAAGGAAATACTTCACGCGCACAAAATTGTCATGGCACCTCGACCTCATTCTCATTTCTTAGCTAACTCATCACAGAGTATCATCGGTTGCATCGCACAAGCTAGATTTCCAAACTGGAAACCCTAGAGCCAAGACTACCAACCGATAGTCATGCTTAGTGAAACCCCGACACTGGTTCACAACATCTCTTCATACCTCTTCATACTAGTTCATAAACTTATTTTAATCTACATACCGGTTTACTTTCATATATTGACATCAATGACAACATATATTATCATCATATCAACAAGTCGGTTCATCATATGCCAACAATATCCAACAATGTCAAACAAATCTCATTCACTTGATCGATTCAGCACATGCAGTCATGAAAACATCTTCATCTGATAGTCTTTAATGCTCCTACAAAGCTGCATCATCTCAATCTTCATGCTTTTCACATACCGATTGTCGGAATATAAGATTGTCAGTCTTTTACTGGTTGAAGTTCTAATAACCAATTTTGATAAAAACTATCTCTACTAACCAATTAAGCCTTGTTGGTTGAACTATAGGACTTAGATGACTTAAAGAAACATGGTTGCCATCAACGACAACATACAAAAATAGTCATCATACATAAATCTAATCTCTATGCACAACATACATAGACCGATTATATCAAGAAAACATACATTACCAGTTTTGTTCAAATGATCAAATGCCAACAGTCGGTAGCTCCCCTTGGGACAAAGATCCTTGACATTTCATACTCTATAGAGGATGCCTTACAGATGGATTGAGTTGTATTTTGTTGTGGAGCCTATTCATATGTATACACTTTATTATGTATTTTTGTATATGATCTCTAACTGAACTATTCTTGTAATGGGGTATGGATTATGGGTTTTTGACTAGTGTTATGGGTTATATACAAGATTGATATGACTTAGATCGTATTCTTTTTGTATTGTCTTCTTGATATTTAATATTGAAAATAATAATAACATTAATTGAAAGATAAATTCAATATTAACAAATAATAATAACATGGAAAGTCCTTGCTGGGCTAAAGCATGGGTGAAAGGCCTTACCCCCAAGATCAACATTTTCTTTTGGATAGCCCTCCAAGACAAAATTATTACAACAGAGAATATAAGAAAAAGAGGTATCAGCATACCAAGTTTCTATACACTCTATAAGGAGAATGAGGAGATAATAAATCATATGCTCTTTCATTGCCCCTTCTCAGCTGATGTTTGGGGAAGTTGTCTAGATCAATTCAATATCAGTTGGAGCTTCCCCAACTCGATTCAAGAGATTTTCAAGTCATGGCATCATCCTTCAAAAAATAGAACTACTACCTTGCTATGGAGAATTGCTTTACCACACATGTGCTGGGGTATATGGAAAGAGAGAAATGATAGGATTTTCAGAGAAAAGTATACTAAGGCTAACATTGTGTTTGAAAAAATAAGAAGAAGCATAGTGGAAAATATGAATATTATAGGTGGTATTGATAATCCTAACACTAAGGAGGATCAATTTGTATATATAAAATGGAGATTAAAAGCTCAAGAGAGTATCCAGAGTAACCCTAAAGAGGGAGTGATATGGACCAGCCCACCTAGGGGATGGATGAAAATCAATTTTGATGGGGCCTCTAAGGGAAACCCAGGGGTTGCAGGATGTGGAGAGGTCCTAAGGGATGAATGGGGAATATGTAAAATCATAAAATGTATTCCTATAGGAAAACAGACCAACCATGTTGCCGAAGCCATGGGGGCTTATCATGGGATTATCCTTGCTAAAGAAGCCAAATGCACTAAAGTTTGGTGTGAAGGAGACTCCTTAAACATTATCAATTGTTTAAATATGAAATTCCCACCATCATGGTCGATTAGTAATGCTATTAAAACAACAAGTAAAATCAGCGAAGAGTTTGAAATGTGTGTTTTTACACATGTTTATAGGGAGGCCAACTCTTGTGCTGATTGGGCAGCCAACCTGGCTTGCCAATTGGGAGACATCATCACTAGTTATGGTGAAAAGGAAATTGCAAGTGAAATGAAATCCTTGCTCAATCAGGACCGAAGCTATACAAGGCAACGTGGTACTTTTAATCATTATTTCTAATGACCTTTTCACCTTTTTCGATGCAGGGCTTTCTTGAAGATAATGAGCTATTAAATAGGTGTCATGTCATCATTATTTGGCATGGATTATGGGCACTCTTACAGAATAACCATAGAAACCAGAGGAAAAGTTATCAAAATGAGAGAAGGCATTGCAAGGAAGGTGCTGGAAATTTGGGAAGAAACAAGAAGAGATTTGAACCAGCATCCTTCTCTGAATGGAGAAAGAACAAAGAAGTCTGGAGTATCCTTCGGTAGGGGGGCTCAAGGTTTTCATGGAATGACTGAATCGGAAGGACCTCACAATTACCAGCTACTTCATCAAGAAATAGAAAAATGGAAAAGTTCTGATTGGATCACATATGATGAATGTTGACGAAGAGGTTATCGTTGAGGCCGTGGGGATGACTACCGAGGGTATGAAATTTTACATGGACAAAGGGATATCAGATAAGGCTACAGACAAGTTTCCTATTACAGATGGTGAGAGAAGAAAGATGATCAAAATTGACAACTCCTACCACTCCCCGAAGAGAATTTGCAGGCCATGGAGGTTTGTCTTATTTGCTTCTATTGAATATATTACCTTAGATGGTAGGTTTACCAGGGCTTATGGGCATCATTTCATCCTTCTTAACCATTTCCGTCATGGTGAAAGGGTTAGCCTTCCCTATTACCTGGCCTGTTCAATGGATCATACTATAAAGGATATCCAGAAGGACCCTAAAGGCAATCATGCCCTCCACCAGGGGCTCATGGTCCTGGTTTATAAAATGCTAAAGGGGAAGTGCATTGAAAAGCCTATTAAAGGAAAAAATGCCAGAGATGAGACTACGAAAAGTAAGGATAGTGGTTTCAACTTTGATTCTGAGACCAAGGGGGAGTCAGAAGAAACTAGCAAAAAAGGGAGGATTAGGGCTAAGAAGAGGAGGATTATTGTGGAATCTGAAATGTCAGACTCTAAAAATGATTCCCTTGAGGAAAAACCTATTAAAGGGAGGAAAGGGAAAGCCTCTAGAAAGAAGGCTCAGAAAAAGAACACTAAAAAGGGTAGCAATTCTGATCTCAATTATGTTCTGGTTGAGTCTGAGGAGGAGGATGATGATAATAAGAGGATTGATAGTCAGGACAAAGAAGGGGAGCGTAACCCGGTTAAGGATAATTTGGAAACCGTGGAGACTATGAAAACCACTAGACTGCATAACGAGGAAAAAGGAGGTCAAAGTGATAGTGGTGACAAAGATACCATTAAGGCTTTTTGTGAGACCATCACTACTTTGGTGAAGGATATTAATAGTTTGAAAACAGATACACAAGCCATGGCAAGAATTACAGTTGGTGACAAGCCCTTCGCGAAGCATGTTAAAGAGTTAGTGGTCATTCTGCATAATGCGCAAGCTATTGAATGTATGGTTGGAAAAATCTTAGCCATGGAGAAAAAGGTCAATGAGATGGGAGATAGAAAGGAAATGGACAACAAACTAAAAGATTTTGGCAGCAAAATTGACAAGCTGGAGTACAATGTCAAGCAGCTTGCTGATCAAAATTTCCAAATTCTTAAATCTTTGGTGGACAACATGAACATCTTTATCAATAGGTACGAGAACAATGCAGAGAAGGAAGGTGATAAAGAGCAGGTGAACAAGAAGGGTCATGAAAGGAGGACCAGAGCCAACACAAAGAATAAGGTCGACATCGAAGGTTGTGAGCTGGAGGATATGAAGACCTCAGCAAACAACATGAAACAAATGGTTGTTCACACTGAGGAGATCCTAAATAGTATTTAGTTCTAGTTGTTCTCCTTGGTTCTGTTTCTTTGTTGTCTTTTGCTTTCCTATTGCTATATGTTCTGAGTTTTAGGTAATTATGTAATGATGTTTTATGTTGTGCCCTTCCGGTGGGTTCATTTTGACTTTTTGAAGTGATCAGGCACTTTTTTATGCTATTCTATTCTCCTAGCTCGTAAAAGGTTCAGGTACCTTTCAAATACCTATTTTTACTTAATCAAAATAAATACTTTTTTAATTATAAAATTGAACATAAATATAGTTAAATTCTTAAATAAATTAATTTTGAAAAATTAAAAATATAATTCAAATAAAAGATTAAAAATAAAATAAAATAAACTATATTAAAATTGATACAATTTACATTTTAACTTTTACATTAAAAATTACAAGTTAAATCATAGTAAAAAAGCTAAAAATACAAAAAATAAACATATCAAAAATATTTTTAAAAATTAATTTTATTTATGTTTTTTTTTTTGTTGATAAAAGTGGTAGAAACCACTAAATTTTATTGATTATATAATAAAAATTTTATAGTCCTGGTTCAAAGAGCACTGGTAGGAAAGAACTAGGAAAAGAAAACCTTTGGTCTTGCTCATAAAAAACCTAAAAAACTATTTTGTCTCTAGAGACATGTAGGAGACAAACAAAATTACATCATTGTAGGCAGATGCAGAAACCCAACCCGAAGAGTATAATAGATCCAAACCCACCCATACATACAATAGCATGATAATCCCAAGCCTGGATATAAAATACAAAACCCAAACCATGCAAAAATGATTTGAGGCCAAATACAAAAGGCCTCTGGAAGTAGTATCAAAAGATCCGAGCAAGAAAACCATCAATGACAAAGAAACCAGTTGCTAGGTCCCTCATCTAGAGGAGATGAGACAACATTATTGGATGAATCCTTTGCACCATGATCATTAGGAGCAATCACCTGCAAAGGCACCATGATGCTTGGGAGGGACATAACTACATCCATAGACTCAAGAAGAAAGTGTAATCCTGTAAAAACATTCAAAGCAACATACAAAGTAACTAACAACACATGATCTAAGAAGAATTCAAAAGAAAGAATAGTATCATCATAATTCTCCAAAATCGACCCTCCTCTAATTACAGAAAGTAATTCACCATGCCAACCATTAGATAGAAGTTGATGAAGAGATAAAAAACCACCATAAGTAAAGTCACCAAAGTTGAAATGATAAGAAGACAAAGCACTATCCAAATCAGGAGAAGAATAGAAGGAGGAGTGCAAGAATGTGTCTAATAATGCCCGAACCAAAGAAACATCCATGCAAATAGTAACAAACCGAGAAGCCACTTGAACAAGAAAAAAAATTGTGTTTTCCACCAACCATCGCCTGCCCACCACCTTACGAATAGCAAGAGAAACATCCAAAGCGTACAAATTAAAAAAACCTACCAAGATTTTCATCATCGAAGGCATGGCCATCCTGGAAATCACATGATTTAGTGGGTAGGACGATTCTGTAACTTACACTACTAGCAGCCATCAAAAAAACATAAAGGCCCACAAAAAATGAATAACAGTTCATAATATATAGATTCGAGGAGCGCATGAAAGAGAATTTGAAATGACAGATCATAATTTACTAACCTCATACCACCATAGATCATTAAAACCACACAAGTTTGCCATCACATCAAAGTCCAAGTACCAAAAAACTAGTAAAGACACACAAACCTCAACACATGACCCATACCAAAAAACTTACCTCAAGCATCCATGCCACCGGAAGCCAAGCAGAAGTAATCATGAAAGGATACCACCTTAAACAAAACCAATCAAGGAAAGCCCATCCCAAGCAGAGAATCATACAAGTAATATGTCACATAGCACCTCAAGAAGGGATAATCATTACACGTACCCAATTTGGAAATGAGATGTCACCTACATCATATCACTTTGCAGACTATAGTTTGGCCAACACCCTCCTTGAAATCATCAATAAGAATGTAACACCACTTGCATCACATCACTTCATAGACTATAGTCTTACCAACACCCTCCTTTAAATCATCAATAAGAATGCAACTCTAATGGAATCAAGTAAATAGCTAGAGCAGGCTCTGTACTCAAAGTCACTAAATGCACATAAATATTAATGATCTCAAATAAAATGCTAGGTCTCATCAAAGCCTGAAAGGATGGGAATCCACAACTCCAAAACAAACAAACCCATATTCAGACATAAATTTGCCCCAAAATGCACCTCATCTAAGAATCCACTAAGATTCTTCAATCAATGGAGGTAGATCGCATACAGCTACATCATCCAATGATTGGATATTCTCATCTATTACCTTATTGGCCAAAAAATCTGCAATATAATAAGCTTCTCTATAGCAATGAGAAATAGAGTACAAGTTAAAAAATTGAACTTGCAACAAAATTATATCTAACCAATATTGTAGATGCCAAGAATGAAAAGTTCTATTAGCCACAACATAAAAAACCACCATCAATCTCCTTCAATCACAACATCTCTAATATTCAAGGAAATCAACAAATCTAGACCAAGAAGAAGTGCCTGAAACTCTGTAATATTATTTGTCCCATCTGGAATACATTTGCACCTAGCCTTGACAAGTTTGAGACCATCAAGTAACAACCACACCAATGTGAGATTTACCCAGATTGCCTCTTGAGACACTATCAAAATTCAACTTGTATATAGATCTAGAGGGTGGTAGCCATTTAGCCTCCTTTCTTTTAATTTTAGAAACCACACTCCTAGACATGGCACCCTGAGAGGGGAGTAAATGCAAGGCCTGCCAATGCCTCATAATCTAGTTGTCCCAAGAGGAAAAAGAACACTAATAATCCAATCCTTTATAAATATAACACAATGTTGTTTCTAAGATGGAATTTTCTATATGAAAAAAAACATCAGCCAAGGAGGAAGAATTTTTCCTAAAAATTCTATTATTCCTCTCTATCCAAACATTCCAAATCAGAATAGAAGGGGAAATATCCCATAAGAAAGCATAAAAAGAGGATGTAAACAAGGAAGGCCAGCTCCTAAACTGGGAAAAAATATCCCCACATAAGGCCGCAGACCAATTTAACTTCCCAAAAAGCTAGTACCAATAATCCAAAGCAAAAGGGAAGCAAACAAAAAGGTGATCAGCCAATTCCAAAAATACCCACACAAAACACAAGGGAAGACATCAGTAATCCCCAATCTATCCAATCTCATACTAGTGGGGTCTCTATCCGGGACATCCAACTAGGCAAAAGCACCTACTTTTGGAAGACAGGCTACATGCCAAAAAATCCTAAGGGGTCAGGATTCCCCCATATGAATAGAAGATAAAAAACCTATAACCATATTTAACCGAATACCCTCTTGACCTAGAGTGAATCCATAGTAGCTCATCCTCTTTCTTTGAGAAAATAATCTGATGCTTGTTCAATTCCTCAACATAGGCTGACTTGATCTCTTGCACCACAGGCAATGATTCAATAGATTTTCATCTTGTAGCTGACAAAGGCCCAGATAAATCCAAATAAAAGTAATCTATCACATAAATACCCCAAGAAGATTGCAACTAAGACATAAGAGGCAACCAGTCCCTAATTCTAGTCAAGGCAGAGTAGCCATTTCACACTTCCTCCTAGAACTTGGCTTTCTTACCATTATGCACAAACCAAGATAAGCCTGAAAGAATAACAAACCTACACTTAACCATGAAATTCCAAATTGCAGACCCATTAGGCAGTGAAGAAACCATCAAATGAACCTCCCTAGGCCTATTACCTAAGTATTTAGCAAACAAAATAGAGGCTCATTTGGAAGATAGTTCTTTATATAACTTCCATACTAATTTGACCCCTAATGCCAAATTTTGCTTATCCTGATCTCTGATACCAACCCCTACCAAATTATTTGGGAGACAAACCTTATCCCATACCAACAATGGAATTTTAGCCCTACTACCAACATTATCATTCCATAAGAAGGATCTCAAAATAGATTGCGAGTTGATAATTTCTTTTTTACGAACCTTCAAGACTAACATCAAATAGATAGGGACCACATTCAAAATAGACTTAATAAGAACTTGATGGTATGATGAAAGAATAAGTATTTGGTAGAATACTAAGAGAGGGGGGGTGAATCAGTATATTGAAAAACTGATACAAAGTTCCCAAACTCAAGCTTAGTCAAACAAAATAAACATATCTCAGTCAAGATCAATATTCATAGGAATACTTGACATTAACCAGTTTAATTGTTATGACAACTTTAACAGTAAACACCTTCAAACTTGTAAACATCAACAATGCTTACTCATAACTCAATATATTCATCTCTCAATGCTTATACTTAACATGTCTTATCAGAAGTTAATCAAATCAACAAATAAGATCACAGCCAAAAAAGCATTCACCACTTGACACAAATGTTTATACGTGGAAAACCCAAATAGGTAATGATGCTCTACAAAATGGGAAGGTTAGTCATGATAACAAAACAACACAAACAAGA
This sequence comes from Cryptomeria japonica, assembly GCF_030272615.1. Taxonomy (NCBI): domain Eukaryota; kingdom Viridiplantae; phylum Streptophyta; class Pinopsida; order Cupressales; family Cupressaceae; genus Cryptomeria; species Cryptomeria japonica. The sequence continues at coordinate 646,083,806 of NC_081413.1, forward strand.
AGAAAGCCAAATTTGTTAGTGTTAGAAATCATAAACAAAACACTTTCCTAAACAAGCATGTCAAGAAAGATACTACGAAATAGATAAAAAGTATAATAAATCTACAATATGTAACCAAACATCTCCATATGCTGTGTACCATGTTGGTAGGTTCTCCTTCCTTGTTCTTCTCATCTCCAAGTTCCAAATTAGTGTAGCTCTCAGTAGCTTTTTGCACTATGGATGCCTTATGGAGGTTCAAGATGAAAAATGATTTTACTCTAAAATGATATGTAAATGAGAACAAAAGCTAAAATGAGAAATTATCTATTTAGCTAGTGTTGATTTTAAAACAAAAGAGTGAATATGATTGATTATCTAATGCTCTCTAAAAATGGCTATAATGTAAATGCATACAAGTTTTCAGGATCTGGATTATGAAGAAATGGGCTCTATTTATAAGAAAAATGGAGCAATGGATGGTTTAGATTGAGTAATCTCAACAAGGGTCGAGATTGAATGATATTCAATCAATGTGAGGGCTTTCAATCCAATCTCAGGATGACAAGTGTCAACATGAGAGGGCTTGAGAGGAGAGGGAAGAATCATTAAATGCTTGACATGACCTGAGGGTTAACTTGGGAGTTAAGGTTAAGGTTGGGTTGAGTGAATAAATTCATTATCCAAAGAATAATGCTTTTATCCAATGGATAAACTCTTGTGCAAAGGTTAAAGGGATAACCATGGTCAAAGCAATAAATGTTTGAGGAGACACATGGGTCACATGAGGGTTGAGTTTAGGGGTCAAAGTCCCTAACCATGGGTGCACGTGGATTTAACCATTAATGGTCATGTAAGAGCCATAAGTGGTTTGGAAGACTTTAGAGGTTAAATTGTTGAACACACAAAGCATTAAATGCTTTTCAAAGACTTTGAAGTCTTTGAGAAGCAACTCCAAGTTGCTTAGGGATGTGACAATATTTAGGGGATGGATTAGGCTAATTAGAAAGGGGTTTAGAATAATCTAGAAGGGGATTAGGATTGCAAGTGGGTTTGGTGGGTGAGGGAAAATAGGATTTTTATTAAAATAAAATTCATTTATTTCAACAAATATGTGCAAGTTGCATTTTTAGGAGAATGCAAGTGGGGGGATTTAATGATTTAAATAAATGTTTTATTTAATTTATTTAAAAGAGGAAAGGGGATTAAATGAAATAAATAGAATTTATTCATTTAATTGATTGTGAATTTGTTTAATGAATTAGTTAAAATAAATTGGATAATTTATTTAATTAATAGGAGAATGTTTAAAGATGAGTTAATTAAATGTTAGTTTAATTAATTCACGGCTAGTGGGTTTTTAATCAAATAAATAGCAAACATTCATTTAATTAAACTAGACAAATTTATGTGACTACATTTGCCCCTCTTTTAGATAGTGCAGTTTATCATGTTTTTTTAAAGAAAGAAAAATAGGTGTGAAGAAATATGCCCCATAAAATGTTAATTTAATGGGTGGTATGCCCCCTCGAGAGATGGGCCAAATTTTTTTAAAAATCGAGCGATCTCTCAAAAAATAATGAAAATTGGCAGTGGGAGAAGAGAAGATTTTAGCAATACTAGTAAAAAATAAAAGAAATCAAAGATAAAATGAAGAAATAGGAGGCTTGGGAAATTCACAGGGACCATGGCGATGAGCGCGGGAAAATTAGGGTTACGATGAAGGGTATATATATGGGGGGAAAGGGGTGAAAACAGGCTCATTTGCATTCGCATCCATAGTGAAATTGGATCTCTGATAGTGACCTTTTAGAAGAGCAAGCAATAGTCAGGATACTAGTGCCTATAGTAAATCATTGACTAGAGCGAGTTCATCGATTCCAGCGGCTAGACGACTACGGACTAGAGGTATGTGAATTTGAATTTTTGAATTTTATGCATTTTTGATATGTTTTTTGTTTGGTCCAAGTTGAGTCAGCACAATAGCACTAAAACAGTGTTTTGGCACTGTTGTCAACTAAATTAGCACTATTGTGCCTCTATAGCGCTATTGCATAGTGGTTTTAGCATTATTGTCAAAGGTAGCACTATTATATAGTTGTTTTAGCGCTATAGTGTAGTTGATTGAGTGCTATTGTTGTTAGGTAGCGCTTTTGTATAGTGGATATATCGCTATTGTTGGTTTAGCACTATTGTGTAGTTGATTGAGCACGTTTGTTAGCCCATTAGCACTATTGTGTGCAGAATAGCGCTTTTGTTAGGAAAATAGATGCCCCAATGTGTTTGAACAAGAATCTTTTGATGCCAATGATGGATGGATGGAGATGTAAGGTGAGAGTTTTTTTGAACCACAGTAGCCCTGATGAGACTTAAGTCATTAGGATAAATGCCTGTTGTAGTCTAGGTTTTCCATGATTGCTTACCTGTTGAGACCCAAAGATAATTGATCAAAATATTTGTTGATAGTCTAGGTTTAAACTTTAAGAAAGTTTGAAACAAAAAAACTGACGGTGATGGTTGATGCATGTGTGTAGGAGGATCTTCACATCTTACATATGTGCGAGAGGCATCTTGCCACATAGATGTTGAACGATCGATTGACAGAGGCCAAGGTGGATTGCATTGCAGCGATAGGCCTGTATGATGTTATGTATATGCTCATGATTCGGACGAATCACGGTTTGATCACAGCATTGGTCGAGCGATGGCATAGTGAGACATGTACGTTTCACTTGATGTAGGGGGAGATGATAGTTACACTGGAGGATGTATGGTGCATCCTACACATTCCCATTCGAGGAGAGCTGGTGACACATGACCGAGCTTGGGGGACAACAACAGTGTATAGATTCTTTGATGAGGATGTCTTCATTGATGATGGGTCGATAGCCTGGGAGGATATAGCAGCCTTGTATGATCCATTACCATCAGTGCTATCAGAGATTGTGGGGGGACTGCTATGTCCAGATCGATGATCGCATGGACTTGTCATTGGTTGGAGTCAGGTGATTGAACAGATGATGACAAAGGGGACCCAGTTTGCATGGGGACCGTGCATGCTATCACACTTATATCGAGATCTACATGAGGTAGCATACCGAGGGGTGGGCTCATTGGGAGTGGGGATTACTTTGCTACATATTTGGGCATGGGAGTACTTACCTATTACCTAACCAGTTAGTTTGAGATTCCAAGCAGTGGACTAGCCATGTGTATACATGTATGGAGGTATGATGAGCCAACCCCACCTAGGGAAGTTAGAGTGGTGGCGGTGGACACTGGATGATTTACATACAGTGATATGGAGGCCATATATTGAGTGTGAGCCATGGGAGGATGATGTAGAGGTGTTTTTGTATGTGATTATGACACGATACCTCATTGGTAGGACAACCTACAATGTAGAGAGACAACTTCTAGGTAGAGTGCTGAAATAGTTTGGGCGGCGACAGGGATTGTCGAGTGGTTTTAGAGAGTATGCTAGAGTAGTCCGACAGAGGTTCCTATGGGAACCAATGTTACCTTATGATCAGGCTTTGGTAGAGTTTCACATATTACAGACGAGACCATGGGATATGCGGCCAAGGATTGTAGATTAAGGGGTTACAGAGGAGTACACTCAATACATTGTGGCACATCCAATTCCTCGAATATCAAATCCAGCAGAGCCTATTCCATCCTTTGCAGAGGAGAGAAGATAGGGACAGAGGAGGAGAGGAGGTCACGTAGGTGTATGAGGGAGAGGAGTGTTAGGTCTCATAGACAACTAAGAGGGGGGGTGAACTAGTTGTCAAATAAATTTAAACCAAAAACAACTTAATCAACTTTTTTCTTAATACCGATGAAACAGTTTGTTATATTGGTGGATAGTTTTATCAGATAATTGCAATACCGGTAAATATTAATGCATGAAACAAAAAGACAAAGTCATCCACAACACATAACACCAATATTTGTATGTAGAAACCCTGTAAGGGGAAAAACCACTGTGGGAAACCTTACCCATAATCAGATGATACTACTGCAAATAGTAAGTGTATACAAATGGGGTATGCACATGCAGAAAGGCCAAGCACCTAGAGTTCACTGCTCAAGCACAAAATGGGAGTCACACTGACTACAATTAGATGGTTAAATCCAATAAGAATGTACTGCTCAAAATAGCATCTTCATATGCTGGATTTAGTACCAGTGTAGTTCTGATATGCTTTCACAAAAACCCTTCTTCACCTTCAAATGATGTCTACATGTATAGCTTTTCTTATTCTCACATATATCTTCACACAATCCTTTCTCACATTCCACATTCGATCTTACAAATAATATCTTACATTTATACCATAACCTAGGACCAATTTTAGTAGGTCGGCTCTACAAGATATATTACAATAAAATCATTTAAAAAACAAAACAATATCCAATGCAATAACCAATTCAACATGTCAGCTTGATGCATTTACAACAATAATAAATCATCTTCATAGCATGTTGTGCTGATCTGGAAAAGATAAACTTGCCGGTGTATAACCTAGACCTATTTGTCGGTAACAACAAATATGCAAATACGAATATACCAATAAACAAACCTTCAAGACAAGATGTCCAAACAATGTCTTCGACATAACCAAGTGTTTTCCATGCCATTCCAAGTGCTAATGGTCATTATATCCTATCGGTGTACCATATACCGGTGACTATGCATAAGTCACTAGCTTGCCGGTGAATGTTGCTGAATCTCCAAAGTGCTAAAGTTCTAGTAGGTGTTGACACTAATGATAAAACCATACCAAAATACCAAGAATCTCCCCCTTTGGCACTGATGGAAACACAAGATGGAAAAACCATCAAAGTGCCAAAACAGAAATGCCAAATATAAAAGTACCAACAATTACCAAGGTATAAGTAAACTCAATCTCAAAGTAACAATCTCTCCCCCTGAGAGTAACATGTGTTACCTTGTGTTCTATGTTTTTCCATACCAATCTCTCCCCCTTTGACATCAAATGCCAAAGTTATTACAAAACCAAGTTCATATACAAAATACCAACCAATTTAGTATGCCAACTACTCCCCCTGAGAAGTAGCTTCCTCATCAAAGCTGGAGTAAAAGATTTCTCTGTTAATTCTATCGGTTGATGACAAATATGAACTCTCTAAGTGTCTACTGGTGGGGGTATGACCCCAAGCTGATCTCTAAGATATTCAAAAATTTCCTTTGGTAGAGGTTTAGTGAAAATATCTGCAATCTGCTCTTTAGTATTCACATAAACCACTTTTATTTCCTTTGCTTCAACATTTTCCCTTAGAAAATTTAGTTTGATAGAAACATGTTTGGTTTTAGAATGTAATACCAAATTCTTAGATATATCAATTGCTGCAGTGTTATCACAATAGATGGTAATAGGTTCTTTGCACTTTACCTTTATGTCTTTCAACATTTTCTTAAGCCATAGTACCTGTGCACAGTTAGTTGCTGCTGCAACATATTCCGATTCTGCTATTGATAAAGATGTACAACTTTATTTCTTACTGAACCAAGAAACTAGTCTTCTTCCAAGAAAAAATGCTCCGTCGGTGGCGCTTTTTCTATCATCCACATCTCCTACCCAATTTGCATCTATGTATGCACATAGTTCAAAGTTTTCATCTCTAGGATACCATAATCCAAGATTTGCAGTGCCTTGTAAGTACCAAAAAATCCTTTTTACTGTCAATTCATGATTTTCTCTAGGATTACTTTGAAATCTTGAAACAATATCAGGTCTGGTTTGTGTTAAATATATGAAACCTCCTATCATAGATTTGTACCTTTTTTGGATTTACAGGTTTAGATTCATCCCTTAGTGATAGTTTGTCATTTGTAGTCATAGGTGTGCTTACCGGTTTAGAGTTCTCCATCCCAAATTTCTTTAGTAACTCTTTCAAGTACTTGGATTGACTCAAGAATATACCTTTATCAGTTTGTGAAATTTGCAATCCTAAAAAGAATTTTATTTCTCCAATCATAGACATTTCAAATTCTTACTGCATTTTAATAGAAAATTCTTTACACAATCCATCTTCTCCTCCAAAGATTATATCATCAACAAAAACTTATATAACCAAGATGTAATCATTAGTCACTTTATAGTATAAGTTGTTGTTAGCATTACATTTAGAAAAACATACTTATCCAATCTTGCATACCAAGCTCTTGGAGCTTGTTTTAATCCATACAAAGCTTTCCTTAACTTGCAAGCCATATCTTTGTCATCTGTCAAAGAAAATCCATCAGGTTGTTCAATGTAAACTTCCTCTTCAAGTTCTCCATTTAGAAATGCACATTTACTATCCATTTGATATACTTTGTTGTTTTGTGTGCTGCAAAAGCCAAAAATAATCTAACTGCCTCAATTCTAGCTACCGGTGCAAACGTTTCATTATAATCAATTCCTTCTTTCTGAGAATATCCCTTACACACTAGTCTTGCTTTATTTTTGATAACCTTTCCATCTTCATTAAGTTTGTTTCTAAATACCCATTTGGTTCCAATTACATTTTTATCTTTAGGCTGGGAAACTAATGTCCAAGTGTTATTCTTCTCTATTTGTTCTAATTCTTCTTCCATAGCTTTAATCCAATATTTATCTTCACATGCCTCATTAACTAATGATGGTTCAATTTGAGAAATAAGACATACCTCTTCATTTTCCAATCTTCCTCTTGTCATAACTCCTTTGTACTTGTTTCCAATTATCTGATCTTCAGAGTGATGCAATCTTAAATATCAGGGTGTCTTTGTTTATTGTTGTTCCTCAGTTACAGTGGAATTTTCAGATGATACCAAGGTAACTAGATCTTCATTTTGTACTGGTGGATTCAATGTAGGTTCATTTGTTAGAATTTCTATTGTCAGTTTAGAATATATATACCTTGAAGTTCCTCTGAATTGTTCATCAATCTTCACATTTGTACTCTCAACAATTTTCTGCAATCTTTTGTTAAAACATCTATATGCTTTACTCTTAGATGAATAACCAATAAATATTCCTTCATCACTTCTAGGATCAAATTTCCCAATATACTAATCTCTTTTAATAAACATTTGCTTCCAAATATTTTGAAATATTTAAGAGTAGGAGTAATACCAAACCATAGTTCATGAGGGGTCTTACCAGTTTCACTTTTGATGTGAACTTTGTTGAATGTATAGACCATTGTACTTACTGCCTCTCTCCAATACACATGTGGTAGGTTTGCTTCAGATAACCTACTTCTAGCTGCATCCAAGATAGTTCTATTTTTCCTTTCAACAACTCCATCTTGTTGTGGTGTTCGAGGTGCTGATAGCTATCTTCTGATTCCATTTACTTCATAGAATGCATTAAATTCCTTAGATGTAAATTCTCCTCTTTGATCTGATCTTAAACATTTGATTTTCTTACTAGTTTCATTTTCTACCATTGCTTTGAACAGTTTGAACTTTCCAAGTGCTTCTGATTTTTCTTTGAGAAAAGTAACCCAACACATTCTAGAATAGTCATCAATGATTAACATGAAATATCTATCACCTTATAAGCTTTTAGTTCTACCTGGACCACATAAATCAGTATGAATTAAATCAAGAGCATTATTTTATTTTTCTGGAATACTTTTGAAACTAGCTCTAACTTGTTTTCCAAATTGACATTCCTTACATACTGTATTGTGAGGTTTGACAATTTTAGGTAAATCTCTAACTGCCTTAGTAGTACTGATTTTCACCATGCAATCAAAGTTTACATGACAGAGTCTCTTATGTTATAGCCAACTTTCATCAATATGTGCAATTAAGCATGTATTTTTATTGTTATTCAAATGAAAGATATTACCTCTAGTCTGATTACCGATAGCAATTTCCAAACTAGATCTATTCATGATTTTGCATTTTCCATTTTTGAATTGTAACTAAAATCCTTTCTCAACTAATTGATCGACACTCAAAAGATTATGCTTTAAACCTTCACCATAGTAGAAATTGTTAGTATTATTCTTATCATCAAGAGATATTGTACCCTTACCTTTGATCGAACAAGCTTTATCATCTCCAAATCTCACTAAGCCTCCATTATATTCTTGAAAGTTCAAGAATTTACCTTTATCTCCTATCATATGATGTGAGCATCTTGAATCAAGGATACACTCATCCTTTACTTCAACTTTAGCTACCAATGCCTGCTCTATTGGTTGGACTATAGGTGTTGGTTGATCTTCTGTTATAGCAACAAAAACCCATCCATTGTTTGTTGGATCCTCATCAGAATCATCAGTCACTCCTTCATCAGCAATGTGACAAGATTTGTCTTTATTCTTCTTAAATCTATATCTTTGATATTCAAGGTTAGGCTTGTATGTTCTTCCAGCTTCTTCTCTTAGTCTAGCATGTCTATCAGGGCATCTTGAAGCCATATGACCAATCTTATCACAGTTAAAACATTTAAAGGGTGCTTTACCTTCATACTTACTTCCAATTGGACCTTTAGGCATTTTCCTTGCAAATAGTGCTTTAAGTTCTTCAAGTTCTTCATTTTCTTTCCTGCTTTCTTCAAGTTCTCTTGCATAAAAGGCTTTCCAATCTAATTTGTCCAAAGATGGTGCAAATGATGTTGATGCTTTAAAGGCTAATTCTGTCTTTATAGTAGCAATAGGACCAAATTCTTCAATTTCAAAAGTTGAAAATTTTCCAATCAATGTATCCCTAGTTACTGATGTATTAGGCATTGTTCTTAACTCTTTTATAGCAGTGGCTTTCATTTTATATGCTGGTGGCAATCCTCTTAAAACTTTTGAAACAATTTCATCTTCACTTAAGGTTCCTCCACAACATTTAATACCCAAAACAATTTCATTAACTCTTTCCATAAAAGTAGAAATCCTTTCATCTTCTTCCATTTTCAGATGTTCATACTTGACCTGGAAGCTTTCAAGTTTTGCAATTTTGACTGTGGAATCTCCTTCATTCAATGTTTCCAAATGATCCCAAATAGCTTAAGAAGTAGACCTATCTGATAATCCCATGATTTGTTGATCTGATAATGCACTCAAAAGTGCTTCTCTTGCTTTGCAATCATTTTCTTCATCTTTTCCCAAGGTAGGTGGATTAGGTTGATCGGGAGTAGGAGCAGTATAACCATTCTTTGTAACATCCCAAATGTCCTTTCCAATGCAATTTAGATGTGTCTCCATTCTGATCTTCCATATGCCATAGTTGGTTCCATCAAGTTTAGGACTCTCCTTCCTGAAATAGTTAGTAGACATTGGATCTCCTCAAGCTGTTAAACTTCTGCAAAAGAGGACTATGCTCTGATACCAATTGTTAGGTCCCAGAGACAACTGAGAGGGGGAGTGAATCAGTTGTCAAATGAATTTAAACCAAATACAACTTAATCAACTTTCTGCTTAATACTAGTGAAACGGTCTGTTATACCAGTGGATAGTTTTATCAGATAATTGCAATATCAGTAAAGATTAATGCATGAAACAAAAAGACAAAGTCATCCACAACACATAACACCAATATTTGTATGTGGAAACCCTGTAAGGGGAAAAACTACAGTGGGAAAACTTACCCACAATCAGATGATACTACTGCAGATAGTAAGTGTATACAAATGGGATCTGCACATGCAGAAAGGCCAAGTACCTAGAGCTCACTGCTCAAACACAAAATGGGAGTCACACTAACTACAATTGGATGGTTAAATCCAATAAGAATGTACTGCTCAAAATAGCATCTTCATATGTTGGATTCAGTACCGGTGTAGTTCTGATATGCTTTCACAAAAACCCTTCTTCACCTTCAAATGATGTCTACGTGTATAGCTCTAGTTATTCTCGCATATATCTTCACACAATCCTTTCTCACATTCCACATTCGATCTTACAAATAAGATCTTACATTTATACCATAACCTAGGACCAATTTTAGTAGGTCGGCTCTACAAGATATATTACAATAAAATCATTTTACAAACAAAACAATATCCAATGCAATAACCGATTCAACATGTTGACTTGATGCATTTACAACAATAATAAATCATCTTCATAGCATGATGTGCTGATCTAGAAAAGATAAACCTGCCGGTGTATAACCTGGACCTATTTGCCGGTAACAACAAATATGCCAATACGAATATACCAATAAACAAACCTTCAAGACAAGATGTCCAAACAATGTCTTCAACATAACCAAGTGTTTTCCATGCTATTCCAAGTGTCGATGGTCAATATATCCTACTAGTGTACCATATACTGGTGACTGTGCATAAGTCACTAGCTTGTGGTGAATGTTGTTGAATCTCCAAAGTGCTAGAGTTTTAGTAGGTGTTGACATTAATGACAAAACCATACCAAAATACCAACAAGGAGATGGTGGAGTTGGGGATGGAGGAGGTGGTGATGGAGGAGGAGGAGGAGGGGGTGGAGGTTTTGGAGGAGGTGGTGGATTCGAAGGGGGAGGTGGGGGTGGTGGATGATTACAGTGGAGAGGGAGAGGTGGGCAGCCATTGCAGCTATCGCAGGGACCTTTGATGCAGGGAGGCCTGAGATTAGGTGGCAAGGATGCAGGTGAGAGACATGTACCTATGGAGATAGGGGAGGGAGTGACTGGAGAGGCACCTATGGATACAAGGAAGGGAGCGACAAGGGGTGGAGATCTGCAGGATCATATGATATTATTTTTGCAAACTTGACTAGAGGATATGGAGGTAGAGGTGGTAGCTAGAGATGTGTAGCTGTTTGCACAAGAGTCAGAGCTGACTGTAGTGTTGTGGGAGAGAGATCAGGTCATGGATAGGGTGATCTAGTTACAAGAGAGAGTTCAGGCCTTGGACGGAGTATAGGGACATGGGTCGTCAACTGATTCCCTAGCGAGAGAGTTACAAAGAGTAGGTGGAGAGGTTGATTACTGGCGGGGTCTATATGAGCAGGAGGTGTCATCTAGTCGATAGGCACTAAGTTATTCATAGATGCATCAGGAGAGATCAGAGCGGTCTCAGAGGATGCAGAGCAGTGGGGGTGTGATGGATCCTCCATAGAGAGATAGATTAGGTGGTGCAGGGGGTAGTGGGGGAGCAGGTGGTGATGGTGGTTCAGCATCTGGTCAAAGTGGCATCTGAGAGAGCATTTTGTATACTTTTTATATTGTCATTTTGGACTGTTTCTTGGATGGCTCTTGGTAGCCGATATTTTGGACTTCATTGTACTCTGATATATGCATGTTTTTGTTGATATGATATGATATATGAGGAGATCCCATATTTTGGTGTTGATATGCATGTTGATGATATGTATGGATTTATGCAGGATGATAATATTATAATTTATGCTTGGATAGATACTTGTACTTTCTATATGGATCTATTTATGAGATGATTCCTATATGCATGTTTCATAATGATTTATTCATACATGATGTCTATATGTATATTTTATGATGTGATGCTAACATGTGGATGCGGGTTGATATGCATGATTTGTTGATGTTAATGCTTCATGTATGTAAATGCTATGATGATTATATATGCATAATGAAATGATAATTAGGATGGTACTTTGTATTTTATATTGATGAGATATTGAGATGGTGATATGCAGTGATGATGGATGCCATGTCATGCCCCGCCAGGGAACCAAGTAGGACACGAACAAAAGTTCCAAAAATATGCTACAATTTTTTTTTAAAATAACATATATCTACCACCTCTAGAAAGTAAACATACTTAATGCCCTTATAGGTTCCCCTTAATGTTCATCAACATAATTGAAAGATATAACAGCTTAACACATAACATAATGTGCATAAAATAAACATACAATGATCTTCTTAATTATGAGCATGATATAATATTTCACAACACATTAACTTTACTATCTATTGAATACGCTACAAAGCTTTTATCATTTAATTTGAGACCAAAGTAAAGGTACATAGCAATCCCATTCCCACTATAGATTAAATAACTATCCTTTGCATCATTTTCTCCTTGATTATTATTTACAACATCCATACAATTAATACTTTTCATTTGATAACAACATATATAATAATGCAATTGCAATTTCTATTAATGCATCCTACTCAATTTTCATAACAACACAATAAGATCATAAAGGGATAGGTTAGGAAGGGTAACATAACTTTTAAAAACATTGTTTCAAATACAAATTAATCATCCCTTATCATAGTTCCTATAAACTGCCCTCCCTTTTACAATGCTTTCCATAAAATTACATGTTTATTATGAGGCCATTCATGGCTTACAAATAATCTTAACAATATTTGAATGTACTATCTTAAAAGAAAGGTCTTCAACATCTTCAATCAATGATCAAGGAGCATCATCAAAAGAGATCACGAACACACCTCGAAAAATAATTACCACCCAACCACGTGGAACCACAAAGGTCCACTCTCCCATGCTAGGAGATAAAACCAAGGTCCACGCAAGTACTAGGGCAATACTAAGGCCATGAGACATGTTTCTCCAAAACAATAAACAAGAACAACATATCACATAACAAAATCAAATAAAAACACAAGAGAGAGAGAGAGAGAACCAGAACACCTACTAGGTGGGTGTCATCATATAGCCTTAATGTCGGGATCCACCCTACCTATCATGTACTGCGGTCCCCTCTCAAAAGGATCCACCTAGCCTGTAACAATGGTCACGATACTCCAACAGGACTATATGGACTAAAATAATCATTTATCTTGTATTAGTGTGTTATAGCCCAACCCAATCCAAGTTCATTTTAAAAAGGTTATCACTTGAATCAAACCCACTCGTAGGATCTCCTAGCAACCACTTTGGGTCCTGGCAACCTATAGTGAGCCACCCACCTAGGGTATCTAGTTACCCTACTCAAACATTCATCAAATAAAATAATAATAATTCATCTCACACAATAAGCATATAAGTTCAAGTACTCTCCCATGTCCTCCAAATCATAAGGATGAGTCTGACCCTTATCTCTAAGCCACAATCAAGTATGAGAAGGAGGTGACCAATGCATAACATATATAAAACATTTTATTTTATTTTTATCATGAACGTCTCACACACATGAATTAGAGGTCTCTAAAAATACAGGTACCTACTATAGAAAACACCCAAACCCCTAAGAAGGAAAAGCAACCCAAAGAACAACTCAAAAACCCATAAAAATTGAACCATATTTCCATAGATATTTATCTTGATAATGGTTTGAGTGAAGACTAAAATATATTTGAGAAAATAGTATAATGATTTATATTTAATTTTAGCCTCAACCAAAGATTATAATAAAAGTTTAAATAAATTTTCTTAAAACTATTTAAAACCCTATTTGATAGAGTTGTGTAAAAGAGTATGTTCATAAATTCATTTTAAACCATGTTCATAAATTCATTTTAAACCATTAAAAGATTAAATATTTTGGATTATTATAATATTTGGAGTTATCTTTCATATCTATTTATTTTAGAATCATTTGGTTTTAGTTTGAGGAAGATATTTGATGCCCTAGTGATACAAACAATGAATTTTTTTGAGTTTCGATTAACAGAAAATTAGTCTTGGTATGGGTAACTTAACTTTCAAACTAACTGTTGGATGCTCCTAAATTTTGGATATGTTTTAGTATGCCTAGATTTCTACGGTTTCACTAAAGTGATTTGACAAATAATATCCGTAGTGAAAGTTATGAATAATAGAATCAGAACTAACAAAACTGGGACAACCACAAGAATGGAAATCCTGTTTGTTGGGTTGATACTTGACACTTGAAGAATAGTTGTTGGTTGAAAGATAAAATTAAATTATAGATGTATTTTTATATTTGAAACACTACAGATCATAAATAATTTTTATATATAAAAAGAATAAAAATTAAAATAAAAACAAATACAAGAGTTATTACTCCCAACATGACACTCATTTTCTCCAGGTTGAATTTCCCAGCCAAAGCATATCCCTTACACAAACAAGGAAAGAAGCAAAAGAAAGTATTTCCAGAATAACACTCAAATTTTTAAATTTAAATTTTCATCTAATATTTATTTAAATTATGCAAGCATAGCACAAGCAAGCCACATGGATTATTCCTGGAATGAGGCCTACCTTGGTTCCTGCGGAGAAAATCCTTTGAGAAAGAACAAGCAAAAATCCAACCTCTTCCTGTGCAAATCTCTCTTCTTGCTCCTAAACCTTCAAATTCCTTTTGATTACCTTCCTGAAAAATACCAACTCCCTTCTCCAAAAATACAAACTTCAATAAATAATACCAACTTGTATAGTTGGAGAGGTTGTTTTACGGGAAGCAACCGTTCCAACCTCTATGGTTGGTATTATTTATTAACACTAACTATAATAGTTTATTTAAAATTTAATAGATACCCCACGTAAATAATCATACTAAATACTAGATAGCTAATAAAAATCTCAAATAACACATATAGCTCAACGACAACTATGAAGACTCATGCAAGAGAAGTCATAGGTTCAAAACTCATTGACTAATATAACATTATTTTAAACCTCAATCTTTCTTTTTTATCCTCTTTTTTTAAATATATAGAATTAATAAAAACAAATCTTATATTACACATACCTACAATATATATATATGTAGGCATATATGTGCACACACACACACACACACACACACACATATATATATATATAACATAATAAATCTTTCTTACTTTTGTTTCATCTTTTTAATGCAACATAACATAGACCACTTAAATCATTTAATGTGTAGGTATCCTATCAAAGAAATAATCAAACATTATATAAAAATCATTACGAACAATATAAATCAGAACCAATCAAAATACTCAACCCAATACCCATCATAAACATGGCATTGCCCAACCCTCAAGATAGGGTGATCTTCCTAAATAGGAGACCTACGTCCAATAGGTTTACTTGTGGGAACCTTGGTGTTATCTCCACAACAACAACATTCAAGGATTTAGAGGCACACTCAGACCTATGTAACCAGGTGGAGTCGATGCCCAGTACCTGCAATCATGCATCACCGAAATATATATCCATATACAAATGATAAACAAAGAGGGGGAGTGGGACATCGTGTGGGTCTCCGTAGAGTAACTATGACTACCTCCCCTCATCCTACAGATATCTCATATAGTAATCTATTCCAAGCATGGTTGGGTTAGCATTGTTAGCTCAAGATAATAAATATAAAATATAGCAGCCATATGAAAAGATTATCATAATGAAATCATGTACATAAACCAATGAAACCCCTAACTCACTAATGCATCAGATAACATATTGAACCATAAAGGTGCAAATATAACTAAATATGTCTCATCATCTACTCTAACAAGGAAATATAGAGTCCAGCATCACCAAATATAACAAATAATGTCCATGCCAAGAAAAGTCGCTAGGGTGGGTATTACATCCTCCCCGCCTAGAACTAGGCTTTTTCCTAGAAGCCTATAAACAAATAGGGGTAAGTAGCTCTAAGTCTACCCAAATCCTCCCATGTAGTTGAAGTCTCATCATTTGGGTCCTATTGGATGCTTGCCTGCTCTATGGTGTGCCCCCTAAGGGTCAGGGTCCACTGTTGTAGTATATGTACTAGCTCCAAAGCCAGTTGCCCATCCGCGACCTGTAAAGAAGTCCAATCCAATACATGTGTCAAATCTAGAATATATTTTCTAAGAACAGATACATGAAATACATCATGAATATGTGCAAGGCTAGGCGGCAGCCTAGGGCAAGTTGATAAGCAACTAGTCCTATCCTCTCCAGGATCTCAAATGGACCTACAAATCTAGGTGCCAGCTTAGAACCTTTTCCATAATGAATTGGGCTCTTACGAGGGCGAACCCTCAAAAATACCCTATCACCAACTATGAATTGCCTATCAACCCTAATGGTATTTGCATACTTCTTCTATCTATCTTGTGCAGTTACCAAATGTTCTCTGATACCCTAAACATGTACTTCCATATCCTGTAACATTTCTAATCCAAGAAGTGTCCTATCATCCAATCTATCCCAACTCAAGGGTGTGCGACAAGGTCTACCATACAAGGCCTGATATGGTGACATGCCGATGGAACTGTGATACCCATTGTTATATGCAAACTTGACTAGATACAAGTAATCCTCCCAAGCGGACTGTCGATCCATCACATACATCCTCAACATGTCCTCCAAAATCTGATTAACTCACTCTGTCTGACCATTGGTCTTAGGATGGTAAGCAATACTATAGTTTAGTCGAGTCCCTAAATCATGTTGCAAGGTTGTCCAAAAAGATGAAGTGAACACTGGATCCCAATCTGAAAT
The DNA here is from genome assembly GCF_030272615.1 of Cryptomeria japonica. Taxonomy (NCBI): domain Eukaryota; kingdom Viridiplantae; phylum Streptophyta; class Pinopsida; order Cupressales; family Cupressaceae; genus Cryptomeria; species Cryptomeria japonica. Next base: position 646,100,119 of record NC_081413.1, read on the forward strand.
AATCTTACATGGAATTCCATGTAATCTAACAATGTCTCTGACAAAAGTTTGTGCTACTGAAGATGTTGTATATGAAGATCTAAGAGGAGAAAAATGAGCGACCTTAGTCAACTGATCAATGGTAACCATAATGGCATCATGACATCGTGAAGATGTAGGCAAGCCAACTATGAAATCCATAGAAATGATGTCCCATTTCCATTCTGGAACTGCATGGGACTGTAAATATCCTGTTGGATGTTGGTACTCTGCCTTCACCCTTTGACACTCAAGGCAACAAGATACAAAGTCTGCTATGTCTCTCCTCATTCCTGCCCAATAGTAGAGTTTCCTCAAATTTGCATGCATCTTATTGACACCAAGATGTGTCGAGTAAGGTGCACGATGGGCTTCCACTAAAATTAACCTTTGGAGTCCATCGGAGGGTGGAACATAAATACATCCCATACATCTAAGAAGACCATCAATATCCATTGAATATCCAGTATATCTACCTTCTAGCGTTCTTCCTGAAGCAATCTCTAATCGGACCTCTTGATACCAGACATCTGATGGGAGTGCATTAAGTATCTTACTCTTCAAATCAACTTCAACTATTACTATTGATATCTCATGCCTCCTACGACTCAAGGCATCTGCAACTATATTTTCTTTTCCTTGAATGTATTTTACTTCAAAATCATATTCACACAAAAATTCCATCCACCTGCATTGCTTGGCATTGAGATTAGGTTGAGTAAATATGTACTAAAGGCTACAGTGATCTGTATGGAGTTCAAATCGATGTCCTAACAAGAAATGTCTCCATCAGTTCAAGGCATGAACTACAGCCGCTAACTCTAAATCATGAGTAGGATAGTTGAGTTCATGGTTTTTCAACTTCCTAGACTCATAAGCAACAACTCTACCTTCCTGCATTAATACTGCCCCTATGCCTTCCAAGGAAGCATCTATGTAGACCATAAAATCTTTTGAGGGGTTAGGTATTTCCAAAATTGGAGCATTGGTTAGCTTCTCCTTTAAACATTGAAAAGCTTCTTCACATTTTTCGATCCAAATAAACTTCTTCCCCTTCCTCTGCAAGGAAGTGATAGGATGAGCTATCTTGGAAAAACCTATAACAAAACATCAATAATAGCCAACCAGACCCATGAAACTGCAAACTTCTGAGACATTAGCAAGTTTTGGCCATTCTACTATGGCTTGAATCTTTGTTGGGTCCATAGATATTCCTTCCGCTGAGATAACGTGACCAAGATACTTAACTTCAGTTTGAAAGAACTCACATTTCTCAACATTAGCATATAACTAATTTTCTCATAGGCATTGTAACACTTGGAGTAGATGTTGTTCATGCTCTTCCATTGTTTTTGAGTACACCAATATATCATCTAAGAAAACTATGACAAACTTATCCAAGTAAGTTCTGAATACTCCATTCATAAGGCTCATGAATACTAAAGGAGCATTAGTTAGACCAAAAGGCACCATAGTGAATTCATAGTGGCCATAATGAGTACGGAAGGCTGTATGATAGATGTCGGCCTCAAGGATCCTTAGCTGGTGGTATCCTGACTTAAGGTCAATTTTGGAAAATACTTTTTCCCCTGTCATCTGATCAAACAAGTCATCAATACGGGGTAGTGGGTATCGATTCTTAATGGTAATTTTATTGAGTTGTCGATAGTCAATACAAAGCCTGAGAGAACCATCCTTCTTCTTCACAAAAATCACTGGAGCACCCCATGGTGATACACTCGGCCTGATAAAACCCTTTTCCAATAGTTCCTCTAATTGTAACTTTAACTCACTTAGTTCCTGAGTAGTCATGTGATATGGAGCTTTGGAGATGGGTTCCACTCCCGGTACCAAGTCTATACGAAAATCAATATCCCTTTTTGGAAGCATTCCTGGGATTTCCTTAGGAAATACATCAACAAACTCTTGAAGCAAGGGGTGATCAAGTGTTACTTCCTTACTTTCCTCTTCATCAAGATCATTACTGAGACTGCAAAAAGTAGACATCCCTTTCGCATACATCGCTTGAGTTGCATTGCAGATATCATATAGAGAGATATGGGTCACTAAATACCTACTATCACTCTATGCTCACCAGAATCATCAATACAAATATAGTTTTCTTTCTGCACTCTATGTTGGATTCATGCTCTTCTAGCCAATCCATACCTAAAACAACCCCATAAGAGCCAAGAGGGATTACATGAAGGTCTACCTTTGTAGTGAAGGGTCCTAATCCCAATTCACATTCTTGGACACATAAATCCATGGTCATTTTGGTCCCAAAGGCTAGTTCTACCTACCACTTAACTCCTTGCCCTTTTGCCACTAGCCCACACTTTTCTACTAAGGATGGAGATATGAAGGAATTAGTTGCTCCAGAATCAAATAAAATAGATATAGTTTTACCCTTTAACGAACCTATGGTTTCAATAACTATACCTTGGTGATCAGTTTGCTTTTGTTCTATTGCGACAAATATTCTATGGGACTGGCCTGCATTTCCTACTGTGGGTTCGGAGGCTGCCTGATTCTGGTTTGCGAGGGACTTGGTGCATTGAGGACAATGTACTGCAATATGCCCATGCTGCCCAAAAGAATAACAACCCGTGTTTCTCACAAAATTTCTTGTAGATGGTGCACTCAGTTGCTGGTAACTCCCTTTATTAATGTTCTGAGAATTTTGGGATGGTTGAGGGGTATACTTCTACTGGGTACGAGAATTACCACAATTTTGTTGGTATTGAAATTTTCTACCACTCTGATTGTAATTCTGGGACTTTTTCTTGTGTGAGAAATGTCCTCCTTAGAGAGTTGATTGTTGATTCTTAGAGCCTAACGTCCCTTGATATTGGTTCCCCTTAGAGATGGCCCCAACACTATTACTTCGATTGCCGCAATGGCCTCCTAAACCCAAATTAACATTCCTCTCCACCAGAAAGGCTTTGTCTATTGCATCTCGAAGACTCTTTGGTTCAAAGACCGCTACATCCCCAGAAATATGGCCATTCAATCCCCTAATAAAATGTTGCACCAACATAGGTCCATCCTCCTTGTAACCTGAGAAGGGCTTAAGTTCATAGAACTTTCGCTCATAATCTTCAACCGACATGTTGTTTTTCTTTAGGTGATGGAATTCTTCTACTCTACTCTGTCTCCATTGATCTGACATGAATCTATCTTTAAAGCGTTCTAAAAAAAATTCCCAAGAAATGGTGTCTATGCTAACCTAGAGTTTTTCTTCCTCCATTCGCCACCATATTGAAGCAAACTTTCTTAAGTGCATAATGGCACATCTAGCTTTAACATTGCTACTAAAAGGGTGCATGGTGAAACATCTTTCAAGATCAAATATCCAATTTTCTATCATAGATCCCCCCTCATTGCCAAAGAAAAGAGGTATCTTAGCCCTAAGTAAATCCCTCATGTGAGCAATAGAATCACTGTCTAGTCTTCTTGTATCGCTCCTAGGGCTCCTATCTCTTTCCCTATCATGATGTTGAGAGTTATTTCCTTCCTCATGGTTTTCTTTATTTTCAATTGTATCTAACCTCTGTAGGATCTCCACCATCATGCGCCTCAATTGAACCCATTCAGATTCATTATTCTGACTTTCATCTCTCTTTTCCCTATGGGTATCTTGGGATTGTTCTCCCTCATGGTCCCCTTGGAAACTCTCTTGTTGAGACCTAGAGGCAGAGTTTTAGTTTCCATCCCTAGCTGCTCTATGGGTAATAGGGGCCATCTCGGAGAGTAACACAACATAAGAAAGGATATATATAGACGCAAAATATAATCCAACTAAGCATAATAGACCCTAGAGTTCCTAGTGTAGCAACCTAAGGCTCTGATAACAAATTGTCATGCCCTGTCAGGGAACCTGGTAGGACAAGAACAAAAGTTCAAAAATATGCTATAATTTTTTTTTAATATAACATACATCTACCACCTCTAGAAAGTAAACATACTTAATGCCCTTATAGGTTCCCCTTAATGTTCATCAACATAATTGAAAGATATAACAGCTTAACACATAACATAATGTGCATAAAATAAACAAACAATGATCTTCTTAATTATGAGCATGATATAATATTTCACAACACATTAACTTTACTATCTATTGAATACACTACAAAGCTTTTATCATTTCATTTGAGACCAAAGTAAAAGTACATAACAATCCCATTCCCACTATAGAATAAATAACTATCATTTGCATCATTTTCCCCTTGATTATTATTTACAACATCCATACAATTAATACTTTTCATTTGATAACAACATATATAATAATGCAATTGCAATTTCTATTAATGCCTTCTACTCAATTTTCATAACAACACAATAAGATCATAAAGGGATAGGTTAGGAAGGGTAACATAACTTTTAAAAAAATTGTTTCAAATACAAAGTAATCATCCCTTATCATAGTTCCTATAAACTACCCTCCCTTTTACAATGCTTTCCATAAAATTACATGTTTATTATGAGGCCATTCATGGCTTACAAATAATCTTTACAATATTTGAATGTACTAGCTCAAAAGAAAGGTCTTTAACATCTTCAATCAAGGATCAAGAAGCATCATCAAAAGAGATCATGAACACAACTCGAAAAATATTTACCACCCAACCACATGGAACCACAAATGTCCACTCCCCCGTGCTAGGAGATAAAACCAAGGTCCACGCAAGTACTAGGGCAATACTAAGGCCATGAGACATGTTTCCACAAAACAATAAACAAGAACCACATATCACATAACAACATCAAATAACATCACAAGAGAGAGAGAGAGAGAACCAGAACACCTACTAGGTGGGTGTCATCATATAGCCTTAATGTCGAGATCCACCCTACCTACCATGTACCACAATCCCCTCTCAAATGGATCCACCTAGCCTGTAACAATGGTTGTGGTACTCCAACAGGCCTATATGGACTAAAATAATCATTTATCTTGTATTAGTGTGTTATAGCCCAACCCAACCCAAGTTCATTTTAAAAATGATTATCACTTGAATTAAACCCACTCATAGGATCTCCTAGCAACCACTTTGGGTCCTGGAAACCTATAGTGAGCCACCCACCTACGGTATCTAGTTAACCTACTCAAACATTCATCAAATAAAATAATAATAATTCATCTCACACAATAAGCATATAAGTTCAAGTACTCTCCCATGTCCTCCAAATCATAAGGATGAGTCTGACCCTTATCTCTAAGCCACAATCAAGTATGAGAAGGAGGTGGCCAATGCATAACATATATAAAACATTTTATTTTATTTTTATCATGAACGTCTCACACACATGAATTAGAGGTCTCTAAAAATACAAGTACCTACTATAGAAAACACCCAAACCCCTAAGAAGGAAAAGCAACCCAAAAAACAACTCAAAAACCCATAAAAATTGAACCATGTTTCCATAGATATTTATCTTGATAATGGTTTGAGTGAAGACTAAAATATATTTGAGAAAATAGTATAATGATTTATATTTAATTTTAGCCTCAACCAAAGATTATAATAAAAGTTTAAATAAATTTTCTTAAAACTATTTAAAACCCTATTTGATAGAGTTGTGTAAAAGAGTATGTTCATAAATTCATTTTAAACCATTAAAAGATTAAATATTTTGGATTATTATAATATTTGGAGTTATCTTTCATATCTATTTATTTTAGAATCATTTGGTTTTAGTTTGAGGAAGATATTTGATGCCCTAGTGACACAAACAATGAATTTGTTTGAGTTTCGATTAACAAAAAATTAGTCTCAGTATGGGTAACTTAACTTTCAAACCAACCATTGGATGCTCCTAAATTTGGGATATGTTTTAGTAAGCCTAGATTTCTACGTTTTCACTGAAGAGATTTGACAAATAATATCCATAGTGAAAGTTATGAATAATAGTATCAGAACTAACAAAACTGGGACAACCACAAGACTGGAAATCCTGTTTGTTGGGTTGATACTTGACACTTGAAGAATAGTTGTTGGTTGAAATATGAAATTTAATTATAGATGTATTTTTATATTTGAATCACTACAGATCATAAATAATTTTTATATATAAAAAGAATAAAAATAAAACTAAAAACAAATACAAGAGTTATTACTCCTAACATGACACTCATTTTCCCTAGGTTGAATTTCCCAACCAAAGCATATCCCTTACACAAACAAGGAAAGAAGCAGAAGAAAGTATTTCTAGAATAACACTCAAATTTTTAAATTTAAATTTTCATCTAATATTTATTTAAATTATGCAAGCATAGCACAAGCAAGCCACATGGATTATGCCTGGAATGAGGCCTACCTTGGTTCCTACGGAGAAAATCCTTTGAGAAAGAACAAGCAAAAATCCAACCTCTTCCTGTGCAAATCTCTCTTCCTGCTCCTAAACCTTCAAATTCCTTCTGATTACCTTCCTGAAAAATACCAACTCCCTTCTCCAAAAATACAAACTTCAATAAATAATACCAACTTGTATAGTTGGAGAGGTTGTTTTATGGGAAGCAACCGTTCCAACCTCTATGGTTGGTATTATTTATTAACACTAACTATAATAGTTTATTTAAAATTTAATAGATACCCCACGTAAATAATCATACTAAATACTAGATAGCTAATAAAAATCTCAAATAACACATATAGCTCAACGACAACTATGAAGACTCATGCAAGAGAAGTCATAGGTTCAAAACTCATTGACTAATATAACATTATTTTAAACCTCAATCTTTCTTTTTTATCCTCTTTTTTTTAATATATAGAATTAATAAAAACAAATCTTATATTACACATACCTACAATATATATATATATATATATATATATATATATATATATATGTAGGCATATATGTGTGCACATATATATATATATATATATATGTTCATAAATATAACATAATAAATCTTTATTACTTTTGTTTCATCTTTTTAATGCAACATAACATAGACCACTTAAATCATTTAATGTGTAGGTATCCTATCAAAGAAATAATCAAACATTATATAAAAATCATTACGAACAATATAAATCAGAACCAATCAAAATACTCAACCCAATACCCATCATAAACATGGCATTGCCCAACCCTCAAGATAGGGTGATCTTCCTAAACAGGAGACCTACGTCCAATAGGTTTACTTGTGGGAACGTTGGTGTTATCTCCACAACAACAACATTCAAGGATTTAGAGGCACACTCAGACCTATGTAACCAGGTGGAGTCGATGCCCAGTACCTGCAATCATGCATCACCGAAATATATATCCATATACAAATGATAAACAAAGAGGGGGAGTGCGACATCGTGTGGGTCTCCGTAGAGTAACTACGACTACCTCCCCTCATCCTACAGATATCTCATATAGTAATCTATTCCAAGCATGGTTGGGTTAGCATTGTTAGCTCAAGATAATAAATATAAAATATAGCAGCCATATGAAAAGATTATCATAATGAAATCATGTACATAAACCAATGAAACCCCTAACTCACTAATGCATCAGATAACATATTGAACCATAAAGGTGCAAATATAACTAAATATGTCTCATCATCTACTCTAACAAGGAAATATAGAGTCCAACATCATGAAATATAATAAATAATGTCCATGCCAAGAAAAGTTGCTAGGGTGGGTATTACATGCCATGTATGATTGATTTATGTAAATGCATCTAGATGGTTAAAAATGAATGCAATATGGATAAACAAATGTAAAGTATAAATGTTTATATGATGATATCTAAATGAATGTATATGAGCGATGTATAAACCAATGTTGAGACAAATGGTTTTGTTATGATTCTAAATGTTGATGAAATATAGCTAAGCGAAATGATGATGTGATGATAATGCAACGTATGAGTAATGAATAGTTGTACCTTAATGCAATAAAAAGAGAATGAATGCATTATAATGAATCCTAAATGAAATTTGGTGTAAGATGAAATTAATGAGTATAAGAATATACTTAAATAGATAAATGAATGCACTTAACTCATGGATAGATAAATAACTGAATGCAACTACGGAAATCTAAACAAATGTATGGTAAACAAGTTTGAAATGATGGTAAGGATGATAAATGATACTAAATGAATGCATAGTAATGGCTAATAATGGTAATAAATGCAATGCTATAAATGGATCTAAATGTCATGATTTGTGCAATAATGAAATGATATAATGATGTTAATGCCAATAAATGATAATGAACTATATGTAGTTAAATGCAACTAAATGATATGGAATGCACTCTATGAAAATGCAACTAAATGTAATGAGGAAGATGTGATTATGATAGATGAATGCAAGGTTGTGTAGACTTTGCATGATGCACCAATGATGTATCGGAGAACTCTATCGTGATTGTATCCAAGACCAACTCATTTTTCGATAACTTCGCACATTAATCTTGTTCACACTTGCAAACAAAACCATGCATATCAATAATGAATGATTAAATGGATGGGTGACATGCAACGAAATACAATATAAACAGATGAGATGGAATGATGATCTATAGTGTTTTTATTTTCATCATTGAGCATGATAATAATGAACTTGGATGAGGTAGTAGGAACCAAGGATTTTAGCATGGTACCTGCAAACAAACAACATAAACAAATAATATGGACCCTCCATAATGGTTCATGCTCATATGGTCAAGGTATACATTGTAGTCAGCAATCCATAGTGATCCATGACTGTATTTCGTATAAGATCACGTAGCTTAGTGAACTTCCCACGTAGACACCATTAGTACATGCCCCAGAACTTCATCAGAATAATTCACAGAAGACATACAAACAATGCTTAGGAACCATCCCAACCACTCTAATCACTTGTGGATATCTCGGAGTAGCGTAGGAACCTGATATATATAAATGAATGAATAACCTACAAATTAACCAAATATTTGATAGCTTAAACAGAATTTTCTTGTCAAAGAAAATGTCATCTTGTCTTTGTTTTGGGTAAGGAAGGATGCATCCTTGTTAAGACAGTTTGCATGTTTGATGTTGATTGTTTGGTTGATGTGAGAAGTGCTCATCATTTGAGTATTTCACAATGTTTGTTTGGTATCTTCTTGGATGCGTATGTACAAAAAGCGTTGCCATGTTTTTGGTTGATTTTTGATGTTTTTTATAAAAAAAATTTTAAAAAATTGGATTTTGTGTGATAGTTTTCCAATGTTTTTGGTATTTTGATGAGACAATTTGAATGAAGAACTCAATGAATCACAAGTAATGCATGATCCACTTCCATCAATAGGTTAAGGGAATTGCCCCCAATTTTAGACATGACTATGAAAAAGCAGGATGCAAGATGCATGAAATACTATCCTTGACTGCAGATCAATAACAAACCATGGTTTGGATGGATGGATGAATGGAAGCAATGAATGTGATTGCAACAAGTCTGAAAGAAAATGGAGCCATAGCATTTATGAGTGGCACCTGTTTGCCAGGTTTTCACCATCGTACTTACCCAAGGTGTCACCGGAGTGGTTGTGCACTATTTGGATGCATGATTTTTTCTTTACTATTTCAATTTTTTTTGTATTTTCATCAGGACATTTTTTTGAATGTTTTTGGTGTTTTTCTGGTATGTAGGAGAGCATGATGCTATGTACAGCTTATATATAAAATCGTTTGAGGTGCATGTTGTTGATCAGATTTGCTAGCAGTTCATCTTCTGAAGTAGCCAACTGATATGCCCTGGATCCAAATACAATAGTGATAACATATGGACCAACCAGTTTGATTAAAAGTTTCCCTAATGTTCTCTGTTTGGTTGGTTACGAGGATTCTCTCTCAGAACAAGATCGCCTACCTCAAATGTATGAGGTCTAAATTGATGATTATAGCTTCTGCTCATGCGCTGCTGATAGGCTTTGAGGTGATTATATGCAACTTGCCATTTCTCATCAAGTAGCTCTAAGTCTTGAAGATGTGATACTCTATATGCTTCATCATCTATCAGATTATGCAAGGAAACCCTTAGTGATGGTATCTCAAACTAAATAGGAAGGATAGCTTCTGCACCATAGACTAGTGAGTAGGGAGTTGAGTCTGTAGGGGTTCAAATGCTAGTTCAGTATGCCCATAGTGCTGGATTCAATTGAACATGCCAATCATGATTGACATCATTAACTGTCTTCTTGAGGATTCTCAATATGTTCTTGTTTGATGCTTCGGATTAACCATTGCCTTGTGGGTAATAGGGAGTGGAAAATAGGTGTTGGATATGAAACTTTTCACAGAGTTCATAGACATCCTGATTTTTGAAAGGAAGATTGTTATTTGTGATGATGGACATGGGTACACCATACTAGCAAATGATGTAATTAAGGATGAATGAGGTGATCTACTTGTTGGTGACTTGGGTAAGTGGAACAACTTCGATCCACTTTGTGAAGTATTCAATAGCAGTAATGATGAATTTGTGGCTATTGGATGAAGATGGATGAATCTTACCCACAAGGTCAAGTCCCCATTGACAAAAAGGCCATGGTGTTGTGATTGGTTGCAATTCTTGTGTTGGTGCATTTATCAGGTCTCCATGAACTTGGCATTTCTTCCATTTTCTAACAAAATAGTAGGAGTCTTTTTCCATGGATGGCCAATAGCATCTAGTGCGCATGAGTTTCTCAGCTAGTGACGGACCGCTTGCATGATTTCCACAAATTCCTTCATGTACCTCTTCTAAGGCCTTTGTTATCTCATCCTACTCTAGACATCAAAGGAGAGTACCATCAAGACTGCGTCGGTATAGGGTTTCACTAATAATGGTATATTGAGCAGTTTGGCGAATGAAGGTTTTACGTTGGTTATTTGATTGGTTAGGAGGAAGTATGTGATCGCGTAGATAGGTGTAAAACTAACCATACCATGGGGATTCAGAACTGACAAGGCAATATATCATCTCAGATTTGGGGATATCATAAGCGGGAACCCAAAGCTGTTCGACCAAGAACTCGTAGTGTGTTGAATTTTGTGGAAGATCTAGGAGAGATGCAATGGTAGCCATAGCGTCAACAGCTCGATTCTGATCTTTGGGTATCTGCTCAAAGGTGATAGTAGTGAATGATGCCTTTAAATTATCCACCATTTATTTGTATAGCATGAGTTTGTCATCCTTGGTCTGATATTCATCTGTTACTTGTCGGATGACTAGTTGGGAGTCACCATATATTTGTAGCTCTTTCAATTTCTATTGTATGGCTAGTCTGAGTCCTATGATCAGGGCTTCATACTTAGCTATGTTGTTTGTGCATGGAAATGTGAGCCTATAAGACTTCAGGATACTATCACCTTGAGGTGTGATAAACAAAATGCCTTCCCCTGAGCCATGCCTAGTGTATGAGCCATCAAAGTATAGTTTCCATGGTTGTGCTGATGTGATCATGAATATCTCTTCATCTAGAAAATTGGAAATGAGAGGATGATCACCTATGAGGGGAGCATCGGCCAATTGATCTACAATAACTTGACCCTTGATAGCCTTATGGTCCACATACTCAATGTCAAATTCACTTAGAATCATCACCCATTTGGCCAAGTGTCCTATCAATGCTGCTTTGCTAAGTAAGTACTTTAGTGGATTGATCTTGGCAATGAGTTGTAATTTATGTGTTAACATGCAATGCCTCATTTTAGTAGCTGCCAAGATTACTACTAAGCAAGATTGCTCAATAGGTGTGTAATTGAGTTCATAGCCAACCAGTGTGCGAGAGATATAGTAAACAATACACTCTTTTCCTTCTGCATTGTGTTGTGCTAGTAGCACTCCTAATGTTGTATTTGTTGCTGATATGTAGAGTAGTAGAGGCTTACTCAGATCTAGTGGGATCAACAATGGTGTAGTCATGAGATAGTCTTTAAGCATATGAAATGCTTGCTGGCATCTGGCATCCCATTGAAAGCGGATGTTCTTGTGTAACAGGTGTGTAAAGGGGTGACACTTATCTGCCAGTTGTGTAATGATTCTCCAAATTGATTGTAGGCACCCTTGTAATGTCCTTAGCTGACTAATGTTCTTTGGAGGTGGCATGTCCATGATTGCTTTGACCTTTGCAGGGTCGACCTCAATACCTTTGCTTGAGACAATGTATCCTAGAAGCTTCCCTGAGGTTACTCCAAAGACACATTTCTTTGGGTTGAGTCGAACATGATATTGTTCCAATCTCTCAAAGATTTTCTCTTATATGTCCAGATGACCTTCTCTTGTGAGTGATTTTGCCAGTAAGTCATCAACATAATCTTCCATTATAGTATGCATGATATCATGGAAGATGGTGGTCATTGCTCATTGATGATAGGTTGCTCATTGAAAGGTATTACATTCCAGCAGTATGTTCCCCATGGACATGTGAAGGTCATCTTATGTTGATCCTCTAGTGTGATCTTTATCTGATTGTACCGTGAAAAGCCATCCATGAGTGAAAGCATGGCATGTCCTACTGTTAGGTCCACTATTATGTCAATTTTTGGTAGGGGGAAGTCATCTTTAGGACATGCTTTGTTCATATCTTTGAAGTCAATATAGATATGGATGCCCCCATTTGGTTTGCTGATAGGCACAATATTGGATATCCAATCCGCATAATCAATTGGTCCAATAAAACCAACATCTAGGAGTTTCTTGAGTTCTGCTTTGATGAGTACTACAATTTGGGGATGCATCTTGCAAAGCTTCTACTTGACAGGTTTGGCTCCTTCTACTACGATGAGGTGATGCATGACTAAATCTAGATCAAGACCAGGCATGTCTGCATATGACCATGCAAAGTTGATCTGACGCTTCTGGAAGAATTCGACAAACTTAGGTTGTTCCTCAAGAGTTAAAAGAGATGCCAGATGTATGTGGTGAGGAGTTTCAGGAGTCCCCACGTTGTATTCTTTTGTTTCCTCGATGAGAATCGTTGATCATTCCTGCTATGTACTAGAGGGGAGAATGTCAAACCTTCCATCCTCAGGCGCACTTTTGTGGGATCAAACAATGCCACAATGTGGTTTTCACTAGAAGATCCATGTTTTATTGTTATATTTTTGCAGCTGAAAGGTTTGGCATCCGCCCCAAAGATACATTTTTCTTATTTTCACAAGTGTTATAAGTATGAGCTACCATTTTATAAGAAGGAGCCTTAGACTATGTATCTTGTAAAAAGATATTGTGATTCATTTTTAAAAGGAACACCATGAATAGAAATCACCTTCTTTGGAGGACTAGCTATAGTCACATAAATGATTAGTCTTTTAGGCCTTTTAGGGGAATGAGAGACAACAATGATGTTCATGGAATCATTACAACTTGAAGAAGAATTAGTTGAGGTGACCTGCTTGACATCAACCTATGGGAGATCGGATGTAACATGAGATTCATCATCCATCAATGCAACAACTTTAGAAGAGATGTCACTAGAATGAAGAGAAGGTAGATTAATATTGAGATAAGTATCAATGATTTTATCCTCTTTAAACAAAATATCCTTTGAGACAAAATAATTTTTACAAGAAGGATCAAAGACATAGAGTGACATAGGCAAAGCCAAGTCACCATCACATGCATGAAAAGGAACATCATTAGTAATTTGAAGACAATTAGGAATTGAATTAATAAAAGAAGATAATAAATCCATTTTAAAAGTAGTTAACTAAATTAAAGAAGCAATTCATAAATAAGTGGGCCAAAGGTCTACATATCATTTAAAAATTGACAGCATGGAATGGGGTTCAGGGCAGCACCTCGAAAAAATTATTTAGGAGAATGGGAAGGATTAGAATTGTCCTTTTTTTTAAGGGGGGGTATTGAATGACTAAAGGAATGATAAATAATGCTTCAAAAATAATATAGAAGTGTTCACATTAGGTTCACCAAAATGTAATGGTGCAAAAGTGACCTTGCAAAGAGAAGAACTATGTTCCCTTGAGAGCCAATTTCACAACATGTACATTCAGATGTCTCTAACTAGTGAAAGTGGTGAAGATATCTAATTATAGAAATGGAAAGAGAAGATGATAGAGAGTCTTTAGTTTGAATCTAAGTGTCTTGGTAAAGGATGCCACTGTGACACATAGACATCTATGTAATGCACTGTAGTCTTGTATGGACAACAAACAAAAAAGACTTAGAAACACAAAAACCCAACTTTGTTCTTTAGATAACCTGCAAAACCCAAAAGTTAGAAATGTGACAATGAATACTTGATAATAAATATTAAAATAAATGAAAACAAATGAATTAAATAAAACACAAGAAAACCCTCATGCATTCGAATGCTTCTAATAAACTTGCACACATACAAAATAAGAAAAATGTTTGGGGCTATTTGGAGACTTGTCTTAGTCAAGTCCCCATTTTGATGTTTCCACCTCCACAACAGTGAAATACATAGATACATCAAAAGATAAATAGATAGAATGATAAAATGATCAAATGATCAAATAGATAGGGGATGTGATAAATCCCATGATGCTCAAAGACAAGATAACTAAAATGATGTTACTAGATAGGCTTGCCAAGAGAGATAAGAATATTATTGTGAGATCTTGAGAGTGTTGTAGCAAACTAGAGACTATTGTAGCAAGTGGGAGAGAGCAAGAGAAAGTTGTGAGAGCTAAGAGAACAAGAGAGAGAGAGCCAAAGAGATTTCCTAAAGGAACTAGAGATATATTTCTTGAGAGAACCAAGAAAGATTGTATGGATTGAAATGATGGATTTAAAAGAAAAAATAGGAGGGAAAGAAGAGGCTAACGAGCCATTTTGGAAGATTCTGAGTTGTTTCCATTGACCAAGATAGGTGACAAGTGCCAAAATACACAAAATCGACATTTGAATGTTAAGATGGTGTAGGATGAATGTGCGACACATGAACATCCATACATCGCGCTAGTGTCCAAACGTATCATGCTAAAAAATGACGAGTGGCAAGAGAAACATGTGGTTTACATGAAACTGAAGCTGAAATATATGCCCTAGAAAAGGTATCTTGAGCATATTGAGAGGGAAAAGGCTGATGTAAGGGCTGAAAGGAGCCTACTCAGATGCTAGGAGAATGGACACTAAAGTGGATACAAAATTGTAGGTGAACTTGCAAAGGGGTATGCAATTTTCTACTCTACATTTAGAATTAAGGGCCCAAATAAGAGTATGATGATATAATAAAGTGGAATAAAACCCATAATATTAATTTAAATAAATAAAGGTCCCATAATGCATAGAGTAAAGGGAAATACTAAAGTAGGTGCTAGGAGAGTGTGAAATTGGACACACTACTAAAGGTGTACAATTTACCTCACTACATGACCATTACTACATATGCTTCAAGGTTCAAAACAACATAATTAAATCTACTCTTGCAACTAATAATGATGAAAAGGGTCATATGAAGTCCCCCTTCTTTCTTTCTTTCACTAGTAGACATTTATTTCATTTTCCTTTTTTAGAGACGAGATTGTTCTCATGATGTTTTCTATTTTTCTCTAGTTATGAGAGATTTGTCTATTCGTACATGGGTACCTCATCAAGACTCGTAGTTAGACCATCCATTCATCCATCATAAAAAAATTAGCTTCTCCTTGTGTTGTACTTAAGAGGGGTGTGTTAGAGTAAATAGGAAAATCACTTAGTAAATTAATTAATCATTATTTAGTTAGGTCCCCTTTTTACTTTATTACACTTAAGCTAATTATAGGCATGCAATTTTTTATTCTTAGGTCATGATCTCTTTTGTCTCAAAGAATAGAATGAGGACACTTCTCGTGATCTAATTTAATCCTCGCCTAAGGTTTCATCTAGGGTTGCTTTGTTTTCATTTTGTTAGTATAATGATTCATTATTGTTCATTGTAATCATCCAATGTATTAATCAATTATTGAGAAGCTTATCTAGTTTTATTTTTTGGATTAATTCAAATCTCAAGGTTTAATGGAACAATCAATTACTTTTTCTCTCTTTGTGATAGAAATTTTGGTTGTAGGTGATTTCTGGGAGCTATAGGGTTCAATAATCAACTCCAATAAAAGAGGTTAGACCAAACAATTATCAAGTCTCAATAATAAATTTGGTATATTCAACAAGGGAATATGAGATTACAAAGATATAATATAGTATAGCTACTACTATAGGTAGATTGTAGAAGTAGAAGCAAAGGAAGCAAGACCTAAATAGGAAAATTAAAAATTACAAGGTTATATCAAACAACTTACTAGTCCTCTAAAAAATTATAGCTAGTATTATTTATCCTACATTCCTAATTTCTCAAGAGGAAGCTTTATCACTAGATAGAATGAAAAATATTTCAAAGACAATAGAAAGATAAATGCAAAGATTAATTGAGGAAGGTAAGGATTTCAATAAAATTGTAGTAGAATCCTAGGAAAATTCTCTTAATTGGCAGGGAAAAATTAAGAAATAGATTGATGGATATAATGCAAGGTAGGAGAAAAATCAAATAAGCGATTATTAGTTGTAGAGAAGATGGAGGATCAAGAACTAATAAAAGAAAAAAAATCGTATATCATAAAATGATCCTAAAAATAAGAGAATGGATAGAGATGATGAAATTTGAAGAGCAAATTATCAATGGATCCCTTGAAGAAATGATCCAACAAAGACACCAAGTAGTTGATCTCAAGTTCAAAGAAATTGTACATTGATTGAAAAATTAATAGAAAGAAATCTCCATCTAGATGAGGATGAAGATGAAGTAGCTCAAAGAGAATTCAATAATGCTATCAATACTAACTTAGAGCACAAAGGGTGAGGATTTTGATGTACTTGTGGATAAAGCCTTATCAAAGAGTATAAGAGAAACATCCATATAAGGATTATAGACTATAAAAATGCCCCCTCATTTTATAGAACCCAATATTTCAAATATTTTTTTTTTCTAAAAATAAAAAAAAGGAGTTATCCAAAATTTTATGATTACTTTTGAAGATTATTGAAGGACAGAAGAAAAAAAGGATTGAGATGTTTTGATATATTCAAATACTAGGAAAGAGGAATAGATGTGTTGATATCTTTGAACTTGAAAATTTCATATGTTGCTACTATAGTTTGATGGTTACATTTTTCCACTTTTCTATATTCTTGCCATATTAAATTGCATCCTAAGCAATGTGCCTAAGGAATATTTCATAAAATCTCCCAAAGTAATGGAATATGATTTTGAAAATAATATTCTCCTAATTCAAATTTGAAATGCCAATTTTAATCAAATATGAACTATACAGTTGTAACTAACTCTTGATGCCTATCATTTATAAGGGTCATCGATTGATCATTTTAAGTAACTAAAAAATTGATAAGTATGGGAATAATAATAGAGAATTGTTGTTTCTTAGTTCACTTCATGGTTTCATTTTGCATTAATGATTTTTATCTTAAATTACATTAAGTCTGACATGTTTGAACATTCATTCAAGTCATTAGTCATCTAAAAGTTGTAAAGTGGTCTAGATTGAGATTTTCTCTTATGAAATATTGTGAAGTTGCACCATTCTCTAAGTATTTCACAATCTCTTTTATCATTTACAAATATTGTATTGAATCATGCACTATCTATATATAATTATGATATTTTTTTATGAAATAAATAATAGTAATCTAATGCTCTATAGTTAACTTGTCAATTTTTGTTAAATTTCAAATTTAGGATTTCTCACTCTTATCTTCCCTTAAGTTTTTTTCTATTTCTTATTTTTAAATCTAAATTTCAAATAAAAGGATCACATATTACAAATAAAATGATATGTATTGTTACCCAATAAACATATATAGTTGCATTTAAAATCCAAGAGCATTTGTTTAGGTTAAGATATCTTAAAGTTTTTATTATCCTCCAAACCTAATCTTAATTCTCAAACTCTTAAGCTATTAGTCCCTTTGTAAAATAGTAACCCTAGTAACCCCAATGAAAAACTAAGTGAAACTAAACATCAAGACCTACTATTTGAAGCCTTGGGATCATTAAATTATGTTCTAGAATTTGATTTTATTTTAGAGAGGTGAAATCCATTATAAATTGTATCTGAGTTGACCACAATAAACACATGTGTCAATAGTTCATTCACTACATCTAGTAGAAGGAAGTTAGTCAAATATAATTTAAATTTAAATTTTGAAATTTCAAGGTTCACATGTGTGACTACATAAATGAACTATGTAAAGTTAAAACCTATGAATCAAATCCAAAATAATAAATAGGGATTATAAGAATCAAATCCAAATATTTGTGAATTAATTAATAATAGGATCAAAATGCAAGACTGTTATGAGTTAAATCCACATATGTGCATGTCTCTATCTATGTACATACATACACATAGTTGGATTTTCTTGTGAACATCGGGACCGCTTGGACCTATTTACTATTGGTGAATCTTGTAGATCCTTTTTGTAGCTTACGGAGACCTAGTTTGTTGATTCCAGTGTTCCTTGGTGTGTGACCAACCTTCTCTTTGATCCGCACTTCTTCCTTTGGATTTCCTGGAGGAATCTCTTTGGCAGAGGCCGACCTGATGGTTTTATATGTTTCATCATGTTCATTGTTGTTTGACTCTTCTTGGGCCAACCGGATCTCTCTTGAGCATATAAATCAATGTAATTTAACATCTTATTTCATTCTAGAGTATGTAAGATATATATCTTAAGATTTAGAGGTCCAGAGTTGATTGATTCTGTAATTGAGCATGTATGTAGCAGGCCAATGAGTCGAATCTTGTAGTCCAGATGTTACTGGTTATTTGTAATCAATTTTCATAATCTAATTCATTCAGTTTTACATTGCCTCCATCATTTTGTCTTGCTTTTGTGTTTACTCTTGTTGCACGGTCCAAATAGATCTCATTGAGGTCCCTCCTAACCATGACTACAACATATGTGTGTGTGTGTGTGTGTGTGTGTGTGTGTGTGTGTGTGTGTACATATATACACATATATACATACATATACATCCATATATATATATATATATATATATATATATATATATATATATATATATATATATATATATATATATATATATGTATGTGTGTGTGTGTGTAAATGTACATACATATATATATATATATATATATATATATATAAATATATATATATATATATATATATATATATATATATATATATATATGTATGTATGTATGTATGTATGTACATACACACACACACACGTGTGTGTGTGTGAATATATAATATGTATATGTATATCTATGTGTATGTGTTTGCGTACGTTCTATGTATGTATATTAGATATACTATGTATATGTATGTGTGTATGTGTGTGTATGTGTGTGTATGTATGTATATGTATGTATGCATGTACACAAAAATATGTATTTTAGTATATAAATACATATATGCATTCATATATATGCATATATTATACACACAAGCTTTTATACATATTACTCACACACACACACACAAACACATGCCACACACACACGTGTGTGTGTGTGTATGTGTATGTATATTTCAATAAGTTTTTTGTCACAAACATCATATTGATTTCATTAGTTCTATACATCTACCATTATAGAGTAAGTTAACAATTCATATCTCATGTTGGATATCCCTCTTCCAATATAATTTAAGGCTTATGTAATTTAGGCTGGCCCTATCCTATTATACCCTTATAGATAGAATTATGCCCAACCACCCATCACCTATATAAAAGTTTGAGGAGAGGGCCTTTCTATTGTGACATCATAATAATTTTGGAGAGGAGAGATATTAAATCATTCAATCTAACTCCTTCACTCAACCAGCTTATGAGAACAATTCTTTCAAGTGAATTAAAGAACATACCTCAACAACCAAATGAAGAGTAACTATGACTAAAACATTGTATATCTATCAACTTTAATGTCAACATATTTTCATCAAAAATAAAATAATTGAATACATATTACTTTATACATTCATGTCTATGCATATACTATACACATGCATTTATACATATTATGTTGGAGTCAAGGATCACTAGCAAATAAATTTTCTGACTTATTCTGAAACCACCGAAAGCATATGCAAGAAGTAAAATGCATACACACAAGATGATCAACCACAAAATCATAACCGAGATTTTTACATGGAAACCCAAATGGGAAAAACCATAGTAAGATTTGAACCCACAATACTATTCCACTATGACCAGTAGCAAAACAATATTACATGAGGGGAATGCACTTGCATTTAGGCACACTACCTAGAGTTCACTACTCAAGTTACAAAACAAGGCTACAACCCCAGAGGAAGGTTCACTACCTTACAAGAGATTACAAACTGATTACAATAAGTGAAGAACTAGAAAATATCATCTGACTATGCCAAATATCAATTTTGGTTAGGCACAAAATGATCCACTACACTGTTCTTCTTATCTGCTTTGTTCTGCTCTACAACTGCTCACTGGATCAACCAAGATCAAAATGTGCACGTGAAACTACGCTTGATCACTCCAAAAAGGTCTACCACATCACACTATATTCATAATGCATCATCCAAATCGGTCTTATATATATATCCGATTAGCAAGGTTAATCTCCCACATGTCGGCTTCCAAAAATTGCATAACATGCAACATGAAATGTGTAGCTGCAAGTCGGCTCCAATCTTTTCAAAGACTATGTACCGGACCCAAAACACATTATCACACGCTTCCTATAGGTCTCACATAACTCCCAAACACAATTCCAACCACCAAAATTAACTTAAATAATCTGGGCACACTCTACATCATCAAACATGAAGAATACTCTACTTTGCTGCTCGATCGGATACCAGATCTTTAAACAAGTGATAGAATCAATACCGGAGGGTAGATTCGCATGATAACAGGGTTCTGATACTTAACCAATGAATCCTAATCACAAAAACCAAAATCTGCTTCACCGAAAATGAAAAGTGCTCTCAAACCTGTACATTGAGCTTCACCAGGCAAACTAACCACAAAAGACATAAGACATACTCCAAATTACCGGTTAACCAAAACTTCATACCGGATCAAATCAACAAGCTGAGCAGCCATAAATGAAAAGTCCTAAGCATCTGCAATCATCAGAGACTACCAATCTTCACCGTAGCATCACCAGAACATCAAATGCCAACATATTACACACACACATGTGTGTGGGTGTGTATTTCAATTAGTTTTTAAGTCACAAAAGCATATTGATTTCATTAATACATCTACCATTATAGAGTAGGTTAACAATTTGTATCTTATATTGGGTACATCCCTTTTCTAATATAGTTTAGAGCTTATGCAATTTAGGTTGGCCCTATCCTATGATACCCTTATCAATAGAATTATGCCCAACCACCTATCACCTCTATAAAAAGGTTGAGAAGAGGGTCTTTCTTATGCGATATCTTAATAATTTTGGAAAGGAGAGGGGATAAATGATTCAATCCAAGTCCTTCACTTAACCAATTTATGATAACAATTATTTCAAGTGAATTAAAGAACATACTTCAACAACCAAATGAAGAGTAACTATGACTAAAAAATGTATATTTGTCAACTTTAATGTCAACATATTTTTATTAAAAATAAAATGATAATACATATCACTTCTTTAACCCCCACTCGCCTCTCATCCACGGACGTGGCTAATCTGGCTCCAAAACGACTCACTAATGTTCGTGTTATACATTTTTATAAAAAAATGAAAGATGCAGCTAGTTTGGCCGAGCACGACCAAGATTTGTAATTTTTGACTATCCTTCGTATTATGCGGAAATTATGACTTTTTGGAGCCAGTTTAGCCGCAACCCTCATCCAGCTGCCCACCTCCCCGCAAATATGATTAGATAAACATTGTGAGCACAGTATTTAATTTTATATTTTCTAAAAGAAGCCAAACTTAGATAACTTCTTTTCTCATGCCATTCCCTACATCAAATTGCAATGCATGTTTAATAATCTTTTAGTTTTAGTTAGGTCTAAAACATTAAGTAAACTAAGTGCAAGTTGTTAGATAGAAAAGAGAATGTGGGCAAAATGTCTATGCAACACCCACAATACAACTTTGACAATATTTATTAATTAATTGAAATTTAAAAAACTGTTGTATTCTGACTTTCAATTAATTAATAAATACAATCAAAGGTACATCCTAGGTATTGCATAGATAAAATTGTTGTAGTCTGATTTTCAATGATGCAAAGTTGACCCAACCATTTTGAAATTGATGAGCAAGACTCTATCACCATTGACCCCATTTTTGCCGTAAAGCACGATGCGTCTAATCTAACTCCAAAACCACTCTATTGCACGACCGATAACTTTCATGTCATGCGAAAGGCGCAGAATTACTGTGGAGCTCAGCAGAAGCGCTGTGGTCACAATCCCCCACTATAATATAACACGAAAATTATCAATGTACGACAACATGTTTTTTTTAAGGCCACATGTTTTTTTTTTTGAGGCCAGAATAGTTACAGCCTTAAAGCTCGAGCAAAAGGGCGTCACAAACCATTATTACGCGACGCTGACAGTCTTCCGCAACCGTCAAAAACCCACGGCGGTCAGAAAACGGGAAATGAAAATAACCTGGAGAACTTCGGTCGCAACGGCGGTGGAGCAGGAGAACTTCCGCGCGCGGGCGGTCACTTCATGTGACCGTGCTTTGATATCCACGAGTCCAATGCCAAGTAAAAGAAACACATTGTACGTCCCACACGAAATCAACTTGCCAAGCCAACAAACACAAAAAGATAAAGAAAAGAAAAAGTGAGCTAAGCACAACCTTTGATCTATATACTATAAAAAATTCCGGGCCTTTTGTTAGGCAATGTATTTAGCCTGCTAATGTATTTAGGAAAGGCAAGCCCACAAAAAGAGGGTTCTTTCTTGAGGGGGCAAAGACAAGAATCTTAACATTCAAATTTCATTGGGGAGGGAGTATTGGCAGAGGGAATCAATTTGACTGTGTCGGTTGGGGAGAGACCATGACCCAAATCAGATTTTTGTTACACATAAATTAGTGCTAGGGGCATTTGTGAATGATGATTGAGGATACATCATCATAACATATAAGTTCCAATCTCATGGGCATCACAACCAGTGTCTCGATCACTATGCAAAGCTTTGGTAACTACATCGAGGTCTCAATCATCCCATGGGGTTTTGGTCGTGTTGAGGTTTTTTAATGTTTTTTATATGTTATTTCTAGTAGAGGTCTTTGTGAACAAATGATTTGATTAAGAATGTAAATTTTTTTACGGCATGTTTAAGGGTTTTCTGAGATAAGATTCTATTGATTCTAAGATAAAGCTTATTACATCATTCTATAATGTGAAAAATGTAACAGTTTCTTTTCATCTATCATTTTACCATGTTATCCATTTTGTATAATAACTTCAAACACATTAGTAGTTTCCTTCTCTAAATCATAAGAATAGTTTTCCATATCATGCGCCATTATGCTTGGTTCCAAAATGCCTCTAAATTATATGACATTCATGTTGAGCATTCTAAAATAACACCTTGCCCCTCATCTTCATCATCTTCTTTAACATATTTGCTTAACAGAAAGTGAAATATGCTATTTGTAAAATGAAAACTAATAAAGCAATTGGAGTTGATAGAATTTGAATTCTTGAGCTATGCAACTTCTATACTATGTTCTTTCATAAATTGATTTATTTAATGTTTAGTAGTAATCCATGGATTCTCTCCATCCTAGTCTTCTCAATTCATCCTATCTACTTGAGTTTTGTGGTCTCCTAACTTCAATTATTACATGACTATCAAGATTGGGCACACACTTTCTAGGCACTTTCCAAGATCCATGCCACTATTCTCAATACCTACATCTCCTCCTTTCTTGATAATTTTAAGAGTTGTGATCATAGCAATGAAAAATTATAGGTGTAATCATCAAATGATTGATCACATTTTCACTTTACAAGTTATCATTGAGGAGGTTTGACGTAAAGGTGAAACTCTATATTGTTGCTTTATTGATTTTAGGAAAGCCTTTGGTATTGTTTCAACGGGTCTACTGGATTAAAGGTTAAGAGCTTTAAGTGGCATTACATTCAAGTATTTTTTAGATTCTATGAAAGAGTCAAGGGTCATTTTCATACACGCGACACTTCTTCAAATGATTGTCTACAAGATTGCATTAGAGTTAACTAGGGTTGTCTACTCGCCTAATCTATTCTTTTTGGTTCATACATTGAAGCATTGGAAAAGTTTCTTTAAAGGAGCTTCTAGACATTGATAAGTCATTGTGTGGTTCATACTTATCTCATTATTGTTGTTTATTAATGGTATTGTTCTTATTACCCCAGTAGAAGATTTGTAGATAAATTAGATCTTTTAGTAGTCCAACAAAAGGCTAAATGTTAACTTAAATTTTTTTTAATGTGTATTGTCATATAAGGTTCCAATCTCATTAATCCATATTTCAAGGTGAGATTGTTCTACATATCTCTTCTTATACATATCTCGAGGTTACATTTAAATGGCCTGAATTTTCTTTCAATCTTACTATTGAGGAAAGACTTTTTAAAGGATATACTACTTGGAATCAATTAGAAAAATATTATTTTTATATTTAGGGATACTTGTACCAACTTACGTCATTTTAACACTTTTGTTTCAACAAATCTTTTATGGCTCCAAGGTTTTAGAAATTAAACTCTAGATGGAAAATTTTGAATATGATCATCTAGAATGGTTACAAGATTTGTTACTTTAGATAATAATTTGATGTAAAAACATACTTCATTATTGTTTTGTCCAAGCTAAATTTAATAGCCATTGCTCAAACTAGACATTATTTTTGGGATTTCTTATTGTTTTCACAAACTATGACATTTTGTGGGTAGTATGAAATGGGTACTTTGAGTTTACCTTATTATGCTTACTTCTCCTCTCTATAATAAATAAAAGGAAAAAATGTTGATTAACTAATGTGACCTCTCTTCTAAAAACTATTAATATCTTACACAATAATCTTCTAGCATTTAGATTTTTTTGGAAAGTCCCCAATCTCAAAGTAAATTAGAAAGATATTAACTACATTCAAGAGGAGATTTACATGTCTTGTATCCAACATACTTGGATTTCTCCACCAAGGCCATTGACTATACTTAAAAAAAATTTATAAACATATTCATCACAAAACTCAATGCATGAATGACCATTCACCTACAATCTTCAATATAGAAAACATTGCTAATTGAAAAGGAAGTCCAAATAGAAAAGGATTTGATCATCAAACGTTTGACTAATTTTTTATAGAAGAATCAAATAACCATAAAAATGTAAGGCCAATAACCATTACAAAAAATAAAAATAAAGAGTAGGTAATTGTGAAATAGTAGATATAAAACATATTCAAATACTCCAAAAAAAATTCATAAATATCTACTTGTAGGCCAACTTAAGCCAAATTCTATGAAATGAAAAGCACATTCCCTTGGGTGAACCTATGGAAAAAAATATTTTTTTATGAAAAATAGCTCAAATCAACATGGTTAAAAATACCATGAATATTACAAATGTCACAAGTTCAAATAAGATACCACTAAAAAAACCTAAAGCTTAAAAATGATATTCAAGACTTAATAGACTAATGCAAGACTGGATTGAAGATGCAACTTTATATTTTCCTAATGTAGATCTAGGAGTTTACAAGAATCCATTTTTTAAGCATAATCAAGTCTAGCCTTCCTCTAAGAAAAAAACAAGATAGGACAATAATAATCATAATATTCATTACCAAAAAGTATTCCATATGATTATATGATCACAAGTTGTTGAAGGTGGCTCATTTCTTACCCATGAGATCTTCATATACTACTACATTTGTAGCACATGCATTTATGGAGGATATTGAGTGCTTGCACAGAGTACCTCGCATGATCATTTTAGATTAGGACCTAGCATTCACATCCATGTTGTGGACCTCTTTCGAGAATGCTTTAGGTGCCCAACTTAATTTCAAATCTACATACCACCCCAAGACTAATAGACAAATGGAGAGAGTTAATTAGGTGCTTGAGGATATGCTTTGTATATATGTCATGGATCAATAGTTGCAATGGGAGGACTATTTGTACTTGACAAAGTTTGCCTATAATAATGGGTACAATAGTTCTCTTGGCATGTCTCCTCTTTAGGCCTTGTGTGGTATATGATGCCATACACTATTGAGTTGGAATTGTAACCATCTCGAGCCCTGATATGCTTCAATATATGAAGCAGTAGCTAGTTTAGATTAGGGAACACTTATATACACCCCAAAAATGATAGAAGAAGCATGACTATGCTTGTAGGTTGGATTTTCACTTCATGGTGGGTGATCATGTGTTCTTGTTCTTGAGAGTTTCACTTGTGGAAGAGTCACACCCATTATGGGAAAGGCTCTAAGTTGATGTCATGATTCATTGAACTTTTGAGATCCTTAAGAGGATTGGTCTTGCTGCCTACTTCTTTTCCTTACAACCTAGCCTATCATACATCCACGATGTATTCCATTTATTAATGCTTAGATAGTATGTTCTTTACATGATCCATGTTCTTGTTTGGGGTACTTTACAAGTCAAGGAGGACAAACATATTTCTTTGGATCCCTATGAATTCTACAAGATTTAAATTTGACCCTCAAGGTTCAAGGCATAGAAAATTTAAGGGTCCAATGTGACCCAAATGATGAGACTTGGACTACTTGGGAGGATGAGACATAATTGAGAGATAATCATCCCTATATTTTTGCAAGTCGGGCGTAGGCCTATCCTTAGGAGGGAGGATGCAATGCTTCCTATGTTTGCATTTTTTCACTATTATTTTTGATCCAATGTTGATACTGTATATGTTATAATGGATTGTGTGTATTATCATTCTTTTGTATTAGCATCCATAAGGTGCATCCTTTGATATAATTATAGCATTTTGATTGTATGGATATTATTTTCTTATCATTACTTAGTTATACATGTATGATTCAGTGACTAATTATGTTTATGATGTATTGACTATACTTATGATGTTGACCATGATTGGGGAATTAGTATGTTTTGGGGTATGACATATGTACATAGGTACCCTTGACATTTGTTGAGTGATATAGGTATTGGGTATCAAATCAAGCTAGCTCCACAAGTCTAAGTATACCTTCCCCAATGATGGTTAAGAAGAGATAACACACTGGTTAGTTGTCACTAAACCTTACCCATCGTACCTTATTGAGTGTGATTTACATGTGTTTACTAGTCTATGCCCTAACTACCACAGTTGGTAATGTCCAAAAAACCCTATTATCCCTTTGTGGTCGACTAGTAAAGATTGTTTGTGCATGTGTTTACTTGTATTTATCTTTAATTTTAATATGGAAATGAGTTTCAATGATTTCCATTGCAATTTAATATTTAAGGAGCAAAATATGTCTTATGTTTATTCATTGTGATGCCAATTGCATAATTAGGCCATTTAGATTATTGGGGAAATTATAAATAAGAATTATATATTATTTCATTTATTATTTTCAAAAAGGAAATGGTAATGGGATTTCATATTGGGATATTAGTCAATTTTCAACACTTTGTATATTTTTTAATATCAAATACTTAAAAAAACTCCTACAATTGGATTTTGAGATGGAGGTTTGAGGGGGAAATTATGGGAAGAATTTGGTGGGAAATCTTTCATTGGATGAGGATTGTGAACTAGTGCTTTCTACTCTTTGGATTCAAAGATTGATTGAGAGTTTTTGAGAATTTTCATATTTTTCATTTGGACCATTCGATAGGTAGGAACTTCATTATTTCTTTATTTTTGCTTCCTTTTTGGATTTTAATGAATGCAAATGCATTAGATTAATATTAAAAACAATTATCTAGTTGATAGCAATTCATTTTATTAACTGAATCTTTTTATTTGG
Source organism: Cryptomeria japonica (assembly GCF_030272615.1). Lineage (NCBI taxonomy): Eukaryota > Viridiplantae > Streptophyta > Pinopsida > Cupressales > Cupressaceae > Cryptomeria > Cryptomeria japonica. The sequence continues at coordinate 646,128,073 of NC_081413.1, forward strand.
ACAAAATTCATAAACCATGTGCATAGATATGTTATTATCATGTCAAAATTACAATTGAATGGATAATTCATGAAATTGAGTGTGAAAACATATTAGTGTTGGCTGGTTAGGAACCAAATGGGTATTCTTAGAATTTTAAGATTTGTAATTTAATTTTTTAGATGTCCTTCATGCTATTTTAATGGTGAAAAAATTATTCCCTAGTTTTTGGGAAAAGTTTGGATATGAGGAAAAAGTGGGATTTTGCATATTTGATGTTAAATTGTGGCGTGGAATGATAGAAAAAGTGGGATTTTGCACATTTGATGTTAAATTGTGGCATGGAATGATAGAAAAAAAATATGGAATTTTGAATTTGGATTGATTCTGATATGGCTTCATGATGTTATGGATGATTTATCTTTTGTGCATAAAATGTGAATAGTACTTGAATTGAGATATTGCATTGAGTTTCATTTCAAATTTCCTTGTTTATGTATAATGGGGTGATCTTAGGGATTGGGCATTAGAGTTGGTTAAGGGAGTGGATTCAATGTGGGTCGAGGCATGAAATGGCTGCTAGGTTAACTAATTGTAGAGTTAGAGTAATTCAACTAAGAACTAAACTAGAACATTGGGGTAAAACACAAAACAAAATAATTGGATTCCCCTTGCATTACATATTAAGTGCTCGTATTAGCTAAGAATGCATTTGAGATGCTTTGACATTTGTGGAGCATTGATCTAGCATGATCGAGTTTGATCATCTCAATGAGAAGACCACTCAATTCTGCATGAGCCATCACTTTGAGCTATGCAAAGACACTTCCATATCATGATCTCTGATACCCAACCCCTTGAGTAGTTTGACTAGTACCATGAAACATATACTGTACTCTAACTTTTGTTGATGTTGTTTATATGATCATGTATGATGTGTCTACTCTATGCATGACATGTGTGTAAGCCTATGTATCCCCATGTATATTCTTGTTTGAGTGTATGTGTCATGTGAGTATCTCCATGAGCACAGTGGGGTGGACCTAAGGGTTCCAAATGGTAAACCACAATTGGGGATCATATATCTCAGCTTTGAGGATCAACATCGAAAAATGTAGATATAATTTATAAAAAATTAAACTAAACAATTCATATGTCTCTTAAATAAAGATAGTCTTAATTCTTTATATACATTTATGATTTATGAAAATTAAATCATAGTTACAGGACTTGCCAAGACCGAGCCGAGTCTCGGGGACTCGTGACTCTCCAGGACTCTCTCTAGGCAAAAATCACTAGAAATTGGTTTTTTTGCCGAGTTCTGCCAAGTTTTTGTCGAGTCCTGTCGATTTTTCGCCGAGTCCCGAGTCGGATCAGCCTTGTCGAGTTCGCGTTGAGTCTGAGTCTCATTTCTATGAATTAAATATATGTAACATTTTTCCTTTGGATGATATTTGACCTTTGCTTACAATTTCTTACAAACAATTTTCTTAATAAAACTTATATTGAAACAATATCTCCTACTTCAATTGTTCTTATACAATTAATAAAAAGGAACTCTCTAATCATCTACCAATCTCATCTAGTAGACTGACCAAACATTGGAAATCTAATGATCAACATAATGTCACATCCATCACATTCTCTTTTATCACTTTAATTATTACAAATATCTCTTAAAACACGAGGTTTCATTTCCCTATATAACACCTTCCTCTCTGTGATCTTAATTATTCTTCATTTTATTGGGTTTGTGCTTTCCAACTGTTAGCTTACTTCGTATATTTCTTTGGATGTACCTTTGTACTTTCCCACTCTTTATGTTGTACTTAACAATTTCATAAACCACTCTTAATTTAACTTATAGCAAACATCAATGTATATATTAAACATTATAATATAAACAAGAAATAGAGGAAGTAGGCGATACTTGTGAGAATTTATATTGTAGAGGTGGCAATTGTACGTAACCATTAATCACCAAATCGTCAATATCAGTTTTCATTTTCAATCTAAAAGCTGCCATGCTGCCACTCCCTTTCTTTTGTTTTTATTCTGGGGGAGGAAATAGTATAGAATCTATCTCTGTTGTTCACCTTTTAGGCTTTTGTCTATTGTGGTGGAAGGCACATGATAAACTAAGATTGAATTTTAAACCTTAATAACTGTAATTTAAAGTATTAAATGTCAATGGAACTAAAAATGATGAAACATTTTAAGTTTTCGTGAACAAAACATACCTTTTGTGGAAAAGCATAAGAGCAAGATGGGCCACCAAATGATTTAATGCCTCTTCCAGTTATGTAAATTATGAAAGGGCGTAACTCAGGTTATGAGATGACACCACTATTTTTTCTAAAATCTATTTCTCTCTCCATGTCTGCTGGGAATACATTCGGAGAGAGTTTTTATTATTATTATTAAATTTAAAGGAATCAGTGTAAGGGATTAAAGTTTAAGCTGCCCATTCATGAAAATAATTTAAAAGTAATATGATTACTTATGAATGTTCTACAAAATGTCAAAAGCATATTCTCTTTTTAGCAGAATGCTCACGCGAGAATCCAACAGTGTAGTTCCTATACAAGCTCCAATTTTCTCAAAGTAAACTATTAAAATAAACAATGGTGGGTTGGGGAATGAAAACAAGAATATGTGATAAAAGTCATTAATAATTCGAATGCCTTAGAATTTGTTTATAGAATATTGGTTAAATTTTAATAAAATAAGTATTATTGTTGTCTTTTGGTTGAGAATTGTTTATAGAATAAGATTAAATTTTAATTAAAAAAGTATTATGGTTGTCTTTTGGTTGTTAGTCTAATGTCTTTGTTGTGACAGTTAGCTTTAATATTGTTAAATTGTTGTTTGTTTTTGTTTATTATTTCTCTTGTGTTTCAGGGGTTCCATGTTGAATCTTTGTTGATCTTTATACAAGAGTTTGGGCCCTTTCAAATACCCATATCTATTATTATTAAAAAAAAATGAAAAACAGTTAGGAAGAATTAAAGTATTAGTTAAGATTAAACAGGTACTATTATATAAAATATCTTTACATGGATGACAATGATGATATATATAGTAAGTTGTTTACAACACTATAAAGATTGCATTTTAACATTGGTGGTGTATATAACTCCTTTACAAGGATGATGATGATAATATATACAGTAAATTGTTTACAATTACTTTAAACATTTCATCATAATATTGGTCATCTACATAACTCTTTCATAAGGATGATGATGATGATGATATATACAATAAGTTGTTTACAATTGCTATAAAGATTTCATAATAACATTGATAGTGTACATGACTCTTTGTATATATATATATAGAAGATGATGATGATGATGATATATACAATAAGTTGTTTACAATTGCTATAAAGATTTCATAATAACATTGATAGTGTACATGACTCTTTGAATATATATATATATAGTAAGTTGAAATGTTGGTGGTGTGTATAACTCTTTCATAAGGATGATGATGTTAATATATAGAATAAGCCATTTACAAACTACTATAAAGATTTCATTATAACATTGGTGTTGTACACAACTCCTTTGCCAGGATGTTGATGATAATATATATATAGTACATTTCTTTCATCACAATTTTGGTGCCGTATATAACTTTTTCATACGGATGATGATGATAGTATATACAATAAGCTATTCAAAATTGCTATAAAGATTTCATTCTGACATTGGTGGTGTATATAACTCCTTTAAATGAATGATGGTGATAATATATATAGTAAGCTGTTTACAGTTACTTCAAATATTTCATCATAATATTGGTGTTGTATATAAATTTTCCACGAGGATGATGATGATAATATATACAATAAGTTGTTTGCAATTAATATGAAGATTTCACTATAGCATCGACACGGTACACAACTCTTTTTCAAGGATGACAGATGATAAAACATGCAATAAGTTGTATATATAAAGATTTCATTATAACATTATTGTTGTACATATAACTATTTCATAAGGACGATGATGATAATATATACGATAAGTTATTTACAATTACTATAAAGATATCACTATAACATCACTAGTGTACGCAACTCTTTGTAAAGATGATGATGATAATATGTACACAACTATAAAGATTTCACTATAGCTTTGACAATGTACATAACTTTTTTACAAGGATGATAAATTGTATACATTGATGGTGTACCTAACTTTTTTGTTACAAGGATGATGATAATAATATATACATGATAAACTATTTACATTTACAATAAAGATTTCATTTCAGCATTGATCATGATGTACATAACTCTTTTGCAAATATAACAATGATAATATACACACTAAGCTGTTTACAATGAATTCAATGATTTTATTGTAATATTGATCATGTACGAACTTTTTTATTTACAGTATACTAATCTATTTATAATTAAATGATTTACAATTTAACCTATTTTAATTACAAAATAGATGCTCACTTTTTTTTTTTGATCAGTAAGGCCAAAGCCATTAATGCTTTTGACTGGAGCTATGAACCACTGAGGCCACTTTTTTGGCTCAAGTGAAACCATCACCCCATCACTGCACCTCCATGGTGCTACCAGCGGCTCCTTCCATGCCAACAACATCTTATCTCTCAATTGTGCAAGGCTTATCTCCTTATCTCTCCACGATGGCAGTGTCCTCTCCTTATAACTTCCGTCCACTGCCACCACCACCATATCCTCTGCTGCCACCACTGCCTCCACGATGGCTGTCGTCACTGCTGCCTACAAAATGAAGGGCACAAGTTTTGAACTCATGACCGCCCTATCAACCCTGTGAGGTCATCCAATAAATGCTCACTTTGTTTTAGGATTAAACTAATATGATTGTAATTTATTTAATCATTTGACCCTTGTTTAATCCAGGTTCCTTTATATACAGTGAAGTAGTTAAAAAGGATTGTCTACGTCTTGAGACGTAAGACAAAGTTACAATTGCATTAAAATAATTAAAGGGTGGAGAACATTCACAATTCGGGAATGAATTGAATGCTGTTAATAGTAACGTATGACAGACAAACACTCACTAACGTGCAATGTGTAAAGTGAGAATGAAAACAGTTTGCAGAAGTCAATATGCATGGGCGTAAAGCATGTTTTAAGATTCTAAATTAAAAGTTAAAACATCATTCTTCTTCTTCTTTATAAAAGTTCTGATGCTCTTCCACTAAAAGGAGTTAATCAATGGAGTGAATTTCCAACGCATAAGATACCACCTAAGTTGTTCTTCAACAACCAGACATTTCTTTTTACAATCCAAAAATAAGCAATCACACATAAAAAAGTAAAAGCAAAAGCAGCTTAGAGGAAAGTTATCAACATATTTGTCAATCTGTACCGGATAAACACAATTAGATAAGCTTTAGATCAATAAAGAATAGACAATATGCATATGTTTAAGAACAAAATCATTGATAAGTATGCCATTCTTTTGATCTTTCCTCTTTCTTCATCTCCAAGGCATCTCAAACTCAATGGTTGACACCCTCACCACACCCAACCTTCTACTGAGTTGGGTTCTATATAGTTTTATTGCACACATTTTTGGTGAGGAACAGTTCATTCATTGTTTAATCAATAAAAGACTAGGACACACATGTATTTATTCTTCTTTTTCTTTTCTTTTTTGACATTGTATTCACTAAAATTGAGATGGATAGAGAAGAGAGAACATATTTGTTTTTAAAGGGTGTTTTCTAATGGAGAATTATGCTTGCTAATTGAAAGTTTTTTATTGGATTGAGTGTGAAGGGTTCTCGTTTATTATAGTTAAAAAGTACAAATCATTAAAAAAAGATTTGGAAATCAAGTTAGCAGAATCGCAGAAAGAGCAAGATTATGTTTATTAATTGGAAGTTATATGTTTGTGTTTGTGTTATTCATTTTGACTTAAACATCATATTTTAAGCTTTGATATGTTTAGATCACTCATCTAAAATCACACTAATAGTTAGATTCTATTAGAAGAGCTAATGCATGATTTTAGATGAACCACTTAAGCAAGTAAAAACTTAGAGTGTTCTATTTAAGTTATATGAGTTATTTTGGTTTCAAAATTATTTAAAATTCATTTTTTAGGTATTATAATAGTGAAAAATTGTATATCTTTATTTTGGGTTTTTTTTTTGTATCATTTTGTGATGACAAGTGTATAAATGACATGCTTTTTCTTAAGAGTTGACACACAATTTAAGTCTTATATGATTTTATTTGCACTCATTCTTAGAGATAAATTTTGATCCTTACTTTATCCATTGAATTGAATTTTAAAATTCAATATTCAAATTTGTAATCAATTGAATTGCTCCTATTGGTTGTTATGTATTGACTTGAGGTGTGGATATTTGTAACATCCCCCATTTCTAATCCCTTTATGATTCTATAATGTTCCAATGCTATGATAAAATTGGAAGTGCTTTACTAACTTATGATACATACAAAGTGTTGATTTAATATAAGTGTATAACGTATATTTTCATAATCATGGTTAATTAATTAAAAGTGGATTTATGATTATATTATTTCCTAAAAATACTAGATCGAGGTATGTGTGGAAAGATTATGTTGTGTAATAGGCACATGGATGAAGAATTAGGTACTACTATAATGTTGCTAGATATAACAAGAAAAACCATTGAGTTCTATTCTATGAGGAATATTAAACATCACACAAAAGAGGAAATATTTTAAAGTTCCATTTGTGCTTGGGAAACCATACTTTCAATATTTTTTTGAATGTGGGGAATCAAATAGTGAACTACAATCTCCACATTTCCAACATTTTGAACTAGCTAGACCAAATAATGGGTGAATGAAGGAATATGTGAATAAGACGAAAAGACATGAACCCAATGTGGAGGATCTTTGGTTTGACAATGATGATAATCATCTAGTTAGAAAAAGGTTTTACTAAAGGTTAACATTGAACCAAATGAGGATATTATGGACTCATAATGTCCCACCCAAAGTAAAAGATGATAATGAAAATATGTTATACCCAAATTATGAAGCACTTAGGGTATTCAAAATAACAATGCAAGAGCTTGATTGGTCATAACTAGAGGCTACTTTTTTGGATATAATTAGTAAGCCCATTTTGGATGCTAGTCAGACATTGTTAGATAAATATATCAATCTTTAAAGGAAATGGGTTTGTCTATTACATTCTCCAAAGATAAAAAGAAGAGAAAGACAAAGGCCATCAAAGATGTCAATTATGATGATTATTTAATCAAGCAAAGGAGAAATGAAGATGCACCAAAATAGTTGATGTGGAGAAATAGTATAAATTAAAATTATAGCTTGACTAAGTTGAAGGGATAACTATTGTAGGAATACCTAAGAGTTCAAGTACTCCATTACCAATCATACCAGTCAATTTGATTGACCTACACCAATGGGTATGTTGGCTAGCACTTTTTCTCAACCATAGGTCGAAGGGGTAATCCCCACCAAAACACAAGCAATATGAGGGTCATTACCTATGGAACATGTGGTAAAAATCAAAAGACAACCTCAATAGACCCAAGCATCGTCATCATATTCAACATCATTATTATTAGCATCTCCACCTTTGGTTGGTATTTAATATTAAAAATTCCTAAACAAGGATAACTAGAAAAGTCCCAAGAAGAGAAAATAGAAAATTTGGAAGACATAATGAAAGAAAAAAGGAAGTCATGAGAAAAGATGAAGAAATACAAAGATATATTGAAAATGAAAAAATTTACTAGTACTTTTAATCCTATTCATGTTTCTACTAATGAGTAATCTGAGAAGAGTAATATATAGATTATGATGTGATGTATCACCCATATATTCTCCATTGACCTCCAATAGAAAAACTACATGAAGAAGTCCCTATTGATAAAATCAAACAATCAATTAATGTTGGAGTTGAAACAATTCCTTTTGAGATAGTCGAAGAACAATGCCAAGTGAAAACTATAAATAAAGAAGGGATTCATGAAGTATCCTATAAAGAAGTAGTCCCTAAGGATATAGAATCTTAACAAGTGGAAGCACCTTCTCATTAGGTGGATGTGGTGGTACACTAGGAAGAAGAAAATCCTTAACAAATGGAGGAGGTACAAAATAATAAAAAGGAAGAACTACCTCAAGTGAATATGGAGGTCGAAGATGCAATTAAACAATGCAACAATAATTTCCTACTAAATTTGAATTGGAAAAGGTACAAACAAAATATTCTATTAATGAAGGAAATAATATACATAAGGTGAAATTATTCTTGAAGAAACTTCACAAGAAAACATGTACCACCTTTACATGATCAAACAAGGTAGGAGGAAATTTCACATGCCATAGAGGAACACACTCAAAAAGAGACTCATGATGAGCATAATAAATCATGTAAATAAGATAAGTCCTCTTCCTTGTAAATAAAAAATATTGGAGAAGAAAAAAAAATAGTTCAAATAGGGGAATCATTAGAAGAAATTATAAAGTGGTTGAAGAGTTCATTGCAACAAGAACTACAAAAAAAAATTGTTCCATTGGACTTTAAATGTTTAATACAAAATATTGAAACTCAATCGAGGAAACAAGCTAAAACCATGTATTCTATAAAAAAATGATCCATCAAGAGCAAAGAGAGTCTAGATTGCCACTCCCATAAAGTAGAAGGATAAAGGTGAGGTAATGATATGAGATTATTAGATAACCATTATTAACATTGAATATGAAACAAGAGAGAAAGATATTACAAAATTGAGGGAGAGTATAGTGATATGTATGGAAATAAGATCCTAAGCCTATGGATGCAAACTAAGATCTCAAATATTCATTGCATATCATTAGAACACAAGTAGGTTCATCTATAGTCCTAATAAGAGAGTGGAACACTTGGGTTTATGTTCCTTTGTTGTAATAGAATTGAGATTATGAAATGTGATAGACTAAAATTGGTGTAGATAATAAGAAATAATTAGTATTCAATAACTAAATTTATAAATGTCAATCTAAGAGCGTAAGCTTGCAAAAGATGTTGTGGCTATATACACTAAGATTATAATTAATGAGGTGAGTGGGGATAAAAATACAAATAGAAAACTTTCATTAAAACTGCTATAATAACTTTCACCAAGATACCAAAGATACAAGACACCCCAAACCCCTAGGGTTTTAAGATCTTATCAATCTATTGGTAAACAGATTTGTCTCTCACAATTTATTTAATTTTTCTACTCTTTAATTTAAGAAATGAAGACAAATTTCACCAAACAGTTGGAAATTAATTATATTAATTAACCTCTGAATTAAGGTACAACTCCCTTTAATAGATATTCAATCAGCTCCAAATTACACACAACCAATATTATTCTTTTCACCAGAAAGCATAGAAAGGTAATTGCATTCACCAGTCAACACCAAATGAACACAAGCACCAATTCAAATATAATTCTTTGTATAAAGCCGACAGACTTCACATGTACACTAAAACAAAATGAAAAGCTTAAAAGATGAATTCCACTGATAAATTTCTGCACACACAGAAAGCTATGACAAATCCTTTCTTGAAATAGATTCTCACATAAATCAAATTTCAAACACCAAACACACAGATTCGAAGTCAAAGATAACTGTCATTTGATTTTCAGTCATAGATGATCATCAGCCTTCCATACTGTCATGCCCAAAATTTAGGGCAAAAACGGAACGATTTTTTTTTTTAAAAAATACTAATTAATTAACAAGTTCGCTCACACGACAAGCGTTAATGAAATTCCCATAATTATATTTGAGCTAATTCTGAAACGAACCAAGCATCGATAATTTGTTTAATTCTAATTGCGGAAAACTAACTGGTTTAAATTTATCTCCATGAGATACCTAGTCATTAAGTTTATTAAAACAATCACGCTAAAGAAATAGGAGAGGAAAATTAATTCAATCTCCAATATGACCATATAGTCTAAACAACCATTTTAAAATTTTAATGCTCTAATTAAATTAACTAGGGCAATATTAAGCATTTAACTCGCTAAATACATTTGAATTTTATAAGACCAGGCTTTATTCATAAATTTGTATATTCTTTTTTTTTCTTTTACTACCTATTAGAAACCAATTCAAAGGTATTTAAATATTTAAATATCTATTAATTACTTACTCCAAATATAACCAAAATTATATATATATATATATATATATATATATATATATATATATATATATATATATATATATATATATATTCATATATATATATATAGATATATATATATTTACATATATTTATATATCTTAATTCTTCTAAAATAACTTTCCAAAATAATAAACAATATTTTCCCAACCCTAATTAGGGTTCTATTTTTTTTATAATATATTATCAACTCTAAACTATCATGTAAAATTTAATTCATTTACCCTAGCCCTACCCGGGCTAGGGCTTAATCCATTTTGTTTTTGCTTACCACTGAGTGTTTTTGACAGGGCCGAAACCCCAAGGCAGCGGCCATTTTCATTGCAGGTTCGAAGAAGGCGACAGGGAGGGCTGAGGTGCCACTGTGTGGGCGCACAGTGGGCGCCGCGGCACCACTGTGTGTCCACACAGTGGGCGCCGCTAGTGGCTCACACCACTGTGTGGCCACACATTGGCGGCCACGGCCGTCCACTGTGTGTCCACACAGTGGGAGCCAAGCGGGCCGCACTGTGTGTTCACACAGTGGGCGCCGCGCGGCCCTCACTGTGCGTACACACAGTGCGGCCCGCGTGGAACCCAAATCTCCTTTTTTTTTTTTTAATTTATATATATATTTTTTAAATATATTATATATAAATATATATATATATATATGTATATATATTTATATATATATATATATATATATTTATATTTATATAAATTTATATATATAAAAGTTTTAAGGGTGAATATATATAAAAATATATATATATTTTTTAATAAGATTTACATACAAAATTTTAATCAGAATAACAATGGGAAACACATTATGTAAATCAAAAATTACATGTCCACAAATAAACATTTAAGTATATATATATATATATATATATATAATTTATATATAACTTAGGCTCTTTTATTTATTTATTCTAATTGCTGATAAAAGAAATAGAAGTAGATCTTTTGCTAAACTTTTATTCTAACACTTTTTTTTTAAAAATACATCATACTATTCTGAATAAAACACATTCATTGATTTTTCCACTAATAAAACAATTACTTAAAACACTTTTTTTTTTTTTTTAATACTTAGGATTCTTCAGCAGAATAACTCATACTTTTCAACAAGTAGAATATAGATAAAATTTATTTGAAACTAATTTTTCCATAATACAAAAGAAGCTTTTACATGCAACTCAAAGAGGCTTTTCTTTTTCTGAAACTCAAACAGAAGTAGAAATAAAACAAGCTTTTACAACTCTAAGATATTCTGCATATTTACAGGATGTTTCCTTGCTTAGCTACAACAATAAAACTCAAGTCTATTTTCAAGAATTACAACTTGCCTCTCATTTCTATGAATGAGGGCATACTTCTGAATCAAATTAAAACAAATATTTGCAACTGGATTTAAGTATCTTCAACAATAATCTTCTGTGTCTTTTCATGGTTCCTATTCTCTTTCTCCTTACTTTCCTGCATAATAGAAAACACAAATATGACCACGGAGTGCTCACCTCCCAGCCTAGGCTAACTGGTAGCCACCCCTGAGCTCAGAGAACCAATTCCTAGACGGGTAACATACAGGCAAACACATAGAAGACAATGTATACAGATAATCAGACACACTCCCAACTTGGCTTCACAACACCACACTTTGGTGATGATCTTTTCAAAGGGTGGTAGTGGACCAATACCCTGAGGAGAACTGCAAGTATGAAATAAACAAGAAGCCACCTCCTGGCACAATAAATATATCAAGAATCTCAACCCCTTATTCCTTATGCCCCCCAAAGGCATTCTAGCCTTATATCCCTCCTTATGACCCCCATTGCACAAACAGGCCATGCAGCAAGGGTCACACAAAGATCCCTTGTGATCGCTCTCAAAAGAGAGTCTCTCACTCGAGGGTTGTCACTGCTACCACCCACAAGATCCTCTTCTCTCCCAAGAGAAAGAGGTCTTGAGGAAACTCCCAAAACACAACACAAATCATAATGCAAAAATACCAAAAGATTTTTCAACAAATACATTCAAGAAACACAGATTTCTTACACCAACAAACTTCCAGACATAAGCAAGAAGAAGACATTATAATGAATAACTGAAACCAACCTTAATCTGCCCAAAGGTATTATGATATTTGATGAAGAGCTGCCCAATCCATGAATCTTTTTCCTTCTACCCTTAATCAATTTTTCTATTCCATAACATTATTTTCTTTTCAAAATTTCTCTTGTCTCCAAAAATGGAGAGTGGGTGATTACCCTTCAATTCTCAAAAATCTTGCTTAAGAAGCTCATTCTCTGAGTTCTCACAAGTTTCCAAAAACCAAAAGGGAAAGAAAGCAAAAATGCAAAAAGACTCCCATTCGAATAAGAAAAATCTAAATTAGATTTAAACTTCTAATTTTCAATTTTCGCACAACTCAAAAAAGCCAATTTTTAAAGCGTTAAAAAGATCATTATAAAGTAGAAACTTGCCTAGAATTACCCCTAACCCCTAGGTATACCTTTTGGGCTTTAGGAAACCCTATTAAACTACCCCTAGGTGTTCATTTAACCCATTTTAAACCCCTCTGAAGTTTATTTTTGGGTCAAACATAAGTTGACCACCCCAAATATTATATTCCCAAAGTATTTATGACAACACATTATTTTATTTAAGAAGAACTATAAGTTAAACACTTTCCCACCAAGAGACAAAATAAAACATTTAAATTTAAATCCACACATGTGTCAAGTGACACAAATAAAACACTTTTACAAAAATAAAACATGAAATTGTCTCTTGTAGTTTTTACACAATAAATTTAAATAACACTTAACACTCATGCAGCATATACTGTTACGAATAAAATACAACACAAATGGGGTGTTGTCTCTCCAAATAGACAAACCCTGGCTTACGAACATACATAAGTCTAGGTTTGATTCTCCATAATTTTCCATGGTCACATGGTAAATTTCCTGCGCATCTCAATTTACACATTAGTACTTCCAAATATCCATATATAATATAATTCAATAATATAACAATACACATCATTACTTGCATACAATTTTCATCAGCACAGATTGAATACATCTTTTATCAAGCAAATTCACATAAGCAATTTCATCCCAATTCACATAAACTAAACATACATCATAGTTCTATTATCATAGAAAAGTCCTGCAATTTAAATAACGACATCTATCATTGCAATATCATCTTATCTAACAATCATGTAGTGTTCTATCACAAAAGCATATAAGTAAAATCATCAAATCATAGCAATGTTATCCAAATCCTGAAATCATATAAGTTCTAAGTCTCAAAAAGCATCAAAATAAAGTATCCATCATAGTCTAAATATAAAATCCACTGAATGTCAGACTGAGTCATGGTGAGGCCTCACATCCTCCCCCTCTAGGCATGAACTTCCTCCTGGAGTTCATCAAAGAGGTGGGGGTACTCTGATCTCATACGTGCTACGTCCTCCCATGAAGCCGTAACCTCATCATAACAATCCCACTGGACCCTAACCTGGTCCAGCTCTCGACCTTGAAGGGCCAATGTCCGGCATGCCAAAATGCGAATGGGCTCCAAAGCTAGCTGCCCGTCTGACTCCACCTGCAAGGCATCCCAATCTAAAATGTGAGACTCATCATAGATATACTTTCTCAAAACTAAAACATGAAACACATCGTGGATGCGTGACAGGCTAGGTGGCAAAGCTAAATGGTAGGCAACTGGGCCTATCCTCTCCAGAATCTTGAAAGGTCCTACAAAGCGAGGTGCGAGCTTAGAACCCTTTCTGTAACGGATTAGACTCTTATGCGGTCGCACTCTCAAGAAAACTCTGTCTCCAACCAAGTAGCTACAATCTATCCTCTTTGCATCGGCATATTTCTTCTATCTATCCTAAGCCTCTCTGAGATGCTACCTAATCAAATCCACCTGCTGTTCCATATCCCAAACTAACTCAGGACTAATAGCAACTCTATCCTCTATGCGATCCCAACTCAAGGGCGTCCTGCAAGGCCTGCCGTATAATGCCTGATAGGGTGGCATCCCCAAAGAAGTGTGATGCCCATTGTTATAGGCAAACTCCACTAAGGGAAGATACTCCTCCCACCGGGTTTGATGATCCATGACGTACATACGAAGCATATCTTCTAACACCTGATTGACCCTCTCAGTCTGACCATCTGTCTCCGGGTGATAGGCTGTACTGAAATTGAGCTTAGTGCCCATAGCTGCCTGTAATGACTTCCAAAAGGAAGAAGTGAAAAGAGAATCCCTGTCAGAAATAATCTTGCGGGGTACGCCATGTAGTCTAACAATGTCTTGCAAGAACACCTGTGCTACTGCTGGAGCTGTGAATGTGGTACGAACTGGTGAAAAGTGAGCTACTTTAGTCAACTTGTCAACTGTCACCAAGATAGCATCATGGCGACGAGAAGACATAGGAAGACCAATGATGAAATCCATGGATATAGTATCCCACTTCCACTCTGGTATAGCATGAGACTGAAGCAACCCACTTGGATGGCGGTGCTCTGCCTTTACCCTCTGACACTCGAGGCATCGAGCTACTATCTCAGCAATGAGCTGCCGCATTCCCGGCCAATGATACAACTGCCTCAAGTTAGCATACAACTTCTTAACCCCGGGATGCGCTGCATAAGGAGCTCTATGAGCTTCCATGACAATGAACTCTCGCAATCCCCCGGAGGAAGGTACATAAATGCACCCTTTGTGGCGTAACAGTCCATCGGACTCCAAAGAATAATCCACATATTTCCCTTCTAGTGTAACCTGAGATTGTATTACCTGACCAACCTCTGCATACCATCCATCCTCTGGCAAGTGCTGAAGTATACGGTCTCTCAAATTCGTGCCCATGGATATGGTGTAAACCTCGTGACGTCTCCTACTCAAGGCATCTACAACTACATTTTCCTTTCCTTTGATGTAGTGAACGTCAAAATCGTATTTGCTCAAGAACTCCATCCATCTCCTCTGACGTGCATTAAGGTTCGGCTGAGTAAAGATGTACTGAAGACTCTGATGATCCGAATGTAGCTCGAAGTGATGTCCTAAAGGAAGTGTCTCCACCTCACAAGTGCATGCATTACTTCTGCAAGCTCAAGGTCGTGAGTGGGATAATTAAGTTCACGAGTCTTAAGTTTCCTAGACTCGAAAGCTATGGCCCTACCATCCTACATAAGAACTGCCCCTAAACCCTCTAGGGAAGCATCTGTACAAACCATGAAGTCAGCTAAAGGATCTGGTACAACAAGGATAGGAGCGCTAGTAAGTGCCTTCTTGAGTTCCTGAAAGGCCTTCTCGCACTTCTCTGTCCACTCAAATTTCTTCCCTTTACGCTGAAGAGAAGTAATAGGATGTGCGACTCTGGAGAAACCCTCGACAAAACATCGGTAATGCCCTGCTAAACCCATGAAACTCCTAGCCTCTGTCACACTGGTAGGCGCTGGCCAATCCATAATAGCCCTAATCTTTGATGGGTCAATTGAGATCCCATCACCGGAAATAACGTGCCCAAGGTACTTGACCTCAGACCGAAAGAAAGCACACTTCGATAGGCTACCAAACAACTGGTTATCCCGCAAACACTGCAATACCTGTTTCAGGTGCTCCTCATGCTCCTTCTCATTTCGAGAATATATCAGTATATCATCGAGGAACACAATAACAAAACGGTCCAGAAAGGTACGGAACACCCCATTCATGAGGCTCATAAAAACTGCTGGGGCATTCGTAAGTCCGAAGGGGACTACGGTAAACTCATAGTGACCATATCTAGTGCGAAATGCGGTCTTGTGGATATCACTTTCCACTATTCTCAACTGATGGTATCCTGACTTCAGATCTATTTTGGAAAAGACTTTGGCACCCTGAAGCTGGTCGAATAAATCATCAATTCTGGGCAAAGGATATCAGTTCTTGATGGTTACTTTATTTAGCTGCCGATAATCCATACACAATCGGAGAGATCCATCCTTCTTCTTAACGAAGATGACTGGTGCACCCCACGGGGATACGCTAGGATGGATATGACCCTTCTCAAGAAGTTCCTCGAGTTGAATTTTAAGTTCATTAAGCTCATTTGTGGTCATTCTATAAGGTGCTCTGGAAACTGGCTCGACTCCTGGTACTAGGTCTATATGAAAATCAATCTCTCTGCAGGGAGGCATTCCCGGTAACTCTGAAGGAAATACATCTGAATATCCCTTAAGGATAGGATGGTCATCGAGTGATGTTTCTTTTTCCTCCTCTTCTCCTCTATCACTGATAGTGATAGTAAAAAGTTGACATCCCTTCCGCATGCTCCGCTTAAGCTGCATTGCGGAAATCATGCGAAGAGACACGGGCCTCTGAATTCCGGTAATAACTATGGGCGAACCATGATCATCCTCACACTCGATCTTTTTCAGGCGGCAATCCATCTTGGCCCTGTGAGCATAAAGCCAATCCATGCCAAGTACGATTCCGTAAGATCCAAGTGGAGTCACTCTAAGGTCTACTAAAGTGGTGGACTTGCCAATTTGCAGCTGACATGCCCTAACCTCTGATTCCACTAACACTCTAGCCCCTGAAGCTAATTCCACTTCCCAACTGACACCCTATCTAGTTGCCACTAGCCCGCAACGCTCCACAACCAATGGAGATATAAAGGAGTCAGTAGCTCCTGAATCAAACAAAATAGATACATTGTCACCTTTGATTATACCTGTAGATTCGATAACTGTGGCTTGATGCTCAGCCTGGTAGTTGTCAACCGCTGCGAATACTCTATGGGACCTGCCCATATCACCAACTGTCGGCTCTGAAGTGGCCATCCGCTGACTCCCTGCTACCTGTCCCTGAGGGCAATCCCTCGCCATATGCCCCATGGCTCCACACGTAAAGCAAGCACCCCGTGCCTGGAACTGGGCACCCTGAGGCCTAGAGAATGCCTGACCTCCTGTCCTACTGGATCTGCTGTACCCACCCCTGGAGGACTGCTGAGTCCCCGTCAGCTGTGTGTACTGCCCCTGTGCTCTCTGATCACGTTTCTGTCCCTGAGTCTGCCACTGTTTGGGCTTGGAGCCCTGCTGATACTGTGGAGGCTTCTGCCTCTGGTTCTGTGGTGTCTATTGTGGAGGAGGGGGTTTGGAGAACCCCTGAGAATTTTGGTTGTTCCCTTTCCAATGTGGTTTCTAGAATCCATAAGTCTGAGGTGCGGGATTTCAGTTCTGAAACCGATCCCTATTGTCCTATGGTCTAACCTAAATTTCCTCGACAATCAGTGCCTTCTCTATAGCAACCCAAAGGCTCTCTGGGGTGGACATCCTAACAGGCTCAGTTATACCGGCATTTAATCCCCTGATGAAGCGGTTTACAAGAAGTTTCTCATCCTTAAGATAATCTACATATGGCAACAACTCAAAGAATTTACTCTCATACTGGGTTACTGACAAGCCTTTTTGTTGGAGATCGTGAAATTCGTCTATACGACGCTGCCTGAAGTGTTCTGATAGGTACCTCTCATGGAACCTTTCTGTGAATATCTCCCAAGTGAGTGTATCAGGAACTAATCCGCATTTGTACTCTTCCTGTCTCCACCAGGTGGAGGTTGTCCCTCTCAGAAGATGAACTGCAACACGTGCTTTCAAGTTGCTCTCATAAGAACACAACGCAAAGCACCTCTCAAGACTCAGAAGCCATGCCTTGGCCTCTACTCCATCTGTAGAACCTCCGAAGGATGGTGGTTGGAGGCGCATGACCTCCCTGATGAGATCCCCTGGATCTCGACGACCTCTCTCAAAATAAACTGGTTCCACTGCTGGAGGTGGTCCTGGCATGTGCACTGACTCTGGCTCATTACCACCCTGACTCTCTACAGGAATCGGGGCTGGGCTCCTGCTTCGTTCTCTATCAACATATCTATGACTCCCAGAGTCATGACTCCTAACTTGAGGGTTCTCTGCTGGGATCCTCTCCTGAACAATGCCAATAAGATTCTGAATGGCTGCTAAGAGGTCTTGGTTAGGTTCATTTGGCTGTTGGGGAGGTGCTTCTGGGTTCTCCTCTGGAACCAATGCCTCCCTCTCTACCTCATCGCGTGCTAAGCGCACATGTCTAGGACCCCGTCCGTGCTTGCGAGCTTGTCGCGTCGTCGGAGGTATCCTAAGAGGAAAATAAGGCAAAACAATTAATTTATTTCTTTTAGAATAAATTCAATTAAATTTGAAAATCAATTTAACAAAATAGTTTTAAATATTCTAAGGCCAAACGTAAGTGAGTAAGGTTCCTAGTGTGGAAACCTTGCTCTGATACCAAAATGTCATGCCCAAAATTTAGGGCAAAAACGAAACGATTTTTTTAAAAAAAAAAACTAATTAATTAACAAGTTCGCTCACACGACAAGCGTTAATGAAATTCCCATAATTATATTTGAGCTAATTCTGAAACGAACCAAGCATCGATAATTTGTTTAATTCTAATTGCAGAAAACTAACATGTTTAAATTTATCTCCACGAGATACCTAGTCATTAAGTTTATTAAAACAATCACGCTAAAGAAATAGGAGAGGAAAATTAATTCAATCTCCAATATGACCATATAGTCTAAACAACCATTTTAAAATTTTAATGCTCTAATTAAATTAACTAGGGCAATATTAAGCATTTAACTTGCTAAATACATTTGAATTTTATAAGACCAGGCTTTATTCATAAATTTGTATATTCTTTTTTTTTCTTCTACTACCTATTAAAAACCAATTCAGAGGTATTTAAATATTTAAATCTCTATTAATTACTTCAAATATAACCAGAATTATATATATATATATATATATATATATATATATATATATATATATATATATATATATATATATATATATATATATATATATATATATATATATATATATATATATATATATATATTTACATATATTTATATATCTTAATTCTTCTAAAATAACTTTCCAAAATAATAAACAATATTTTCCCAACCCTAATTAGGGTTCTATTTTTTTTATAATATATTATCAACTCTAAACTATCATGTAAAATTTAATTCATTTACCCTAGCCCTACCCGGGCTAGGGCTTAATCCATTTTTTTTTTGCTTACCACTGAGTGTTTTTGACAGGGCCGAAACCCCAAGGCGGCAGCCATTTTCATTGCAGGTTCGAAGAAGGCGACAGGGAGGGCCGAGGTGCCACTGTGTGGGTGCACAGTGGGCGCCGTGGCACCACTGTGTGTCCACACAGTGGGCGCCGCTAGTGGCTCACACCACTGTGTGGCCACATAGTGGCGGCCACGGCCGTCCACTATGTGTCCACACAGTGGGAGCCGAGTGGCCCGCACTGTGTGTTCACACAGTGGGCGCCGCGCGGCCCTCACTGTGCGTACACATAGTGCGGCCCGCGTGGAACCCAAATCTCCTTTTTTTTTTTTAATTTATATATATATTTTTTAAATATATTATATATAAATATATATATATATATATATGTATATATATTTATATATATATATTTATATATATATATATTTATATTTATATAAATTTATATATATAAAAGTTTTAAGGGTGAATATATATAAAAATATATATCTATTTTTTAATAAGATTTACATACAAAATTTTAATCAGAATAACAATGGGAAACACATTATGTAAATCCAAAATTACATGTGCACAAATAAATATTTAAGTATATATATATATAATTGATATATAACTTAGGCTCTTTTATTTATTTATTCTAATTGCTGATAAAAGAAATAGAAGTAGATCTTTTGCTAAACTTTTATCTAACACTTTTTAAAAAAAAATACATCATACTATTCTAAATAAAACATATTCATCGATTTTTCTACTAATAAAACAATTACTTAAAACACTCTTATTTTTTTTTTTTAATACTTAGGATTCTTCAGCAAAATAACTCATACTTTTCAACAAGTAGAATATAGATAAAATTTATTTGAAACTAATTTTTCCATAATACAAAAGAAGCTTTTACATGCAACTCAAAGAGACTTTTCTTTTTCTGAAACTCAAACAGAAGTAGAAATAAAACAAGCTTTTACAACTCTAAGATATTCTGCATATTTACAGGATGTTTCCTTGCTTAGCTACAACAATAAAACTCAAGTCTATTTTCAAGAATTACAACTTGCCTCTCATTTCTATGAATGAGGGCATACTTCTGAATCAAATTAAAACAAATATTTGCAACTGGATTTAAGTATCTTCAACAATAATCTTTTGTGTCTTTTCATGGTTCCTATTCTCTTTCTCCTGACTTTCCTGCATAATAGAAAACACAAATATGACCACGGAGTGCTCACCTCCCAGCCTAGGCTAACTGATAGCCACCCCTGAGCTCGGAGAACCAATTCCTAGACGGGTAACATACAGGCAAACACATAGAAGGCAATGTATACAGATAATCAGACACACTCCCAACTTGGCTTCACAGCACCACACTTTGGTGATGATCTTTTCAAAGGGTGGTAGTGGACCAATACCCTGAGGAGAACTGCAAGTATGAAATAAACAAGAAGCCACCTCTTGGCACAATAAATATATCAAGAATCTCAACCCCTTATTCCTTATGCCCCCCAAAGGCATTCTAGCCTTATATCCCTCCTTATGACCCCCATTGCACAAACAGGCCATGCAGCAAGGGTCACACAAAGATCCCTTGTGATCACTCTCAAAAGAGAGTCTCTCACTCAAGGGTTGTCACTGCTACCACCCACAAGATCCTCTTCTCTCCCAAGAGAAAGAGGTCTTGAGGAAACTCCCAAAATACAACACAAATCATAATGCAAAAATACCAAAAGATTTTTCAACAAATATATTCAAGAAACACAGATTTCTTACACCAACAAACTTCCAGACATAAGCAAGAAGAAGACATTATAATGAATAACTGAAACCAACCTTAATCTGCCCAAAGGTATTATGATATTTGATGAAGAGCTGCCCAATCCATGAATCTTTTTCCTTCTACCCTTAATCAATTTTTCTATTCCATAACATTATTTTCTTTTCAAAATTTCTCTTGTCTCCAAAAATGGAGAGTGGGTGATTACCCTTCAATTCTCAAAAATCTTGCTTAAGAAGCTCATTCTCTGAGTTCTCACAAGTTTCCAAAAACCAAAAGGGAAAGAAAGCAAAAATGCAAAAAGACTCCCATTCGAATAAGAAAAATCTAAATTAGATTTAAACTTCTAATTTTCAATTTTCGCACAACTCAAAAAAGCCAATTTTTAAAGCATTAAAAAGATCATTATAAAGTAGAAACTTGCCTAAAATTACTCCTAACCCCTAGGTATACCTTATGGGCTTTAGGAAACCCTATTAAACTACCCCTAGGTGTTCATTTAACCCATTTTAAACCCCTCTGAAGTTTATTTTTGGGTCAAACATAAGTTGACCACCCCAAATATTATATTCCCAAAGTATTTATGACAACACATTATTTTATTTAAGAAGAACTATAATTTAAACACTTTCCCACCAAGAGACAATAAAATATTTAAATTTAAATCCACACATGTGTCAAGTGACACAAATAAAACACTTTTACAAAAATAAAACATGAAATTGTCTCTTGTGGTTTTTACACAATAAATTTAAATAACACTTAACACTCATGCAGCATATACTGTTACGAATAAAATACAACACAAACGGGGTGTTGTCTCTCCAAATAGACAAACCCTGGCTTACGAACATACATAAGTCTAGGTTTGATTCTCCGTAATTTTCCATGGTCACATGGTAAATTTCCTGCGCATCTCAATTTACACATTAGTACTTCCAAATATCCATATATAATATAATTCAATAATATAACAATACACATCATTACTTGCATACAATTTTCATCAGCACAGATTGAATACATCTTTTATCAAGCAAATTCACATAAGCAATTTCATCCCAATTCACATAAACTAAACATACATCATAGTTCTATTATCATAGAAAAGTCCTGCAATTTAAATAACGACATCTATCATTGCAATATCATCTTATCTAACAATCATGTAGTGTTCTATCACAAAAGCATATAAGTAAAATCATCAAATCATTGCAATGTTATCCAAATCCTGAAATCATATAAGTTCTAAGTCTCAAAAAGCATCAAAATAAAGTATCCATCATAGTCTAAATATAAAATCCATTGAATGTCAGACTGAGTCGAGGTGAGGCCTCACACATACACACAAAGTCTTTCAGCTAAATTTAAAGAGATAGTTTTTCAAAAACTTAGTGAACACAATCAAAGTCATTACAAAACTTATAAATAGGTAGCCAGACCAATAGTTTTAACCAAAGGTAAAATTAAATCGAAAGAGTTAATAAGAGACTGCCCTAACTATATAACTGAAAATAAGAAACTACTAGACTCGCTGGCAAACAACTACCAGCAGTGCTAGTCATGTTGTCGATTCCGTCTTAGTCGGATTGTTCAGGCTGTTATTCTGGACAGACACCATAACCGCTTTTGCCGGACTCCACTCTCGATGAACCTTCGAGAACTCTTGAATTACTGTTACATGCGGCAGGCTATTGTGTATTACCCTTTGCTTCTAGAGTTCTTTCTTCCTCTTCACTATCTGCACTTTTTCCCTGTGCGAATCCAAGTGATCTAGGCAAACTGTGAGCATTGACTCCACTTTGGAAATCTTTGTTAAATCTTCCATAGCTAGGGATTTCGCCACTTTAATTTGTTTAATGTGGCTGCTGAATTGATTGATCATTTCTATTGTATCTTCCAAAGTCTGGCTATCCTCCTTACCCAACTGGACATCTACACAACGGAAATCCTTTTGCATGGTTGTTCTTAGGGTTGTTAGTTCGCCTCGTAGATTGGTAGATTCGCTATGACTTTGTTTGATGATTTGGTTACGCCACTCTATGCTTTCTTTGC
The DNA here is from genome assembly GCF_030272615.1 of Cryptomeria japonica. Classification (NCBI taxonomy): domain Eukaryota; kingdom Viridiplantae; phylum Streptophyta; class Pinopsida; order Cupressales; family Cupressaceae; genus Cryptomeria; species Cryptomeria japonica. The sequence continues at coordinate 646,151,201 of NC_081413.1, forward strand.
ATATAAACATTATATCTTCATTTAACCCTGGCACTTGTCTTTCGGCAAGAAAATTCATCAAGCCATAGCACTGAATGTCATGCATTTGCTTTGAAATCATTACCCATTTAGTCTTTTCTTTATGCCATGAGATTAAGTCGACATCCAATTCCTTGGTTACTTCATTAGCATCTTTAAAAATTTGAACTAAATCAGATATATAATTAGTTCCTTGATGCACAATCGATGTGAGCCACTCAGAGAAAATCTCTGTAATCATCTTGTTTCGTTGAACCTCATCAAAGAACTTCTGATTACCAGGGGATTTCAAACTAAAGGGAACAAAGCTTTGGGACAATGGTAGTAGACTGTTTTGTAAAGAATGAATGTATTGAGCCATTTGCATTAAATTGTGCTTCAACTTTGCTTTATCCTTTTCGTCCTTCCAAGTGTGGGAGATAATCCTTTTGGTTGAAGTCTCCAAATGTTTCACATCAATTGCTCTCGTTCCTACCCCCAAATCAACTCGCTCAATAGTATAATTAGCCTTTGAGGCAATGGAAGCATCCTTATCAGATGTAGGTTTGGCTGTTGGTATTTTGGTATGGTTTTGTCATTGATGTCAACACCTACTAAAACACTAGCACTTTGGAGATCCAGCAACATTCGCCAGCAAGCAAGTAACTATTGCATGGTTACTGGTATATGGCACACCAACAAGATATAATGATCACCGACACTTGGAATGGCATGGAAGACACATGGTTATGTCGAAGACATCGTTCGGACATCTTGTCTTGGAGTTTTGTTCATTGGTATATTCACAGTTGCATATTTGTTGTTACCGGCAAATAGGTCTAGGGTTACACCGGCAGGTTTATCTTTTCTAGATCAACATGGCACACTATGGAGATGATTAATTATTGTTGTAAATGCATTAAGTCAACGTGTTCAATCGGTTATTGCATCGGATGTTATATTCTTCTTGTATTTTGACCTGGTCACTTGGCCACCAATGGAATGTGCAGCTTCAAAGTCAAGTTTTTCCTCTTTAATCTTAGTCTGCTTCTTTCCTGCAATAGAAATAGGGGTGTTAGTTAAAATAGTGGTTTTTCTTATAATATTCCTTTTTCCATTTTTGTTTCTTGAACTGGTTGCCTTCGCCGGATGAAATCTGCAACTCCTTAGCCAATTCTCTATTCTGCGAATTATACTAAAAGTGCATGCTTGTATGCTATCTTCCATCTTTCAACTCAAGTCAACTTCTGGAAGGGGTTCATTGTGTACCCGTCTCATGAATTCTGGATCCAGTACATCTTCATTATCAATAGTGACACCAGAGGTATCCATTTGCAATTTCATGTTAAGAATTTGTTTCAGAGTTAACTTGGACCAACTCCTTTTTCTCACTTCAAACTCATCTAGGCAGTCTTCCCAATAATCCTCCAACTAGGGCACATGTTGATTAGGCATTATCTTTTTCACATACTGGGCAATAAAACCTTTACTGTCAAAATTATCTCTTTTCACAAAGGTTTTCAAATGAAATCTCTTAAATTCTAACTCAAGATTTAGTGCATCAGAAATAGACCTACAATTGTAATGGCCTAAATCGATAGGAAAAATTCCACTTGTGCAAGAATCTTCACCATAATCCTTTGCAACATAGGCTAACTGCCTAGAAACTTCAATCGAAACACAGGAGTCTGAAACATATCTAGGTAGCCTAAAGGGTCACCTTTAAAACCTCCAACCCTTAGTAAGTGAAGTGATTAAATTGAGTAAAGAAACTACCATAGATGTTAATTAGTTCAACCGCTTCTGTAGACATTCTCCTATGCAAGTTATCTTGTAACTCAAAAGTCAACCTCCCAACAAAAATGTCATTCCAGTGAAGGTAATTATCAACATGTCCTTTTTGGGTCAAATGAGGGTGATACTCATAAATTTTAATACCCTGAACCCATTTTGCATGGAACAGTCCAGGCCACTCCCTCACACAAGCTACCATATATAACAAATATGAAGACATACAGAAATTTGACATTCCAAGGTAATTGCTCAAACCCTCATGCAACCTTTCTGCAATAACGGTTCCCAAGTCAATGAACCATTTTTTGTCGAGAGTGACCTGGATGAAGAAATACATCCAGTCTTCCTAATAGAAGGAGTGTGAATTTCCCCTAACCCTGCTCAACATTATTACCAAATCCCTGATTCCAGGAATCAAATGCTGTCGGGTTAACAGTCTTGGAAACCTTTAACCGCCCTTGTGAAACTTCAAAAGCCAATTTCATGCAATAATGGTTCTGTAATACTGCTTTTTCTCAAAAAAAACTCCATAAGACTTTCCAATAGTCCAATCCTCATAGGGTTCCCGATGTGGGATACCCATGGCAGTCATTACTGTTTGTCTATCAATGGACAACAAAACCTCGCCATTATTTTTCCTAATGCATCTGTTAACTTTATCATAGTGATTTATACACTCTAAAACCAATTCAGAACAAGGGGCAGCTGTGGAAAATGTGGCTGCTTCCAATAAACCACTTTGTGCAATGTCTTTCATAATAGAATCAACGACTGGGTTCCTTACTCTTTCTAAGAAAACATCTAAATCTAATTGAACTAAAGCTGTATCACCCAGCTTTGGTAAGGAACTTACAAGGGAAGAAGAGTTCATTAATTTAGGCAGAATAGGCCTCATGATTAACTCGTGATCTTTCCCCAATCAACCCAGACAAAGAAGAAAATAGGTAAAATAGAAACGAATAGCTAAACAAAATACCCAGATCTTTTTCTAAAAACTGTAGCAATTAGGAAAGTCATTGAACATACCTTCCTCTGTCATCTACAAAACCCCTGTCGTAGTCTATTTTCTTCTCGCTCCAAAAACTCTTCTTAAAACTTATTCACAAATGACAATCTCGACAAGACAAATGCTTAATTTAAAAAGCCGAGAAAATCTTACCCATGATTACTACAAATTGTCATCATTACTCTTCACTCATGCAACATCACTCTAAAATGATTGCAATCGAGCATGCATTTAATAGCAAGTCACTTCATATATGAAAATATGGATTTCCACGTCATACTTTCTATAAATGACAACTTTCAAATTATTAAAGAAAGAATATTCCATTTCTTTGCCACCGTCAATCATATCTTAAAATCTGTGCTGCCACCTCATGAAAAGTCACATGATTTCCAAGAAATCAAAACATCGAACTTTGAACCTTGAGGAACAATCATAGCGCAAAAACATAAACATGACAAATATTGAACTTTGATCCTTGAACCTAAAAGGTTCAAGTTCAAGGTTCAACCAATACTAAACACCGACAAAAACTAAAGAAGACTTAAGGCCACATGGGAGGACAAACTTTTTATACGACCCCCATTGAACTTTGAACCTTGAACCAAAAAGGTTCAAGTTCAAGGTTCAAGTTCAACATAGTGAAACTTAAAGGAAACAACGAAGATTGTATTACATGGGGAATTCAAAGCACACAATGCCACCAAAGGACCAGATAGGGATGTGACTCAATAAGGCAACATATAGAATGAAAATTTTTATATGTACCGCCAACAGTGGCTCTGCATGGGGACTAGAACTATAAAGTATCAAGCAATGAACCTCAGAATCCCTTGTTTCGCAAAATGACTTAAAACAAAGGCCTGACTCACAACAAAACTCACGCACCTATACTAACACAACAAAATTGTATGTACAAACTGATAGGGGACTCCTACTTACAATTGATACAATTTTAAGTCCTGTCTATTGTAGGACAGGGGTAATTCAAAGCCATCCTGATAAGCAAGTTTAAAAGAATTGGGACCTCTTACTTCATGAATTACATAAGGTCCTTTCGACAGTGACTCAAATTTGTCGTGAGCACCTTTTGACTCTCTCCTTTTATCCCATAATAACACCAGATCACCTTTCATGAACTTCCCGGGTCTTACCTTCTGATCAAAAATCTTTTTTACTCTCATCTGATGTTCTGTAATCCTGTCAACCAACTTTTCCCTTTCTTCCTCAATCTTGGTTAAGTACATAATTCTCTTTTCAAAAGAGCTCTAAAAGAATGCATCTTCTACTACAATCTGCAATCTGGAAGCTACTAAATCTAAGGGAAGAGAGAGCTGGGCACCAATGTCGTATACCAACTCAAAAGGAGACATCCCTATGGCTCGTTTAGGTGAAGTTCGATCTACCCATAGTGCTTCATGTAACTTCTTATGTCAGTCCCTGAAACTCTCACTAACCAGCTTCCTCATGATGTTGATTAAGTTTTTGTTACTTGATTTTGCTTGACCGTTACCCTATGGGTAATAATCAGAAGTGTGTGCCAAAGAAATTCCATGATCATAGCAAAATAAAATTAACTCGGATGAAGAGAAATTTGATGCATTATCTATGACTATTTTCTAAGGAACCCCGAACCCGACAAGAATATTGTCTTTAAGGAACACACACACAACCTCTATAGTGGTCTTTTTCACAAGAATAGCTTCCACCCACTTAGTGAAATAATCCGTTGATGTTAATGTGTGAGTATGCCCTACACTAGAAATTGGGTTTAGAAGACCAATGAAATCTAACCCCCATTGTTTAAAGGGCTCCTCAATTACTATAGGTCTTAAGGGCAAGGCAGCCTACTGGGGTTTACCTGTGAACAATTTGTACTTCTCACACTTCGCCACCCAAGCATACACATCTCTAAACATTTCTGGCCAATAGTAATAGTTTCTCAAGATTTTATATGCAGTAACCGTAGAAGAGAAATGCCCACTGCATGCCTCATTATGAAAGGTTTTTAGTAAAGCCTCTTGATGCGACTTATCTACACACCTGAGAAAAGTGCCATCCAAGCCTTTTTTGTACAATATGTTATAAAAAATAACATACTTTGTAGCTTTCAACTTCAAATTTCATTTCTCCCTAGGAGAAAGATGATCTGGACAGTCTCCATAAGTGAGATAATAGGCAACATCGGTGAACCAAGAATTCTGATGATTAACAAATAGAGTTAAGGGTAGATTCTCCTCCTCTTCAAACTTATTCTCCGCCATTAGTTTACAAAGGCCTTGTCCTCTGACCAACTTAGTGGGCTTGATGTCCAAATTCAACTCCTGAATCTTAGAGACCCAAGATGATCTATTGTTGATACCAACATCCCGCTGGGTTAAAACACATTTCACTGCAAATTTGGGAACAAAAATAGTTGCATGTGAATGAAGTATATAGTACCTGAATTGTTTCATAGCTTTCACTACTGCATAAGCTTTCTTTTCTGTTTGTGAGTATTTTAACTCATGCTTCTTCATAGGTACACTCATGAAGGAAATTGGAACTTCCTCATTATCTTCACTTTTCCGCACTAAAATTCCAGACATAGTATGCTCTGATGCATAACAATAAATAATAAAGTCTTTACTAAAATTTGGATTAACTAGAGTAGGTGCATGTGCAATTGCCCTTTCAATTTCTTCAAAATCCTTTTTACTTGCCTCATTCCACTTAAAAACTACTTTCTCACTCATCATATTTACAATATATTTAGTAGTTTCAACAAAATTGGGAATAAAACACCTTATAAAGTTCACCTGTCCAAAGAAGGACCTCACTCCATTTCTGTTGGAAGGAAGACTAAGTTGTTGTATTGCTTGTACTCTCTGTGGATCTACCTTTACTCCCTCTTGTGAAACAATATTTCCAAGAAGTTTTCCTTCTATGACACCAAAAACAAACTTTTTTAGGATTTAATGATACTCCATGCTCTCTACATCTCACTGGAACTTTCCTCAAATCCCGTACATGATGTTTCCTCTTCCTAGAGAAAATAGTCAAATCATCTAAATATACCACAATGATCTCATCCCTCAAATGCCCAAAGGAAAGATCCATCGCCCTCTAAAACATTGCCCCTGCATTAATCAACCCAAAAGGCATTCTATTATATGCAAAGGTGCCCCAGGGAGTTATAAAGGCTGTCTTGTGTTGATCTTTCTCCAAAACTGATTTGGTTATATCCAGAGAAGCCATCCAACATGGACATCATCTCTGATCTTGAAACAGTTTGTAATATGGTCCATTGCTGGCAGAGGATAATTATCCTTCAAGCTTGCTTGGTTTAAGTTTCTAAAATCAACACAGATTCGTATTTCCCCATTTTTCTTCCGAACTGGAACGATATTGACAATCCAGGTAGAATGATGTAAAGGATAAATAATTCAGGCTTTCAACATCTTTTCGGCCTCATGGAAGATTGCTTCTGCTACTTTTGGATTAAAATTCCTTAACTTCTGCAGGAAAGGATTGACACCTGGTTTCAAAGGAATATGATGTTGGAAATTACCATCCCTGAAATTCTTTAAATTATCGTAGCTCCATGCAAAAACATCTTTGAACTCAACCAACAAGCTGATGAACCTCCTTTTCTCCTCTTCAGAACAAAATTTTCCCAAATTAACAAATTTAGGATCCTCCTTAGTACCAATGTTGATTTGCTCATACTCACCAGAGTTTTGAATTACGAGAGTCCCTTTCTCCCCTTGCTTAACATATCCATCCTTTCTATCAAAATGACATTCAAGAGAAACTAAACCCTTTGGGATTTTATTTTCTTTCAACTGTAACATTCCATCATGCAGTTCCTCTAGTGTATCAAAAGAAAACTCTTTACAAATCGCCTCTGATCCTTCATAAAACAAGGATGTGAAAATCTCAGCACACTATAAAAAGTTATGAATCTGTTTATCATTTTCAAATACGTGCCAGGATTTGGAATTGTCAGGCACGCTGGGTCTATAAACTAATTCTACCCTGTAGGTATTAGTTGTGAAATCAGGATGAGGCACTAATAAAGCTGCAGATACCGCCAAAGAATCAGCCTTCGAGTTAAACTCCCTTGGTACCGCTTCAATTGAGAAAGCATCAAATGCTTCGACCTCATCCCAAACACGATTTCTGTAATGTCTCAATCTCTCATTTTTAACAGTGAACAAACCTCTCACTTATTTTACAGTAAGTTCAACATCACCTTTAACTTTCAACATTTTGATCTGCAATCTCTTCGCTTCAGCAAGACCTAATAACAAAGCTTCATATTCGACTGTATTATTTGTGTTTTGGAATTCCAATTTGAAAGCATAAGGAATAACTTTACCTTGGGGAGGTATTGATACAACCCCAGCCCTTGAACTAGAAGATGAACAACTCCCATCAAATTCCATAGACCAGAGTTCATCAGACGTGCCTGAATCTATAGCCTTGTCCACACCTTGAGGATTAGTTGATATCATATAATTTCCAAAACCACAATCTTGATACAAAATCTGAGCTTTCGGATCATTTGAGGGAAAGACTGTGTATTTAGCTTTTGTTTCAGGATGCAAAATAAATCTCTATTTTCCAACTATGATCATTGCTTGAGACCAATCCATTCTAATTTCCCCTCCCATATCTTTACAGAAGGTGCGACTCAACAACATGCCATAACTAGCAGGGCTATCAGCCACTAGAATCATCAACTTGATTCTTTTATCAGGATGTGCTACTAAGGCGACCTGTGCATCCTTAATTTGCCCTAGCAAAGGAATCTACTTGGAATCCATGGAATAACATTTGCCAAAGGTCTTTGTTAAGGTTAATCCTAAAGATTTTTCTACTACTAAGGGCATGACATTGTCTGATGCTCCTGAGTCTATTATACAATTACTCAATTTATGCCCATTAATATATAAGGACACATAGAAAGGTTCTGGCTTATTTTCAAAGTTAGGTTCAATCAATTCAGCTTGTTGAGGAACGATTTTTTATGAGACTTCAGGAATTACTAAAGCAGGACTGACATTTTTGTGTGCTGAAGAATTACCAATCACCGGCATTTGGGTTGCACTTGCTAAAGCATGAGCATCATTTCCCCTGACGAATTCAACTAGTCTATCTAACTCCTTAGGGTTCAATTTCAAATACTCAGCCAGAGTGATGTGAACACAGGATGACTTGCAAAATTCAATGATATCAAAAGGATTACTAAATGAATCAGAACTTAAAGAAGCAACTTCTTGAACAACTTTTGAAACACCTCCATGATGAGTTAGAATTTCCCTTCCTTTTACAGTGCTATGGACGAGTGTTACAACATCTTGAGACTTCAAATTTTGTTGAGTTCTAGTAAGAATTGCATATGAGGAATCTTCCAAAGAGAACAACATGTTTCCTCCCCTTTTTGAGTCAGAGACATATTCCATATAATGAATTTCAGAGTCGCCAAGCATACTTTGGGAACCTCCTTCATCAACTGCTAAGATTGTTTCTCCTTTACTGATCATTTGAGAAAAACGAACCATCTCTGGACATGAAGAACCATCATGTTCATCAGTTAAATGAAACACACATGTGTTTGTCTTAAGAGGTGGCACTTTAATAGAAAGTCCTTGTTGCACAGGGGGTAATTGTAATTGTCTTCCTCCATTTCCTCCCTATTGGTTAGGATATTTTCTAGGAATGTCTTGGTATGGTTGAGAATATGAAGTACTTGCTTTAGGAGCCTATCTCTTTAGGGTAATCACATCATTCATTAATCGTTGGATGACAAGATCTGAAGAAGTTGAAGGTTGAGTACTTGGTGTTTGTGCTTCTCTTTTCCATTTATCCGCTGTGATTAAATCATCTTCTAATTCAACTACAAGTGTTTTAACGTCGTTTAAATCTGCAACCCTTTGCCTACGAATCAGGAAACCTATTTCATAAGACATAGAATTAATGAAAAAAAACGTAAGATTGTCATCTGAGTGCTTTTGATTAACTAGAATCTTGTGCAAGATCTTATCAAATCTCACCACAAAGTCCCTCATAGATTCTAGAATTTCTTTTTTTAACTGGGATAATTGGGCTAAGAGGGAATGTTCATCCTCAGCTACTTTAAATCTTGCTTCAAATCTTGTCTTCAGATCTTGCCAGGTTGTTATCACACTATTTGGCAGGTGATAAAACCAATCGGCTGCTACCCTTGTTAGTGTTTGGACAAACAACCTGACAGCAATGTCCTCATGTTGAACCTCTACTACCCCACAAGCTACACTGAAGGTATTCAGGGGCTCATCAACAGTGATCGTTCCATCTCCACTAAATTTTGGCAAATGATCCCTAGCATCTTTTGGTAAGGGGTTAAGATTCAAACCTAAGTTCAAGAGGCCTACGACAACCCCCCAAGGGTTATTTCCTGCCATTGGGAGTATGATAATGAGAGGGGTTGGGTTGAATATATTCGGCAAGGCAACACCGTGCAGGGTCAAAGCTTGACAAACTAAGGACATAGGTGATGATAACAATGGAGAAGGAGGTCTACTTCTTTCCCTTCATTGAGGTGAGAAGGTAGGTTGAGAATTTAAGTTCTGCAACTCTTCAAAGACAAGATCAAAAACCCCCTCCCTTCTTTGGGATCTAGTATATGACTTAGAGTCCAATGTGGAACGATCAGGGTAACAAGTGTCTGGGATTCTGTAATTGATTATTAGGGACTTGAATAAAGAAAAATCTAGGAACAATCACCCTCTCAAAAACTAACACAGGATGATCTACTTGTCTTTCTATTTCATCGAGGAAAGCACTTATTCTATCATATTAAGCTCGACTTCTTCTATGTCTCTAAGCTAGAGTATCTAACTCATAGATAATGTTACTTTTCTCTTCTTGCACCCAATTTAAATTTGGTTGTAAAATAGGCAAAAAAACTTCATGAGGCAGCACCATTTATAAAGAACAAACCATCACCATAACAACGAATTTGTTTTTTAAAACCAATTGTTGTCGTTCTTCCCCAACAGAGTCACCAAAAATCTGTTGGTAAACATATTTGTCTCTCACAATTTATTTAATTTTTCTACTCTTTAATTCAAGAAATGAAAGACAAATTTCACCAAATAGTTGGAAAATCATTATATTGATTAACCTCTAAATTAAGATACAACTCCCTTTAATAGATATTCAATCAGCTCCAAATTACACACAACCAATATTATACTTTTCACCAAAAAGCACAGAAAGGTAATTGCATTCACCAGTCAACACCAAATGAACGCAAGAACCGATTCAAATATAATTCTTTGTATAAAGACAACAGACTTCACATGTACACTAAAACAAAATGAAAAGCTTAAAAGATAAATTCCACTGATAATTTTTTGCACACATAGAAAGCTATGACAAATCCTTTCTTGAAATAGATTCTCATAGAAATCAAATTTCAAACACCAAACACACATATTCGAAGTCAAAGATAACTGTCATTTGATTTTCATTCATAGATGATCATCAACCTTCCATATACACAAAGTCTTTCAACTAAATTTAAAGAGATAGTTTTTTCAAAAACTTAGTGAACCCAATCAAAGTCATTACAAAACTTATAAATAGGTCACCAGACCAATAGTTTTAACCAAAGATAAAATTAACTCGAAAGAGTTAATAAGAGACTACCCTAACTGTATAACTGAAAATAAGAAACAACTAGACTCACTGGCAAACAACTGCCAACAGTGCTATTCATGCTGTTGATTCCTTAGTCAGATTGTTCGGGTTGTTATTCTAGACAGACACCATAACCTCTTTTGTCGTACTCCACTCTCGATGAACCTTCGAGAATTCTTGAATTACTGTTACATGCGGCAGGCTGATGTGTATTACCCTTTGCTTCCAGAGTTCTTTCTTCCTCTTCACCATCTGTACTTTGTCCCTATGCGAATCCAAGTGATCTAGGAAAACTGTGAGCATTGACTCCACTTTGGAAATGTTTATAAAATCTTCCATAGCTAGGGATTTCTCCACTTTAATTTGTTTAATGTGGCTGCTGAATTGATTGATCATTTATGTTGTATCTTCCAAAGTCTGGCTATCCTCCTTAAGCAACTGGATATCTACACAACGCAAATCCTTTTGCACGGTTGTTCTTAGGGTTGTTAGTTCACCTCGTAGACTGGCAGATTCACTATGACCTTATTCAATGATTTGGTTACGACACTCTATGCTTTCTTTGCATATAAACATTATATCTTCATTTAACCTTGGTACTTGTCTTTCAACAAGAAAATTCATCAAGCCATAGCACGGAATGTCGCGCATTTGCTTTGAAATCACCGCCCATTTAGTCTTTTCTTTATGCCATGAGATTAAGTCAGCATCCAATTCCTTGGTTACTTCATTAGCATCTTTAAAAATTTGAATTAAATTAGATAGATAATTAGTTCCTTGATGCACAATTGATGTGATCCACTCAGAGTAAATCTCTCCAATCATCTTGCTTCATTGAACCTCATCAAAGAGCTTCTGATTACCAGGGGAGTTTGAACTAAAGGGAACAGAGCTTTGGGACAATGGCAGTGGACTGTTTTGCAGAGCATGAATGTATTGAGCCATTTGCATTAAATTCTGCTTCAAATTTGCTTTATCCTTTTCATCCTTCCAAGTGCGGGAGATAATCCTTTTGGTTGAAGTCTCCAAATGTTTCACATTAATTGCTCTAGTTCCTACCCCCAAATCAACTCGCTCAATAGTATAATCAGCCTCTGAGGCGGTGGAAGCATCCTTATCAGATGTAGGTTTGGCTGTTGGTATTTTGGTATGGTTTTCTCATTAATGTCAACACCTACTAAAACACTAGCACTTTAGAGATCCAACAACATTCACCGACAAGCAAGTAACTATTGCACAGTTACTGGTATATGGCACACTGACAAGATATAATGATCACCGACACTTGGAATGACATGGAAGACACATGGTTATGTCGAAGACATCATTTGGACATCTTGTCCTAGAGTTTTGTTCATTGGTATATTCACAGTTGCATATTTGTTGTTATCGGCAAATAGGTCTAGGGTTACACTGACAGGTTTATCTTTTCCAGATCAACATGGCATGCTATGGAGATGATTAATTATTGTTGTAAATGCATTAAGCTGACGTGTTCAATCGGTTATTGCATCAGATATTATATTATTTGTAAAATATTTTTATTGTAATATCTTGTAGAGCCGACCTACTAAAACTGGTCTTAGGTTATGGTATAAATGTAAGATCTTATTTGTAAGATCAAGTGTGGAATGCAAAAAAGGATTGTGTGAAGGTATATGCGAGATTAAGTAGAGCTATACATGAAGACATCATTTGAAGGTGAAGCTAGGTTTTTGTGAAAGCATATCAGCATTACACCGATACTGAATCCAACATATGAAGATGCTATTTTGTGCAGTACATTCTTATTGGATTTAACCATCCAACTGTAGTAAGCATGACTCCCATTTTGTGATTGAGCAGTGAGCTCTAGGTTGTTGGCCTTTCTACATGTGCAGACCCCATTTATGTACACTTACTATCTGTAGTAGTATCATCTGATTGTGGGTAAGGTTTCCCACCATTGTTTTTCCCCTTACAGGGTTTCCACATAAAAATATTGGTGTTATGTGTTGTGGATGACTTTGTGTTTATGTTTCATGCACTAATCCTTACCAGTATAGCTATTAACTATTATAACTATCTACCGACATGCTTAACTGGTTTATCGGTATTAAGCATTAAGTTGGTTAAATTGTTTTTGGTTTAAATTTATTTGACAACTGATTCACCCCCCCTCTCAGTTGTCCCTGGGACCTAACATTTGGTATTAGAGCTTAGTCCTCTTTTTGCAGAAGTTTAACAGCTTGAGGAGATCCAATGTCTACTAATTATTTTAGGAAGGAAAGTCCTAAACTTGATGGAACCAACTATGGCATATGGAAGATCAGAATGGAGACACATCTAAACTACATTGGAAAAGACATCTGGGAAGTTACAAAGAATGGTTATACTGTTGTTGTACTAGGTCAGCCCAGTCTAGCTAACTTGACAAAAGATGAGGAAAATGACTGCAAAGCAAGAGAAGCACTTTTGAGCACATTATCAGATCAACAAATCATGGGACTATCAGATAGGTCTACTGCTAAAGCTATTTGGGATCATTTGGAAACATTGAATGAAGGAGATTCCACAATCAAAATTGCAAAACTTGAAAGCTTTCGAGTTAGGTATGAACATCTGAAAATGGAAGAAGATGAAAGGATTTCTGCCTTTATGGAAAGAGTAAATGAAATTGTTTTGGGTATTAAATGTTGTGGAGGAACCTTAAGTGAGGATGAAATTGTTTCAAAAGTTTAAAGAGGATTGCCACCGGCATACAAAATGAAGGTTACTACTATAAATGAGTTAAGAACAATGCCTAATACATCAGTTACTAGGGATACATTGATTGGAAAACTTTCAGCTTTTGAAATTGAAGAATTTGGTCCTGTTGCTACTATAAAGACAGATTTGGCCTTTAAAGCATCAACATCATCTGCTCCATCATTTGACAAATCTGATTTGAAAGCCTTTTATGCAGGAGAACTTGAAGAAAGTAGGAAAGACAATGAAGAACTTGAAGAACTTGAAGCACTATTTGCAAGGAAAATGCCTAAAGGTCCAGTTGGAAGTAAGTATGAAGGTAAAGCACCCTTTACATGTTTTAACTGTAATAAGATTGGTCATATGGCTTCAAGATGCCCTGATAGACATGCTAGATTAAGAGAAGAAGCTAGAAGAACATACAAGCCTAACCCTAAATATCAGAGGTATAGATTTAAGAAGAATAAAGACAAATCTTGTTATATTGTTGATGAAGGTGTGACTGATGATTTTGATGAGGATCCGACAGACAATGGATGGGTTTTTGTAGCTATAACAGAAGATCAACTGACACCTACTGCTCAACCGGTAGTACAGGCTCTGGAAGCTAAAGTTGAAGTAAAGGGTGAATGGATCATTGATTCAGGATGCTCACATCATATGATAGGAGACAAAAGTAAATTCTTGACCTTTCAAGAATACAATGGAGGTTTAGTAAGATTTGGAGATGACAAAGCTTGTTCAGTCAAAGGTAAGGGTACAATATCTCTTGATGGTAAGCATAACACTGACAATATCTACTATGTTGAAGGATTAAAGCATAATCTTTTGAGTGTTGGTCAATTAGTTGAGAAAGGATTTCAGTTACAATTTAAAAATGGAAAATGCAAAATCATGAATAGAACTGGTTTGGAAATTGCAACCGGTAATCAGACTAGAGGTATTATCTTTCATTTGAATAACAATGAAAAGACATGCTTAATTGCACATATAAATGAAAGTTGGTTATGGCATAAGAGACTCTGTCATGTAAACTTTGATTGCATGGTAAAGATCAGTACTACTAAGGCAATTAGAGATTTACCTAAAATTATCAAACCTCAAAATACAATATGTAAGGAATGTCAATTTGGAAAACAAGTTAGAGCTAGTTTCAAAAGTATTCCAGAAAAATCAAATAATGCTCTTGATTTGATTCACATTGATTTATGTGGTCCAACTAGAACTAAAAGCTTACAAGGTGATAGATATTTCATGCTAATCATTGATGACTATTCTAGAATGTGTTGGGTTACTTTTCTCAGAGAAAAATTAGAAGCACTTGGAAAGTTCAAACTGTTCAAAGCAATGGTTGAAAATGAAACCGGTAAGAAAATCAAATGTTTAAAATCAGATCAAGGAGGTGAATTTACATCTAAGGACTTTAATACATTCTATGAAGTAAATGGAATCAGAAGACAACTATCAGCACCTCGGACACCACAGTAGAATGGAGTTGTTGAAAGGAAAAACAAAACTATCTTAGATGCAACAAGAAGTATGTTATCAGAAGCAAACCTACCACATCTATATTGGAGAGAAGCAGTCAGCACAGCGGTCTATACATTTAACAAAGTTCACATCAAAGGTGAAACTGGTAAGACCCCTCATGAACTATGGTTTGGTAATACTCCTACTCTTAAGTATTTCAAAATATTTGGAAGTAAATGTTATATCAGAAGAGATGAGTATATTGGAAAATTTGATCCTAGAAGTGATGAAGGAATATTTCTTGGTTATTCATCTGAGAGAAAAGAATATAGATGTTTTAACAAGAGATTGCAGAAAATTGTTGAGAGTACAAATGTAAATATTGATGAACAATTTAGAGGAACTTCAAGGTATATAGACTCTGAACAGGCAATAGAAATTTTGACAAATGAACCTACTCTAAATCCACCGGTACAGAATGAAGATCCAGTTACCCCGGTACCATATGAGAATTCCACAGTTATTAAAGAACAACAACAAACTAAGACACCCTAGTATGTAAGACTGAATCATTCTGAATATCAGATAATTGGAAACAAGTTTAAAGGAGTTATGACAAGAGGAAGATTGGCAAATGAATAGGTATGTCTTATTTCTCAAATTGAACCATCATCTGTTAACGAGGCATGTGAAGATAAATTTTGGATTAAAGCTATGGAAGAAGAATTAGAACAAATTGAGAAAAACAACACTTGGACATTAGTTCCCGACCTAAAGATAAAACTATAATTGGAACCAAATGGGTATTTAGAAACAAACTTAATGAAGATGGTAAGGTTGTCAGAAATAAAGCAAGACTAATGTGTAAAGGATATTCTCAGAAAGAAGGAGTTGATTACAATGAAACCTTTGCACCAGTAGCTAGAATTGAGGCAGTCAGATTATTTTTGGCTTTTGCAGCACACAAGAACTACAAAGTTTATCAAATGGATATTTAATGTGCATTTTTGAATGGAGATCTTGAAGAGGAAGTATACATTGAACAACCTGATGGATTTTCTTTGACAAATGACAATGATATGGTATGCAGGTTAAGGAAAGCTCTGTATGGACTAAAACAAGCTCCAAGAGCTTGGTATGCAAGATTGGATAAGTATCTTTTAAAGATTGGTTTTACTAAAGGAAATGTAGACAACAATTTATATTATTAAATAACTAATGATGACATCTTGATTATAGAAGTATTTGTTGATGATATAATCTTTGGAGGAGAAGATGGATTATGTAAGGATTTTTCTATTAAAATGCAGCAAGAATTTGAAATGTCTATGATTGGTGAAATAATTTTTTTTTTAGGATTGCAGATTTTACAGACTAATAAAGGTATATTCTTGAGTTACTCCAAATACTTGAAAGAGTTACTAAAGAAATTTGGGATGGAGAACTCTAAACCGGTAAGCACGCCTATGACAACAAATGACAAATTATCACAAAGGGATGAATCTACACCTGTTAATCCAACTAGATACAAATCTATGATAGGAGGTTTATTGTATTTGACACAAACCAAAATTGATATTATGAATGCAATATGTATTGTTTCTAGATTTCAAAGTAATCCTAGAGAAAATCATGAATCAGCAGTAAAAAGGATTTTTCGGTACTTACAAGGCACTATAAATCTTGGATTATGGTATCCTAGAGATGAAAACTTTGAATTATTTGCATACATAGATGCAAATTGGGTAGGAGATGTGAATGATAGAAAAAGCACCACCGGCAAAGCATTCTTTCTTGGAAACAGATTAGTTTCTTGGTTGAGTAAGAAACGGAGTTGTACATCTTTATCAACAGCAGAATCAGAATATGTTGCAGCAACAACTAACTGTACACAGGTACTATGGCTTATGCAAATGTTGAAAGACATAAAGGTAAAATGCAAGGAACCTATTACTATCTATTGTGATAACACTGCAGCAATTGATATATCTAAGAATCCAGTATTACATTCTAAAACCAAACATGTTTCTATCAAACTAAATTTTCTAAGGGAAAATGTTGAAGCTAAGGAGATAAAACTAGTTTATGTGAACACTAAAGAGCAGATTGCAGATAATTTCAATAAACCTTTGCCTAAAGAGACTTTTGAATATCTCAGAGATTAGCTTGGAGTCATACCACCACTGGTAGAGACTTAGATAGTTGATGATTGTCATCGACCTGCAAAATTAATAGAGAAATCTTTTACTCCGGTCTTTGATGAGGAAGCTACTTCTTAGGGGGAGTAGTTGGTATACTGAATTGATTGGTATTTTGTATCAGAACTTCATTTTATTGTAACTTTGGCATTTGATGTCAAAGGGGGAGAGATATATATAGAAAAACACATTATCCTTTAGAGAGATTGATATTGAAAAACTTTGGAAAACACATGTTGCTCCCAGGGGGAGAGATTGTTGTTTAGGAGAGACTATTACTCTCTTATTTCTGGTAATGATCTTTTTGGAGATTATTGGTTTTTGATACTTGGCATTTCTGTTTTGGCACTTTGATGGTTTTTCCATCTTGTGTTGCCATCAATGCCAAAGGGGGAGATTGTTGGCATTTTGGTAAGGTTTTGTCATTGATGTCAACACCTACTAAAACACTAGCAGTTCAGAGATCCAGCAACATTCACCGGCAAGCAAGTAACTATTGCACAGTTACTGGTATATGGCACACCATCAAAATATAATGATCGCCAACACTTGGAATGGCATGGAAGACACATGGTTATGTCGAAGACATCATTTGGACATCTTGTCCTGGAGTTTTGTTCATTGGTATATTCACAGTTGCATATTTGTTGTTACCGACAAATAGGTCTAGGGTTACACTGATAGGTTTATCTTTTCCAGATCAACATGGCATGCTATGGAGATGATTAATTATTGTTGTAAATGCATTAAGCTGACATGTTCAATCAATTATTGCATCAGATATTATATTATTTGTAAAATGTTTTTATTGTAATATCTTGTAGAGCTGACCTACTAAAATTGGTCTTAGGTTATGGTATAAATGTAAGATCTTATTTGTAAGATCAAGTGTGGAATGCAAAAAAGGATTTTGTGAAGGTATATGCGAGATTAAGTAGATCTCTACACGAAGACATCATTTGAAGGTGAAGCTAGATTTTTGTGAAAGCATATCAACATTACACCGATACTGAATCCAGCATATGAAGATGCTATTTTGTGTAGTACATTCTTATTGGATTTAACCATCCAACTATAGTCAGTGTGACTCCCACTTTGTGATTGAGCAGTGAGCTCTAGGCTGTTGGCCTTTCTACATGTGCAGACCCCATTTATGTACACTTACTATCTGTAGTAGTATCATCTAATTGTGGGTAAGGTTTCCCACCGTGGTTTTTCCCCTTACAGGGTTTCCACGTACAAATATTGGTGTTATGTGTTGTGGATGATTTTGTGTTTATGTTTCATGCACTAATCCTTACTGGTATAGCAATTAACTGTTATAACTATCTACCGACATGTTTAACTAGTTTATCGGTATTAAGCATTAAGTTGGTTAAATTGTTTTTATTTTAAATTTATTTGACAACTGATTCACCCCCCCCTCTCAGTTGTCCCCGGGACCTAACATTGGCAATGTCTACGGTCCAATGTTTTGTGCCTTCATCAAAACCAATCATGGTTTCCATTTTTAGCCACTTAGGCTTCGTGGATTATCCTAGCCATTTAATCACAACATCTTCCATCGACACCAAAATAGGCACCACATTTATTTTCATGGTAATTGAACCACTTAACCATTTAGAAGCCACTATCAGTTCCTTAGATTGCATGGGGGAAGGCCCTCCTGAAGGCAATAGTGTAGCATTATCTACATTAGACCAGATATCAAGCACCTGTGAATCCTAGATAGTAGCATCTGAATTAGTTAAGACCTTATTAGCATCAGAAATAGGGGTTGCCATATTTCCCTGTACTTCCTCAGCGTCCAAATCAAGAATGAGATGAGCGGCAGGTGGCTAAAAATTCTTCTTGTATCCTGACCTGGTCACTTGGCCACCAATTGAATGTGCAGCTTCAGAGTCAAGTTTTTCTTCTTTAATCTTAGCCCGCTTCTTTCCTGCAACAAAAATAGGGATGTTAGTTAAAACAGTGGTTTTGCTTACAATCTTCCTTTTTCCGTTTTTGTTCCTTGAACTGGTTGCCTTCACTAGATGAAATATACAAATCCTAAGCCAATTCTTTGTTCTGTGAATTATACTGAAAGTGCCTGCCTATATGCTATCTTCCATCTTTCTACTCCAGTCAACTTCTGGAAGGGGTTCATTGTGTACCCGTCTCATGAATTCTGGATCCAGTACATCTTCATTATCAATAGTGACACCAGAGGTATCCATTTGCAATTTCATGTTAAGAATTTGTTTCAGAGTTAACTTGGACCAACTCCTTTTTCTCACTTCAAACTCGTCTAGGCAGTCTTCCCAATAATCCTCCAACTAGGGCACATGTTGATTAGGCATTATCTTTTTCACATACTGGGCAATAAAACCTTTACTGTCAAAATTATCTCTTTTCACAAAGGTTTTCAAATGAAATCTCTTAAATTCTAACTCAAGATTTAGTGCATCAGAAATAGACCTACAATTGTAATGGCCTAAATCGATAGGAAAAATTCCACTTGTGCAAGAATCTTCACCATAATCCTTTGCAACATAGGCTAACTGCCTAGAAACTTCAATCGAAACACAGGAGTCTGAAACATATCTAGGTAGCCTAAAGGGTCACCTTTAAAACCTCCAACCCTTAGTAAGTGAAGTGATTAAATTGAGTAAAGAAACTACCATAGATGTTAATTAGTTCAACCGCTTCTGTAGACATTCTCCTATGCAAGTTATCTTGTAACTCAAAAGTCAACCTCCCAACAAAAATGTCATTCCAGTGAAGGTAATTATCAACATGTCCTTTTTGGGTCAAATGAGGGTGATACTCATAAATTTTAATACCCTGAACCCATTTTGCATGGAACAGTCCAGGCCACTCCCTCACACAAGCTACCATATATAACAAATATGAAGACATACAGAAATTTGACATTCCAAGGTAATTGCTCAAACCCTCATGCAACCTTTCTGCAATAACGGTTCCCAAGTCAATGAACCATTTTTTGTCGAGAGTGACCTGGATGAAGAAATACATCCAGTCTTCCTAATAGAAGGAGTGTGAATTTCCCCTAACCCTGCTCAACATTATTACCAAATCCCTGATTCCAGGAATCAAATGCTCTCGGTTTAATGGTCTTGGCAACCTTGAACCACCCTTTTGAAACTTGAAAAGCCAATTTCATGCAATAACAGTTCTATAATACTACTTTTTCTTAGAAAAAACTCCATAAGACTTTCCAATAGTCCAATCCTCATAGGGTTCCTGATGTGGGATACCCATGGCAGCCATTACTATTTGTCTATCAATGGACAATAGAACCTCACCATTATTTTTCCTAATGCATCTGTTATCTTTATCATAGTGATTCATACACTCTAAAACCAATTCAGGACAAGGGGCAGCTGTAGGAAATGTGGTTGCTTCCAATAAACCACTTTGTACAATGTCTTTCATCATAGAATCAGCGGCTGGGTTCCTTACTCTTTCTAAGAAAATATCTAAATCTAATTAAACTAAAGTTGTGTCACCTAGCTCTGGTAAGGAACTTACAAGGGAAGAAGAGTTCATTAATTTAGGCAGAGTAGGCCTCATGCTTAACTCGTGATCTTTCCCCAATCAACCCAGAGAAAGAAGAAAATAGGTAAAACAAAAACAAATAACTAAACAAAATACCCAGATCTTTTTCTAAAAATTGTAGCAATTAGGAAAGTCATTGAACATACCTTCCTCTGTCATCTACAAAACCCCTATTGTAGTCTATTTTCTTCCCGCTCCAAAAACTCTTCTTAAAACTTATTTACAAATGACAATCTCGACAAGACAACTGCTCAATTTAAAAAGCCGAGAAAATATTACCCATGATTACCACAAATTGTCATCATTACTCTTCACTTGTGTGACATCACTCTGAAATGATTGCGATCGAGCATGCATTTAATAGCAAGTCACTTCATATCTGAAAATACGAATTTCCATGCCATACTTTCTATAAATGGCAACTTTCAAATGATTCAAGAAAGAATATCCCCTTTCTCTGCCCCCGTCAATCATATCTTAAAATTTGCGCCTCCACCTCATGAAAAGTCACATGATTTCCAAGAAACCAAAATAGCAAACTCTGAACCTTGAGGAACAATCGCAAAGTAAAAACATAAACATGACAAATATTGAACTTTGAACCTTGAACCTAAAATGTTCAAGTTCAAGGTTCAACCAATACTAAACACCGACAAAAACTAAAGAGGACTTAAGGCCGCACGAGAGGAAAAACTTTTAATACGATGCCTATTGAACTTTGAATCTTGAACCAAAAAGGTTCAAGTTCAAGGTTCAAGTTCAACATAGTGAAACTTAAAAGAAACAACGAAGATTGGATTAAATGGGGAATTCAAAGCACACAATGCGACCAAAGGACTAGATAGGGACGTGACTCAATAAGGCGACATATAGAATGAAATTTTTTATATGTACGGCGAACACAATCTAATATCAAGATAAAAGGAGCATCACATGAAGAGGATAAAAAGAACATGACTATAATTGTCCTAGTAAGGCTTGTGCTTACAATGAATCATGTTAGATTGAAAAATTAAAAATTAAAAATGCAAAAGATGAAAAAGAAAAAGGCTCAGTTTGCAAAGTAACTTGAAATTTAATTAACTGTAAAATGGGTATTGTAGCATGTATCAAACATCTTATTGTGTGTGATAAAAGTGTACAAACCAAGTCTCGTGGTGTATGCACAAAGTGTAACATTGAGCAGAGTGTATGGCCCCACATTAAAGTGATTATACATGCCTTACCGAGAGAAATGGCTTTAAGGTAGCATACACGCATCCAATAGACATGAACATTTCCAAAATGAGATCCCCCTAAGAAAGGAAAAATCAAAGGGCAATAGTCACAAAACATATAGGAAAAATTACATAAGGGGTGTTGGAATGCACTTATACCTACAGTAAACTGAGAGGGGGGGGGGGGTGGGGGTGAATCGATTTACTAACAATAACATCAATCAATGAAGAATTATAAACCTTAAACCAGAGCATAACCTAATGAAGAATATAACATGAAAGCACAATAATTTTCTTGTCTTTAGGTATACGTACAAGTTCTCATGTCTTATTCTTTTCAATCTGAGCTAATTCCTCTTCCATTGCTTTTATCCAATTTTCATCCTTACTTAATTCAATGAAAGATTTCAGTTCAATTTGAGAAATTAAACATACCTCTTTAGCAACTAACCTTCTCCTAGTCATCACACCTTTCCTTTTATCTCCAATAATCTGATATTCAGAATGATTAAGCTTTACATACCTGTGAATCTTTGAATTTTCTTGATTTGCTGACTCATTCTGTTGTTCCTCTATCACTGTTGAATTTTTTGATGCTACTGGTGTCACAGGTTCACTGTTCTGAACTGATTCTTGCACGACCGGTTCAGGTTTGATAAATTCATCTTCCGGTCCATAATCATATGCTCTGATCTGATTACTGCCATGCTCATCCACCTTGAAATTTATGTTAGTATTTGGCATAATTGATGCAGATCAAGTGATGTAGTTGAAGTTGGATGACTGCACCAGTAAAGGATAGAAGTCTATTTATGATGAAAAGATTGATATTCTATAAATAGATGACATGATCAATTATTTGTGTTGTCATTGCTGGAAATTGATGTTCCTGATGTTTTTTTTTGTCATCTAAGTGATTTGGTTTGCCGGAAGACAAGGTTTACCGACAGTGAGCTAAAGTCTGTGAAATAGGACTTTAACCAGCAAAGCAAAATTGTTTTGATTGGATCGATCGATTGACGATGATTGGTGATTTGCGGTTTGGATGGTAAAATTGTATCATGGAAAGGTGTATATGACCGGAACCGGAACTTGTGATGATTATCTGAAGGCATGTTTCAATTTTTGATGAAGTTTTGCTAAGGTTTTAGTAGGGTTTAAAGATCGGTGAAGAAATCATCAAACCAGTAATGATTTCTATTATGACAGTGATCGAAAATGAGTCTACATAAAGTTGGTAACATGACACAACCCTCATGAAAGATTTAATAGTTGTTTTGGCGTGATTCAAGGAAGATTTTCTTGGGAATCAACGAAACGCTTAGTAGAGTGTTTTGAGGATACAAATCGGATTTCTGTGATGAGTTATGATCAACCAACGACTGATATTGCATTGTAATTTGTTGTAATGATCTAGATAGCGATCTATGATGATCTTTTGTGATCTAATTGTAAATTCATGATGCAATTAGGTTTTATGGCTGAGCTAGTTGAGATGGCTATTTATGTTGACATAGTTGATGTTTATTGTGTCGGTGGTCTTAGAGAATGTGTTAAGTTGTCCAAGTGAAGTGTGCGATTTGCCTAAGAGTTGCAGAGTGTTGAGTATAACTAGATCTGATCAAGCAAGTAGAGAAGTGCAAGTAACATATTATTTTCTTACTATTGTTCCCTAACAATTGTAGCAGGTTAAATCCCTTGACCGGATAGGTTCCAACATGCCTTAAACATTTAAGTCTCCTAACAGGGCATCTCTCAAAAGAGTGTTAAATCCTCTCATGAGGTTGATTGTAAAATATCATCAAGCTCCTAACCGGGATACAAGAAAAATCCCCTAATTGGGTGACTCCTAATAGGGTCTTCTCTTAACTAGGCATATTGTAAGCTTCTAATAGGGCTAAGCTCCTAACATGACATACTTCAAAAGAGTATAAATATTTGAGGGTGCCAACTCCCACTGTGGTTTTTTCCCTATTTGGTTTTCCACATCAAAAACTTATGGTGTTCATGTGTGGAATGTTTTTCATATGATGTTCTTGTTTATATTTCATTTCATGCATTATTTCTGAGACACTGTTATGATGTTTTATCAGAGGTTACCGATACTAATAAGAAGTTGTTTGAGAAAGTATTTTATCTTATTGATAAGATTAATGAGTTGGTAATTGATCAATTTTATATGATTAATTTGGTGGTGAAAGTATTGGTAAATGATTTGACTAATGTGTTAAGTAAATATGATAAAGAGGTTATTAGATCTGATTACAGAAATTGAGATATTTTAGATCTGAAAAAAGTTTGATTTTGAGTTAAAGTTTGAATTGGTTTTTATACTGATTCACCCCCCTCTCAGTATTAACTAGATCCTCATATGATTAACAATTGGTATCAGAGATTTGGTCCTATGTGTGCATAAAGCCTAACTGATTTAGGAAAAGATTATGATGAATTCAAGATGATGAAGAAAGAGGGTCCCAAGTTCAATAGATAACTACAAGATTTGGAAAGACAAAATGAAGATCTACATCAAAGGTCTTGGTGCACAATATTGAAAGCAAGTTGAAACAACATATGTTTCTCCTACTACTACCCCCTTGACACTAGATGAACTTGGAGAACAACAAGATAACATGCAAGCCCTAGAAGCTATTGTAAGTACTTTATCTGATTTAGAATATACTGATGTTCAAGGATTGGAAACTGTAGGTAAGGTTTAGGAAAAGTTAGAGGCAATCTATGGATGAGATGAGCATGTTCAAAGAGCCAAAGAGGAAAGCTTGAGAGGAAAGTTTGATGACATGAGAATGCTTGAAGGAGATAATATTGGATAGTATGGTCAGAGAATCAAAGAAGTTGTTAGTGGCATTAAGAGTGTTGGAGGCAAAATAGAAGATGATACAATAGTAAGTAAAATGCTCAGAACTCTTCAACCTCAGTATGCTATTAGAGTTTTGGCAATCCAAGAACTTAGATCTATTTCAAAGGATAAGGTAACTATTGATTCATTGATTGGTAAGCTTACAACTTTTGAGTTAAATAGTTTTGACAATAGTGTGACAAAATCTACTAAATCTACCTTTAAAGCTTCTATTATTGGTTCATCTGCTAGAAAAGCGAATGATATATTTCAAAATCATGAGTGCATGATAGGCCATGGAAGCAACTGGGGAAGTGATGACAATGAAGATCAAGTGATGGAACTTGAGGCATTGTTAGCAAAGAGATTTCCAAGAGGCACTGGTAAGAATAAAGGAAAGCTACCTTTAAAGTGTTTCTCTTGTAATAAAATTGGTCATATTGCTGCTAGCTGTCCAAACACCGAGAAGAAATAAAAGTTTAGAAGATTCAAAGGAAAGGGCAAGAAACATTGTTATGTTGCAGTAGATGAATGTGTGACTGATTAGGAGTTGAAAGAAGAAGATGACAATGAAGAAAATGTGTTTGTAGTTGTGAAAGAGGAACTGTCTGATAAAAAGACACTAGTATCTCATATGGAGAATAGTGATGAGTGGATTATAAACAATGGCTGCTCACACCACATGACTAGAGACAAAAGTAAGTTCATAACCCTTGATGAATTTGATGGAGGTGTTGTTAGATTTGGAAACAACTCTACTTGCATGGTGAAAGGTAAATGTTCAATCTCTCTGAATGGAAAGAGTAATGTTGATGATGTATTTTGGGTTTATGGTCTTAAGCATAATCTTTTAAGTGTTGGTTATCTCAATGGTAAAGGTTATTTTCTTGAGTTTAAGAGTGGAGTCTGCAGAATTCTTGGAGGTAATGGTGAGCTAATTGATATTGGGAAGGAAACTAGAGGTAACTTATTCCATTTGAATAGTAATGTTAATAATTGTCTGGTTGCAAGAATGGAAGATAGTTGGTTATGGCATAAAAGATGTTGTCATGTTAATTTTGATAATTTGGTTAAGATAAGAAAGTCAAGTGTTGTAAGTGGATTACCCCAACTTGTCAAACCGGATAGTGTGATATGCGAAGATTGTCAAATCGGTAAGATGACCTCTATTTATTTCAAGAGAAAGAATGGTATTTCTGAGAATGTTTTAGATTTGGTACATACTAATCTCTGTGGCCCCATGAGAATAAAGAGTTATTATGTTGATAGGTATTTCATGATCTTCACCGATGACTATTCTAAAATGATGTGGGTAACATTTTTGAGAGAGCAATCAGAAGCATTTAATAAATTTAAATCATTTAAAGCTCTGGTTGTGAAGGAAACCAGTAAGAACTTGAAGTGTTTAAGATCAGACCGAGGAGGTGAATTCACATCTAATGAGTTTGTTAAGTATTGTGATGAACATGGTATAAAGAGACAAATGTCAGCTCTAAGGACACCATAATAGAATGGCATAATAGAAAGGATGAACTGAACAATAGTGGAAGCTGCAAGAACCATGTTATTACAGAGTAATGTATCTAAAAAAAAATGGAGAGAAGCGGTCAGTACTGTTGTATACACTTTAAACCAGGTATTGGTAAAAAAAGGTAACAATAAGACAACCTATGAGCTATGGTATGGAAAAATCCTTGTGTTAGTTATTTTAAAATGTTTGGAAGTCAATGTTTTATCAAGAGAGATAACTACACTGAGAATTTTGATGCAAAATCTGATGAGGGAATTTTTCTTAGTTACTCTTCTAAGAGTAAAGCATATAAATGTTACAATAAGAGAACTAAGAAAATTGTTGAAAGTGCTAATGTAAAAGTTGATGATTTATCTGATAAGCCTGAAGGTACAAGAAGATCTAAACCTAAAAAGGATAATAATGAAGAAAAGTTTGTGATCATTGAACCAGAAGAAAAGAATAATGAAGAACCGGCAAATGTAGAACTAGGTTCTCAACCGATGAGCAATGACAGTGATGAAGAAGATGAAGAACCTGATGCAGAACCAACATAAGCAATACCTAGATATGTCAGATTGAATAATTCACAAGAACATATAATTGGTGATAAGAATGTAGGTGTGCAAACCAGGAGAAAGATCCAAGAGAACTCATGTTTGATATCTAAAATTGAACCCAAGACAGTTAAGGAAGTACTACAGGGTGATGATTGGGTTAAGGCAATGAATGAAAAATTGGATCAAATTGAGAATAATCAGACATGGTCACTTGTTCCTAGATTGGAGGATAAGAATGTAATTGGAATAAAATGGCTCCTTAGGAATAAATTGGATGAAGAAGGAAGGATTGTAAGAAACAAGGCAAGGTTAGTCTGCAAAGGGTATGCTCAAGAGGAAGGTGAGGATTATGGTGAAACATTTGCACCTGTTGGTAGATTAGAAGGTGTAAGGATGCTACTAACATTTGCTGCATATAAGGAAGTCAAAATTTTCCAAATGGATGTCAAGTTAGCCTTTCTAAATGGGATTATAGAAGAAGAAGTATACATTGAACAACCAGATGGATTTTCCTTGACCGATGATAAAGATATGGTGTGTCAATTGCACAAAGATTTGTATGGTCTTAAGCATGCACCGAGAGCATGGTATGAGAGATTACATGCACATTTGATCAATATTGGTTTCGAACGTACCAGTGAAGACATCGACATTTATTTGAAGACTGATGGAGACAAGATGCTGATAGCAAAAGTATTTGTTGATGGCATAATTTTTGGTGGCAATGATGATATGTGTATGGACTTTGCTGATATAATGAAAAAGGAATTTGAAATGTCTCTAATCGGTGAAATTAAGTTCTTTATTGGCTTACAAGTTCAACAACTGGATGGTGGTATCTTTATTTGTCAGGCGAAGTATATCAAAGAGGTGTTCAAGACTTTTGGCATGGAAGACTACAAACCGATAGGGACACCGATGGCAGCTGGTTGCAAGTTGTCAAAGGAAGATGATTCCCCTACTGTTAGTGAAAAAGAGTACAAATATATGATTAGCAAGCTACACTATGTTGTCCATAGCAGACCAAACAATGCTCATGTTGTTGTATTAGTGGCTAGATTTCAAAAAGAGCCTAAAGAAAGTCACATGGTGGATGTGAAGATAATTTTTTGGTATCTCAAAGGCATAGTAGACTATGGTTTATGGTATCCCTATAAAAGTGATTTTACTTTGGATGTCTTTACTGATGTTGATTGGGCAGGTAATGTGGATGGTTGAAAAAGCACAACCAGTGGATCTTTTCTACTTGGAGGAAGATTAGTGGCATGGACGAACAAGAAACAAACTTGTGTTTCTCAATCAACAACTGAAGCTGAGTATGTAGCTGCATCCATGAATTGCACGCAGGCAATATGGATGAGACACGTGCTAGAAGGATTCAAGATAGATATGTCAGAATCGGTGACTATATATTGTGATAATACAAGTGCAATCAACATTTCTAAGAATCTTGTACTTCATGCTATAACCAAGAACATTGAATTGAAGTATCACTTCCTAAGGGAAAGAGTTCAAGATAAGGAGGTGAAGATGGAATATGTGAAGAGTAAAGATTACTTAGCTGATATCTTTACTAAGCCCTTACCGAAGGCTACCTTTGAGTTTCTTAGAGGTAAACTGGGGGTTAGACCCCTACATTGGAAGATCTAAAATGATGGAGATCCATCAATCCTATGGATTTCATGTTTATTTTTCACTAAGGATTGATGAGGGTACAGGCTACTCCTTTGGGGAGCAAGTTTGATATAAAGTTTTGATTTAATGCTCTGTTATAGATTTTATGATTTATGTAGTAGAGATGATGAAAGAGGCAGCAACATAATTAAAGACAAGTGATATATTTACATCTTTGGCATTGTTGTCAAAGGGGGAGAAGAAAAGAACATAAATAAGATATGACAGACATGTGAGAAGTTGATGATCAAATTGAGTGAAGCATTGGTTAAGGGGGAGATGACAAAAGGAGAACCGATAGAGATGTGATATCGGCAAACAAGATATAGATGATGATGTTATTCTGATTGTATATCTAATTAGTGTTGCAAACAATGCTAAAGGAGGAAATTGTTAGCATCTAGCATAACTGATGCAAACCAGGTGATGCAGTTGAAGTTGGATGACTGCACCAATAAAGGATAGAAGTCTATTTGTGATGAAGAGATTGTGATTCTATGAATAGATGACATGATCAATTATTTGTGTTGTCATTGTTGGCAATTGATGTTCCTAATGTTTTGTTTTGTTGTCTAAGTGATTTGGTTTACTAGAAGATAGGGTTTACCGACAATGAGCTAAAGTCTATGAAATAGAACTTTAACCGGTAAAGAAGAATTATTTTGATTGGATTAGTCGATCGGCGATGATTGATGATTTGCAATTTGGATGGTAAACTTGTATCATGGAAAGGTGTATATGACAAGAACCAGAACTTGTGATGATTACCAGAAGGCGTGTTTCAATTTCTGATGAAGTTTTGCTAAGGTTTTAGTAGGGTTTAAGGATCGATGAAGAAATCATCAAATCAATAATGATTTCTATTATGATGGTGATTGATAGTGAGTCTACATAAAGTTGGTAACACAACACAACCTGCATGAAATATTTAATAGCTATTTTGGCATGATTCAAGGAAGATTTTTTTGGGAATCAAT
Organism: Cryptomeria japonica; assembly: GCF_030272615.1. NCBI lineage: Eukaryota > Viridiplantae > Streptophyta > Pinopsida > Cupressales > Cupressaceae > Cryptomeria > Cryptomeria japonica. The sequence goes on from NC_081413.1 coordinate 646,180,414, forward strand.
GAAATGATTAGTAGCATGTTTTGAGGATACATATCAGATTTCCATGATGAGTTATGATCAACCAATGGTTGATATTGCTTTGTAATTTGTTGTAATGATCCGGATAGCGATCTATGATGATCTTTTGTGATCTAATTATAAATTCATGATGTAATTAGGTTTTGTGGCCGACCTAGTTGAGATGGCTATTTATGTTGACACAGTTGATGTTTATTGTGTCAGTGGTCTTAGAGAATGTGTTAAGCTATCCAAGTGAAGTGTGAGATCTACCTGATAGTTGTAGAGTGTTGAGTATAACTGGATCTAATCAAGTAAGCAGAGAAGTGCAAGTGACAAATCATTTTCTTATTGTTGTTCCCTAATAGTTGTAGGAGGTTAAATACATTGACCAGGTAGGTTCTAACAAGCCTTAAAAATTTAAGTCCCCTAACAGGAAATCTCTCAAAAGAGTGTTAAATCCTCTCACGAGGTTGATCCTAACATATCATCAAGCTCCTAACCGAGCTGTAAGGCAAATCCCCTAACCGGGTGACTCCTAATAGGGTCTTCTCTTAACCGGGCATATTATTGTTAGGGGTCCCACAGATACTGAGAGGGGGGGGGGTGAATCAGTATCTAACTGTTGTTTAGAATTTCTCAACTTAAAACATGCAGAACATAATATAACAGTATACCGGTATGCAACAAATAATGCAATAAATAGAATCAAGAACACCCACATGAAAAGCACACCATAACACAAGATTTTAATGAGGAAACCTAGTGTGGGAAAAACCTCGGTGGGACTTGTGACCCACAATATTCACTCACTGGTCAATAAGAGAATATTACTTACAATAGGGGCTTGCACATGCAGAAAGGCCAACTGCCTAGAGCTCACTGCTCAATGGGAAGTCACACTGACTTACAAATAAGGATTATACTAATCCAAAAACTTGTACTGCTTTACAATAGCATCTTCAATGCCAGATTCAGTACCGGTTCCTGGTCTGTTCTTTACATATACCCCTTGACCTATATTTCGCACATTAGGTCTGCCTAATATTTTCTTTTCTGCTTCTACTTCACTCCTACAAATGTCTACAATGATCTCCTTTATATATAAGAGTCATTTTACAATTTGCCAAGTCGGCTTACAATAATAAACAAAATATTGTATAACAAAATCCTATCGGCCTCTGTGCCGGTATACTTCTTTTCTTCTGTGTTGGTGCCGGTGTCAGTGTCCTGAGTGTGATCTGCTGATGCTAGTATAATGTCTTTGTCGGTGCCATAAGATTGCAAGGTTGCCATCAATGAAAAAACCTTCAATCACATACAATGTCTCATTGGAGTGTGCATATGCCAACAATTGTAAGTTCCTAATAGGGCTAAGATCCTAACAAGGCGTACTTCAAAAGAGTACAAATATTTGTGGGTGCCAACTCCCACTATGGTTTTTTCCCTATTTGGGTTTCCATGTCAAAAAATTATGGTGTTCATGTGTGGAATGTTTTTCATGTGATTTTCTTGTTTATATTTCATTTCATGCATTATTTCTGAGACACTGGTTATGATGTTTTATCAGAAGTTTATCAGAGGTTACCAGTACTGATAAGAAGTTGTTTGAGAAAGTATTTGATCTTATTGATATGTTTAATGAGTTGGTAATTGATCAAGTTTATATGATTACTTTGGTGGTGAAAGTATTGATAAATGATTTGATTAATGTGTTAAGCAAATCTGATAAAGAGGTTATTAGATCTGATTACAAAAGTTGAGATATCTTAGATCTAAAATAAGTTTGATTTTGAGTTAAAGTTTGAATTGGTCTTTATACCAATTCACCCCCGCTCTCAGTATTAACTGGATCCTCATAGGATTAACAATTTATGCTTTCCAATATCCTATTTAATCTTTTGTTATAACATCTATATGCATTTCTCTTAGTAGAATAACCCAAAAATATTCTATCATCACTTGTAGGATCAAAATTTCCTAATGCATCATCTCTTCTAATGTAACATTTGCTTCCAAAAATTCTAAAATATTTGATAGTAGGAGTATGACCAAAGAATAGTTCATAAGGAGTCTTACTAGTATCACCTTTAATGTGTACTCTATTGAAAGTGTATACAATGGTATTGATAGCCTCTCTTTAATAGATATCAAGTAATTTAGCTTCATTCATCATAGTCCTTGCACCATCCAAAATTGTTCAGTTCTTTCTTTCGACCAATCCGTTCTGCTGTGGGGTCCTAGATGCAGAAAGTTGCCTCCTATTACCATTCATTTCACAAAAGTTGTTGAATTCATCGGATGTAAACTCACCGCCATGATCTGATCTTAAGCACTTTATCTTCAGTCCTGTCTCAGTCTCAACCATGGCCTTAAATATTTTGAATTTCACAAAAGTTTCATATTTCTCTTTCAAAAATGCCACCCACATCATTCTAGAACAATCATCAGTAAGAAACATAAAATATCTATCACATAGAAAAATTTTAGTCCTTGCCGGTCCACACAAATTAGTATGAATAAGATCAAGAATTTTATTAGATTTATCATGTACACTTCTAAAAGAAGTTCTAACTTGCTTACCCATTTGACATTCTCTACATACTAGATAATGAGGTTTAAAAATCTTGGGCAAATATTTAAAAATCAGTATTGAGATGATCTTTACTATGCAATCAAAATTAACATGACACATCCTCTTATGCCATAACCAAATTTCATCAATCTGAGCAATCAAGAAATCCTTCTCATCGGAGTTCAAATGAAATATATTACCATTAGTATGAGTTTCGAAAGCAATCTCCAATCCATATTTATTAATGATCTTACATTTTCCATCCTTGAATTGCAAATGAAATTGTCTATCCACCATCTTACCTACACTTAAAAGATTATGCTTTAAGCCTTCAACATAATAAACATTATCAGTATTAGTCTTACCATCCAATGATATTGTTCCTTTGCCTTTGATCCTACATGCCTTGTTGTCTCCAAATCTGACCAATCCACCATCAAATTCTTGCAGTGATAAGAACTTTCTTTTGTCACTAGTCATGTGATGTGAGCATCCACTATTTATAACCCAGTCATCCTTTTCTTCAATTTTAGCAGCCAAGACCTTTTCCTCAGTATGTGTTGGTTCAGTGATAGATTCCGAAGAATCATGCTTGATAGCAATAAAGACCCAATCTTTGTAAGATGAAGCACCATTGTTGGATCCACTCACAGGTTCATCATCATCAAAAATACCATCATCACCACTAGCATAATAACATAATTTATCCTTATTCCTTCTAAATCTAGGTCTAGGATTAGGCTTATAATTCCTCATAAATCTTTCATGATTCCTAACAGCTGTCTCAAGACATCTAGATGAAAAATGGCCAATCTTATTGCATGAAAAACATTTAAAAGGGACTTTTCCTTCATACTTACTTCTAGCTAGTCCTTTAAGAATTCTTCTAGCAATCAAGGCTTCCAGCTCTTCAAGCTCTCTTTCTTCTTTCTCAATTTCCTCCATTTCCTTAGCATACATCTCTTTCCAATCTATCTTCTATTTACTGGATGCAAATGCTTTAAATGCAGTCTCGGTTTTAGTAGCACTCTGATCTCCAAGTTCTTCAAACTCAAAAGCAATCAATTTCCCAAGTAGTGTATCTTTGGTCATAGGGGAACTTGACATCATCCGGAGTTCATTGATAGCAGTAGTCTTCATCTTGTAAGCCAAAGGTAGAACTCTTAGAAATTTTGACTCTATCCCATCCTCACTAATAGATCTACCATGACATTTGATATCCATGACAATCTAATTGACTCTATCCATGAAAGAACTTATCTTCTCATCTTCTTCCATCTTCAAAGTTTCATATCTTACTCGAAAACCTTCAAGTTTTGCAATCTTCATAGCTCGGTCACCTTCATAAAGAGTTTCAAGCTTTGTCCAAATTAGCTTAGCATTATCTAACTCTATGACATTCAATATCTTTTCATCAGATAGGGCACCTAACAATGCTTCTTTTTCTCTTACATCATTTTCAACTCTCTTTTATTCATCAACAGGTGTCGATGTTCCAAAATTAGGATCATGAGGTATATACCCTTTCTCCACTATCTCCCAAACTTTATCTCCAAGAAATCTAAGATGAATCTTCATTCTCTCCTTCCATATCTTTTAATTTGTACCATCAAATATGGGACTCTCCTTCTAGTAAGGATTGAATGTAGAACTAGATGCAGTTGCCATTATTGGAATGCACTGATACCAACAGTAAACTAAGAGGGGGGTTGAATCAGTTTAATAACAACAACAACAATCAATTAAATTATAAACCGTAAGTTGGATCACAACCCAATGAATAATATAACATGAAAGCACAACAAACATAACACCAATATTTGATGTGGAAAACCTAGAAAGGTAAAACCCATGGTGGGAAACCCTACCCACAATTAGATGAATACTCTGTAGTAGTATTGTGAATAATTACAATGGGGTATGCACATGTAGACAAGCCAACAACCTAGAGTTCACAGCTCATCACAAAGGGAAGTCTCACTGACTTAAAAAATCACCAGACTATAATATGGTAAACAATGAACTATGAAAGTAGCATCTACTAATGCCTGATATAGTTTCGGTTAAGCACTAATGTCTTCTTTGCAATACAAAACCTTTCCAAGCTTCACCTAAATGATATGAATTTATTTGCACTTAATTCTTTCTTTGATAATGTAAACTTAACCAACCATAACCATCACTTGTCCATCGGAATTACATGAACAAGTCACCTATAAATACAGATCATCAACCTCATTAACAAGGTCGGCTAAACCCTAAACCCATAAACCCATAATTACAAAAATTATATCATTTGATACCACCAGACCAATATTATTATTTACATTACATATCATGGACCTAAATCAAGTAACCAAACAATTATCTCTATTGAGGATTCCGCTAAGATCAAAATCCAACATGCTTCAATTGTCGGTAGAAATCCTTAGTGAAATTTTAATCGGATCCAAATAGGACCACCATAATAGCACACCATCCAATGCAAAGTCGCCAAATTCTCAGGATATGATTAAGAAGAACCAACAACATGAAAGAGACCAATTCCATAAGTTGGACCCAAAATCCATTGACCAAGTCATCAAAACAACATACCAGTAAAGCTAACCGAGAATGCTAGAAGCCAGTGAAGCCAAAAGCTAGCCAATAAAGGCATAAACCAACCAGTAACTAGAAATTCCAAAAGTGATAACCAAATCATGAAACCACCAGAATATAGCAAGCATGTAACCATTAGAATAAGCATCCAAAATCGATTCCAGAGGTCTGATCATACCGGATTAGAATCCTAGCCAAAACCAAAATGATCACCAAGACTAATTGGGATAGATCTAACTGAGATAGTCTCCAACCGGGATACAATGTTGACATCAGTGACAACACTTAACCAAATCCAACATATTGCCAACAAGGGGTCCACTAGCTAGGTTCAGTATGCACTTTTAATAAATAATGCATGTCAAAAATAATTATATTAAATTGACCTCATCCCCCAAAGGTAGTGGAACTATGAACAAAATGGAATAAAATCACATAAGATGAATGAAAATATATTTTTCTGAGTCAATGTGGAAGAGACCAAAAAAAGATCTTAACACCTTGCATCATTACCAAGTAGACAACACAAAGGAACATTTATGAACAATAACACATGTGTGACATAAATTGATACACCATATAGAAGAATTCAGATACAAATAGAGGAAGGTCACAATAGATTCAACCTCTTTAATATTACCTTGCACCAATGGAGAAACAAAGGTCATCCAAAGAGAACCTAATATAACATAAAGATATATCATGAAGCACACCATAAGGAAAACACATAAGAATCTACAAAATAAATGAAGCTAGTCAAGAAAAGCATCCATCTCCTAATCTTTCTTAACATTATTTAGGGATGGTGGACAAGATGCAATAGGAGCAACAATAAGCATGGTAGATGGAGATACTACAAGTTCCAAACAAGGACCATGCTCTAATGATGTGTCACTTTGTTTGTCACTAGGAGCTAGGATTAATGATTTTGAAAAGTGTGAAGATAGTTCATGATTAATCTCAACAAAATTGTGCATATCATCAGAATAATTAGGATCAATATTGTTAGCATGAAAAAATATTATTATCATAATCTAAATTAATCATAATAGGATCTTTAACATGAAAAGAAATTGAACCATCACTTTTCTTAAGCATCTTTAACTTTGGTGATTTGAGTTGAACTTCCTCACTAGGGTTAGGCGAAGGTTGGGAAAATGGGACCAAGTCAACATTTGGTGTCATAAGAGAGGAAATGGTTTTTGAAGAAAGTTCATGAGACTTAGCATGATGTCTTCAATGACATTCTCTCGTATAATGATTCCTTTTAGTTTTTCTTGAGACTTGCAAAGGTTGAGGATCAATCAACATATGCTTCTATTCTTCCCTTATAGGGGGAGAAACGGAAGAAACCTCGTTATGTTAAGAGATACAAGATGATAGGTCTTTTTATTTATAAGATGTGGTAGGTGGGACCACATCATATATAGGACGAATAGAAAGAGTAGGAAGAAGTCTAGGTCTGTGATGAAGAGGAATATCCATGGGTAAAGAGTCCCTAGGTTTACTTAGGCCAATATCATATCAGTTTTCCATTTTTGATAAGATAGAAAAAGAATATCATTTCAAGTCTTTAAAGGTTCAAGTTGTTTAGGCCAAAAAAATCAAGGGTGAAATTTTCACGCTTTACTATGGGTTGGTAAAGGGTTGTGATTAATCATGATAATATGGCCATTATGAGGAGCTTCGAACATTTATGGACTATATAAAGAATAGCTTTCATATAAGAGATCCAAGGATGTCCCAAACTCACATGAAATTGATCCAATATAGGATAATAGAAAATCTAAAATCTAAGCAGTTAGTACCAATCTCAACACAGAGAGTAATAGAAGCAATAGTAGAGAAAGCGAATCCATCAGACACCTTGATCATAAAAAAAGATTTATCATATGTAACTTGATGTAATTATTGAGTAAAAATATATTCTTTAGTAGTAAAATTAACCATACATACTAGATCAATGAGCACCCCTCATCAGAGTTTATCTTTAATCTTCATAGTAATGTATAATGGCCCATTGGGTGCAATGATAGTCTCACTAGGATCAAAGGTGATTCATAATTTTGGTTTAGGTTTAGGTTTTTCAATGAGGTTCACAAAATTATTAGACTCTACACCAAATTCATTAGGAAATAATGCAAGTGGCTTACACTCAACAACATTGGTAAAGTGAGAAGGTAAAGGAGTAGTGAGGATTTGGAGGTTTTGATTAGGAGGTACTATGGATTTGTTCCCTTTATCAATTACATCATCTATAGATATAATATTTTTATCAATAAGGTCTTGAATATTAGATCTCAACTTATAATGCTTCTCAGTATCATGACCTTCTTGATGATGGTATTGGCAAAAGGCTTTGTTGTCAAAGGAAGGTGTTAGAGGCTTAGAGGTATCTATAGGTTTAATGGGAGGAACTTGCAACACATTAAAATTAATCAACCTCAACATTATACTATTACTTAGAAAGAAGAGTTAATTCTTTTCTAAAGTATTTGGATAAAGGGGCCACACTTGGTGTTGTGGATAGAACTTGTGTATTGATTTCTTTGAAGAGTTATAATTTATCTTGATGAAACCTTTGTTGTGTTTGTTGAATTTTAGAATGATTGTTGAACACTCTCATTATTATCAACCAAAGCCATTGAAGGAGATGATTCAAATTAGCTCACTTGAAGTTGATAGTTATGAAAAACTATACACAATTCCATGAAAGAAAAAAATTCAAAAAATATAACCTTCTCTAATATCATTTTGCAAATTAGCAATGAAAATTATTTGAACATCATGATCAAGCACATGATAAGTAATTTGTGAATGAAATTTTGTATACCTACCAATAAAATGAATCCCTTTTTCTTTAACTTCTTACTTACAATTAATCAAAACAGTCCAAGTAATTTAAGGGCCAATGTTATTTTACAATTGTTAAATGAAAGCATTAGCCAATTGTTGAAAATAAGTGATATAATCAAGAGGCAAAAAACAATACCATTGTAAATATTTATCTCTGAAGGTTTGAGTAAATAGTTTTCCATGAGTTTTTGATCATGAGAGAAATCAATAGGCAAGGTTTGAAATATCTTCACATGAGTCAAGGGGTCACCTTTTCCATTGTATACCTCTAATTGATGCAGCCATAGTGGGTAAAACCCTTAAAGAGAATCAACCAGCTTATGCAGTAAGAGAAACACAACGAAAGAAACAAGAAAAAATAACAAGATCACTTAAACAGATCATATTATTGCCTTAGAACTTCCGACAATCATTCGACAATCATCATATAATCATCAAAGAACATCCAACAATTAACCGGTTACATGCAGGCTACCAGCCAGATACAATCCAATCTAGGACTATAAGAATCAACCAGATCACAATATGTGAATCTAAATCCTTATTCTCAATTCTACTTCCTGTGCCCTTACAAATGATTACATAATAACATATTTATACCCACCGACACATATCCAGGTCTTGCTCATAAGATTACATTTACCAATGCAGGAAATGAAATGTGTAATTAGGTCGGCCCTAAGAATTAAATAAATCTTTCCAAAAAATAACAACCAAGAGATGTGGTTCAGTAGGAAGGTCAACAACATGCCAAAAAACATCAGACAAGACCCAAGATATATCCACACACCAAGAATCACATCGGTAATGAAGGAAAACCAACCGTAAGCACAAGAACCATCCTGGAACCTAGAAACAGTCAACCAGAAGCAATAATTGACTGGAAAAGAACCCAAATGAACTAAAAATATGGAATTAAGCACACAAACCATCCTAGAAACCAAAAATAAGATCTTCCATGAAAAACAAGCAACTACCGGTGCCGACCGGTAAGAACATATAAAACTGCATAAAGAACAAAACAATAACAAAACTGAAAGGAAATATTTTTGGATGATGCAAGATTGCTTATCGACCGGGGATTCTTCTGCATCAGACAATCCAGGTAGAAAAATATGTTCCATGAGAGGCAACTCATGAACATCTAAAAGGATTCGAAATAAAGACCCCATGCTCATTTCTGATCCAAACATCTTCTTTATTTTCCAACCTCTATTTTAACTCTTCCGGTGCCTCAATTGACTTCTCTAACCTCTAACCCTCTTTGTTTCTCTTCCTTTTCTTCAAATCTTCACATCATCTCTATTTAGTGTTCTCTTCCTTCTACAATTTTGAATTGGTTCTGCCACAATACTTCATCTGGTTTGTCACCATAAGATCTTTGTCATTCGGTTTCATATGTCCATCAGGCTCAATTGTCAGATCCTTCTGCAAATTAATGTCACCTTCTGGTATAATTTCTACAATTGGTTCTAGAATATCTTTCTTCAAACCCTCTAGTATAACCTCTACAACTAGTTCTATCAAACCTTTCAGTATAACCTCTACCACCAGTTTCTCAGTACTATGACTTTTCTCAGGACTCAGATTCTTCACCTCCTTCTCTTTCTCCTTGAAAGAAATCAATGTAAACTTCTACCCATCCTTCTCAATAGTAACCAGGTTTCTTCTATAGTCATAAATAGCTCCTCTATCATACTGCCAAGGTTTTCCCTACAAGACATGACAGGCACTCATAGATACAACATCACACAAAACCTCATCTCTAAAAGGCCCAATGTTGAAATTCACCAAACACGGCTCCTTTATCTCAATATTTTGATCATCTTGTAACCAACTCACCTCATAAGGACAAGGATGATCAATACTCTTCAATCCAAGCTTCACAACCATCTCCTCAGATACTGAATTATCAGTACTTCCACTATCTATAATAACCTTCCAACACTTACCACCTGTTTTACACACAATCTGGAAAATACTCTTCCTCTAAGTAGATCTGGTATCATTTCTCCTGAACATAAGGGATTCTCCTTTCTCTGGTGCACATATAGATCCAGTACCTTCTCCTTCTAGTTCCTCACTTGCCACTAAACTTCTTGCCATTCCCTGCTTACATTCATAGAATCTATGTTCGGTTTTCCACACTTGAAACATTTGCCAAGAAATTCTCTACCGGTACTACTGCTACCTTTCCTTGATGTCTTTTGCTCTGATTCTTTACTCCACTTAGGTTTTGACTCCTCTTCTTCAATTGGTTTATTTATACTCTCACTCATCTCGAATTTCTCCTTCCCTCTATTTGGTTGTCTTCTTCTCATCTTCTCCTTAGCCTTCAAAGCACACTGGTAAGCTTCTTCAACTGTGAAACCTTCAACATACTCATCTCATCTTGAATGTTAAAAGAAAGTCCATTGATGTACCTTGCCAACTTTTCTCTATCCATCTCTCTGTGTCCATATCTAATCACCACCTTGTATAATTCCTTAGTATATTCCATCACAGTCATGTTTCTCTATTTTAGGTTCTGCCACTTATTGAGCAGCTCTAATTCATAGTCTTCCGGTATGAAATTGGCCTTCAATCTTGCAACCATCTGTCTCCATTGGGTGATCTTCAATTCACCATTCTCCACTCTGTCTTTTGCAATTCTTTCCACCGTAAGGAAACATTCCCTTTCAACTTAGTTTGTTCCAACCAGACTCTCTACGGATCCTTGACTTCCTCAAACTCAAAGTAGTCCTCCAACTCTAGATCCTCCGGGTTCAGTGTTTCGAAAAAGTTGGAAACCTCAAATTTATGAAATTTACTCACTTGCGCCACTTCTCTTAGGAATATTTCCTCTCTTTCATCTTCTGGTCCTTTAGCTTCCTCAAGCTCTTCACCGACTTTCTCATATTCATCCTCAAAATCAGGGTTTCTCTGCAAACCAGCCAAAGCATTTCGGATTTCATTCCTTACTTCATTATTGAAGTCTTCCATCATTTTCTCTACCCTCCAAGAGTTTGTCCTTCTCTATGACATCTTCTCTTCCACTCTGGTGAATTGCCTCAACTCAACAATCTGACTATTGGTTTCAATTGCCTCCCCTCAGTGATCTATTGAACACATAGGCAAACCTGCCTCCAATCAGTGATCTGTCCACCCAAAGGAATGCCTCAATGTTCACAAATAATTCTTCCACCAGTCAGTCCATAACCAGCTTTGATAGCACTTGATGGAGCCATAACCGGTAAAACCCTCAAAGAGAATCAACCAGCTTATGCAGCAAGAGAAACACAATAGAAGCAACAAGAAAACATAACAATATCACATGAACAAATTTTGTTATTGCCTTAGAAATTTTGACAATCATTCGACAATCATCATATAATCATCAAAGAACATCTGGCAATTAACCAATTACATGCAAGCTATCAACCAGATACAATCCAATCTAGGACTCTAAGAATCAACCAGATCACAATATGTGAATCTCAATCCTTATTCTCAATTCTACTTCCTTTTCCCTTACAAATGATTACATAATAACATATTTATATCCACTGGAACATATCCAGGCCGACCTCATAAGATTACATTTACCAATGTAGGAAATGAAATGTGTAATTAGGTCGGCCTTAAGAATTAAATAAATCTTTCCAAAAAATAACAACCAAGTGATGCGGTTCAGTAGGAAGGTCGGCCACACCCCAAAGAACATTGAACAAGACTGAAGATAGATCCACACACCAAGAATCACGTTGGTAATGAAGGAAAACCAACTGGTAAGCACAAGAGCCGTCCCAGAACCCAGAAATAGTCAACCGGAAGTGATAACTGACCGGAAAAGAACCCAAATGAACTGAAAATATAGAATTAAGAACATGAACTAGCCTTGAATTCAAAAATAAGATCTTCCATGAAGAACAAGCAACTACTGGTGCCAATCGGTAAGAACATAAAAAACTGCATAAAGAACAAAAGAAGAAAAAAAATGAAAGGAAATATTTTTGGATGATGCAAGATTGCTCATCGACCGAGGATGCTCCTACATCACTAATTAAGGGATCTCCACACTCTTAGGAGAAACCACACAAAAAATAGCATCGAATAGTGGGATTGCTACATAATAAGTGGGAACATTGAACTTCTATTGAGTTAAAGAAGCCAATTGTTGTTGCAAGGAAGAAACACTTTGAGCTAGGTTGTTGATGGTGGCTTTTGTGGATGGATTGGAATTGTACATATTGGATTGTGATGGAGGAGTAATGTTATTGTAGGTGTTTGGAGGTTGAGAATAAGAAGGAACATTATGATATGTTGGTAAACGAGAAGGTTGCGAACAAATGGAAGACTCATGGAAGGAGTTATCTAAGAGTATGAATTAATAAGATTGCCCCCATGACTATCACGTGTAGGATTAACATTTTGTGTAGAGGTATTCATGATAGGAGATGTATATGTAGGCACACTAGGCAAGGATGGAGTCATAGGAATGAAATGCTCAACTTGACTACTAGGATGAGAATAAATAAGAGCTTTGACATAACTTTTGATAAGAATAATATTGGTATAAAAATATGAGAAATTGCACGTAACACTTCCACACCTAACTTATCACTTTGAACCATTCCCTTAAACCCTTGAATCAAGGATATTGCCTCACTATTTAGGTGTTCTTAGCCCATCCATTGTTGAATATTATCAAACTCCATATCAAGCTTCCCCAATTGAGCACTAGTTTAGCTAGTGACTCATCATCTTTGTCATGAATAGTGTGAGGTATATGGTGCTCCATGATATTAGGTATGCCATGTGTTGGATTAGAGGAAGTACCATCACTCACATGGAATAGGTTAGTTAAATCGAGCTTCATATCCTTGGCATTTAAGCTTTGGGAAGCCCTAAGTCTATGAATTATTCTCAGTGGAATATTGGATGTAGGACTAAGGGTAACAAAAGTCATGCACAAAGAAGGAAATATTGAATGCAAAGATATGAAATCACAAATTTTTTAATAATGTAAGCCATATATATGATTAAACAATGTAATTTTTTGGTAAAATGATTGATTGGCCAATAAATTAACTAATGTGAATCATGAAATTGAATACAAGATTCTTTTAAATCTGAAAAATTATATGCAATCAAAATCATATCTAAGCATATAAATTAAAAATTGTGTAACCCATAAATCATTTTAACAAAATATCTAGGGTTTTTGAATTTAACCTTTACATTGATGTGATTTAAGTGCATGAATAAAAGGTAAATTGAATTAAATGACCAAAAGTTACATCTAAAAATAAAAATAGAAATAAGATTGATCTATGACAGGTTCACCAAAATGTAATGTTGTGTGGAAATTAGGGTTTCACCACTTGGATTAATAAAGCCACTAATTTTTCTTGGGACCACCACACATTAAGGAGAGAATTGAATTTGATTGATCCAATCCTAAAAGGGTTGAATATATATTAAATGAATCCTCCATGTTTGAGTTGAAATTCAATTTGGATTAAGGTTAAAGTGCAATGCTAGATTTAGGACAAAAAATGAGAATTGACTCAAAGTAATAGTAATAGTATGTTCTAGATATGTTGTAGAGAAGTAAACCTAGATCTAAGGAGGGAAACAAGATTATAACATATGACGAAAAGTTTGGGTAGAATTGTTGGGACTGGGCAGAGTAGGCTGTCCTAGTGCTCTGAATATTAAGGGTAGATACACTTGATGTTTTCTGAATCAGGATGATGCACACAATCTAGTATCAGAAGAACATTAGAAATTTACTAGAGTGAGACGAACCAATTGTCATGGTCCTCCTCTTTGTTTTCCTTCAAAAGATAAGTCTGATTTTTGTCATCTACTTTAGCAAATTCCTTGCTCAAAAAATTCTGAGACAATTTGTTGCACATAGAAAGAAGGAAATAGGTTTGTTGGTGGTGGTTTGCCTTAGGTCAAACCTCAATTTAGAAATTAACATTGAAACTAAAATGGAATTGAATTGAATCAGAATGCTTTAAATTTGAGGGAAAGCCTAGATCTCATCTAAAAATGATTGAAATTTATACCTTGATGAAGTTTGCTTGAATCCTCATGCAAGCATTTAGGATGTCATGTAGAGTGTCTCAATAGAATTTTGATCATGGATGCTTGAAATTTAATTGATCTTCTCCTTCAATGCCCGATGAATACTTTTTTCTTTCTCACTTAAGCTTTAATTTTCTAGAGTGTAATTGAGATCTTGATAGAGGTGCTAGGTCCCGGAGACAACTGAGGGGGGGGGGGGGTGAATTAGTTGTCAAATAAATTCATACCAAAAATAACTTAACCAACTTTAATGCTTAATACGGGTAAACTAGACTTTTATGCCGGTAGACAGTTTTAATAGTTAATTGTAGTACCGGTAAAGATTAATGAATGAAACAGAAAGATAATAACATCCACACACATAACACCAATATTTGTACGTGGAAACCCTGTAAGGGGAAAAACCACGGTGGGAAACCTTACCCACAATCAGATGATACTACTGCAGATAGTATGTGTATACAAATGGGGTCTGCACATGCAGAAAGGCCAAGCACCTAGAGCTCACTGCTCAAACACAAATAGGAGTCACTGACTACAATTGGATGGTTAAATCCAATAAGAATGTACTACTCAAAATAGCATCTTCATATGCCGGATTCAGTACCGATGTAGTTCTTATTGTATTTACAAATACCTTGCTTTACCTTCAAATGATTTTTGCATGTATAGCTCTGCTTATTCTCACATATACCTTCTTACAATTCCTTATCCTTATCACATATCGCTCTTACAAATAAGATCTTACATATATACCATAACCTAAGACCAATTTTAGTAGGTCAGCTCTAAAAGATATTACAATAAAATAATTTCACAAGTAAATCAATAACTGATGCAATAATCGATTCAACATGTTGGCTTGATGCATTTACAACAATAATAAATCATCTCCAAAGTGTGTCATGCTGATCTAGAATAGATAAGCCTATCGGTGCTTATCCTAGACCTATTTGCTAGTAACAACAAGTATGCAAACACGAATATATCAATGAACAAATCTCCAAGACAAAGTGTCCAAATGATGTCTTCGACATAACCAAGTGTTTTGCATATCATTCCAAGTGCCAGTGAACATTATATCCTACTGGTGTACCAAATACCAGTGACTGTGCATAAGTCACTTGCTTGCCGGTGAATATTGCCGATTCTTCAAAGTGCCAGAGTTGATAAGTGTTGATAGGTGTTGACATCAATGACAAAACCATACCAAAATACCAACAAGAGGTTCCAAAATGAGGGGGGTAGGTTTTCTTTTATACCTAACCATACATTAAATATTTGAATTTTTATAGCTAGCCAACACAAACCATAATTTCCCACCCACATGAAGTGACCATTGTGAGGTCTTCTTTTGGCTTCTGATTAGGAGGACCAAATGAGTCAGGGTGCCCTGGTCTAGAGCTAGGACTAGGGAACCTAGGGCATCCTAGTCCTATCAATTATGACTCAAAATTGGATAGAGGCTAGATTAGGAGTTGAAAATATAGATTTAAAGAGGGTATGAATAGCATCATAGAATACATTGAGTATTGAAGGCTAGAATGCCAAGTTGAGGCCTAGGTGAGGACAAAATTGTATAGGGATATAATTTACAATGCTACAACTTATTAGTAAAGATAATCTATAATCAATTTTAATATTTTTATCCAAAAACTATATTAAATACCACTTATATATGTTTAATCATATGCAATGTATATAGGTGATAGAATGGTATGGAAATAAAATATGAAAATGGGTATGAAGGAATATGTAATAGGCTAAAATATGACATAAAATGGAATGTGAATGACTCTCATCAAAATGTATGTCTAAGATATAGCTTTAATGATAGGAAAATGATAACTTTAAACTATAATAGTAAATTATAGAATAGAAAACCAACATAATAGGGAAAATATAGAATGAGGACATAGAAAGGAAGCCTAATCTACAAATTGAGCCTGTAAGTGTTGGACTAGTGTGTTGGGTACCCTAGTTTTAGGGTGTCTAAATTGACATAATGGATCAGACATGTAGATAGAGGTACTATAAGTCTGTCTCCCAAAAATATAGGAAATAAGTTTTAGGCATATGTGTTGGACACCCTATTCTAAGTGTTTTCACCTATTCAAAATATCGTAATATCTTTCATTGATTTCTTTGCACATGGAACACTCTCTACTATCATATATGAACTTGCACAATAAAAAATGAGGAAGAATGGTTATTTTGTATAGGGTCTTACCTAAGTCAAAACCTATGTTGGTGTTCCCACCTCTACAATAACTATGATTGATGTATAAGACATCTTGTCCTAGGGAGGACAAAAGCTAAACAATTATTGAAATGTTGAAATAAAATGATTATATTTTAGGTATGAAACCCTCTCACAAAGTTTCACATAAAGGTGGTGATGCAATGACTTTTATGGAATTCCTAGAAATGTTAATGAAATAACATGAAAAATACATATGAAAAATATGAAATCATACATGAATGTTGAATGCTTGTAATTGATTTCTCCTTGTAATTAGATTTTCTCTTTGATGGTGTAGAATATAGATTAATTGTATTTATCCTTATAAATAATTGAAGAAGTTCTTTATATAGGGTTCATAAGGTATTTTTGATAATAAATAAATAACATAAAATGGTTAGGTACCAAAATCGAGACAATATTTGAAAATGTGAAGGTCAACACTTGAATCGGGCTCCTTGGTCCCACTAAAATAGGGCCTCTAAAAGAGAAACATGAGAGTCAAGGTTTGTGATATTTGATTTGGTCCTAATTTTAGTATTTGATCACAGTTACATTATAGGATTAATAATTAAATTTTAATGTAAAAAAGGGTCCAAACAAGCTTAAAATGATCTAGGAAGA
This sequence comes from Cryptomeria japonica, assembly GCF_030272615.1. Lineage (NCBI taxonomy): Eukaryota > Viridiplantae > Streptophyta > Pinopsida > Cupressales > Cupressaceae > Cryptomeria > Cryptomeria japonica. The sequence goes on from NC_081413.1 coordinate 646,197,381, forward strand.
AACACACTAAAGTAGGTGCCAAATAGAGTGTGAAATTGTAAAGGGATACAATTTACTACACAAAATTTAGCTCCCATTTTAGTGGGAATTTGAACTTGTTCTCATACTCATAGTAAAGTAGAGAGAGAGAGAGAGAGAGAGAGAGAGAGAGAGAGAGAGAGAGAGAGAGAGTAACTAAGAGAAATACATATTAGGGATATGATAAGACTGAGTATAGGGATGCAAAATCTCCCAAGCTTAGGATCCTATCACTTTTCCCAAATACACTCATATTAAGACATACAGGTGTTAAATAAAATTATGCTACTATTAAAGAAAATAAAAGGTTCCAAATCAAGTAGGTGGAGATACTTGATACAAAGGTTGTCTTAACCACTAATATCATTCTCAGAAAGTTATTACAAAATCACAAGTGGACTTCATGAAAGAGATGAGAATAAACCTTTAGGATGAGAGTAGGATCCATGATCCATCAACTTTACAGTTGTGTTATTCTTGGGGTGTTGGTAATTGTTGTCATTGATGACCATGCATTGTCATTGATGTCAACCCTCAGCTTATGTGTTTTCATTGATGATATAATTAGTGTTGTGTTATGATTTCCAAACCATGGGGAGATTGTTGTCAAATATAGATGGATGATATTATTGGTTGTGGATGTCCACCTTCTTGGTATTTGATGTCTACACTTAGTATTTTATATTGGTACTTGTAATGATTCATTATGTTTGGATGAAATTTATTGTTGTTGAGATGCTATCATGATGACATCATATTGAGATAAGGATTAGAAGTACTAAAATGAGGATTAGAAGCATGATGATGAAGTGATGTGTTGTTGATGAGATCAAACATACTACAAGATATTGAATTATATCTCTTGATGTTCCTAAGTGATAAAAAGCTATTATAAGATTTTCTTGTCGTTGGGGCTTCATAAAGAATGAAATCACACAAAAGAGTGTTGAAGAGAGTCTAATTTAATAATACATATTCCTCTACATTTGGTGCCTTGTTCTTATGGTTTGGGCTTTAATGTATATTATTTTATGATGTTGCATTCCTATGTTTTTAGGTCCCTAGTGTTGCAACTTGGATTAGGATTGGTCTGAAGAATGCTCCATATTGAAGTTTCTATTGTTGTAGTTTGGAAGCATTTGTGCAGTGTCTTAGTTCAAATTTTAGGTGATGAAGTGTTTTGAGAGTGTACCTATCAATATATTATCTCGCGATTGTGTTTCCTAGCATTCAGGTAATGATGAACTCTGTATCATTTTGGGTTTTCCAGCCTATTTTGGCTTGACAGTATGAAATATTTGTAGCATCGTAAATTTTACACCCTTAATTAGGTTGTCCAATTCCACGCTTAGTTAGCACTCACCTTAGTGTGTCCCATTATATTTTGAATTATAGGACTTCTTTAGGAATTTAATTAATAATTTAATTAAACCTAAGTCCTCTCTCATAAATCCACATATCATAAAATTGGACGATTTATGTTGGCATATGATGAACCGGCATATTGATATGATGATAATTTGTAATTATTGATGTCAATAAGTGCAAGTGAACCGGTATGCATATTGGAAGAAGTTGGTGAACCGGTATGAAGAGATGAAGTGAACCGGTGTCGGGGTTTCATTGAGTGTGACTACCGGTTGGTAGTCTCAGCCCTAGGGTTTCCGGTTTGGCAATCTAGCTTGTGCGATGCAACCGATAATATTATGTGATGAGTTAGCTAAGAGATGAAGATGAGATTGATATGCCATGTTAGCTTTGTGCACGTGAAGGATTTCCTTGAGGATCTTGCTTGTGAAGATCGACTGCGTTAAATGTCTACCTCGGGAATGAACATTCTTCTTAGCGGTATGAGAAGAAAGAGTGATCAGTTACTAATTTCTATGTGTGGTGAATAATGGACAATGCAGAATGACTTGTGATCTGTTTGAGATTGCTTCACTTTATGGAAAGTGTTTGGATGGTCAGGATTTGACTGACTGTAATAGTAAACCTAAAAGCTTAGGGTTTAGGGTTTATGTTACCGACCTAATTGTTGTCTATAAGGTCGATGATGTTTGTTATTGTAAGTTGTTGGCAAAAGTTGTGTGTGTATCTGAGTGATGAGATACTTGCCAGACCAGTGAGAGAAAACTACAGAGTGTGATTGCAGAGTAGAGGAACTGAAAAGGATCTTCCTTAGCATATAGTGTTGTTATCAGATCAAAGTTTTACCTATTTTCTTCTAACCATTTCAACTGAAGGAAAATCCTTTTGTCGGGTAGCTTTAATAGGCTTACTATAAATCCTCTAACCAGGTGACCCAAGTTCATTGAGTTCTTTAAATCCTCTAGCAAGGTAACCTTTAATAGGGTTTCAACCTTTAGTAGGGTATATAGCCATTCCTTAACCGGGTGATCTTTAATAGGATCGGTTCCTAGCAGAACCTTTTTGTAAAGTCTTTAATCGGACTAGGCTCCTAATAGAGCGAGCTTCCAAAGAGTTCAAAACAAGCTTGTGGGTATTCATCCCCATCGTGGTTTTTCCCATTTGGGTTTCCACATGAAAAATCTATGTATCATGAGTTGTACATTTTGCATGTGATGATTAAGTATTCTTTGTTTGAGCGATTATGCATGCATAACTAATGGTTATGGTATTGTTGATATAATACATGCATATGTTTATGGGTGAAGTAGTTATCAAGTATTAAGTGTATTTGAAGTGTTCTAACTTACCGGTCTATGCTGTCTGAAGTCTTACTATGTTTAACCAGTATTGCCATGGTTAAGTTCAGTGATGAAGACAACCGGTTAGTGTTGTTTTAGCTTGATAAGTTGTTGGAAATTTTTTTTCTGTATTGATTCACCCCCCCCCCCCGTCTTAGTATCGATTAGGGTATTTGTTGTTCTATTGGTATTTTGGTTATGTTGATATGATTTTTTCATTGATGTCAACACCTATTAACACTTATCAACTCTGACACTTTGAAGAATCGATAATGTTCACCTACAAGCAAGTGACTTATGCACAGTCATTGGTATCTGGTAGACCGGTAGGATATAATGTTCACCGACACTTGGAATGATATGGAAAACACCCGGTTATGTCAAAGACATTGTTTGGATACTTTGTCTTGGAGATTTGTTCATTGGTATATTCATGTTTGCATATTTGCTGTTACCAGCAAATAGGTCCAGGATAAGCATTGAGAGGCTTATCTATTCCAGATCAGCACGACATGCTTTGGAGATGATTTATTATTGTTGTAAATGCATCAAGCCGACATGTTGAATCAATTATTGCATCGGTTATTGATTTACTTGTAAGATGTTTTATTGTAATATCTATTAGAGACAACCTACTAAAATTGGTCTTAGGTTATGGTATAAATGTAAGATCTTATTTGTAAGATCAAGTGTTGAATGCGAAGGAAGAAATAATTTGGTATATGCAAAAATAAGCAGAGCTTTACATGCAGATATCATTTGAAGGTTGAAGAAGGATTTTGTGAAGACAATCAGAACTACACCGATACTGAATCCAGCATAGAAAGATGCAATTTTTAGTAGTGCATCTTTATTGGATTTAATCATCCAATTGTAGTCAGTGTGACTCCTATTTGTGTTTGAGCAGTGAGCTCTAGGTGCTTGGCCTTTCTGCATGTGCAGACCCTATTTGTATACACATACTATTTGCAGTAGTATCATCTGATTGTGGGTAATGTTTTCCACCATGGTTTTTCCCCTTACAGGGTTTCCACGTACAAATATTAGTGTTATATGTTGTGGATGTTATTGTCTTTCTATTTCATGCATTCATCTTTACCGGTACTGCAATTAACTGATAAACTGTCTACCGACATACAGCCTGATTTACTAGTATTAAGCATTAAGGCTGGTTAAGTTTTTTTGGTTTGAATTTATCTGACAACTATGTCACCCCCCCTTAGTTGTCTCCAAGACCTAACAATTGGTATTAGAGCTTATTCCTCTTTTGCAGAAGTTTAACAGCTTGAGGAGATCCAATGTCTTCTAACTATTTCAGGAAGGACATTCCTAAACTTGATGGAACCAACTATGGAATATGGAAGATCAAGATAGAGACACATCTAAATTGCATTGGAAAGGACATCTGGGATGTTACAAAGAATGGCTATACTGCTCCTACTCAGAATCAGCCTAATCCACCAAACTTGGCTAAAGATGAGGAAAATGATTGCAAAGCAAGAGAAGCACTTTTGAGCGCACTATCAAATCAACAAATCATGGGATTATCAGATAGGTCTATTGCTAAAGCTATTTGGGATCATTTGGAAACATTGAATGAACGAGATTCCATAGTCAAAATTGCAAAAAATGAAAGCTTCTGGGTCAAGTATGAAAATCTGAAAATGGAAGAAGATGAAAGGATTTTTGCTTTTATGGAAAGAGTTAATGAAATTGTTTTGGGTTTTAAATGTTCTAGAGCAACCTTAAGTGAAGATGAAATTGTTTCAAAATTTTTAAGAGGATTGCCACTAGCATATAGAATGAAAGTTACTGCTATAAATGAGTTGAGAACAATGCCTAATACATCAGTAACTAGGGATAAATTGATTGGAAAACTTTTAGCTTTTATAATTGAGGAATTTGGTCTTGTTGCTACTATAAAGATAGATTTAGCTTTTAAGGCATCAACATCATCTACACCATCATTTGACAAGTTTGATTGAAATGCCTTTTATGCAAGAGAACTTGAGGAAAGCAGGACAAAAAATGAAGAACTTGAAGAACTTGAAGCACTATTTGCAAGGAAAATGCCTAAAGGTCCAGTTGGAAGTAAGTATGAAGGTAAAGCACCCTTTAAATGTTTTAACTGTAATAGGATTGGTCATATGGCTTCTAGATGCCCTGATAGACATGCTAGACTAAGAGAAGAAGCTAGAAGAACATACAAGCCTAACCTTGAATATCAGAGATACAGATTTAAGAAGAATAAAGATAAATCTTGTTATCTTGTTGATGAAGGAGTCACTGATGATTCTGATGAGGATCCGGTAGATAATGGATGGGTTTTTGTTGCTATAACAGAAGATCAACCGACACCTACTGTTCAACCGATAGAATAGGCCCTGACGGTTAAAATTGAAGTTAAGGATGAATGGATCATTGATTCAGGATGTTCACATCACATGACTAGTGATAAAGGTAAATTCTTGAACTTTCAAGAATATAATGGAGGCCTAATAAGATTTGGAGATGAAAAATCTTGTTTAATCAAAGGAAAAGGTACAATATCTCCTGAGTGTAAGCATAATACTGATAATGTTTACTATGTAGAAGGTTTAAAGCATAATATTTTGTGTGTTGGTCAATTAGTTGAAAAATGATTTCACTTACAATTCAAGAATGGTAAATGCAAAATTATGAACAGAACTGGTTTGGAAATTGCAACCGGTAATCAAACTAGAGGCAACATATTTCATTTGAATAAAAATGAAAAGACATGCTTGATTGCACACATTGATGAAAGTTGGCTATGGCATAAGAGACTCTGTCATGTAAATTTTGATTGCATGGTAAAAATTAGTACTACTAAGGTAGTTAGAGATTTACCTAAGATTGTTAAGCCTCACAATCCGGTATGTAAGGAATGCCAATTTGGAAAACAAGTTAGACCATCTTTTAAAAGTATTCCAAAAAATCAAATAATGCTCTTGAATTAATTCATACTGATTTATGTGGTCCAGCTAGAACTAAAAGTTTACAAGGTGATAGATATTTCATGCTAATCATTGATGACTATTCTAGAATGTGTTGGGTTACTTTTCTCAAAGAAAAATAAGAAGCACATGGGAAGTTTAAACTATTCAAAGCAATGGTAAAAAATGAAACCGGTAAGAAAATCAAATGTCTGAGATCAGATCAAGGAGGTGAATTTAGATCTAAGGAATTTAATGCATTTTGTGAAGTGAATGGAATCAAAAGACAGTGATCAGCACCCCAGACACCACAATAAAATGGAGTTGTAGAAAGGAAAAATAGAACTACCTTGGATGCAACTAGAAGTATGTTATCAAAATAAAATCTTCCACATGTATATTGGAGAGAGGTAGTAAGCACATCGGTCTATACATTCAACAAGGTTCACATCAAAGGTGAAACTGGTAAGACCCCTCATGAACTATGGGTTGGCATTACTCCTGCTCTTAAATATTTCAGAATATTTGGTAGTAAATGCTATATTAGAAGAGATGAGTATATTGGCAAATTTGATCCTAGAAGTGATGAAGCAATATTTCTTGGTTATTCATCTAAGAGTAAGGCATACAGATGTTTTAACAAGAGACTGTAGAAAATTGTTGAGAGTACAAATGTGAAGATTGATGAACAATTTAGAGGAACTTCAAGGTATATAGACTCTAAATCGGCAACATAAATATTGGCAAATGAACCTACATTGAACCCATCGGTACAGAATGAAGATCCAGTTACACCGGTATCATCTGAAAATTCCACTGTAACTGAGGAACAACAACAAATAAAGACACCCCAGTATGCAAGACTGAATCACTCTGAAGATTAGATAATTGGAAACAAGTTTAAAGGAGTTATGACAAGAGGAAGACTGGCAAATGAAGAGGTATGTCTTATTTCTCAAATTGAACCATCATCAATTAATGAGGCATGTGAAGATAAACACTGGATTAAAGCTATGGAAGAAGCATTAGAACAAATTGAGAAGAATAACACATGGACATTAGTTCCCCGACCTAAAGACAAAAATGTGATTGGAACTAAATGGGTATTCTAAAACAAACTTAATGAAGATGGTAAGGTAATCAACAATAAAGAAATACTAGTGTGTAAGGGATATTCTCAGAAAGAAGGAATTGATTATAATGAAACCTTTGCACCAGTGGCTAGAATTGAGGTAGTCAGATTATTCTTGGCTTTTGCAGCACACAAGAACTACAAAGTATATCAAATGGATATTAAATGTGCATTTTTGAATGGAGATCTTGAAGAAGAAGTTTACATTGAGCAACCTGATGTATTTTCTTTGACAGATAACAAAGATATGGTTTGCAGGTTAAGATAAGCTTTGTATGGGTTGAAGAAAGCTCCAAGAGCTTGGTATGCAAGATTGGATAAGTATCTTTTGAAGATTGGATTTTCTAAAGGTAATGCTGACAACAACTTATACTATAAAGTGACTAATGATGAAATCTTGGTTATAGAAGTTTTTGTTGATGATATAATCTTTGGAGGAGAAGATGGATTATGTAAAGACTTTTCTATTGAAATGCAACAAGAATTTGAAATGTCTACGATTGGAGAAATAAAATTATTTTTAGGATTGTAGATTTCAAAGACTGATAAAGGTATATTCTTGAGTCAATCCAAGTACTTGAAGGATTTACTAAAGAAATTTTGGATGGATAACTCTAAACCGGTAAGCACACCTATGACTACAAATGACAAATTATCACTAAGGGATGAATCTACACCTGTTAATTTGACTAGGTACAAATGTAAGATAGGAGTTTTACTATATTTAACACAAACCAGACCTGATATTATGAATGCAGTATGTATTGTTTCAATATTTCAGAGTAATCCTAGAGAAAATCATGAATAAGCAGTAAAAAGGATTTTCCGGTACTTAAAAGGCACTACAAATCTTGGTTTATGGTATCCTAGAGATGAAAACTTTGAATTATGTGCATACACAGATGCAAATTAGACAGGAGATGTGGATGATAGAAAAAGCACCACTGATAGAGCATTTTTTCTTGGAAGCAGATTAATTTCTTGGTTGAGTAAAAAGCAAAGCTGCACATCTTTATCAATAGCAGAATCAGAATATGTTGCAGCAGCAACTAACTATACACAGGTATTATGGCTTAAGCAAATGTTTAAGGACATAAAGGTAAAATTCAAGGAACCTATAACTATCTATTGTGATAACACTATAGCAATTGATATATCTAAGAATCCGATATGACATTTTAAAACCAAACATGTTTCTATCAAACTAAATTTTCTAAAAGAGAATGTTGAAGCAAAAGAAGTAAAACTAGTTTATGTGAATACTAAAGAGCAGATTGCAGATATTTTCACTAAACCTCTACCTAAGGAGACCTTTGAATATCTCAGAGATCAGCTTGGGGTCACACCCCCACCAGTAGAGACTTAGACAGTTGATGTTTGTTATCAACCGACAGAATTAATAGAGAAATCTTTTACTCCGGCTTTGATGAGGAATCTACTTCTCAGGGGGAGTAGTTGGCATACTGAATTGGTTGGTATTTTGTATTTGAATTTGGTTTTGTATTAGCTTTGACATTTGATGTCAAAGGGGGAGAGATATCTATGGAAAAACACATTATCTTTTGGGGAGAGATTATTCATTGGGGGAGAGATTGTTACTTTGAGATTGATTACTCTTTGTATCTAAATTTTGATTTTGGGAGATTGTTGGTTTTTGGTATTTGGCATTTCTGTTTTGGCACTTTGATGGTTTTTCCATCTTGTGTTGCCATCAATTCCAAAGGGGGAGATTATTGGTATTTTGGTTATGTTGATATGGTTTTGTCATTGATGTCAACACCTATTAACACTTATTTACTCTGACACTTTGAAGAATAGGCAATGTTCACTGGCAAGCAAGTGACTTATGCATAGTCACTGGTATCTATTACACTAGCAGGATATAATGTTCACTGGCACTTGGAATGATATGCAAAACACCTGGTTATGCCGAAGACATTGTTTGGACACTTTGTCTTGGAGATTTGTTCATTGGTATATTTGTGTTTGCATATTTGTTGTTACCGACAAATAGGTCTAGTATAAGCACCGACAGGTTTATCTATTCCAGATCAGGATGACACGCTTTGGAGATGATTTATTATTGTTGTAAATGCATCAAGCTAACATGTTGAATCGGTTATTGCATCAGTTATTGATTTACTTGTAAAATTTTTTATTGTAATATCTATTAGAGCCAACCTACTAAAATTGGTCTTAGGTTATGGTATAAATGTAAGATCTTATTTGTAAGATCAAGTGTGGAATGCGAAGGAAGAAATAATTCGGTATATGCGAAAATAAGTAGAGCTTTACACACAGATATCATTTGAAGGTTGAAGGAGGATTTTGTGAAGACAATCAGAATTACACTGTACTAAATCCAGCATAGAATTTGGAGCAGTACATCTTTATTGGATTTAATCATCCAATTATAGTCAGTGTGACTCCTATTTGTGTTTGAGCAGTGAGCTCTAGGCACTTGGCCTTTCTACATGTGCAAACCCCATTTGTATACACATACTATCTACAATAGTATCATTTGATTGTGGGTAAGGTTTCCCACCGTGGTTTTTACCCTTATAGGGTTTCCACGTACAATATTAGTGTTATGTGTTGTGGATGTTATTGTCTTTCTATTTCATGCATTAATCTTTACCGGTACTGCAATTAACTGATAAACTGTCTATCAGCATAAAGTCTAATTTACCGGTATTAAGCATTAAGGTTGGTTAAGTTGTTTTTGGTTTGAATTTATCTGACAATTGATTCACCCCACCTCTTAGTTGTCTCTGGGACCTAACATGTTCATCATTATTCATTAGTTTATTCTAAGTGTTCCCTTTTTTGTTTAATCTTGATTTAGTCTTAATATTTCCCTAATTTCAATCTTCAAAGCATATCCCGCATTTCTACACATTATGTTTTGATCCATTGAGCTAGATTCAACATTAGAATCTTGTTATCTTACATGCCTAGAAATTTGAAAAAAAATAGATAGGAATCAGTAGTATACTACCTAGTCCTACCCTTTTTTACCAAATTTCAAGAGGATAATTTGGCAGTCTTATAATTTAAATCCCACTTCATGTTAAATTATATCAATTCTAGGTTGTCTTTTCATCAAATTCAAACCTAGGGTTTCATATTTAAGGAAAATATTTCCCCATTTTTAGGGATCTATCTATGAATTGAAGAGGAGATCCTTGTGGAGGGAAAGTATTACTTTTAAGTGAATTTTTAGACCTTTGAATTCATCCATTATTAAGTCTTCGTCAACCATGAAATTCAAGAGACATTGAAGGATAATAATAAAATCATCGGCTATTGATTAGCTTATATCTCTTCCTCAGGATATGGTATGATTTCATGTTGTTCCTATGCCTCTATATTGAGCTTCAAATCTACATCACATTGGTTTTAAAACTTACATTATTGCTTTAGATTTGCATCCTAATTATGGTTTAAAGCATTTTTCATTACAATCATTTAGGGTTTTCTCTAGTACACTTGGGTAAAAATCTAGTTTGCATTTAACTCATAGCTTGATGTTACATACACATAATATTCAAGAGCACACACAAATTTTCAGTTACAATATCAACTATTTATGGAGGTGGAAATCACAATCACCAAAACAGGGGGGTTGACTAAGGCAAGCCCTTGTATAGCCACAACCCTACCATTTTATGTCTATAGGTGTAGTTACAAGTATTGGACATAATAGGAAGATTATAGGAGATATCATGAAATAGGTGTAGGTTTACTATTAGAAGTTTAGCCTAGTTTTTGTGGATGAGGGTGCCCAACACCCATGTTCCTCCTAGTTCAGTCTCATATTTTAAGGGTTTAGCTCAATTTGCATCAAAATATAACCCCTAGATCATAGCTCAGCAGACTAGGGTGTCCAACACAATGTTCCTATCAATTATGCTCTAGAATTTGATCACAGATGCATACTCAGATCATTCTATCATTTCTATACTTGGTGTCTCAGTGTTGTTATCTTTTAGTTTGTTGGAGTACCTTTACATTCACTTTTACTTGTACTTACATCATAGTTGTACATTCTCTTATACTTTTCATATCCATTTCCATGCAATAAAGGAATATAAATCCTAGAAGTATCCATTGACTCTTTTTCACAAGAATTAATCAAGAAAAATCACCCCTCTAGTTGCTTTTGTATTTCAATGTATGTATAATAGTGATTTTAGGTCTTATTTCTTCTTGATTTCATTTTCATCCATTACATTTTGGTGAACCCAACTCTCTTACATTGCATTTTTCTATTTGGATCTTATCATTACATGTTACCTTAATGTCAAAAACATAAAAACATTGTTCAAAATCTTATTTTATACATTGTGTGTGTTTATATTTATATGCAATTTTCATTTTAAAATTTACTTTTCAACAATGTCGGATCTTTATTTGCAAGATTTTCATTAATATGATAATCCTTTTTCTTATGATGATTATAATTTTATTAAGGAAGAACTTGATGAGGATGTTGATGAATGACTTTATCATAAGCCTTCTAAACAAACATTTTGCCAAAGACTCATCAACATAGTTACTATGCCATTTTGTAGTGATGATTTTGATAAGTTAGATGACTCTTCTCAAGAAGCCATCCCTATCAAGACATCCTCTAAATTTAGTAGTGTAGCATCTGAAAATTGCACCCCTCACAATTTTCTATCACATTTGGGTCTTCGCCTTAGTGTTTGCGCCCCTCGGCCTGATCAGAGACCTGATTATGCTCACACATATAGAAAACACCATTCAGCTCAAAGGTGCACCACATTGCCACCTTGATCCTACCCCAAAATAGGGCAAAACCAGGTCATGGTGCCATGGTCTTCCCTAAAGGGGACCTAAATTGGACACCCTGAACTCTCTCAAATGTGTAGCGGGAAACACCCCTCCATGTCGGCTCATATCATAAATTTAATTCATTAATCGTACGAGAAAGTATATAAGAGGGATTTCCCCTCTGATTTGATCATCCACAATCATTATCAAGAATCTGAGCATTCAAGAGATCAAGAATTCAATCATTCAAGAGCAATTGAGTATTTTCAGTCTTCCTTCAAGCTTTGGAGCAACAATAGAGTCAAGATTTCAAGCATTGAAGAGGAGATCATCATTCTAATTCATGAAGTAATAATTTCATGTGGAGGCAAGCAAAACTTGACAAGGAGGTATAAGAATTCTATTTTTAGTCAATTCAACATCCCCTCAAAGAGGAGGATTTCTACTTTCAGTCATTTCAATTACATTACTTCAACCACTTGGTTAATTCCAAACTAGGGTTTGACCTAAAGGCAAACCCCTATTCCCAACACATTTCCCTTTCCTTCTGTGTGTAGGAGGCAAGTGCACAATTATACCTTTGGAATTAAGTTTTATTTGGAGAGACAAAAATACCTTTTCAATTTGTGGAAAGTTTAGAGGACCAAGAGGGTAGGTGTCCTGGTCTGGACACACGGTCCCTGCTACTTTTGGCAAATTTCACAAAACAGCTCTGAATCATCTCAAACTTCTCAGATCCAGGTGCATGAAAAAAGCCCAAATCTGTAGCTCACCATTTTCTCATATTTGTCTTCATTTCCAGCACTTAGTCTTAATTCAAGTAGTCAACTTACAAAAGAGGGTCAAACATATTCCATTTCAATCAATCTACTTAGTATTTAGTCCTAATTTGATTAGTGATCAAATCTAGTGGATTTACCCCCTCTTTTGAATGTAAAGGCATCATCTCCCCCAAGCAAAAATAGGTGATTTCTCCTTCATTGTTACAAATTGCTAAGTCACCTAATTTTCCCCTTTACATTTTGGTGAACCTGATATGTCTTATGCTTGCTTCTCATTTTCATTTTAAGATTTGATTCATATGCAATTAATTAATTCATATTTGCAATCATTTTTCAAAAATATAGTTTATGCACTTAATTGCTACATGACTTTCATAGCTAGTGTTCACCTTTACATTTTGGTGAACCCGACTCCTTATACCCTTAATTCTGATTTTTATTTTCAGATTTGAGTGTATGAAATTTAAAATTCAAAATTTTCAATTAAAAGTTTAATTTCCTTGCGATTTTTAAAAATTTAGAGGTTAAATTCAAAAAAACCCTAATTTTTTGATTAAAAAATGAGCTTGTGATTTGTCTAAATTGGATTGATTGTTTCAAATATGAGAACTCTTCAATTTTACAATTCAAGTTTTCATTTACATGTTCAATTTTTTAAAAAATTTTAATTAGGTGGTTAAATTAAAAAAACTCTAATTTTTAATTTTAAAATTGAACTTGTGGATTGTGTAGATCTTGAATTAATTTTTAAATTTGAATTCTTGTTTCAAATTAAAAAATTTAAATTCCCACCTTACAACATTCAAATTTTTTAAATTAAGTGGTTTATGCAACAAACCCTAATTTTAAATTCAAATTAATCTTGTTCAATTTCCAAATTTCCTTTGAGCATTTAATCTATTTTGTTAAATCTAAAGCTTCTTTTGTCCTTCTAAACATCATAAAATTTGGCCCTTAACCTCAAGAGTGCCTTTTTTTGTTTCTTTTTTTTTTCAGTTAATCATTTTATTAAACATCCTAAGTGTGTCCTATTTTGACTTTCAAGGCCTTATTTCACATATCTAGACATCTCCAATTTCCATATCCTTCTAGAATTCACATTAAAATCATAATATCTTGCCTCCCCACAAATTTAGTAAAAACTTGGTTGGACCAAGTAGCAGTTAGCAACAACCAAGAAGAAAAACTAAGAGGGGGGGTGAATCGGTCTTCACTAGATTAATCAAATTAAGCGCAATCTCAGATCTAAAAAACTGCAACTAGAATAAAGATAAACACAATAGAACCAACACACACAACACCAAGATTTTGATGTGGAAAACTCGGTTAAGGGAAAAACCACGGTGGGAACCTACCCACAATAAGATGATACTCTACAGTAGTATGTGTAAATATTACAGTGGGGAATGCACATGCATTCAGGCACACTAGCTAGAGCTCATTGCTCAAAATAAGATGATCCAAAAGGATACAACCCTCAGGGAAGGTTCACTACCTTATAGTAAGATTCAAACTACAATCCGGATTACATGAAGTGCAAATATAGCATCTCCTTATGCCTGATGATAGTTTCGGTTAAGCACATTTGTCTGTCCCGCAACAATCTCTACTCAATACACCACATTGAAGGATAAATTATCTTATCCATACATACACCACTCTCTGATAATGCAGACACGCCATCGACACCTATATATACAATTCATCAACCTTGACTACAAGATCGGCCAAACCCTCAAACCTCAATTACAAGATTACATCACACGATACATATGAGAACCACTAAACCAATATAATGATATAAATGACATAACATGGACCTAAATCAACTCTCCAAACACATCACCACCAGAATTATCACCAAGATCAACCGCAACATGCTACACCACCAAGAATACTACGTAACACAAAGAATAGCACTAGATCAGCAAAATCACCAAGAATACACACAAGAATCAATGCGGACCACCAAGACAAATAGGAAATCATCAGAAAACACCATCAAGAAAATTAGAACCATCCTCAATAGTTGCACCAACACCACTTATGCAAATCTTCATCGATCAACACACTTACTCATAGAAACACTGAACAACAACGATTTGGACTAGAAAGATAACTTGCGAAGAACCAAATCATGAAGCATCTGAACTGAGGATACATACGAACATCAATTTTTTTTACCAAATCCGCAACCAAAGATATGATCATACTGGATCAAACACCAAAATCTTCCAATGACTACATAGAAAGACTGAACTATAAACCAGATCAAATAATATGATCAGGCAATCTACCATATCACTGAAACCAATAAGGAATGAAGTATTCCAACATCCCAAATAGATAAGTCATCCATATCATCTCAATGCAATCACCAAAATACCAAATAGTTCTCAACAACACAGAAATATGATGACATCAATGATACCAACATATCCTAGTAGCAACAATATCCAACAATCTCCCCCTTTTGCATTAATGGCAACATATGAATGTGATAAAAAATCAATGTAAAGGAAATAAAATAACATCAACAATCTACAACAAAATCCCCCTAAGATCATGCACAACAAAGCTAAAAAATAAAGTAGTTTTTCACATGACTCTCTCTCACTTTGACAACAATGTCAAAGACAATACAAATTATGCTTCCTCTCTCAAAACTCATCCTCTAAGAATGACAATCTCCCCCTTAGGATAAACCCACAACTGAAAATTTGAACCACACATTGACTACTCCGACTGAGTAACAACACCAACTCATCAGCTTGGATAAAAGGATAAGGCTCTAAAATCTACCGGATTGATGCAACTCCATGCATCTAGTTCTCAACAGGAGGGGCTGAGACCCCTAGCTTGTATCTCAATCTCAAATAGACAAATGTATCTGTAGGCAAAGGCTTAGTGAAAATGTCTACAATCTGATCCTTTGTAGATACATATTCCAATCTAACTTCTTCATCACTGACCTCCTCCCTTAATAAATGATACTTTATGGACACATGCTTTGTTTTAGAATGCAACACCAGATTCTTTGAAATATTGATAGCTCTTGAATTTTCACAATATATAACAGTAGGCTCATCATAAATCATCTTGATATCCGTCAACATCTGCTTCATCCAAATTACTTGAGTACAATTACTAGCAGTAGCAATGTATTTATCTTCAATAGTACATAAAGATATGTAACATCTTGTTTCTTACCGAACCATGAAATCAACTGCTTTCCCATAAAGAATGCTCCACTAGTAGTTCTCTTCCAGTCATCAACATCACCTGCCTAATCAACATCAGTATAGGCACATAGAAAGAAATCACCATTCTTTAGATACCACAAACCATAGTCAATAGTCCTCTTCAAATATCTAAAAAATCCTCTTCACAGCAGTAACATGAGTCTCTTAAGGATCTGATTGAAATCTAGAATAAAGAAAAAAAACATGCATAATATCTGGTCTGGTCTGAGTTAAGTACAATAATCCACCAACCATATATCTATATAAAGTTTGATTAACTTTCTGAGATTCATCATTCTTAGATAATTTGCATGTAGTCACCATAGGAGTTCCAATAGGCTTAGAATCAACTAATCCAAACTTCTTCAACAATTCCTTCACATACTTAGATTAAGAAATGAAAATACCTTTACTAGTCTGAGTAATCTGCAATCCTAAGAATGATTTCATTTCACCTATCATAGACATCTCAAATTCCTTTTGCATATTATCAGCAAACTTCATACTCAAGTCATCATCACCGCTAAAAATGATATCATCAACAAAGACTTAAACAATCAAAATGTTATTATTATCAACTTTCAAATATAAGTTACTATCAACAATACCTTTATAGAATTCCAACTTCAACAAATACTTATCCAATCTAGCATACCAGGCTCTAGGGGCTTGTTTCAGCCCATACAGATCTTTGTTCAATTTTCATATCATATCTCCTTTATCAGATAAAGAAAATCCATCTGGTTACTCAATGTAGACTTCCTCTTCCAAATCACCATTCAAAAAGGTTGACTTGACATCCATCTGATATACCTTAAAATTCTTGTAAGTAGCATATGCAAGCAACAACCTAACAACTTCAATTCTAGCTACACGAGCAAAATTTTCTTCATATTCTATACCTTCCATCTGTGAACAACCTTTGCGTACCAATCTTGCTTTGTTTCTAAGAACTTCACTAACTTAATTTAGTTTATTCTAGAACACCCATTTAGTACCAATAACATTCTTGTCTTTAGGTCTCGGAACAAGCTCCCAAGTGTTATTCTTTTCAATTTGATTCAACTCTTCTTTCATCGCTTTTAACCAATTTTCATCTTCACATGCTTCTGCAACTTCCGTAGGTTCAATCTTTGAAATTAAACATATCTCTTCAACAAAAATCCTTCTCCTAGTCATCACACCTTTATTTTTATCACCAATGATCTGATTTTCTAAATGATTCAATCTTACATACCTCAGAGTCTTTTAATTATTCTATTTTTCAAGCTCTTACACTTCTTCACCAACAACAACAATATCCGGATTAACTGTCTCCACTGGATCAATCTACTTCAAGATCTCAATCTGCATAGGCTTAGGAATATCTTCAATATCAAAATTATAACTACATGCTCTGATTCGATTTCCAAGACATTCATCTACCTTCAAATTTGCACTCTCAACTATCTTCTTCAGTCTCTTATTATAGCACCGATAGGCCTTTCTCTTAGTAGAATATCCCAATAAGATTCCTTCATCACATCTTGCATCAAACTTTCCTATATCCTCATCTCTCTTAATATCACATTTACTCCCAAAGATTTTGACATATCTAATTGTAGGAATATGACTAAACCACAACTCATAAGGAGTCTTACCGAAATCACCTTTAATACACACCTGGTTGAATGTGTAAACAACAATGCTAACAACTTCTCCCCAAAAGGTTTGTGCAATATTTCCTTCAATCAACACAGTCCTTGCAACATCTAAGATAGTTATGTTCTTCCTTTCAATAAATCCATTCTGCTGAGGGGTTCTAGGAGCATATAACTATCTTCTAATTCCATTCCTCTTACAGAATGTATCAAACTCTCTTGATGTAAATTCTCCTCCTTTGTTAGATATTAGGCATTTTATCTTCAATCTAGTCTCAGTCTCCACTCTAGCTTTGAATATCTTGAATTTCTCCAACGCTTTTGATTTCTCCCTTAAGAAGGTAACCCACATCATCCTTGAATAATTATCAATCAACAACATGAAATATCTATCTCCGTACATGCTTCTCACTCTAGTAGGACCACACAAGTTAGTATGAACCAGATCTAGAAATCCATTAGATGAACATAGTGTTGTCCATATGATGGAATTGATTATGTGTTGCATTGATGTTTTGTCATTGATGTTAACACTTGCTATTATGGTTGTTTACCGACTTTCGATAGGTGGATTGGATTGGGAATATAATCAATTGATTGCCACCGGTATGATCTGGTTGATGAAATATGTTTGTATGGATTGTTCATATTCTTTTGAGTTATTTTTCAGTCAGTTGGTATTGACTTGATGATCGGATGCTATCTTATGTTCTAGTAAGCTTGCCTTATTGGTTCAGTAAGAGCTTCACTGACAGAGCTTTATTGAAGATCTTTGATGTTATGCATAAGTGGTGTTGGTGCAACTTCTAGAAGGGATTTAGGATGCTGATGGTGATTGTGTTCGTGCCTCGACTGATTGGTGTCATTGCTTTGGTGTGTGTGGATCTAATTTAGGTCAAGTGCTATCTAGATTATGGATTGTTTTGCATGAAACATGTTGGTGGATTCTCTGATGTGCTTCCAGGATGTTTTATTGATTGGGTGATATTTGTTGGCCTTAGGTCAACATGTGTTATGATTTTATTTCAGGATTATGTAATGGATCTATTGTATTATCATTTGTGTGGCCGACCTAATTGGTTAGGTCTCGGGTTGGTATAAATGTATGTAAGATCTTATTATAGATCATGGCAAGGAGTAAAAAACGTAATAATCATTTATGTAGAGGATTTGGTCGATCATAGGTGATCGAGTTGGGTTTATGTAAGAGGCTTTAGACCTCTAGTATTGAGCTTAACTAGAAATATAATCGGGCATGTTTGATCCTATCACCGATAGTTCTTCTCTCTAGATTGTAGTCCAGACATCTTGAGGTGGTTGACATCTCTGTAGTCAGTGAGACTCCATTGTCATGAGAAGTGCACTCTAGGTAGTGTGCCTTCCTACATGTACAAGCCCCTATTGTAATCATATACTTTTTTGCAGAAGTATCATTTGACTGTGGGTAGGGTTTCCCACCATGGTTTTTACTCATTGAAGTTTTCCACATACAAATAATGGTGTTATGTGTTATGGTTGCATGGTATTGATTTTCTGGTTTTCATTTATGCTTTAATGCTTAATCAATTATACTGGGATAAACTTTTAAGTGCTTTAATTCACATAATCTATTAATAAATGATTCACCCCCCTCTCAGTTGTTCACCAGTTATCCTAACAATTGGTATCAGAGCTTGGTCATATTTTTGCAGAACCTTAACCACTTGAGGAAGATCCTATAGCAACTAATAGTTCAACTCATGTTTTCTGGAAGGACAACCCAAGGCTTGATGGAACAAATTATGGAGTATGGAAGATTCAGATGGACACTCATTTAAGATGCATTGAAAAGGAAATTTGGAAAATAACTTAGAAGAGTTATACTCCTCATAATCCAACATCTGGTCTTCCTGCACCAACAAACTTGGATAAGAAAATTGAGAATAATTGCAGAGCTAGAGAAGCCCTCTTAAGTGCCCTATCAGATCAGCAAATCATGGGACTATTAGACAAATCATTGGCAAAAGCTATGTGGGACAAGTTGAAGACTCTGAATGAAGGTGATCTTACTATTAAATTTGCAAAACTTGAATGTTACCAAGTAAGATATGAAAGCTTGAAGATGGAAGAAGATGAAAGAATTTCTACATTTATGGAAAGGGTCAATGAAATTGTATTGGGAATTCAGTGTTGTGGTGGATCTCTGAGCGAGGAAGAGATTGTTTCAAAAGTGTTAAGGATTTTTCTACTGGCATATAAGATGAAGGTAACTGCAATTAATGAGCTAAGAACCATGCCTAATTATTTTGTCAATAGAGATACTCTTGTTGGGAAGATATCTACTTTTGAGCTTGAAGAATTTGGTCCTCCTAGAGCTACAAAGGTTGATACTACATTTAAGGCATCTACATCATCAACCGACAAGCAAGATTGGAAAGTTTGTATGCAAAGGAATTGGAAGAGATCAAGAAAGAAGATGAAGAGATTGAGCTACTTGAAGCCCTATTTGCTAGAAGGATACCTAGAGGTGCATCTGGAAGTAAGTATGAAGGAAAATCTCCTTTCAAATGTTTTGCATGTAATAAGATAGGTCATTTTGCATCTATATATCCTAAAAGGAATTCAAAATTGGAAGAAAGAGCAAGAAGATATTTTAAGCCTAACCTTGAATATCAGATCAAGCATAAGTACATGAAATATAAAAACAAATCATGCTACTATGTTGATGAGGAAGGAGTAATTGATGACTCAGAAGAAGAACCGGTAGGAGATCCAGCTAGTGGATCTGGCAATGGAAAAGGTTGGGTATTTTATGCTATGAAGGAAGATCATCTAGAACCAATTATCAAGAATGAGGAAAAGGACATTGCAGAAAAAGTTAAAGAAATAGATGAATGGGTAATAGATAGTGGATGTTCTCATCATATGACAGGTGACAAAGGAAATTTTCTATCCCTGCAAGAATTTGATGGTGGTCAAGTCAGATTTGGTAATAACAAGGCATGCCTGATCAAAGGAAGAGGAACCATTTCATTGGATGGTAAGCATCACACTGATAATGTCTATTATGTTGAAGGTATGAAGCATAATATTTTGAGTGTAGGACAGTTGGTATACATAGGATTTCAATTACAATTCAAGGATGGAAAGTGCAAAATCATTAGGAAATCAGGTTTGGTGATTGCAACCGGTACACAGATGAAAGGTAACATCTTTCATTTGAACTCTGGTGAAAAGACAAAAGAAATTTTCTAACCCTATAATAATTTGATGGTCGTCATGTCAGATTTGGTAATAATAAAGCATGCATTATCAAAGGAAGAGGAACCATTCATTGGATGGTAAGTAGAACACTGATAATGTCTATTATGTTGAAGGTATGAAGCATTTTTGAGTGTAGGATAGTTGGTAGAAAGAGGATTTCAATTAGAATTCAAGGATGGAAAGTGCAAAATTATTAGCAAATCAGGATTGGATATTACAATCGGTACACATACAAAAGGTAACGTCTTTCATTTGAAGTCTGGTGAAAAAACATGTTTGATTGCACATATTGATGAAAGTTGGCTATATCATAAGAGGTTGTGTCATGCAAATTTTGATTGCATTGTAAAGATTAGTTCAACTAAGGCAGTTAGAGATTTACCTAGGATTGTGAAACCTCATAATCCGATATGTAAAGAATGTCAAATGGGTAAGTAAATTAGAACTTCTTTTAAGAGAATACTTGATAAATCTAATGATGTTCTTGATTTGATTCATATTGACCTATGTGGTCCTGCTAATACAAGAAGCTTTCAAGGTGATAGCTATTTCATGTTAATCATTGATGACTATTCTATAATGATGTGGGTTGCTTTTCTAAGGGAGAAATATGAAGCCTTTGAGAAATTCAAGATCTTTAAAGCTATGGTTGAGACATAGAAATGAATAAAAATAAAATGTCTGAGATCAGATCAAGGTGGTGAATTCACATCCAGTGAGTTTAATAGCTATTGTGAGAAAAATGGTATTAGGAGACAATTATCTGCAACCTAGACACCTTAGCAGAATGGCATTGTTGAAAGAAAGAACATAACCATTTTGGATGCAGCTAGAAGCATGATGATGGAAGCTAATTTGCCTCATATCTATTGGAGAGAAGTGGTAAGTACAATAGTTTATACATTCAATAGAGTTCATATCAAAGGAGATACCGGTAAGACCCCTTATGAATTATGGTTTGGTCATTCTCCTACTCTTAAATATTTTAAAATCTTTCAAAGTAAGTGTTATATCAAAAGAGATGATTCCATTGGAAATTTTGACCCTAGATGTGATGAAGGAATATTTCTTGGTTATTCAACTAAAAGAAAAGCATATAGATGTTATAACAAAATATTGCAGAGATTTGTGGAGAGCGCTAATGTGAAAGTGGATGAGTAGTACAAAGATCAAGCTAATTCTTATGATAATGAACCGTCAGTGAAAATGACCATAACTAAACTGGTAGTGCATGTACCAGAACATAATACTGAACCAGTTACACTGATATCATAAAAAAATTCAACTATAACTAAAGAGAAGCACAAAGAACCTGAAAATAAGAAAACACCAAGGTATGTAAGGCTATATCATTCTGAAAATCATATCATTGGAGACAAAAACATGGGAGTTATGACAAGGAGAATATTGGCAAATCAAGAGGTATGTTTCATTTCCCAAATTGAACTGGCATCAATCGTTGAATCTTGTAAAGATGAATGTTGGATGAAAGCTATGGAAGATGAATTAGATTAGATAGAAAAGAACAATACTTGGACTTTAGTTCCTTGACCTAAAAATAAGAATGTTATTGGAACTAAATGGGCTTTTAGAAACAAATTGAGTGAGGATGGACAAGTTGTAAGAAACAAGGCTAGATTGGTCTGCAAAGGATACTATCAAAAGGAAGGAATTGATTATGGTGAAACGTTTGCACTGGTAGCTAGAATTGCTTATGCAGCCTATAAGAACTATAAGGTCTATTAGATAGATGTTAAGTGTACATTTTTGAATGGATATCTTGAAGAAGAAGTCTTTATTGAGAAACCAGATAGATTTTTATTGACACATGACAAAATATGGTTTGCAGATTAAGGAAAGCCCTATATGGACTAAAAAGGCTCCTCGAGCTTGGTATGAAAGGTTGGATAAGTACCTTTTGAAGCTTGATTTTATTAAAGGTAATGCTGACACTAACCTATAATATAAGATGACTAATGATGATATTCTGATTTTTGAAGTGTTTGTTGATGATATAATTTTTGGAGGTGAAGAAAAATTGTGCATGGAATTTTCTGATAATATGCAGAGTGAATTTGAAATGTCTATGACTAGAGAAAAAATATTTTTTCCATGTTTGTAGATTACTCAAACTGACAAAGGTATCTTTATCTGTCAAACTAAGTATCTAAGGGAATTGTTGAAGAAATTTGGTTTGAAAAATTCTAAACCAGTTAGTACTCCTATGGTTACAAGTGAAAAAATGTCAATTAAGGGTGTATCCCCTTCAGTAAATTCTACAAGATATAAATCCATGATTGGTGGTTTGCTATATTTAACTCAAACTAGACCAGATATAATGAATGCAGTCAGTATTCTATCAAGATTTCAAAGTAATCCAAGAGAAAATCATGAAAGTGCAATAAAAAGGATATTCCGGTATTTGCAAGGAACAACTAAATATGGTTTATGGTACCTTAAAGATGATGAATTTACTTTATGTGCATATATAGATGCAGATTGGGCAGTTGATGTTGATGACCGGAAGAGCACATCCGGTGGAGCATTCTTCCTTAGGAAGAAGTTGGTTCCATGGATCAACAAGAAGCAGTCATGCATTTTCTTATCTATTGTTGAAGCTGAATATGTTGTAGCCGCAACCAAATTGAAGCAGATGTTGAATTATATACAAGTGAGTTTTAATGGTCGAGTAGTTATCCATTGTGATAACTCTACAGCTATTGACATATCAAAGAATCCGATATTTCACTCCAAGACTAAGCACATATTAATCAAGTACAACTTTTTGAAGGAAAAGGTGGAAGCAAAAGAAGTTAGATTAGTTTATGTGAACACTAAAGAGTAGATAGAAGACATCTTCACTAAACCTTTGTCTCGGGAATCATTTGAGTATTTAAGAGATAGATTGGGGGTTTATACCCCTCTGATAGAGACTAAATTGATGCAGTTGTGCATCAGTCTGGTATGCATTATTAAAGCTACCTTTTGCTCCGGATTGATGAATCAGTGCTACTACTCAAGGGGAGTAGTCAGCCTTGAAATTCAATGTTTTCATATTTTGTTTGTTTCTTTGCAATTGTTGTGAAAGGGGGAAGAATATATGTGAAAAAACATTACTATTTATTGATTGCACTCCTTAGGGGGAGTTTGGCGGTATTTGGTATTTATGTTTCAGTTTTGGTTCAGAACTTTATTGCTATATCATTTCATGGGATATTGTTGGCGGTCTTCCATTAGGGGAGACTTCTTTAGCATTTTCTTGGAACTTGGATGTTTTTCACATCTAGTTTTGCCATTAATGCCAAAGGGGGAGATTGTTAGCCATATGATGAAATTAATTATGTTTTGCATTGATGTTTTGTCATTGATGTCAACACCTACTATTATGGCTGTTTACTGCCTTCCGGTAGGTGGATTGGATTGGGAAGATAATCAGTTGATTGCCATCGATATGATCTGGTTGATGGAATATGTTTGTATGGATGGTTCATATGCTTCTGAAGTATGTTTCAGTCATTTGGTATTGACTTGATGATCGGATGCTATCTTATATTCTAGAAATATTTCTTTATTAGTCCGGTAAGGGTTTCACTATCAGAGCTTTATTGAAGATCTTTGATGTTATGCATAAGTGGTGTTGGTGCAACTTCTAGAAGGGATTCAAGATGTTGATGGTGATTGTGTTTGTGCCTCGACTGATTGGTGTCATTCCTTTGGCATGTGTGGATCTAATTTAGGTCTGGTACTATCTAGGTTATGGATTGGTTTGCATGAAACATGTTGGTGGATTCTCGGATGCACTTCCAGGATGTTTTATTGATTGGATCATATTTTTTTGGCCTTAGGCCGACATGTGTTATGATTTTATTTCAGGATTATTTAATGGATCTATTGTATTATCATTTGTGTGGCCAACCTAATTGGTTAGGTCTCAAGTTGGTATAAATGTATGTAAGATTTCATTGTAGATCATGGAAATGATCAAATAATCTAATAATAATTTGTGCAAAGGATTTGGTTGATCATAGGTGATCGAGTTGGGTTTATGTAAGAGGTTTTAGACCTCTGGTATTGAGCTTAACCAGAACTATAATCTGGCATGTTTAATGCTATCACTGGTAGTTCTTCTCTATAGATTGTAGTCCAAACATCTTGAGGTGGTTGACATATCTATAGTCAATGAGACTCTATTGTGATGAGCAGTGTGCTCTAGGCAGTGTGCCTTCCTGCATGTGCAGGCCCCTATTGTAACCATATACTTGCTACAGAAGTATCATTTAACTATGGGTAGGGTTTCCCATCGTGATTTTTTCTCATTGATGTTTTCCACGTACAAAACATGGTTTTATGTGTTATGGTTGCATGGTACTGATTTTTTGGTTTTCATTTATGCTTTAATGCTTAATCAGTTATACTAGTATAAGGTTTTAAGTGCTTTAATTCACATAATTTGTTAACAACTGATTCAACCCCTCTCAATTATTCACCGGTTATCCTAACACACAACTTAAATAAAAAATTTGTTTTCTTTCCCATCTGACATTCCTTACATACCAGATTAGTAGGCTTCACAATCTTAGGTATATTTCTAACAACTCAAGTAGAACTTATTTTTACCATGTAGTCAAAATTAACATGATACATTCTCCAATGCCACAACCAACTTTCATCAATCTAAGCAATCAAACAATTTTTCTCGCCAGCATTCAAATGAAAGATATTACCTTTAGTCTTAGTACCTGATGCAATATCTATACTAGAGGCATTTAGGATCTTACATTTGTTGGAAATTGACACTCAATTGATTGGTTTCAATATGTTGTCATTGATGGCAACATGGCAACTTGTTTCGGCTTCATATTTTGGTTTAGTTGTGTATGGGGAGGCACTTCACAGACACATCACCAGCATCGGCACCGACACTGATAGGTTGGAAGGGTTTCTTTGGTTATCGGCAATGCAGGCCAACATGGTTTAGAATTAGGGTAACGATATTGGAGGCCGATATCTTTTAGATCCGGCATCAGAAATTATTTTTGATATTCATGTGTTTATGTTATTGAGCCAACATTTATATTCATATTGTAATTATCTTTGTAAGCTGACCGTGTGTGGGAAAATTGGTGCAAAGAAACATAAATTTTGGTTGCACGAAGTCCACACACCAATGGGACTTATGGTGAAAGTTATGGAGCTATATTAAATAGCTCAACTCCCCAAGGGATGTTCCATTGTTCTCTATCTCACAGGATCCCTCAAGTCAATGCCTTTGCTCTTAGATTACTGAGCAAAGTGACTTTAGGAATGACAACTCCATGAATGAGGGATGCTTGATCAACTTAATATGAGTGCATTCCTAGTTATGCATGCTATTAAATATAATATGATTTAAACTAGCATAGATATGATGATAACATAAAAGATTAGTAAAAGTCTATCCTAACATGATATACTAGTCTAATATGAGAGTGCTATGATAATGGAAATGCTTCTTAAAATGCTTATTCATATGATTCCTATTCAAAGATAGTGTAGACACCTAAAAATGGTCAACGCTTGCGAGGTCATACTTTAACATTTGCGCATTGCCTCATTTTAGGTTTTTGCGTCGCATTAACATTTCTCCTATGATTCGCACTTGGTTTTTATCATTTGCGAGCATCGAGTCATTCTTCTGCATTCTTCATCTGTCTCGCTCTTGAATTTGGTCTTGTCGACAACACTATCCAGTCATTATTTTAATCGATTCTATCTTATTGCATCAATTTGCATGCTCATTTGTCATTATTTTGGACATCATCAATCCTAATTAGGGTTTTGTCCTTCTGTCAATCTTGCGATCGATTTGTCATCGATCGTTGTCCTCTTATCAATCTTGTCGATTTATCATCAATCCTTCAATCTTGTCATTTTAACGATCGATTTGTCATCGATCCTTGTCATGTTCGATCTTGTCATTTTGCGATCAATTTGTCGTCGATCGTGGTCATTTTAATCTTGTCATCTTGCAATCTATTTATCATCAATCCTTGTCCTCTTGTCAATTTTGTCATTTTGCGATCATTTCGCTATTGATCATTGTCTGTCTCAATTATGTCAATTTGGATCAATTTGTCATTGTTCCTCGTCAATTGGCGCATCAATTAAATCAGTTATCACATTGGTCATTTATCAATCCAAAATCAAATCAAATCGAGTCAATTATATTTCAAGACCTAATTCGTCTTCTAGGGTTTTATGATTTATTCATTTAACCTAATTTGTCATTTCTTCCTCTAGGATTACTAAATTATTTATTAATCCTAGGTCTTCTCATTACAATTAAATCTTTATTTAATTGGATAATTATTCTTCCTCTTGTAAATTAATTAATAAATGACAAATTATTAATTAATTTACCTAATTTCTTCTAGTTCCTAATTTCCTATTTTTCCATCAATTTCTAATTCCTAATTTTCATCAATTTCAATTTTCTAATTTTCTAATTTCGTAATTTCAAATTCCTCCTATTCATCTCCTAATTCTATGGGAATGACATTTCAATTTGTCATAAATTGTCATAATTGATAATCAATCAATTTTGACATAGAATGTGTCATAATTTGTCATCAATTATCAATCAATCAAATTGTGCATGGAAAGTGCATAATTTGTCATATTGATTTGCAATTTCCATTTGAATTGCATCATGCTAATCTTGTCATTTATCCAATTCTTCTATAAATTGGATGATTTTCAATCAAAGCTAATCCCGAATCCCTAATCAAACTATCGAACTTATGCTTCTAGTACTCTTGATCAACAAACCAATATCAATCTTGCTTTCAATTGTATGTTGTGCACTTGTAGGTGAGATCCACAAATCCATTTGAAGAGGAAAGAAGAACAATGGAGCTGCATGGAAGAAGCATCCAAATCGTCATCTGGTTTGCATGAATATTTGCTTTTGAATGCTTTGTTTTTATGTCTCTATTGAGTGTGCTTAGGATTAGATCATTGCAATGTGTGTTTGGGATTGAGCTAATAATGAATAATATGTCCTTTTATATATTGCTTTGATGATTCCTAATTCCAATGCTACATTAATTGGTGAACCCGACGTGAATACTAACCTTCTAACCCCTTTACTGTGTTTTGGAGTGCTTTCAAGTTGATTTTGCAGGTCAAAAACCCAAAAACAGGGCCATGCAGGGTATTCTGGACACTTCTACACCTGTGTCCTGCATCTTGTGCCTGTGTCCTGCATCTTGCGCTTGTGTAGGTGACATTCTATGCTTGTGTCAGACATCTTGCGCCTGTGTCATGAGTTCTGCGCTTGTGTAAAGTCCAGAACAAAGGTGAAAAATGCAGTGTTTACTTGAAATTTTTGGTGTTTTTGCATTCTGTTTTCTGTGCTTTGGATTTTGGTACTAATTATTTGTGTAGAATCTTGGAATACACATGGAAAAGACTATAAATCAAACTACTAACATGTGTTATGCAGAATCGATGGTCAAAGACAACAAATCAAACCTCTAACTTGGGTTTTGCAGGTTGCCTTGGAGAAACAACCAAACTGTGTGTTTGAGATTTTTAATTAGGCACTTAGTGATTTATAAATAGGTGGGAATGAAAATTTGTTTGCTTTGATTTTTAAGTGTGACATTGGAGTAGGAGAGTATGCTCTCATCCTTCTTAGGGTGATCAGAAATCCAGATCTTCGATACCATGCTCATTGTTTTGATTGTGTGTCTCCTTTAGAGGGCCTGCCTTCCCGACCACTTTGCTTTTGCAAGCAAGTGATAATTGTGAGAAGGGAACGAACCAAAGTGAGTACGGCTAGAATTCCTTGGCATTCTAACTCACTATAAAAAAATACCCGATGAGCGAAAGCTTTGAAGGAAGTGTTACGTGGGAATTGCAGTTACTTGGGAAGTGATGACCCTTGGACTCTTTCTCATATCAACATCTAAGTAGGGCCTCTTGGTCTAAATCGTGCTTGCGCAACTACATTTGTTTGGTATCTTGATGGGCTTAATGTCTCAATCACGCTTGCGTGACATCAAGGAGTAATGCTTAACAGAAATCCTTACTAAACACCTTGTTTTTAGAGGCCAAAAACCCTTCTAGTTGCTTGAGAAGGACAAGTTCGGATACTTGGAAGAGATACTAAGTTCACCATGGGGAGATTTCCATAGGGACTGATGCTTGGCTGCCCTGAGAAGTGAGTGCCATGGAGGGGAGCCTGTGGGGTCAAGCATCTATGTATTCTCCTTGAATCTCATAATGAGTCTACCTCTCAAGTACCTAATGTCTTTGCCTACCATAAGAAATGTGGAAATGAGCATGATTGTCTTGAGTCTAAGTTGTAATATCTTGTATTATTTGATTGTCAAAAGTTGAATTTTATCTCATTTCAAGAACAAGGCAAATTGATTTAAAACAAGGTTAAACACAAGAGACATTCATCCAACAAAAGTTCAACAAGGTTCAAAACACATCTTCCAACATGGTTATCAAATATTGTTCAAAATCTTGTCTTAACATTCATGTCACTTGCATTTAGGTTCATCCTAGGTGTCCATTTTGCAAATTCATTGTCAACTACTAAGGTTAGGTTTCACCTAAGTCATACTCCTTTGCATATCAATAAGAGTCATCCATTTGCATGTGTCCTCTTGCATTAAAGTCATACCATTGTCATACATTCATATTTTCATACCCTAAGTCTCTTCATTAAGCTTAAGTCATTATCATATCATAGCAATTGTCCCTTTGCATATAAAACTAGGTCTTGTCATACTTGAGTAATCCAAATCTTTGATAAACCCTAAGTCATTGTTAAGAAGTCTAGACCTTATCAAGTCTTTTGTCCTTTTGTCATCAATATCATTTCGTCAAACCTAGCTTAGTATCCAAGCATATAGGGGAGACATTGTCATCTTGTCCTTTGTCAATTAAGTCCTTTTGTCCTTTGAGGTCTAGACATCATTTCAATTTCCTAAAGGTCTCTTTTAGATTTGCATTCATAAGTTTGTCAAAATATTCAAAAACAACCAAAAACATAGATTGCATTTTCATCTATTTAGTTTGCATTTAGTTGCATATCACATATTACCCTTGAAAAATTCCAAAAAAAAAAAAAAAAAAACATTGCATAAGTGACATGCCTGTTGAGACAAGATCAAGATCTAAGAAGATGAGTGAACCAATGTATCAACCCATGGACAACAGAGCAAATTCGCAGTTTCAAACTAGTCAGACAGTGCAAGTTGAAGGTTCATCAAACACATCTCTACCACCATATGGAACGGTTCAACTTGGACCACCACCATTATATGAACCAGTGTTTGTACCTATGAAACCAGGACAAGGGAGTGTCCCACCAACTCCAAGAGGAAATGCACCTTTCAATTGGAATCAGTCCAACTTGCAACAGGAAATACAAACATTGTATGAAGAACCAACTCTCTCACAAGGATTTGGTTTAGGTCAAGGCATTCACCAAGAAACAAATCCAAATATTCAACCAGACTCTTCATCCGATTCTGATGATTCAGATGATATTGACATGTTCCTTCAGAATCCAAAGATAACAAAAAAAATGGATAAGTTCTTGAGTAAAGTCTTTAAGATGTTTCCACAAAAATATCTTAACATGATGAGTAATGTGACCTCTTCAAGTGAACAAGTCAATGTGCAAAAACAACAAGGTGGTGAGTTGTTAAGTTTCTCTCCACATCCAACTGAAGAAAATGTGCAACCTGAAACTCAGCCTACCTTAATGAGTAAACGTGCTTCAAAGGCATTGACAGTGACTATTCCTCAAAAGTCACCATTTGAGACCATAAATAATCCACTATTCAATGTAACACCTGCAACACAAGATCAAACAAGGACTACGCAAATATTGACAAATATCCCTCAACAAGAAGTAGTTCCTAATATGCATAAAATTGGATCAACATCTAAGATACAAGAAAGCTTCACAACTGGAATGCCTAATATCAATAATGTCCAAAGCAATTCCACGATGCAAAAAAGTTCTTATGTCCCGTTAAATTCAATATATTTGCCAAACACTATTGCGACAGATCCTTCGATAATGGCGACACAAAGAGCTACAGATAGTGGTTTGTACCAACAACAATTGTTGCAATGATTGGATAATATGCAAAAGGTACAATCGAATGTGCAAACAAATGATGTGCAACAACAACAATATCACATTCGACAAGAAATTGCAGGGCCTTCGGCACCATTACAAGTTAACGCAAACTTGCAACCATCACAATGGATTGGACAAGCAACACAACAAGTTAATGCAAGTGCCATACCCCATCCTAAGGAGAAGCAACGAAAACCATCTAAACAAAGTTTTTTACAATTGATGGGATATACACCATAACAACAATTGGCACAAAGTCAACAAATTCCGATCTGTCAGCCTCAACACCAACATGTGCCACAATATGAGCCAAGGCAAACAAGCTATCCTACTTTACAACCGCAAGTGGTGCCTATGCAATATCAACAGCCTACTCAATTGCAATATCAACCCAGGCTCCAAGAAGCACAACAACAAGGTCAATATCAAAGCATAGCACAACTGCAACAACAAGAGATGTACCAAGAGCTTTATGTGCCGGAAACGTCAAAAATGCCCATTGCAGAGTATCAATAACCGATTGGAAATGCGGTATATCAACAAAGAATACCAACTGGGATTAATGATGGACCTCTAAAATCTGATACAATTGCACAACAACTTGAGAAGTTGCAATGAAAAGTTGATGCATTGGAAACTAAAGGAACAAAGAAGTTGTATACGGATCAAGATTTATGTCCTAATCCATTTGATAAGAGTGTATACATGCCTCCATTCCCTAAGCATTTTGAGGCACCCAACTTTGAGAAATATAAAGGGAATGGCAATCCAAAAGATCACATTCGAGCATTTTTTGCAGCATGTACGGAAGTGAGCTATGAAGAGACATATTTAATGCGATTATTTGCACGAAGTCTCACAAGACAACCCTTGGATTGGTATTCACATTTGCCAGCAAATATAAAGACTTGGTCAGAATTGGCTGAAAAGTTTTTATATCATTTCGCGTTTAATATCGACAGTGACGTGACTATGTCAGATTTATGCAATACCAAGCAAAAGCAAGGTGAACCATTAGTGACTTTCTTGCAACGCTGGCAAAGCTTGTATAGTCGTTCTTCTCTCGATATACCTAAAGAACAACAAGTGAATCTGTTTATCCAGAATTTGGTCCCAGAAATGATGTATGAGCTAAAATTAAAAAGTCCTAGTACTATAGAGAAACTCATTAAGAAAGGAATGAGCATTGAAATAGCTCTTGCAGCTAAAGGTATTTGTAGACACCTAAAAATGGTCAACGCTTGTGGAAGTCATACTTTAACATTTGCGCATTGCCTCATTTTCGGTTTTTGCGTCGCATTAACATTTCTCTTATGTCACGCACTTGATCTTTATCATTTGCAAGCATCGAGTCATTCTTCTGTATTCTTCATTTGTCTCGCTTTTGAATTAGGTCTCGTCGATAACAATCTTTAATCATGATTTTGGTCGATCTTTGTCCTTTTGTCAATCTTGTCATATTGCGATCGATTCGTCATCGATCCTTGTCCTTTTCAATCATGTCAATTTGGTCAATTTGTCATTGATTTTTGTCAACCAATCTCAATCAAATCATTTATCAACACTGTTCATTTATCAATTCAAAATCATGATCGAATCGATATCAACTATCCTTTGTCAAGACCTAATTGTCATCTTTGCATTGCTAATCCATCTCTTTAGGGTTTCATGATTTAGTCATTTAACCTTGCTTGTCATTTTCTTCCTTTAGGATTAATAAATTACTTATTTATCCTAAGTTTTCTCATTACAATTAAATGTTCATTTAATTGGCTAATTATTCCTCTTTGTGAATTAATTAATAAATGAAAGATTATTAATTAATTTACCTAATTTCTAATTTCCTAATTCCTCTTTTCCCTATTTTTCTAATTTCTTAATTCTTAAATTCAATTTCCTCCTATTTCTCTCCTAAATTTATGGAAATGACATAGAAATTTGTCATAAATTGTCATAAATTCTTGACATAGAAATTTGTCATAGAATTTGTCATAAATTGTCATAAATTCTTGACATAGAAATTTGTCATAGAATTGTCATAATCCTTGCATAGCAATTTGTCATAGACATGTCATAATTTTGCTATTATTGATTTGAATTTCTATTCGAATCACTATCATGCTAATTTGTGCATCTCTCCAATTCTTCTATAAATTGGATGAATTTCTTCAATCCTCCGAATCCAAATCCTTAATCAAACTATCAAACTTACGCTTCTAGTACTCTTGAGCTTTTCATCAATCTTGCTTTCAATTGTATGTGCACTTGTAGGTGAGATCCACAAATCCATTGAAGAGGAAAGAAGAACAATGGAGCTGCATGGAAGGAGCATTCAATTCTGCATTTGGTTTGCATAATCTTTCATTTTGAATGCTTTGTTTTCATATCTCTATTGAGTGTGCTTAGGATTAGATCATTGCAATGAGTGTTCTTATGATTGAGTTATCATGTCTAGTGTTTTGATCTACTTACTTGCTTTTATGATTCCTAATTCTGATGCTACATTAATTGGTGAACCCGACGTGAAAAACTAACCTTCTAACCTCTTTATGGTGTTTTGAGTGATCTCAAGTTGATTTGCAGGCCAAAAAACCCAAAAACAGGGCCGTGCAGGGTATTCTGGACACTTCCGCGCTTGTGTCATGCATCTTGCACTTGTGTAGGTGACATCTTGCACCTGTGTCATACATCTTGCGCCTGTGTCATGCATCTTGTGCTTGTGTAAAGTCCAGAACAGAGGTGAAAAATGCAGTTTTTACTTGAAATTTTTGGTGTTTTTGCATTCTGTTTTCTGTGCTTTGGATTTTGGTACTAATTATTTGTGCAGAATCTTGGCATACACATGGCAAAGACTACAAATCAAACTACTAACATGTGTTATGCAGAATCGATGGTCAAAGACAACAAATCAAACCTCTAACTTGGGTTTTACAGGTTGCCTTGGAGAAACAACCAAACTGTGTGTTTGAGATTTTTAATTAGGCACTTAGTGATTTATAAGTAGGTTGGAATGAACATGTTTTTGATTTTATTGTTGAGTTTGACATTGGAGTAGGAGAGTATGCTCTCATCCTTTTAGGGTGATCAGAAATCCAGATCTTCAATACCATGCTCATGTCTTTGATTGTTTGTCACCCTTAGAGGGCCTGCCTTCCCGACCACTTTGCTTTTGCAAGCAAGTGATAATCGTGAGAAGGGAACGACCCAAAGTGAGTACGGCTAGAATTCCTTGGCATTCTAACTCACTATAAACAAATACCTGATGAGCGAAAGCTTTGAAGGAAGTGTTACGTGGGAATTGCAGTTACTTGGGAAGTGATTCCCCTTGAAACTCTTTCTCATATCAACATCTAAGTAGGGCCTTTTGGTCTAAATCGTGCTTGCGCGACTACATTTTTTTGGTATCTTGATGAGCTTAATGTCTCAATCATGCTTGTGTGACATCAAGGAGTAATGCTTAACAGAAATCCTTACTAAACACCTTGTTTTTAGAGGCCAAAAACCCTTCTAGTTGCTTGAGAAGGACAAATTCGGATACTTGGAAGAGATACTAAGTTCGCCATGGGGAGATTCCATGGGGACTGATGCTTGGCTGCCCTGAGAAGTTAGTGCCATGGAGGGGAGCCCGTGGGGTCAAGCATCTATGTATTCTCCTTGAATCCCATAATGAGTCTACCTCTCAAGTACCTAATGTCTTTGCCTACCATAAGAAATGTGGAAATGAGCATGATTGTCTTGAGTCTAAGTTGCAATATCTTGTATTCTTTGATTGTCAAAAGTTGAATTGCATCCCATTTCAAAAAGCAAAACAAATTGATTCAAAACAAGGTTAAACATAAGAGACATTCATCCAACAAACGTTCAACAAGCTTCAAAACACCTTTCAAACATGGTTGTCAAACATTGTTCAAAATCTTGTCTTAACATGCATGTCACTTACATTTAGGTTCATCCTAGGTTGCATTTTGTAAGGTTCATTGTCAAGTATCAAGGTTAGGTTTCACCTAATTCATACTCCTTTTGCATATTAATAAGAGTCATCCACTTGCATATGTCCTCTTGCATTAAAGTCATACCATTGTCATACATTGCATACCCTAGGTCTCTTCATTAAGCTTAGGTCATTATCATATCATATTAAGGTCACTTGCATAGTAATTTCCTTTTGCATATAATCTTAAAACTAGGTCTTGTCATACTTGAGTAATCCAAATCTTTGATAAACCCTAAGTCATTGTTAAGAAGTCTAGACCTTATCAAGTCTTTTGTCCTTTTGTCATCAATATCATTTCGTCAAACCTAGCTTAGTATCCAAGCATATAGGGGAGACATTGTCATGTGTCCTTTTTGTCACTTGGTCCTTTTGTCCTTTGAGGTCTAGACATCATTTCAATTTCCTAAGGGTCTCTTTTAGATTTGCATTTCAAAAGTTTGTCAAAATCTTGAAAAACAACCAAAAACATAGGTTGCATTCTTGCCATAGATTGCATTCTCATTCATTTAGTTTGCATTTAGTTGCATATCATATATTATCCTTGAAAAATTCCCAAAAATATTGCATTTGCATAGTGACATGTCTATTGAAACAAGGTTCCAAGCACCAATGATGCAACAAAGTTTGACATATCAACCAAAAATGCAATCACAATTATATCGAACCCAACAACAAAGCAACATTGATCAAACATTTTATGATGAAACAAGTCTCCAAATACAAAAACTAGAGGAGAAACTAGCCATGCATAATGGGTTCTTCCACTTTGGTCCAATCTGATCCACTTCAAGATCTCATTATTTCTCTCATCTCATATCCACCTCATAATGGACTCACGTCTTCTTCCCAAAGAAAAGAGTATCCTACAAGTCAAGATATTCATAAAGGCAAAGGAGTAGACCTTCATGAGAAAGAACCCCTTCATATCAAAGAATATACTAATGGTCATGGCTACAAAGCTCACACTCAAGGTGTTGGTATCCCTTCAAAGTCAAAATCCAAATGTCCACCTTCCCCATCATCGCTTCCATCCATTCTAGGTCCCTATATCTCTCCATCTCCTATGCAACATCAACAAAGGCACACATCTTGGAGAACCTTCCATCCATCCCACAGGCCTCCATATCATTCCCATCCACACCGACATTCATTCCCTCTTCCAAGCAATTTGGATGCCAAGTATAAAAGTCATAAGTCTAGCAATCCACATGTATTCAAGGATCAACATGTCCAATATAATCGACATGTCAAAGCAAAGAACAATATGATCTATAAAGAAAAAGAAATATCCAAAAGGCCACAAAGGCCCATTGCTCAAAAATAAAAGTCAAAATATATATGGGTTCCTAAATCCCTTGTGCAAGCAATGCACTCCAAGGAACCACAAAAGCATGAAAAATCAAAAACCATGTGGATCCCTAAGAAGCTCCATGAAGCACAAAAGCCTAAAGAAACATCCAACTTGGCATCCAAAATTGCTATTCCTCCATCCAAACCTTCCAAGTCTGTTCTTCCATCACCTTCTTCATCTGTTTTGGGCCCTTATGTCCCAAAATCCATAGCCTTTCCTCCATCCAAATCTCACAATCTGAGATCCGTTTTTCCTCCATCAGTCCATCACCCCTCAAGGTGTGTGCCAATGTCGATCTTGCCTTCATTTCCATCCATCGAAGCCCAATTCTTCCAATACCCTATCCATTATCCAATTCATATTTTCCATCCTTCGATCCCTCTGGTCCAATCATTTGCATAAATCCTTGCCTTAGTTTCATCTCATTTTCCATGTCCTTATCCTACCAACGTCTTTGAGCATACTTGTAAAGGTCATGGTCCATTTATTTCAAGGCTACTATCCAAAAAAAAAAAAGATGCTTGAGTCCTTCTTCCATCCCCTATCATGTGTCCATCTTCTATTGAGAAAGTCAAAATACAAAAAAAAAAGTGAAAAAAAAAAAAAAGACAAAAGAAAAAAAAAAAGTAAAGAAAAATAATTCTTCCACTGGTGAAAACCTGGCAAATAGGCGGCTTGGGCAAGTACCATGATGAAAACCTGCAAACAGGCACCTTGGGCAAGTACCATGATGAAAACCTGGCAAAAAGGCGTCATGCGTAATTTATGAACTTCTTGCACAATCACACTTGGGGGCAGTTTTCCTCCTTCATATCCTATTGCCCTTCATTATCTTATCATACCATGTCATTACCCTTCCTTGTCCTATCATCCCTCATGTTCATTTTCCCTTTCCACATTTGATCTTGACAAGGCTGAGGATCATCATGAGCATCATGCATCTTGTTTGCAGCTTTTAGTCTATCATAGCTTTTGGTCATTTGTCCATTTGCTTATTATAACCTTTCATCCATATTCCCTAGCTTATTGCAACTTTCTGCCATTATCCCTTAGCCAAATCCCAACCTTCAGTCCATGTCCCTTATCCATTCTTGGTCTTTCTTATCCTATCCATATCTTTTCACTATCCATACACTCTTTTTCTGTCTCTTGATCTTGATCTGACATAAGGACACAAAATTTAAACATGGTTTCAAAAACCTCTTGACATGTCCCTCATGCCATGTCACTGCTTTACATTGTCATATCCAGTCTCTTGTCCCATCATGCAATAGCCCTTGAAAATTGCATTCGTATTGTCTCCATAATAAAAGGCCTTTGTCTTCCCTCTATCCACCAACATTTCAGCAAGCCTATTTATTCACCTGTCATATTCCTTGCCTTGCTAGACACTGGGGCAAAATCATAAAAATTGAAAAATGTCCTGAAAAAATATCTAAAAAAATTTAAAAAATGAAAATCCCTAAAAGTCATATAAAAGTCCTAAAAAAATGAGCAAAAACATTTCAAAACATTAAAATCCAAAAACAAGCTTTTTGCAATAAAATATCCCCTTTGTGCATAGACAAATCACTGAGCATACATCCAACGACACGCAATCAAACACTACGCTTTTAACTGAAATCATGCTTAAACAGATGAACTTTTTACTCAAACCAGACATTCAAACTGATCAAAATTGTCATATCAATCAACCTTAAAATCATTTGTCCTTGTCTCTACTA
Organism: Cryptomeria japonica; assembly: GCF_030272615.1. Taxonomy (NCBI): domain Eukaryota; kingdom Viridiplantae; phylum Streptophyta; class Pinopsida; order Cupressales; family Cupressaceae; genus Cryptomeria; species Cryptomeria japonica. The sequence goes on from NC_081413.1 coordinate 646,235,113, forward strand.
TCATGGGTCTTATACAGGGTGTGGTATACTCGAAACCAGACTGTGTCCTATCTTAGACGAGATACCACATGTCCTGAAACCAGACAGCATGATCGTCCTATCAGCACTTTCAACTTTTGACAATGAAGATCAAGATGTTTGTTTGACTTGTTGGAATTTGTGCATCTTATCTTTTTATTGATTTATCTTCAATCATGTTCCTATGTTGCTCGATGATGTCACTGAGTGATTTAGAGTGACCGGGATGGATCATGGTCCTTTTCTTTTCTTTTGTGATTGCTATTTGTCTGTGATGTGTCTGTCTTTTGCAAAAAGGGTTGCATTTCAGCTCTGGCCTTCAATGCCATGATGCTCTGCATCCATTTTACTACATAAAAATAAAGGTTCTCACCTACAAAGTGCATTACTGAAAGCAAGTTTTCTTCATCTTTAACTGTCTTCTGTTTCATTTTCTTCTTACTAACATTTCTTCCGTCTGGTTAGCTGGTCAGTTCGGTCTAGTGCTCCGATTTCCAACCATACATACTGCATCCTGCATCCATTTGGTTAGTACATTTGCATTACATTAAGCATCATATCAAGCATTTTATCCATTTCATACTATCAATGCATCAAAAGCGCATAAACAAAAATATATCCATACATATTCCACAAAGGTACATAAACAGTGCATATGTCATCCATACATGGCAAATCACATAAATCATTTGCATCTCATCATATCGATGCATATCATATCATCTGCCACAATAAATATCAGAGTACAAAATCAGACTTTTTGTCCTAAGTATGGCCCGCAGGCTGACTACAAAATGTCAAACTACATAATGTCTACTGTCTGTCTAAGGAGCACGTGCCTCTATCACTGGGTGCTCCCTCTATCCTCCTCATCCCTGTCATGTCTCAGAGATGATGTCCCTCATATCCCAAGTCCTGCTAATGTATCTATGTCCATGCTTCTGAGTCTATATCATAACATGAAGCAGTCAGGTCGATTCTCCCGCGTGATCAACGGATACTGTCGACTCTACATCACAATCGGGGCATCATTTTGTCAGTTTTAGGGTTTGCTCCTACGGGTTGCATTTCCTCATTTTCATGTTCAAATCAAGGTGTTTTTCATCTATTCTGACCTATCCTACCCTTGTCCCCCCTTTTCAGGTCCTTTGCATGCAGTTTTGAACCTAAATTGAGTCTTACATGCACAATTGCGCTTGTGTCTTAACTCTTGCGCTTGTGTCTTGACTCTTGCGCTTGTGTCTTAACTCTTGCGCTTGTGTACCCTTACACAAGTGCAGAAGACCTCACACAAGCACAGAAGACATCACACAAGCGCAGAAGACCCTACACAAGCGCAGAAGTCAGTTTCTGCATCCTCTATGGGCCCCGCAATGTCCCGCAAGCAAGTCAAATTCATGAAATTGAAAACATGGGTTTTTGAGATCCATACCGCTGCTCCTGAAATCATCTAGTTGTCTGAATGTGCGTACACATTCTCCAAGGTGATCCACCATTGGAATGTTCGCCATCTATCTACAAGTGTCCTTGTCCAGAGCAACAAATTCTCCTCTTTGTCTAGTGCAAATGAGCCATTTTCAACCTCTTGGTCTCATTTATAGCTCTTTGTCATTGCATAGATGGATGTGCATCCTCTCCATCTTATGTTGGTCACGGTCTTGTGCACCTTACATTGCTTGTCCTTCATGCATCTGATCTCCGATTGTCAGTCCGTTCGATTCTATCATTTTTATCGATCAATTGGCCTCTTTCCTGCATGTTTCCGGCCAATTCCTCGAGGGGGCATGCATATGTCATTATTATTGTCTGGGGCATTTTCATTATCGTTCTTTGAAACAACGCTCAGAATCGCATTGTCTCAAAGAGGGGCAAAATGTAGACACCTAAAAATGGTCAACGCTTGCGGAAGTCATACTTTAACATTTGCGCATTGCCTCATTTTAGGTTTTTACGTCGCATTAACATTTCTCCTATGTCACGCACTTGATCTTTATCATTTGCGAGCATCGAGTCATTCTTCTGTATTCTTCATTTGTCTCGCTTTTGAATTAGGTCTTGTCAATAACAATCTTTAATCATGATTTTGGTCGATCTTTGTCCTTTTGTCAATCTTGTCATATTGCGATCGATTCGTCATCGATCCTTGTCCTTTTCAATCATGTCAATTTGGTCAATTTGTCATTGATTTTTGTCAACCAATCTCAATCAAATCATTTATCAACACTATTCATTTATCAATTCAAAATCATGATCGAATCGATATCAACTATCCTTTGTCAAGACCTAATTGTCATCTTTGCATTGCTAATCCATCTCTTTAGGGTTTCATGATTTAGTCATTTAACCTTGCTTGTCATTTTCTTCCTTTAGGATTAATAAATTACTTATTTATCCTAAGTTTTCTCATTACAATTAAATGTTCATTTAATTGGCTAATTATTCCTCTTTGTGAATTAATTAATAAATGAAAGATTATTAATTAATTTACCTAATTTCTAATTTCTTAATTCCTCTTTTCCCTATTTTTCTAATTTCTTAATTCTTAAATTCAATTTCCTCCTATTTCTCTCCTAAATTTATGGAAATGACATAGAAATTTGTCATAAATTGTCATAAATTCTTGACATAGAAATTTGTCATAGAATTTGTCATAAATTGTCATAAATTCTTGACATAGAAATTTGTCATAGAATTGTCATAATCCTTGCATAGCAATTTGTCATAGACATGTCATAATTTTGCTATTATTGATTTGAATTTCTATTCGAATCACTATCATGCTAATTTGTGCATCTCTCCAATTCTTCTATAAATTGGATGAATTTCTTCAATCCTCTGAATCCGAATCCTTAATCAAACTATCAAACTTATGCTTCTAGTACTCTTGAGCTTTTCATCAATCTTGCTTTCAATTGTATGTGCACTTGTAGGTGAGATCCACAAATCCATTGAAGAGGAAAGAAGAACAATGGAGCCGCATGGAAGGAGCATTCAATTCTGCATTTGGTTTGCATAATCTTTCATTTTGAATGCTTTGTTTTCATATCTCTATTGAGTGTGCTTAGGATTAGATCATTGCAATGAGTGTTCTTATGATTGAGTTATCATGTCTAGTGTTTTGATCTACTTACTTGCTTTGATGATTCCTAATTCTGATGCTACAGTATTATCAAGCTCAATAAAGATAATGACAACACAAATTATTCAGGGGACAGAAACAGATTTTGGTATAAGAACAAGAATGTCACTAATGATGGTGTTGTTGATGCGAGAGCGGTGAATGCAAATCAACCCCCATTCACAATCAAGAAAATGAGTGTTCCTAACATGTCAACTATGGAACAAAATCAAGCACCAAGGAACAATGTTACGCAACAGCCGCAATATCAACAGCATGCTCAACAGTTGCAATATCAACAACATGCTCAATAGCCGCAATATCAACAACATGCTCAACAACAACATGCTCAACAATATAATCAACAACAAGGCTAACAACAAAATCAACAACGCAAACCCTTCCAATCGCGGGATGGGCCTCCTCGACAATTTACGCCATTGGGAGAGCCTATTGAATCAGTAATGAAGCAATTAATACAAGCAAAATTTATCAAGCTACCAGATATTAAGGTAGAACCAGCGGTAAAGCCGCATTGGTGGAATGATAATGCATACTGTGAGTATCATCGGTCCAAAGGACATAAAACTGCTTCATGTTTTCAATTAAAACACATGATTCAAGATTTATTAGAGCAAGGAGTAATTGAGGTAGATCCACCCCATCCGACCTCCAACACTGATCATACCATTTTCAAAACTCCTTTGCTTGATCATGACAAGGGTAAAGCGTCCTCTTCTAATTCTGCTCAAACGGCCAATTATGCAAATACTGGTTATCACAATGTTATTAATTGTTTTCATGCATCAAATGAGTATGTATCCACCTTGAGAATAAAAGGACAAGATCCTTCTTGTGCGGTCACCACTCGTCGATCCAAAATAGTCTTGAAAGGAGCTCCTGCAGCTCCTCCCAAACCAATTCTTGCCAGTCAGTATAATCTTTTGGATCATCTAGGAAAAACACCTGCACAAATATCCATTCTAGAGTTGTTGAAAATGTCTCCCATGCATCGTGCAATCCCAGATAAAGCTTTGATCGAGTCCACTATCCCAACAGATATTGATGTTGACCAATTTCAAGCGTGGATTGGACATTTAGCTATTTCCCAAAGTGTCGCATTTTCGGATAGTGATATCTCACCTGATAAGCTCCCTCATAATGACCCTTTGCACCTAGAAGTCTTTGTCCATAATTGCAAAATTCGGTGAGTCTTGATAGATGGCGGAGCGGGTCTTAATATCTGTACCTTAAGAGTGGTCATTGGCCTTGGATATACAGAAAATGACATTGATTCTTCCAAAAGAATAACAATCAAAGCATATGATGATGCTGAACACCCATCCAAAGGGATAATTACATTGCCTATCAGAGTTGGTCCAGTGACGGAAAACACTTTCCTACAAGTCCTAGACCTTGATCTCCCTTATAATATGAATCTTGGCCATCCATGGATCCATGCAATGAAGGCAATTCCATCCACCTATCATCAATGTCTAAAATATCCTTACAATGGAACTGAGATAACAATTCTAGGAGATCCTAATCCATTTCAGTTCTGTGCTACCTTAAAGGGTACTCCTCAGCAGCAAGTCCCAGTCAATAGAGAAGCCAAATCAGATGGTTATGTGGATCCCAATGCATTGTTAGATGTTGTCAAAGGAAAACTGAAGATACAGGACCAAGGGTGTGGAGAATATTCAATGGACCAAACATTCCTCATTGGGAATTTGCCGATGTCTCCAAAATCATATGGAAAACCGCAATTATTGCAAAAGGAACCCAAGGTCATTATTCAATATCAGCCTCCCACTACATTTGCAAGATGGGGAGAACTTGACAAAGAAACTGTAGATGATGATGTCATAGATTGGCTCTATAAGGATCCAACTGAAACCCCACCTGTCAAGTTGCCAGTGGAATTGTATGGCAAAGGATTTACTATGCTGCAAAAGAAAGGATATGATGGTTGCAGTGGCTTAGGCCTGAACAACAATGGAAGGCTAGAACCTGTCATACCCACAAGGCAACCCCCAACTTTAGGGTTAGGTTTTGTACCATTACGAATTGGATCCACATCTATCAAAATGTCCACGTGTCGAAAAGGGTGTGATTCTGATGATGAAATAACACCTGAGGATACCCGACCCGAGACTGATTCTAATGAATGGGAGTGGAGTTCTTTTTCTTCTAGCTCCTATGCCCTGGACAATATCTTCATTGACCCTGATAATTTGCCTATGGAGGACAAACATGAAATAACTCCTCTTCCTAAAATATGTCCTCATGCTTGGATAGAGTCATTTTGGGATCCAAGCTCCGAATCCGATACAAGCAGTTCAGATAGTGACACCACAGATGTTCACATTTTTACCACATCATCCCTCTCTATCCTTACAACTGATGATGACATGCCCCTCATATATCCCCAACTTATCCAATATGACCAACAAGAATCGCTCACATTGGACTATTTTCAAAATGACGAAGCAATTGCAGAATTCCTGGGACTACGGGAAGGCATACCACAGGGCGATCATAAGGTAGGATTTGCTATTGACCTGGATTCCACAGCATATTTCGGGGAGTCAACTCCCTCTTCCAGTCATGAAAAAGAAAAGAAAAAAGAAAAAAATCAAAAGAATAGATCTTTGAGTGAAAACCATAAGGTACTCTCTGATCCTACAAAAGTAAAAATAAAAGACGTACCTGCAGGTGAAAACCTTTCTGAGGCGCCCAAAGGTGGAAGAGTGGACGTACCCCTATCAATTCAGGACAAATCAACCTTGCTTGTGGAAATGACCGAGGAAATCAATTTGGGTACACCTGACAATCCTAAGGTCATTCATTTTGCTGCTTCTCTATCAAAACAAGAAAAAATAGATTTTGTCAATTTCTTTCTAGAGAAGAAGATCAGCTTTGCATGGTCCTATGCAGATATGCCTAGCCTTGATCCAGAGTTAGTCCTTCATCATTTGCCATTGAAAGCAGATGCCAAGCCTGTTAAACAAAAGCTTAGAAAGATGCATCCTTAGGTGGCTCTTTTGGTCAAAGTGGAATTAAAAAAATTACTAGATGTGGGCTTCATCAGACCCATTGATTATGCAGACTGGATTTCAAATCTATTTTCATTTAGCAAAGTAACTGGGGGCATCAAAATCTGCACAGATTTTCGGGACCTCAATAAAGCATGCCCTAAGGATGATTTTCCATTGCCAAACATAGACATCATAGTGGACATGACGGCTGGATATGAGATGCTTTCACTAATGGATGGTTTCTCCGGCTACAATCAAATCCGCATTGCACCTGAAGATCAGCATAAGACAGCATTCACCTGTGCTTGGGGCACCTATTGCTGGAATGTGATGCCCTTCGGTCTCAAAAATGCCAGTGCAACATATCAAAGAGCTATGACGACAATTTTTCATGATTTCATGCATACTTTGATGGAGGATTATGTTGATGACTTGTTATGCAAATCTATTACCAGAGATAGTCATCTAGCCATCTTGGGCCCAATCTTTGACAGAATGGAGACCTACAAACTTAGGCTCAATCCAAAAAAGTGTGTCTTTGGTGTTACAGCTGGCAAATTGCTTGGATACATTGTTTCTCATCGAGGCATCGAGGTCGACCCCGCCAAGGTCAAAGCAATAATGGATATGCCTCCACCTTCCATCCTCCGGCAATTAAGAAGTCTACAAGGAAAGCTCCAGTCAATTCATCGCTTTATAGCTCAGTTGGCCGACAAATGTCATCCATTCCAACATCTACTGCACAAAGGTGTCACTTTTAAATGGACTGAGCAATGTCAATCAGCCTTTCAAGCTCTCAAAGACTATTTGCTGTCACCGCCTATTCTAATGCCTCCTATAGAAGGAAAGCCCTTTTTATTATATATCTCTGCAACTGAAACAGCATTAGGAGTTCTCTTGGCTCAACAAGATGAGAATGGCAAAGAAAGAGCTATTTATTATATCAGCCGGACACTAGTTGGTTATGAATTAAATTATTCAACTATTGAGAGGGCATGCTTAGCAGTGGTATTTGCAACACAAAAGCTCCGACATTATATGCTAAGCCACCAAACATTGTTGGTTGCAAAAATTGATCCTTTAAAATATTTGCTTAGCCGAGCAGCTTTGACAGGTCGCCTAGCAAAATGGGTCATGATTCTCAGTGAATTTGACATTGAGTATATGGAGCGAAAGGCGATAAAAGGTCAAATCATAGCAGATCAACTTGCAGATGCTCCTATTTCTGACGATCATCCCATGTTGATCGATTTTCCAGATGAATCAGTCTTTGCTCTCACACCATCTAATGAATGGAAGTTATACTTTGATGGATCCCATACCAAGTTCGGGTCCGGAGCTGGTATCCTGTTTGTCACCCCTTAAGGTGATGCTATTCCAAAGTCCTACAGAATAACTTTCCACTGTACCAATAACATTGTAGAGTATGAAGCATTGGTTACAGGACTCCGAGTCGCAGTCCACTGGAATATCAAGCATTTGCAAGTCTATGGAGATTCTCAATTAGTCATTCGACAAGTGAATGATGACTACGAAACCAAAGATGAGAAACTTATTCCCTATAAGCACATGGTATATTTCTTCAAGACAAAATTCATAGCTATCCATTTCAGTCAAGTGCCAAGAATACAAAACAAGTCGGCAGATGCAATGGCTACAATCGCTTCCATGTTGAATATGCCTCATAATATGGACAAGTGTGAATTCTTGGTCGAACAATTGCTAGTCCCCTCTTTTGACATTCCGACAGCTGATGTGATGTGCGTTCTTGTTGGTCCCAATTCCCCCTGGTACAATGACGTATATCAATATTTGAAATCCCAAACCTTACCACCTAACCTTTCCGCTAACCAACGTCGAGCCTTTATCCGACAGACGGCCAAATATGTCATCATCGCCGACACCCTTTACTGCCGTTCCTTTGACCATACCCTCCTCAGGTGTTTGGATTCTGACGAAGCACAAATGGCTTTACACGAGGTTCATGATGGTATATGTGGGGGCCATTTCAATGGTCTTAGCTTAGCCAAAAAGTTGATTCGTGCTGGGTATTATTGGCCTACTTTGGAAAAAGATGTTCATGAGTTTGCTAAGAAATGCTATAAATGCCAGATTCATGGAAATTATATTCATGCACCAGCTCAAGAGCTTCATTCTGATATATCTCCATGGCCCTTTTCTCAGTGGGGATTGGATCTTATCGGCAAGATTAACCCAACATCTGCAAATGGACACAAGTTCATTATTACAGCTACAAAATATTTTACCAAATGGATCGAAGCGATCCCCATGACTTATATCACTGGTGTCCAAATTTCAAAATTCTTGTTGAACTATATCATATGCAGATATGGGGTACCCCTTGCCATAGTCACAGATAATGGTCGACCTTTTAAGAATAAAGATGTCAAAGAACTCTGTGACAAGTTTCAAATCCAACATCATTTTTCCAGTCCATATTATCCACAAGGTAATGGGCAATCTGAAGCGTCAAATAAAACTATTATCAAGATCCTGAAGAAAGTTGTTAATGACGCTGATCGAGATTGGCACGTACAGTTAAATCCAGCACTATGGGCCTATCGCACTTCTATCCGCACACCTACTGGCGCAACACCTTATTCCTTGGTGTATGGTGCGGAAGCCATTTTACCTTTGGAGGTCAAGATTCCTTCCTTGTGGGTTTCCTTGCAACACCTGATTGATGATGAGACACACAGAGTCTCTTGGCTGCATCAGCTTGAGATGTTAGATGAAAAGCGTCAGATAGCTCTAACACATTTGCAAGCATATCAAAACCGTCTTCGTCGCTCTTATAATAAGAAAGTCAAAGGGCGACACTTCGAAGTGGGAGACCTGGTTTTAAAGGCAAATCCCAAGAATGCACAGTCTACTGACATCATCAAGGGCAAGTTTGAACCTAATTGGGTTGGTCCTTTCATAGTAACTGCAGCATATGGCTCGGGGGCATATCAGCTTGCTACCCCAGAAGGTGAACCTCTATCTGATCCTATCAACAACATGCATCTTCGCAAGTACTGGGCATAATTCTCTATCGGTACTTATTCAAATATGATCCTGAAAAAAAACAAAAAAATGAAAAAATGAAAAAAATGAAAAAAAAGAGAAAAAGAAAAAAAAAAAAAAAGTAAAGAAAAAATGATTCACCCTCTAGTGAAAACCTGGCAAACAGGCGCTTTGGGCAAGCACCATGGTGAAAACCTGGCAATCAGGTGCCATGAGTAATGCGATTATTGCTTCGTCATCTATCATGACTTCTAGCTATGTTTTTCTCAGCCAGTTTATCATGCCTATCTTTGTCTCGACCCAATGTTCTATTCCAGGCCTGTTATTGGTCAACATCATTGTCTTGCCTACTCCAGTTTCTTGTACATATGTTTTGGTCCCAGGTCTATGTGTCTTTCAACTGCGCATTGGGTGCCTCCCCCTTGTCATGATCAATCACTGGAAATTTTGAATCCAATAATGTCCTGAAATAATCTCTAAAAATTGAATAATGTCCTGAAATAATCTCTAAAAAATTTAAAATGTCCTGAAAAAATTTCATAAAAAAATTGAAAAATGTCCTGAAAAAATCTCAAAAACATTTAAAATTGTCCTGAAAAAATCTCAAAAAAATCGAATAATGTCCTGAAAAAAATATCTAAAAATTAAAAAAATGCAAATCCCTAAAAATCATAAAAAGTCCTGAAAAAAATGAAAACATTTCAAAAACATTGAACTCCAAAAATAAGCATTTTGCAATAAAGGATCCCCTTTGTGCATAGACAGATCACTGAGCATCCATCCAATACCTCGCAATCAATCAAACATTGTGCTTTAATGAAATCACACTTAAACAGATGAACTTTTTCACTCAAACCAGACATTCAAACTGATTCGAGTTGTCATATCAATCAACCTCAAAATCATTTGTCCTTGTCACTAATATCATGGGTCTTATACATGGTGGGGTATACTCGAAACCAGACTGTGTCCTGTCTTAGACGGGGTACCACATTCCCTGAAACCAGACAACATGATCGTCCTATCAGTACTTTCAACTTTTGACAATGAAGATCAAGATGTTTGTCTGATTTGCTTGAATTTGTGTATCTTATCTTTTCATTGATTTATCTTTGGCTTCGATCATGTTCCTATGTTGCTCGATGATGTCACTGAGTGATTTAGAGTGACCAGGATGGCTCATGGTCTTTTTCTTTTTTGATTGTGATTGTCATTTGTCTGTGATGTGTCTGTCTTTTGCAAAAAGGGTTGCATTTCAGCTCTGGCCTTCAATGCCATGATGCTACGCATCCATTTTGCTACATAAAAATAAAGGTTCTAACCTACAAAGTGCATTACTGAAAGCAAGTTTTTCTTCATCTCTAACTATTCTCTATTTCATTTTCTTCTTACTAACATTTGTTTCGTCCAGTCGGATGGTCAGTTTGGTCTAGTGCTCCGATTTCCAACCATACATACTGCATCCTGCATCCATTTGGTTAGTACATTTGCACCACATCAAGCATTTTATCCATTTCATTTCATAAATACATCAAAAATACATAAAAATACATCCATACATGTTCATAAACAATACATAAGTCATCCATACATAGCAAAATAACATCAGTCATAACACATTGCATCCCATCATATCGATGCATTTCATATCACATATCATAATAATATCGGAGTACAAAATCGGACTATTTGTCCTAAGTATGGCCCACAGGCTGACTACAACATGTCAAACTACATAATGTCCACTGTCTGTCATACGGAGCATGTGCCTCTGTCACTGGGTGCTCCCTCTGTCCTCCTCATCCCTGCCATGTCTCGCAGATGATGTCCCTCCTGGTCCTGGCTGTGGTGGTCTCATCGGTCCACTTACCCCCATGCTGCTCAATGACCTCCGAGAGCGTGACCTGCTCTCTATCCTTGATCATGCCCGATACGAAGGTGCTCTCCACTCCGGTGGAACTGCACTCTCATATAGTGTCCTCCAATATAGTCTCTCCTCCCCGGTCTCTACCAGCATCTTTGCCATCTCCCGTGCACTGGCATCCCTAATCGACCCAATGAACTCAGTGACTCTCTGTCCCTCTCGCTGTGCCTGAGCTATGGCTGTATCTCGAGCCTCTGTGAGTCTAGCTATCTCCGCTCTGAACTGCTCATGTTGTCTCTCCAATGTCGCAATATAATCCTATTGGCTCGCTATGGTAGCCCTGCACATCTCCACCTCCTCTGTCCTAGCTGTCCCCGGCTCTAGAGGAATATCCTGCAGTGTCTCCTGATCAGCTGAGTCTGGCTCATCATCGTCCTCCCCACCATCATCTCTGTCCCTGTCACCCTCGTCATCATCATCCTCCCTACCATCATCTCCCCCATCTCCATCATCCTCATCATCCTTGTCATCCTCCTCGTCCTCCTCATCTCCCTCCTCCTCTCTTATGAGTGGGAAGTCTTCCTGTCGCCTCGGCACTGGAATATCTGGATCTGTCAATGGCACTGGCCGTCGTCGTGCAAACCATGTCTCATACTCCCCTGTCGTCCCAGCATCCACCACATTTGACCCCCAATCCCACTATCTCGGCTGTAGCTGTGCAAAGTCGGCATAGGCTATGTGTGGCTGAATCATACTCCCCCACTGACTCGTCTCTCTGTGAGATCGGGCAAAGTGTGCAGTCCTCCTAGGTACATCCTGCGTCTCTCCAAACTGTCGTCTGACCCTCTCTGGTAGGTACATCTCAATCACTCTCTGGCGGTTCACTGGCCGCCCAATCAGGTACCTCTCCTGTCTATAATATGGTAGCTCATCACTGTCATCTGACCATCCAGGGCAATCAAGATATGGCCTCCATGTGAACTCTCTCAGTCTATCTAGCTCATGTCGCCAGTATAATATGTATCCAAATGGACCCTGTCTCAGTGCTCCACCATAGCAATACACATATGGTTGGTGTGGTATTACCTGTCTATCTGTGATCAGTCAACATATGGCTATGTGCTCAAATGCCCATACCTATAGCAATGTGACTCCACAGCTCAAAGTCTGCACTCCCTGATATGCTATCTGATGCAGCTGAAAATACAGCATAGCTAGTACACATGGTCCCCATGCATACACTGTCCTCTCTATCGCCATCCGCTCCAGCACTCTTCCCCATCCAATAGGGAATCCATGTCCTCGTCTGTCTCCTGCTAGTAGACATGCTATCACCACTGCTATCACCACATATCGTCGATCATACTCGGAAGCCATGCTCTCCCAGCCGATCTCCCTCTCGACAATGTCCAAGTCATCTGTGTCGCACTCAAATAGCTTGCATAATGCATCTCTACCTATCACTGGGTCATACTCTATCATCTCCCCATGTATCGGAATGCGGAGGATGCGCCATACGTCCTCTAGAGTCATTGTCACCTCTCCAGTCGCCAAATGGAATGAGGAGGTCTCCGAATGCCATCGCTCTGCCAATGCGGTAAGCAATCCTATGTTTGCCCTAATCTTGGGCATGTATGTGATGTAATATATCCCTAGTCCTGCTAATGTGTCTCTCTCTGTGCTCCTGAGTCTATGTCATAGCATGAAGCAGTCAGGTCGATTCTCCCGCGTGATCAACGGATACTGTCGACTTTGCATCACAATCGGGGCACATTTTTGTCAGTTTTAGGGTTTGCTCCTACAGGTTGCATTTCCTCATTTTCATGTCCAATCAGGGTGTTTTTCATCTAAATTGACCTATCCTACCCTTACCCCCCCTTTTCCGATCATTTGCATGTCATTTTGTCCAAAACTAGGGTTTTCAGTGCACAATTGCGCCTGTGTCAGAGAACCTGCGCCTGTGTCAGGTAACTTGTGCTTGTGTCTTCCTACACAAGCGCAGAACACCTGACACAAGCACAGAATTAGACTACACAAGCGCATAAGTCATCTTTTTCATCCCCCGTGGGCCCCGCAATGTCCCGAAAGCAATCAAAATTCATGAAATTGAAAACATGGGTTTTTGAGATCCATACCGCTGCTCCTGCGTCATCTGGTCGTCTGAATGTGCATACATGTTCTCCAAGGTGATCCGCCATTGGAATGTTCACCATCTCTCTGCAAGTGTCCTTGTCCAGAGCAACAAATCCTCCTCCTTGTCTAGTGCAAACGAGTAATTTTCCATCTCTTGGTCTCATTTATAGCTCTTTGTCATTGCATAGATGGATGTGCGTCTTCTCCATCTTATGTTGGTCGCGGTCTTGTGCACCTTACATTGCTTATCCTGCATGCATCCGATCTCCGATTGTCAGTCCGTTCGATCCTATCATTTTTATCGATCAATTGGCCTCTTTTCTGTATGTTTCCGGCCAATTCCTCGAGGGGGCATGCATATGTCATTATTATTGTCTGGGGCATTTTCATTATTGTTCTTTGAAACAACGCTTAAAATCGCATTGTCTCAAAGAGGGGCAAAATGTAGACACCTAAAAATGGTCAACGCTTGCGGAAGTCATACTTTAACATTTGCGCATTGCCCCATTTTAGGTTTTTGCGTCGCATTAACATTTCTCCTATGATTCGCACTTGATTTTTATCATTTTCGAGCATCGAGTCATTCTTCTGCATTCTTCATCTGTCTCGCTCTTGAATTTGGTCTTGTCGACAACACTATCCAGTCATGATTTTAATCGATTCTATCTTATTGCATCAATGTGCATGCTCATTTGTCATTATTTTGGACACCGTCAATCCTAATTAGGGTTTTGTCCTCCTGTCAATCTTGCGATCGATTTGTCATCGATCATTGTCCTCTTATCAATCTTGTCGATTTATCATCAATCCTTCAATCTTGTCATTTTAACGATCGATTTGTCATCGATCGTTGTCATGTTCGATCTTGTCATTTTGCGATCAATTTGTCGTCGATCGTGGTCATTTTTAATCTTGTCATCTTGCAATCTATTTATCATCAATCCTTGTCCTCTTGTCAATTTTGTCATTTTGCGATCATTTCGCTATTGATCATTGTCTGTCTCAATTATGTCAATTTGGATCAATTTGTCATTGTTCCTCATCAATTGGCGCATCAATTAAATCATTTATCACATTGGTCATTTATCAATCCAAAATCAAATCAAATTGAGTCAATTATATTTCAAGACCTAATTCGTCTTCTAGGGTTTTATGATTTATTCATTTAACCTAATTTGTCATTTCTTCCTCTAGGATTACTAAATTATTTATTAATCCTAGGTCTTCTCATTACAATTAAATCTTTATTTAATTGGCTAATTATTCTTCCTCTTGTAAATTAATTAATAAATGACAAATTATTAATTAATTTACCTAATTTCTTCTAGTTCCTAATTTCCTATTTTTCCATCAATTTCTAATTCCTAATTTTCATCAATTTCAATTTTCTAATTTTCTAATTTCGTAATTTCAAATTCCTCCTATTCATCTCCTAATTCTATGGGAATGACATTTCAATTTGTCATAAATTGTCATAATTGATAATCAATCAATTTTGACATAGAATGTGTCATAATTTGTCATCAATTATCAATCAATCAAATTGTGCATGGAAAGTGCATAATTTGTCATATTGATTTGCAATTTCCATTTGAATTGCATCATGCTAATCTTGTCATTTATCCAATTCTTCTATAAATTGGATGATTTTCAATCAAAGCTAATCCTGAATCCCTAATCAAACTATCGAACTTATGCTTCTAGTACTCTTGATCAACAAACCAATATCAATCTTGCTTTCAATTGTATGTTGTGCACTTGTAGGTGAGATCCACAAATCCATTTGAAGAGGAAAGAAGAACAATGGAGCCGCATGGAAGAAGCATCCAAATCATCATCTGGTTTGCATGAATATTTGCTTTTGAATGCTTTGTTTTTATGTCTCTATTGAGTGTGCTTAGGATTAGATCATTGCAATGTGTGTTTGGGATTGAGCTAATAATGAATAATATGTCCTTTTATATATTGCTTTGATGATTCCTAATTCCGATGCTACAGATAGGCTAAATGCCTGATTTAAAAATGAGTATGGATTAGGTACATGGAACTTGTATACTTAGTAAAATGTCTATAAGTTTGATACTAAATACTTGGATATCAAAATGAGAGAATGAGAGCTCTATTTATAGGAAAAATAAGGCAATTAATGGTCAAGATTGGATAATCTTAACAAGGGCCAGGATTGAAAGTTATCAATCCATGTTTACAATTATTACCAATGAAATGGTGACAATTGTCAACAAAAGACTACTTGAGAGGAGATGTAAGAAGCATTAAATGCTTGGGAAGACATGATGGTTACCTTAGGAGGTAAGGGTTAAGGTTGGGTTAAGGTTATCCATTAGATAAAGCTTTTACCCAAATGATAAACTCTTGTGCAAGGGTTAAATGAATGCTTGATGTGACCCTTGGATTAGATGAAGGTTGAGTTAGAGAGAAAGTCTCTAATCATGCAAGAATTTTGAGTTAACCATTAATGGTTATGAAGACTTTAAAGGTTAACTTGTTGAAGACATAAAGCCTTTAATGGTTTTCAAAGACAGAGGGTTTGAGAAGTGACTTCCCTTTGCTTAGGGATGTGACAATATTTAGGAGATGGATTAGGCTAATTTAGAAGTGATTAGAAGAATCTAGAAGGGGAGTTAGAGAGGCAAGTGGGAGATGTAGGATTTTGCAAGTGGATGGAGGGGAATTTTAATTAAAATAATTTACTTTATTTCAACAAAAATAGATGCAACTTGCATAAATACAAGTGGGGGATTTAAATAAATAAATTAGATTTATTTATTTGCAATGAACAATTTAATTAATTGTAAATTTAATTAAAAAAGGAGAAAGGGGAATTAATTAAATAAAATGATTTATTTAATTAAAGGCTATGAAAGGCTTAGGTGAACTTAATTAAATAAATTGAGTAATTCATTTAATCAAATAGATGAATGTGAATAATTTAATTAAACATAATTTAATTAAATAGAGGAATGATGTCAAAATGAATATTAAATATTCACTTAGGAAAGTGGTCATTTTTATATGTCTACATTTTGCCCCTCTTTGAAGTGATGTGTGTGCACATGTTGATTCAAAGAAAATTTTGCCGAATATTATCTTTGTGTCAAAATATCGATATGATGCCCCAGATTTGATGAATGATATTGATAATGCCCCCTCGGGAGATGAATCAAGGATTTTGAGAATTTTGTTGATTGGATAAGCATTTTTGAATTAATTGCACTTTGAAATTTTGATTGTGCTGAATGCAGTGTAATTGATTTATCTCCCAAAAAATGATGTTTGATAAGGTTAAAAGTGAGATAATGAGAAAAATACATGCCCCACCTACTAACCCTTTTTGAATTTTACCCTATAAAAAGGTAAAAAGTGTTTCTATTCTTATCATTTGCATATTTGTCTCCTTGTGATTATGACACCTTAGCTCTGACGAAAATGTCAGTTCCTTATGCTTTTCATCGATTTGAGTGCATTTGTCGATACCTGAGGCCCGCCACATATGGTCCACCTGTAAGTCACCTAAATTTTGCCACGTTTATTTATTTATTTTGTCAATTTTGGTCATGTTTTTCAGTTTTTGCTTTCAATTTTTGCCGTTTTAGCGCGTAGGAGGTCAAGAATAGCGCATATAATAAGCATCATAGCACATAGGGTAACCTAGTTAGGTCAATGTCTTAGGTATATTTTGCAGTGTGTCGTAGGTGTAGGATAGCACATTTAGTCTTTTAGCGCATATGGTTGATAGTTTAGTGCGTAGAAGGTGTAGGATAGCGCGTAGGGTGAACTGGCGCATAGGGTAAGCAGGTTAGCATGATGGAAACCCTAGTTAGTGCATAGGTTAGTTTAGCACGTAGAATAAAGATTATAGCGCATAGATGCAGAAAGATAGCACATAGCTAGCAACTTAGCACATGGGAGGGATGTTGTGGCACGTAGGTAAGAAAAATTGGTAGAAAAGACATGGAAGAATGCATCGTGGGGGATAGATGAGGTTGATGACTTAGAAGTGGATAGGTGCCTGTTGAGTGTTTTGGAATGGGTTTTGAGCCAATGTTTTGCCTTTTGTGATGATGTCTGAGTCTTGATATGATGATTGAGAGTCTACTGAAATCGCGTTCATTTATGAAGTGTCAAGTTGATTGATTGTTTGAATGAGGATCCTGATTTGCTGTTGATGTGGATCTTTGATTTTTGCCTTGCAGTTGAATTTGATGTCTGATATGAGTTTCGATTCTTGATTTCCAATATGATTCTTGATATGATGCTTGCGATATGGATTTTGAGTTGCTTTCGTTACGGGTCTTTGATATGATTTCTTGATATGATGCTTGCGTTATGAATTTTGAATTGCTTGCATTATGGGCCTTTGATCTTTGATATGGGTCTTTGATTTTTGATATGGATCTTTGATTTTCAATATGGTGCTTTGATTTTTGATATGGTGCTTGATATGATTTCTCGATATGGGTCTTTGATTTTCGATATGGTTCTTTGGTTGTTGATATGGTGCTCAATTTGATGCTTCAGTGTTTCAAGTTGATTTCATTTTGATTGGATATATCAGATAGATGTGGGAATTTATGATGGACATTTGTTTTTATGCAGGCACAACTTGGTGTAATTCAGTCACGAGAGCGATTTCCACGACTGTGGTCATTGATTCCATGATTGTTACAGGCTGATAGAGATGTGATTGAGAAATGTGGTTTGACTTCTTTATTAGACATGCCTCAGTATATCATTAACCGGGGTTTGTTGACAGCTTTGGTGGAGAGGTGGCATAGTGATATGAACACCTTTCATTTGGCTACTTACGAGATAACAGTCACACCTGAGGGTTGTTATCACATTTTGTAGATTCTGATTATGGGGGCCTTGTTGTCGTATGAGAAAAATAAGGAGGGTGGGATAGAGGATCTCCTTTGCATCTTCTAGGATGATCATATTTGTGGGCATGAGATCCCATGGTAGGAGTTTGTGGATCTAGATTATGCTCCTTTACCCTCTATTTTAGCAGGTTTCATTGGTGGATTCTTGTGTCCCCACCGCAGGTCAAAGGGACCAGCTGTGGGATGGGGATTGGTTTTGGAGGAAATGCTTACATAGGGATGTAAGTTTGCATGGGGGTCCTGCATGTTAGCCCACCTTTACAGAGAGCTTCACTAGGTGGTATATCTAGGATACAATAGTTTGTCACCAGGGGTGACATTATTACAGGTGTGGGCCTAGGAGCACATTCTTGTGGTGAGACCACTTGCAGATAGGGATAGGCCAATTGGGCAAGCATATGCGTATGGGTATATAGGTATAGTTGTCTAGTGTAAGATGGGTAAAATAGAGCACTGACAGAGAGTATTGGATGATATTGATATGATCATCTGGAGACCTATATGGATTGCGAGGTGTGGGCTGAGGATGGGCTAGAGATGCCCTATGTTTATATGTTGAGATATTTGATCAGGCAGATGCTCTTTATTATCAAGTGATTTTTGCATAGCCGTGTGCAGTGACAGTATGGAAGACATCAGGGAATGCCATAGGGAACTTTCTTATATGCTCACCAGAGACAGGATGTGCCTGAGTGGGGCCCCATAGTAGATAGTGTAGCGGTAGTAGAGGAGTACATGGCTTTGGCAGGTCAGATATGGGATTACAGAGTTGGGGTTGTTGATGCGAGGATGAAAAAGGAGTTCTCGACCTACTTCATGGCACATGCAGTGGCACGGATATCAGATCCAACAGAGATGTTACCTACTTTTGATGATGATGAGGATGAGCAGCTAGAGAGGTGAGGGGGAGTGAGATAGAGAGATGAGGAGGGAGAGGAGGTCTGAGAGGGAGGTGGGGATGATGGAGGAGGTGATGGAGGAGGAGGAGGAGGATATGGAGGAGATAAAGGAGGTTTGGGGAGAGATAGAGGACAAGGGGATGAAGAGGAGGAGGACTTCTCCTTTGTGTTTGTGGTACTGGTAGGGTAGGTGCAGTGTTAGCAGTTGTGGGGGGTATAGAGGATGATAGGTGACCCACCCAGAGGAGGAGATTAGATGTTATACCTCCACCAATGCCTCGAACAGGAAAAGGCATGGGTGGGACCATGACATAGGTACCCATTCAGATTAGGGTACCTACCCATCAATAGGACTCACAAATCAGATCCTTATAGGTCATAGTGTAGTAGCTATAGGCACAGGTGCTAGCACAATAGCATGAGATTACACATATTATGATAAAGTGAGATACAAAAAGAGAGCATCGGGGTTGGGCATAGGAGCTTGCAGAGAGATTGCAAAGAGTGACAGGTGGCAGCATGATGTGGGACACACTGAGGGAGATATGGTACAAGAACATGGCGGCCGAGTACTATAGGATTTTATACAAGGATCTAGTCCCTAGAGAGCAGAGAGCTCCTAGTTTTGCAGCCAGTCGATCAAATCATAGTCAGACAGGGACAAAGAGCAGAGGTGTTACGGGGCCTTCTCGACGTGATCCACCTAGGGGAGATCCAGGAGCTGGGACATCTACTGCAAACCATCAGCCTCAGAAGATAGTTATACCTGAGAGACTTGTCTCTATTGTATTTTGATCATTTTGTTGTATTCTGATGGACATGATACCTCTTGTACATTTCAACCATTTTGATATATATATATGGCACTGATTTCTTTGATTCACATGTGAATTTTTATGGATGATGATTTATGATATGCATTGATATGATGTTGTGATGATGATGATGTAATGCTTTTGATTTTGATTATGATGTATGAGCTATAATGATGAAATTATGATCATGCTGTGTTTATCTTGATTTCATTGATGTATGATGTGAGATGTATCTTGAAAATGAGATGTATGATAATGATATGATTAGGATAATGATAATGAAACAATACTAATGCAAAAATTGATATGCAACTAAGTGCAAGTGTAAAATGATATGCAACTAAATGCAAGTGTAAAATGATATGCAATTAAATGATCACCTACGTTTTCTTCTTGTCATTCCTATTTAGTCACTTGTTCTTGCTATGTTTTTATTTTTCATCATTGAGATTTTGATATGTTCGAAGTTTATACAAGTGTAATGGTATAATTGAACCATAATGACCCAAGTAAAACATACATGGATTTTGATATTGCAAGATGACACAAGCGTCGATGTATAATTAAACCAAGATGACCTGAGTGTTGCTTGCGTAAAACAGACAAGAGCTAACCATTTATATGCACCAAGTGGAACAATGTCTTCAATGATATGTTTCCAATCATGTCTCAAAACAAAATTTGCATCGTACAAGTGATTGCCTCATAGACAGAAAACCAAAAAAAAGTATTAGATTCCCCTGCCACTTTCTCTAGCTCAATGCATCATTGTGAAATTAAGGAGATCCAATGATTCAAAAATTTAAAGGGCAAAATAGTCAAAACTTCATGCGAGATGTAAAAAAATTATAATTTAGAAAATCATCAATCATGTGTGTTGAATTTGTTAATTGGATCAGTGTCTTGTTCTCTTGGCTGATGAGCTATTGTTGACAGGGTTTCCTTAGCGTGTTGTGATTCTTGTTTTCTTGTTGTTGAAATGCTTGAATTTAGAGGAATTCTGCCCCTAGCTATAGATACCGATCGATGTGGATATTCATAGTGATTATCAAGCCATGGTGGGATATGATGAACTGATCTTCAGATAAGCAAGGACAATAATTACGCTAAGTATGTCCGAGATAATGCTACGTAAAAAGTGTTGGGCGATGGCCATTAGCTTTGACTTCGGATGCAAAAGATATGAGTAATGATAGATAGAAGAGATGTTCCCTCACAAATAGCACCTGTTTGCAGGTTTTCACCATTTTTTTTATTGCACCTTTTTGTTGTTTTTCTGATTTTTTTGTATTTTTCTGATTTTTTAAATTTTTTTTTCATTTTTCACCTTTTTCGTGCATTAGACCACTCAAGTGTAGAATTTCTTTAGATGGATGTTGTTGGTTGGTTTGTCGAGCACATCGCCCTCTGAATTTGTTAGCTAATAAGCACTTGATCCATAGGCTGATGTGATAACATAGGGACCTAACCAGTTAGGTTCAAACTTCGCCTTCTTTTCTCGATCCTATTGATTTTTGGGATTTTCTTTGAGTACAAGATCACCGACTTTAAAAAATCCTAGGGATGACTCTGTGGTTGTAGCTTCTGCACATGCACTACTAGTATGCTTTGAGATTATCATAGGCATGTTGTCTTTTTTCATCCAGAACCTCTAGTTCTTGCAATCTGTTGACTCGATACTCCTCATATGGTATGAGGCCTTTTAAAGATACTCTAAGGGATGTAATTTCTACCTCAAGAGGTAAAACTACTTATGATCCATACACCAATGAATATGGCATAGCCCCTGTAGGTGTCCTAATGCTAGTCCTGTATGCCCAGAGTGCTGGATTGAGTTGTACATGCCAATCCTTACCTGCGTCATTTACTGTCTTCTTTAGGATTTTCAAGATTGTTTTATTTGATGCCTCTGCTTGACCATTCCCATGTGGGTAGTAAGGTGTAGAGAAATAATGTTGGATTTTGAATCTCTCACATAGTTCTCACACATCCTAATTTTTGAAGGGACGCCCATTGTTTGTGATGATGAAACTAGGAATGTCATATCTGCAAATTAGATAATTGAGAATAAATGAAGCAATCCGCTTTCTAGTTACTGTGGTCAGTGGGACTGCTTCAATCCATTTTGTGAAATACTTTGTTGCAGTGATAATGAACTTGTGTCCATTTGAAGAGGAAGGATGGATTTTCCCTACTAAATCAAGTTCCCACTGACAGAAAGACCAAGATGTTGTAAATGGCTGCAACTTCTATGTTGGTGCATGGATAAGATTTCCATGAATTTGGCACTTAGGACATTTATTTTCAAATTGATAAGAGTCTTTTTCCATTGTTGGCCACTAATATCCCATTCTCAAAATCTTTTTAGCAAGAGTAGGACCACTTGAATGCATGCCATAGATACCGTCATGAAGCTCGTGTAAAGAAGAGTTAGATTTATTATGATCAAGGCAACGAAGAAGAGTACCATCTAGACCTCGATGGTAAAGTGTGTCAACGGTTAAAGTATAACGGGCGGCTTGCTGAATAAAGTTGCATTTTTTATTACGAGATAGGTCATTGGTTTTAATATATTCATATATTGTCCCGTATAGAGGAGAGTTTGAACCAGTTAAGGCATAGATGACATGGGATGCAAAATTGGCATAGGCCAGGTAAAAAAGTTCCTCTACCAAGAATACATAACGACTCTGTTTCTCTGGAATTTGTAGTAGTGAGGTGATAGTGGCCATTGCATCGGCTGCTCTGTTGTCCAACCTTGGTATTTTCTCAAAGGTGATGTGTACAAAGTACTATTTTAAGTCATCTACCATTATTTTGTATGACAAGAACTTGTCATCCTTTGTCTGATATGCATTGTTGATCTGGTTTATAACTAGTTGGGAATCTCCATAGACTTTCAATTTCATGATCCTCCATTCCATGACCATTTTGATTCCTGTGACCAGGAATTCATACTCAGCAATGTTATTGGTGCATGGAAACATGAGTCTATATGATCTTGGAATAGTGTGTCCTTCAGAGGTGATGAACAAGATGTCGACACTTGAGCCATGTTGAGTATCGGAACCGTCAAAGTACAAGGTCCATTGCTTGAGTGTAATAGTAAGGACATCCATGTCTAGAAATTCCACTTTCATTGGTTGCTTATTTGGTAGTGGTGCTTCAGCTAATTGATCTAGAATTACTTATCCCTTGATATCCCGACGCTCTATGTATTGGATATCAAACTCATTGAGAATCATGACCCATTTAGCCAGTTGGCCTGTGAGAGATGCTTTGCTAAGTAAATACTTGAGAGGATCAATTTTTTACTAATAGCTTGATTGTGTGAGCTAGCATGTAGTGACAAAACTTTTGAGAAGTGAATACCACAGCTAAACAAGCCTTCTCAATGAATGTGTAATTGATCTCATATCCGTTTAATGTTCGACTGATGTAATATATAGCTCGTTCCTTGCCCTCTTGATCTTCTTGTGCTAACAGTGCCCCCAATGATACGTCTGTTGTTGATATGTAAGCAGCTTTCCTACTATTGGTGGTACCAAAACTGGTGGATTTATTAGATATTGCTTGATTTGATAGAATGATTCCACACACTTGGCTTCCCATATGAATGGTATGTTCTTATGTAATAGATGGTTGAGTGGTAGACTTTTATCTGCTAGTTGTGCTATGAATATCCTAATAGACTGTAGTTGTCCTTGTAGAGATTTGAGTTGACTAATGTTCTTGGGAGGTGGCATCTCCATGATGGCCTCTACCTTCACTAGATCTACTTCAATGCCCTTTGCAAACACAATGTAGCCTAATAATTTGCCTGATGTCACCCCAAACACACACTTCTTAGGGTTTATCCTGACTTGGAATTTGTCCAATCTTTGAAAGATTTTATCTAATATGCCTATATTTTCTACCCAGGTGAACGACTTAGCCAGTAAGTCATCCACATAGTCCTCCATGAATGTATGCATCATATCATGAAAGATTGTCATCATTTCTCTTTGATAAGTTGCCCCAACATTCTTCAAGCCAAAAGGCATGATGTTCCAACAATATGTTCCCCAAGGACACTGAATGGTATTTTATCTTGATCCTCTGGAGCTATCTTGATTTGATTATAGCTAGAGAAACCATCCATTAATGAGAGCATTACATGGCCTACTGTGAAGTCCATAATTATGTCAATGTTGGGCAAAGGAAATTCATCCTTTGGACAAGCTTTGTTGACATCTCTAAAATCTGTGCATATTCTGACGCTTCCATCTGGTTTTAAAACTTGTACAATATTTTGAAATCCATTCAGCATAGTCTATAGGTCAAATTAATCCGACGTCTAATAATTTATTTAGTTCAGCTTTGACCATTAATGCTACATGCGGATTCATCTTTTGTAAGTTTTGTTTGAATGGCTTGGATCCTAGAGGAATAGATAAGTGATGCATGATTAAGTTTGGATTGATTCTGGGCATATCAACATAGCACCAAGCAAAATTGATTTTCTTTTCCTTGAAGAATATGACAAACTCTAGTTTCTCCTCTTCTGTCAGTGATTTTTCTAGGTGCATGTTTTTAGCTATTGCTTCTATACCAATGTTAATTGATTGAGTGGGCTTAATCAATATACGTGATCGATCTTGATAGTGTTTAGGAAGAGTGTCAAGTCTCCCATCCTTAGGTGCCTTAAAAAGGTTTTCACCCTCAGATGCATCCTTTATTTTGACTTTTTGTGATCTAGTGCTGTCATTGACTAGTTTTCAGCATTAGATCCTTTGTTTCTTTCATTTTTGTGATTGAGAGAATTGACACCCTCCCTATTGCAGATATTGTTATTTTGTTCACTGGTAGAGCCTATTTCTGGGTTGACTGTATATAGGTAATGGATAATGGATTCATTATCTTGAAAAATAGGTATATCATGGTGTTCAAGTTCATCCCAGTCTATCAAATCAAGAAATACAAGTGGTAGAGAGTCGTTTGGTGGGTCGAGGTCAGCTGTGGTAAGTGTCATGATTCCTGGGATGAAAGTTAAGTTAATGATATTGGCAAGGTCTTCGATGGTATCATCTTCTGTGTAGACTTGTTCGTAATGTCACTGCTTGTTTTCCTTAGCTTCGTAGATATGTTGTGGATCGAATTCAAGTAATCAAGACTTTGTACCTTGTCCCTCTTGAGAAAGGGGTGTGTGTGAATGTATAGCATGTTCAGGGACATCCTTAGTAATATTGGAACAACTACACCATCTGTAGTCATTAGAATTAATTTTAGAAGTACTATCCCAGAGTCTTTCAATGTTGCTGATAGGTATGTTGTAGGGTGAGAAGATATCTCTGATAATTGATACTAGTCTTGTTGCTTTCTCTGATTCTGAATCAGAGCCTTCTTGTACCCTTTGCATTTGTTCATTCACTATTTCTCCTTGGGGAGTAGTGATTTTTTTAGGAGGTGACTCTGCCTTGTTTTGAATAGGTTCCTGAACATGGTGCACTTTCTCATAAGATGTTTCTTCCCTTTGAATGGTTAACTCCTCTTGTCATTTCTCTTTTTCTTGTTGTTCTCGCTCTTTCCTTATTATTTCAGCTGCTTAGTGTAATGCCTCTTGCCATGAGTCCTCATTTTATTTCTTCTTTGCTTTCCACTGACGTTTTTTATACTTATTTTGTTTTTGCCTTGGGGGTATGCTGTGTCCATATCCCAGTCCTATTTTGTCTCAAGAAAATTGTGAAGGAGGGTCTAGTGGTTCTATAATGCCTTCTTGACACTTCCCTATAGGTCCTTTGTTGTTGTATCCCATCCGTTGCATGATTAGGAATCCTTTTTCATATTGTTGTGTTTGTATGGCTACCTCTAGAGTAGCAACTCTGACTTCTCCCTCATCCTTGTATAGCCAACTAAGGATGTCTTTCTCTTATTATTTATGTGCTAGTGTGCCCAATTGGATAAATTTGCCATCAAACTTGGTGATGGGTTGTGTTGACACAGAAGGTTGTCCATGAGATTTTGGTGATGCTAGCAATTTGGATAGGCACATGGGTTTGAAAGAATATTCTCACATGCCTTGCTCTTTGATTTTCATATTTTGTTTGAAGTCCATGGATAAAGACTTGAGCTTGTCTTGATGATGATCTAGTGTTGAGGAAGTTGGAGCTTCCCTATTGTGTGGAACCAGGCTATCTTGAGCTGCCCCCATGGCATTGCAATGTTGAAAGGGATTATTATGAGTAGAGATAGGAATCTCCTATCTATTATATGGGAATTTGATACACTGATGGTAAGTTGACAACACTACTTTCATTTCATGTATCCAAGGACGACCTAATAAAATATTGTATGTTAAGTCTATGTCTAAGACTTGGTACATAGTGTCTTTTTGTAATGGTCCTACCTGAATAGGTAGTATCACTGTCCTTTTGGATGATCTTTCTTCATTATCATAGGCCTTGATGGTGATCTTTTTGTGTGGATCAATAGATTGTTCAAATAAGCCTAATGCATGAATAGGTTTTAAGGTACAGATATTGAGACCAACTCCTTCACCTATTAATACTCTTTTAACTCGATGTTTGTAGACTAAGACTTCAATATGAAGGGGAGTATTATATGGATGACTCAAAGAGATATTATCATGTTCGGAAAAGGTGAGATTATGAGGTCCTGTCATATGAACCACCATGGCTTGAAATTTTTCAATGTCTAGATCTTGATGCACATTTGTTTCAATGAGTGCTTGTTCTAAGATGTCCTTATGTTTCATCGAGAGTTTGAGTAACTCGAGTATGGATATCTGAGTAGGATTTCTCTGCAGTTGACTTACTAAATCATATTGAGTCTTGGGGATAGTGGTTGATGTTGATGTATGCCCTTTCAAGACATATTTTTGAGCTCTGGTTGTCACATTGATTGATGTATGGTCTTGTTTGTCTTTGATTTTTATGACATTTATTTGGTTGTCATCTGTTAATATATGATTGACGGTGTTGTTGTACAGATGATTTATGCGAGCTCCACATGTATCGTTTGATGATGAAGCTCCTTCTTTGTTGTAATTTGGAAGAGGATTTTAAATGCTTCATGATCACCATTTGTTTTGAGACCATCAACCATTAAATTACCTCTATCGATCATATCTTGAACAATATTCTTAAGCCTCATACAATCATTTGTGTGATATCCTTTGTTTTGATCAAAATCACAGAAATGTGAGTCATTCCACCAAGGTGGTTTGATCTGGGGTTCACAATTGTTTATGGCTGGAAATGTGATAATCTTGTTTGCTAGGAGTTTGCAAAATGTTGATTCTAAGGATTGCGCCAATGGTGTGTAGATGCATCTATTTTGGAAAGTGTTTGTGTTACCCCTTTGATTTGTATTAGTCCCTCGATTAGTGTTGTTTCCTTGGGTATTGTTGTTGGTTTGGGTATTGTTGTTGGTGTTTGAATTTGAAGGTCCCTGATTGGTATTTTGTGGATAAGTGTTAGTGCCTTGGTTAACACTTTTTTTATTCTTGTTAGCTTGTGGATTACCTGATAAAGCCAATACCAGTTGTTTGGACTTCATATCATTAGCATCAATTCCTCCCTCATTAACAACATTTTTGTTTTTGGTCCAGAATCTAGATTTTTCTAAAGTGTTATTGTTATTTTGGTTGTTAAGGTGAGTACTGGATGAATTAGTTCCTTCCTTAAAGAACTTCAATGTTCTTTTCTTGATAGAGGCTTCTTCTTCTTGGATTCTATTTTCGATCAACTTGGCAAAAGATGGTATGCACTGGAGCTTGAGTTGATAACTCATCTCACTATTTAGATTGTCGATAAAGATTTCCATCTTTTCCTTTTCAGGTACATCTTGAGGATATCTTGAAACCATACATCTCCAACCCTGAAGAAACACCATGAATGTTTTATTGTTTTTCTGTTTGGTATTACATACATCCAACATGGTGATCGCGTGTTGAAAATTATAGGAGTATTGTGTGATAAATTTGTTTACCAGCTCATCAAAGGATCTAATGGGAGGTGTAAGTTTAGACAACCACTCCATTTTTTTCCCTCCCAAACTTCTGGGGAATAGCGTCATCAAGTAAGTATCATCATGAGCAAATTCAAGGCTGATGGTACAAAATTCCCGAACATGATCGCAGGGATCACTCTTACCATCATATTTGTCGTATTTTGGTATATCTGAATTTGAGGGAAAATGTATCATGTTTAATCTCCTATAAAAGGGGTAAGGACAAATTTCTTCCAAGGAGTATCGTACTGTGGTCCCCTATTGCATGTCCTGCATTTGTCTTTGCAGCATTTGAATTTGTTGTGTAAGAGCGACCATGGGTGCATTTGTATGTCGAGGGAAATATTCTTCCCTTTCATTGTCCCTAGCTCGGGCATGATTATGTTCAGGTATGTTATGTTGCTCAGGTATTATTTTAGGGTCATGCATTTCTTCTTCTCTCTGTTGTTCTTGATAGGTGTAATTTTGAGTCCTTGTCCTAAAAACTTGTTCGTCGACCTTCCTTAAATTTTCAGTATTGAAGTCTTCAGGAAGTCTAATTCCTTTGCTAGTTAGCATGAGCATATATTTTTCCTTGTCAGCTTCAATGAGTCTTTCCATGAGATTTTGGAATGAGGGGTTTTCTTGACATTCTTGGAGAAGTTCCTCAATGATCTCTGTATCTCCCAAATTAGTATAATCAAAAGGGTTTGATAATCTACGACCCATATCGGACTCTGGTTGTGGTTCACTTTTCTTGTTTCTTTGAGAGTGAGTGATAATGAGCATCTTATAAAAGCTTTATGTGACAAAGGGGATAAAATCTTCTTCTTCTCATTCAGGGGTTGGTGGTTCGGGTCGAGTTACGTTATAAATGATACAGAATCATGGGAATAAAGCGGGATTAATCTTTCCTCCATCATTTAAACATTGGTTGAATGTCACTTTCTAAATGTAAGCTCTACTTCTTAAGGGTTCTTTGTCAAACTCGTTTGATTTGCCTTGAAGATATAATCACATATGACGCAAGAATGCATGATGTGATTTAAAATTTTGGTGATTTATATAGAGAAATTTATTCTATTTGGAAAGTTTTTTAGAACTAGGTTGTCTCTTCTTCAACTCAGTTTTGTGATGAAGACTTGTTCTTCTCAAAATATGAGGAGTGGTCATACACGAATGATCGATGGTTTTTGGATTAGGATACTTCGTTTGAAAAACTCAAGCTTACTTTATCAAGTAGAGGTTTAAATTCACCCCCACGACAAAGTGTGTGAAATGATATGGATAAGAGTCTCCTGATATAGAAACTTGATTTGACAACTTAAGGTTTAAACTCAGTATTTTGTTTGTTTGATAGAATCCGTTTAGATGGCGGACCTTTTGATCAATGTGATGGTACTTTATGATTTTGGTTGGATGAAGTATTATCTCTAGCTAGTTTAAGATTTTGACAAATTTGTTCTAAGGATACTTGCTTGATTTTGAAAATGTTTTCTTTGATGATCTGGTTCGGATTCTGACTGGTGAGTTTGACAAAAGGCCCAAAAGGGTATTTAGGACTGATGATAAAATTTTCCAAAACTACCTAGTTCACTCTTTGTTTTTCTGTGTTTTTATCATACACTAAAATAGAGACTCGATGCACTATCTGATGATGTAGGTGCACTACAGGAAATTCCTGATGCACTACGCTGCCTATGTTATGCACTAACTTAGAGTTACAAAAAATGCTCAGGACTAGGAAGGTTATGCAATAATATGTCTTTATTAAGCATTGTTGTTTGGACTCAAAGCGCTAAGTTATGCCCCCTATGCACTATGTTGATGCTCGAAAGCGCTTATATGGTTACACAAAGCGCTACTAAAATGTTTACCCATTTGACAAATTTTTGCATGCTATTTTGACTAATGAAAGCGCCAAGTTATGGCTTGCATGCGCTATAATATGATCGATATGCGCAAGGAGGTTGCTCCTATGCGCCAAACTGCCCTGATTATTTTGTTGTTAGCTATTTTTAGAATTTTTTAACACTTGTTGGTTTTGATGGATGATTTTCTGAAAGTAACTTGAAAACACAACATGAAAGAAATAACCAACTTTGCCTATGCTAAATAGATAGTGTATGTTATGTGAGGGTGTGTTCAAATCCCCAATGTTTTCATAGGTTTGGATACAAGTAAGACAAATTAGATAAACTCTTTATTCAAGGGTCATCAATAATACCATAGCCAACTAGTCTCGATACTCCGTCAACTCAAACAGTCATGTCGCCCCCTAGGGGGTGCCCCTTTTTTTGCCTTTTGCTATAAATTAACTCAAAGTTAATTGTTTCACAATTGAGTAGTTATCTTGGGAGATATATGGTGAGTAATCTTGGGGTAGATTCTTCGCCACCCTTGCACTATGATATTGAAGATGTTTGGATACTAACTCAACTCAAAGTTTCTACTTCTAAAGTTTTTAATTGGGCTTCCTATTCGGTCTTCAGTGATAAGCTCCCTCGAGAGGCTTCCCAACCTTTAGAACAAAGGCTTTACGTATCGTAAAGATACCGGGGGAAGGCTAATCGTTGACCAAAACCATTGAAGGGACTTTCATCAACCTCCACTTTTGATTATAGTGGGTTTTAACTCTTGGCGATAAAGTCATTTCCCACTTAGGTCGTTCCCCTCTCACCGACCATTTAAATGGCACTCTAAGAGAAGCTCAGGAGGGCAGGTCTGCTAAAGGATGTAAATGCTTGAAATGAATAAAGCATAAGAGTGGTTTGGCTTTTTGATCACCCAGTTAAGGGGAGAGCATATACCTTCCACTTTTGAGACAAGACAAACAATGGTTCTTTTTAGCCTTCAAGACAATGATTTTCTAACTTCTAGTTGGAGATTTTGCTCCAAAAAATCATGGTGTTCTTTTTAACCTTTCATAGAAAAGTGTGTATTTCCAAAAACCTTTGAATAAAACTGGTCAACAAAGTAAATTGTGATTTGGTCAACAAAATTGAAAGTCAATAGGGGAAACCTTTCCCTCTTTGCTTTGCATAAAATGAAGATGAGGTTCTTTTACCTTAGCAAAAATAAAATTGATCCTTTTAAGCACCAAAGGAAAGTGAAATTTGTTTTGTTATTTTTAGAGCCCCAAAGTGAAGTGTTTTTCCTTTTCTAACTTGCAAGAAAGCAAAAGCGAATTTTGTTGTTCTTTTTACCTTGCAATAAAGGAAGATGATTTTTCATTTTAAACACCAAAAAGAAGTCTGAGGTTCATTTTAAGCATCCCAAAATGAAAACATGAGATTTATTTTAACTTGCACAAAATGAGAGAATGAATTCTTTTTAACTTATTTTGAAAGAAAGTAAAAAAAAAAAGATAAAACTTCTAAACAAACTCCTTCCCTTGCATAAAAAAGATTAGAACCTGCATGAAATTCGTCAGTAATCAAATGTTAGTGTGGGATTACACAAGCCTAAAATAATTTTCCTCGGTTAAATTTTTTTCTTCTCTGCTAACTCTATGTGCTACACTGTTGCACCAATGCGCTACAGAATAAGACCTATGCGCTAAGTTGATCACTGGGTGCGCTAGACTAGTTTCTTAATGCACTATGATTTTACAGTTGACAGTCAGAGTGTTTTGCACTAACTTAAGTTCTCAAAGCACTAATGTTAGGGTCTAATGCGCTAAACAATGAGCGAGATGCGTTAGCAAATGGTTTATAAGTACTAAAAGAAGGCTCGAATGCGCTAACTCAGCTTTTTCATGTACCTACAATATCACTCCTACATTAAAAATGATATGTTTTATGGAGTTAGGCCCCATGGTGGGTGCCAAAAATGTGTGCGAGAAAAGTGGTGCAAACAAATAGAAATTTTGGTTTCAAAAAGGTCCACACACCAATGGGACTCTTGGTACAAGTTATTGAGCTATATTGAATAGCTCAACTCCTCGAGGGATGTTCCATTGTTCTCTATCTCACATGATCCCTTAATTCAATGCCTTTGCTCTCAGATTACTGAGCAAAGTGACTTCAAAAATGACAACTCCAAGAATGAGGGATGCTTGATCAACTTAATATGAATGCATTCCTAGTTATGCATGATATTAAATCTAATATGATTTATACTAGCATGGATATCATGATAAGATAAAATATTAGTAAATGTCTATCCTAACATGATATATTAGTCTAATATGAG
The DNA here is from genome assembly GCF_030272615.1 of Cryptomeria japonica. Classification (NCBI taxonomy): domain Eukaryota; kingdom Viridiplantae; phylum Streptophyta; class Pinopsida; order Cupressales; family Cupressaceae; genus Cryptomeria; species Cryptomeria japonica. The sequence continues at coordinate 646,267,109 of NC_081413.1, forward strand.
AGTGCTATGATAATGGAAATGCTTCTTAAAATGTTTATTAAGATGATTCCTATTCAAAGAGAGGCTAAATGCTTGATTTAAAAATGATTATGGACTAGATGCATGAAACTTGTATACTTAGTAAAATGTCTATAAGTTTTATACTAAAGACTTGGATATCAAAATGAGAGAATGAGAGCTCTATTTATAGGGAAAATAAGGCAATGGATGGTCAAGATTGGATAATCTTAACAAGGGCCAGAATTGAAAGTTATCAATCCATGTTTACAATTCTCACCAATGAAATGGTGACAATTGTCAATAAAAGACATCTGGAGAGGAGATGTAAGAAGCATTAAATGCTTGAGAAGACATGATGGTTACCGTAGGAGGTAAGGGTTAAGGTTAGGTTAAGGTTATCCATTGGATAAAGCCTTTACCCAAAGGATACTCTTGTGCAAGGATTAAAGGAATAACCATGGTGAAAGCAATGAATGCTTGATGAGACACTTTGATTAGATGAAAATTCAACTTCACAGGAATCATATGCTCAGGGGGAGCACACACATTTTTGGATACACTTTTGAAATTTCTCATGAGTGTTGCCATCAATGCCAAAGGGGGAGATTGTTGGCATATGCACACTCCAATGAGACATTGTAGGTGATTGAAGGTTTTGTCATTGATGGTAACACTCATGAGAAATTTCAAAAGTGTATCCAAAAATGTGTGTGCTCCCCCTGAGCATATGATTCCTGTGAAGTTGAATTTTCTCATCCTACTCCTCCTCCTTTGGCATCAATGACAAAGGTAGTCAAGATGTCAGTAGAGTTTGTAGTTTCAACCTTGTAATTGGGTAGTTACAATTTGAAATAGATCCACCAAAATCAAGTTTATACTCTCCATAAACTTTTTACTATCTCTTATTGTTGTCTCTATTCTCTTAGTTGTACCGGTGAGATGCTGCAAATGCTCTGCTGGTGTTTTCTATCCCTGTATTAGTGCCTCAGATAATTCCTTCCGTAGTGATGCTAGATAGTCCAATCTTGGACTCAATTTTAATCTTAGATGTTTTGCCTTATTCACTATTCTCTCTTTTTTTCTTTCCAATTTATGTAATTCTTCTTCAAAATTTATTATCTTCTCCTCAAAAACTGATAGTGTATCAGGTGAGTTAACAAAATTATCTGCAAGTTTATTGATTTCATCCTATACCTTGCTCATCTTCTTATCTATATCTACAGTCAAGAGGTTTGTCTTACAGGTGTCTTTGTACAAATTTTTGTACTCTTTTAATAAATTACACAATTCCAGTAGAAGTGTGTCAAAATCTCTATTACACTTCTTTATTTGCTCATCAAGAATTTCTTCTTTTCAATTTCTACTTTATCCTTTAATGTCTCTTCCTTTATTTTCTGTGATATATTTACACAAGGTATCAAGTTGTCCTAAAGAATCTTTATTGTCTATATTAGAGTTAGGAGCAATTACCATCAAAATTGGTATGGTATCATCTATTGCCTTATAAGCTTGTGAGCCGCAATCTGTTATCTTTTTAATTGAATCTAATAGTACCTCAGTCACATTAGTTGATTTGTAGTCTGATGATGAACCTACATTCTGAGTACCGCCAGTGGAAGTAACCAAGCTTGTATTGACCTTTGGTAGGTCTATTTGTGTCTGCATTTCCTTAAGCAATGGTTTTTCTACTTCTCCAGTTGTTGGTGGCACTGTTTCCTTATGAACCTATTCCTGTTTTTGTTGTTGTTGTTGTTGTTCTGGAGCCTTTTGTTCTGTTTGTTTCTCTGTTTAAAGCATTGTCTGAGTCTGAGTCTGAGTCTCTACATTTTTCTCTTTGTCTTCTATCGGTTTCTCCTGTGTGTTATCAGTTTGCTCAGCTATCGGAGGCTCACGAGCCATGTCAGTCTTATCAGTTGTATCTTTGTCTACCACAATGTTAAGCTTTTGAGTATCAACATCCACTGTATATAAGACTTCAGGATTAGGATTACCATCTTCTACATCCATACTTTCAACTGTCGGTTGATCTTCTATGGCTATTGTTTTTACCGGTGGAGTAATCAAAGGAGGTGGAGGTAAGTTGTCTTTAGCTTTGATACTAGGTGGTCCACCAACTTTACCTTTACCCTTGTCTCTTTCTTTCTGATATACCTTTATAGGTTTGTGACTCATGTATTCTTCTTGTTTCAGCTTGCTTATCTGATCATTAAGTGATTCCTTTTCATCATTCTCATTTTGCAACTTTTCACAAAGTTCTCTTCTCTCATTTCTTGCAACAGTAAGATTCTCTTGAAGTGCCTGAATGATATCTTGAGCTGCCCTTAAATCATCTTCTAGTTTGATATTTTTCAATTTCTTTGCATCATAGTCTGAAAGAGCTCCTTCAAGTTGCTTCATCAGATTTTCCATATTTACCGGTGTCAAGATCTTCCTCAAGCTATTAGGCTTCTAAAAATAGAGGACCAAGCTCTGATACCAATTGTTAGGAATCCCACAGATATTGAGAGGGGGGGCGGGTGAATCAGTATCTAACCGGTTATTGGAATTTCTTAATTTAAAACATGCAAAACATATTATAACAGTGTACCGGTATGCAAGCAATAATGTAATAAACAGAATTAAGAACATCCACATGAAAAGCACACCATAACACAAGGATTTAACAAGGAAACCTGATGTGGGAAAAACCTCAGTGGTATTTGTGACCCACAATATTCACTCACTGGCCAATAAGAGAATATTACTTACAATAGGGGCCTGCACATGCAGGAAGGCCAACTACCTAGAGCTCACTGCTCAATGGGAAGTCTCACTGACTTACAATGTGGATTATACAAATCCAATGTCTTGTACTGCTTTACAATAGCATCTATAATGCTTGATCCAGTACCGGTTGCTACTCTGCTTCTTATATAAACCCTATAGCCTATATTTCGCATAATAGGTATGACTAATATTTTCCTTATCACTTACCTATATCCTACAAAATGTCTACAATGATCTCTTTTATATATAAGAGTCATTTTACAATTTGCCAAGTCGGCTTACAAATTTTTTACAATAATAAACAAAATATAATATAACAAAATCCTGTCGGCCTCTATGCCAGTAACTTCCTTTCTTTGTGTTGGTGCCGGTGTCCTAAGTGCTAGTGTAGAGTGTGATCTGCTGATGCCGGTGCACTAATTTGTCGGTGTAATGCCTTGCCGGTATAATGCCTTGCCGGTGCCATAGGATTGCAAGGTTGCCATCAATGAAAAAACCTTCAATCACCTACAATGTCTCATTGGAGGGTGCATATGCCAACAACAAGAAGGTTGAGTTAACCATTAATGGTTATGAAGACTTTAAAGGTTAATTTGTTGAAGACATAAAGCCTTTAATGGGTTTGAAAGACTTTGAGGGTTTGAGAAGTGACTTCCCTTTTCTTAGGGATGTGACAATATTTAGGAGATGGATTAGGCTAATTTAGAAGTGATTAGAAGAATCTAGAAGGGGGGTTAGAGAGGCAAGTGGGAGATGTAGGATTTTGCAAGTGGATGGAGGGGAATTTTAATTAAAATAAATTGCTTTATTTCAACAAAAATAGATGCAACTTGGATAAATACAAGTGGGGGATTTAAATAAATAAATTAGATTTATTTATTCGCAATGAATAATTTAATTAAATGTAAATTTAATTAAAAGGGATAAAGGGGAATTAATTAAAAAAAATTATTTATTTAATTAAAGGCTATGAAAGGCTTAGGTGAACTTAATTAAATAAATTGAGTAATTCATTTAATCAAATAGATGAATGTGAATAATTTAATTAAACAAAATTTAATTAAATAGAGGAATGAGGTCAAAATGAATATTAAATATTCACCTAGGAAAGTGGTCATTTTTATACATCTACATCGACATAAGGCATGATGAATTGTAAAAGGTATATAGGTCAGTTGGTTAGATCATTTTGAAATATGGATGGATAGGAGAATAGGATAATGTTATGTAATGCAAAACATATGTGAGAGATCATGTATGTGAGGATATTTATGTAAAGGGTATTCCAGTAAGGGTTTAGGGTTTTAGACCCAAACAAACAGCGCTTAACCAGAACTGTATTCAGGCATAGAAGATGTTATCTTTGCAGTTCAATCATTTCTCTAGATTCTAGTCTGGAATTGTATGTAGTCAGTGAGGCTCCTTTTGTGATTGAGCAGTGTGCTCTAGGCTGTAAGCCTTCCTGCAAGTGCAAGCCCCTATATTTTGTAATATCTCTTCATATGGCTAGTGGATTGATATTGTGGGTCACAAATCCCATAGTAGTTTTTCCTCTTTGAGGTTTTCCACATGTAATTCTGTGTGTTATGGTATTCATTTATATGATTGGCTTATTGCTTTCTTTACTTCTTTCAATTCTATATGTACTGGTATACCGGTTGGTGTATGCATGTTTTAATAAGGTTAAGATTGATCATTCTAGTAGAACACTGATTCACCCCCCCTCTCAGTGTTCTTGGATTCCAACAATTGGTATCAGAGCCTTGTGGCTCAGAGGAAGTTTAACAGCTTGAGGAACATCCTGAATCCAAAATCCATGGATATGAGTTTAGAGAAGCAACTTGAGGTGGCACTTGAAGCTATAAGATGAGTTGAATTTTGCTGAGGAATTCATTCTTGTCTTACAAGAGAGATTGTCATCTGTTCAAGCTAGGAGGAAGGAAATTTTGTAGAATAAGGATAATGATGAGAAGGATGCACTTAATAAGATGTCTGAAATTGAGTCAGGAAAACATGGATATGAGAAATAAAATGCAAGCTATAACTATGAGGATGTCTAAGGAGATTGAGGACTAGAAGAAAAATGAATAAAATCTTGTTGTATCTCTAAAGAACAAATTTGAAGAATGTGGTAGGTCGGTTCATGAAAATGATATGCTGAGAACTGATTTAGTATAATTTGAGAGTAATGAATAAGAACTTGAGAGACAAATGATAATTCTGAGAGATGATCTGACTATAGCAAGTGAGTATAAAGAAAAATTCAATATTAGTTCAGCACAACTAGATGAGTTATTAAAGAGACAAAGGTGGAATGGAGATTCCAGTGGACTTGGATTTGAACAAGGACAGAGTTTCAGTACTGCAAATGAAGATCAAAATCATAAGGCACCGGTAAGGCATTTTAATGCTTATAAATTTAATGATAGATTCTTTGTTTGTAATAAATTTGGTCACATGGATAGGCAATATAGAAATAGAGAAAATTAGAACCTTGATTTTTCTCCTGGTCAATGTTCTAAATGTAATAAGTATGGTCATAAGACAAATGATTCCATAATGAATGTTAAGTGTTATGCATGGGAAAATTTGGACATATGGCTAATCAGTGTAGGTCAAGCAATTACACTGATTTTAGCAAAGCAATTCAAAAGAACAATGTTACATGTTATGCATGTAATGAGGTTGGACATATTGCTAAGTTCCGTAGAAGCTGAAATCCACTGGTTGGTAATGAATAATCAAATGAGAAAGGAAAAGAGAAGATCAATTAAATTCAACAATATCATACCCAAAGATGGGTCAGGAAGACAAAAGAACAACCAACTGATGGAAATGCACCGGTTACTCAACCAGTAGAGGAGATTGCACCTGCACCAACATGAAGCTCATCCGGTAACTAAGGTAGATGCCTTAGGGGTAAGAAAATTCATGAAGATATTGCATATGCCTTGGGAACAAGCTCTGGAAGATGTTCCAGACATTGGAGATGCTTATCCGACATGGAGATGTTTGATCGAGTTCTGGTATCTTCCACCGGAAGTCATTGATGTCAATGAAGGATTAGGGTTTCTTGGAGGATAAAAGGTTGAATTCACTTCATTTCTAATCACTTTGCATTCAAAGTGATTCAGAGGAAGTCTAATGCGATTTAGAGAGATCGATATCATCTCGAGTGATTTCGCCAGCGATTGGAAGTGGTCTTTAGGATTTTTCATTGGCAGTTATTCATAGGTATTTATCTTCAATCATGGAAGCAAGATCATTGTCTGTACCTATATTTGTTGCAAATCCAACTATTGCTGAGGTCAAGGACTGTCCCAAACCGATTTTCAAGTGATATCCGCATGTTGCTACCCTGGACGATTCAGTAGGAACTTTTTCCCGTGTCCCAGAAGGAGTCAATAATGTCAAAGATGTAAGATCTTAAATTCACTATCATATTTAGGATTTAGGAATGACTGATATTAAGAGCATGTACATGAATGATCTAATCGTATATTCTAGAAAGATTAAGCCCGAATACCAATATATTGTGGATTTAGGGTTTACCGACATTCTAGATATTTTAAAATTTGAAGATTAAATTGTTAGGTATGTTTTGAGTAGGGTGCATGGAGAGTTTATCTAGTTCGATAGACTATATAAGATTACGAAGGAGGCCATCGGGGCAATCATCGATTTACCATAGGTTGGACAACGTCTAGAGAAGAAAGTTTCAAATGATCAGGTCAACAAGATTATCAGCACAACATCAGACAAGCGATCAATGAGGATTAGTGATGGACTTGAAAATAACTGAGAGGGGGGGTGAATCAGTGACACCAAAAATAAAACTACTTCAAACACTAACTGGTAGATGAACTTAACAAAACTTTTAAACACAATGCAGGGAATTCAAAATGATATAACAACATCCACAATAAGTAAAACATCCACCATAACACAATTGTTTGTACGTGGAAAACCCAAATAGGTAAAAACCACAATGAAATGGAACTCACAAGTTAACTATCTACAGTAATAGATAACTGACCAATTAGGGTCTACAAAATGCTCTGCTAGGAGAGAATCTTGTTGGAGATCCCAAAGCTTGATTAAAAGCTATACCCTATAAAAGGTAGTACCCTGTTAGGAGTAACCTCGGTGGAGGATTTCTAAATCCAAACTAATGGATCACCTTGTTAGAGGATTTGAACAGTGAATTTTGTTAGAGCTTACCCGATTAGGGGATTTTAATTCTGCTATAATTGTTATAAGACAACAAGATTTGTTTGATCTATTTGAGAAGTACAATACTTGCTTGATCAAATCCTTTTAAGCATATTTAAAACTTCTTTTCCAACATACTCTGCAACTTAACACTTTTATCTTTTCACATAACATATCACTTTCGCTCATACAAAATAATTCATTGTGATGTCAATATATAGAAATTTAGATTTCATGTCGGCCTCAAGAAATCATAACACAATTTCCTAGGTGCAGTGTATCTGGTCAAGTGATCATAACTCGTCACAAAAATACAGCCAAAAATTGTTGGTGGTGATAACTCATCACACAATATATGAATACCTGTTGGAACACTTAATACCGGTTAGAGTTAAACCGCTTGTCATTGATGCTTCTGAGATAGTCTCTGCTAGATTTTCATGTTGATGTTGAGACATGTATAACCAAGTGGTTATCTCCATTCATATATTGGTTGTCACCAAATATTGGTTAGAAATAAACCTCTAGTATACCGGTTGTAGTATAAACAACTTGAAGTCATACCAGTAGACAATATAAACATATGTGTGTGTATGTATTTCATCAATGAAAACATATGATGAATTCATTACAATTATCATCAATCCAACAATCTCCCCCTTTGGCATTGATGGCAACACTTAGAAAATTTTACAACAATATCGTGTGCTTACAAAAAAAAATTATACACATATACACATACTCCCCCTTACTACATACATCATACAAAATTTTCAAAACACACATACATATTTCTACTCCCCCTTTGACAATAATGCCAAATTGAAAAAGTAATATATATATAGAGAGAAAATTTGTATCGAAGTGTTCAACATATACAATAACTTGGAAAACTAAATCAAGATTTATGTATTAGAAATCCTCATAAAATGAACTAAAATTATTCTTCAACTGAGATAAAGCATGTTCCCACATTTCCAACAAATTCTAAGTGAACTCAAGTGTAGACATTATCTGAGTATGAAATTCCTCTGTGGAATCTAGTGAACAAGTTTTTGGAGTAGCTAAAATAGCTTCTGCATGCGTGTAGGCTCTCTGTAGGATGTCCACTTGTGTTGTGAGTTGACTCTTCAATTCCTTTAGTGACCGGAGTCTTTTTGCTTTCTCAAGATCATAGGTGTCTAACCTTTTGTGCAAATCATCCACAGATTTTCTAAAAGAAAAAACAAAGTCTTGAAGTGGTACATGTGTATTGCATATCTTCTCTAGTTCCTGCTCAATTTCAGTTTGTCTGCTATTGATATCAGCAAAAAAGAATGAAATATTAGAAGCAAATGCAAGATACTTCCCTCCTGTTTCAATAGCTTGCCTTAATAAATCGTTATTAAGTGACAGAGCCAGTTTCCCTGTATCAATCTCCTTCATAAGCTTGTCTCCTCGCTTCTTTCTATAACTCTTATCAACATATGTTTTGGCTGCTTCTTCAAGTGATGAAATTTGGTCATATGCATCAGCAACTAATTGACCAAGTTTTCTAATGGGTGTTGATAGATGCCCTATAGCATTTTATGGTAGCAGATTTGTTAGAATATCTACTGCTTTGTGAATGGTTTCTGCTTCTATCCTTTGTTCTTTAAGTCTCTTCTTGTGTGCTCTAGATTGCATGAAATTTGCAATCTTCATCATTTCAGATTCACTCATATTATCAACATTTATAGGCCCTGGAATGCCTAATGAGTCATCTTTATCTTCATCATTTTGTTGTAAGATTAATGGCTTTGTCGATTCAGAAGATGTTACCTTAACAATTGCTTTCCCTTGTTATTTCTCTATTTCTTGCTCAGATGACTGAGTACCAATGTTTGCATCAGATTTCTTTTGAATATCCTGTGAAACCGGTGAGGATTGGGGTTTCTCAGGTTGTTCCTTTGCTGGTGGATTTACCACTCCTGGTTGAGTTGTCGATTCCTCAACTGAAGTAACCTGTAAGACAGTGATCACAGGTGGCTGCATAACGGGTGCAATGATGTCTTCAAGATAGATCAATTGTATCCTGAATATCATCAATATCATGGATCGTAGTGTCATCCTTGTCCTTGATAGGATAGACAACATTGACTTGCACATCTTTGTCCATTTTAGGTATATCATCATCATCTTTCTCATCCTAAGAAGAACATACGAGCTCTTCCATCCATTGGATGCTATAGGATATCTGATGAGTTTTAGTCTCAATAATTTCCCTCTTCCCATTAAGTAGCTTCAATCTTCTTGCTTTGAAAGAAAATTGAGTGTTGTACTGTTTGACTAACGCACTTATTTCATCTTTGGACAATTTAGGAAAATATTGCACAAGTATCTCATTTACAATTTCTTTTTCCTCCTTTACAACTTCCTCCCATTTATTCAAAAGAATAATATACAAGGAATTAGAGATATCCTTTTCAATATCATGAGGTAATATAATGTAATGGCACAAACTATTGATTAGCTGTTCAATGATTCGCTCCTTTTCATTTTTAGTGAAGAAATCAAAATGTTCTTTGACATTCTCAAATCTATTCCTCCTTAATGTCTTAATTTTCCTCTCAAATGTAGTCTTAGGCTTATAAGTAGAAATATCAATAGGCACAGTTGCCTGTGGCACATTTTCCACTGACTTGACTGTTCTACCAGCTGCTTTCAGCTTCTTAGGTTCTTCTTCAATGTCAGTTTCTTCATATTCTTCTTGAAGAATTAACTTTCGACCTCTTTTCTTTGTCCCCTTTTTCATATACACCTTAGGTTCTGGTTCCTTTTTATTTTGGACATTCTGTGTCATTCTAGTACTTTTCATCACTAGAGGTGCATCCTCAACTTTCTTCTTCTTACCTTTATTGCTTGTGGTCTGAGCAATACCTGTTCCAGCTTGTGTAGTCTTCTCTTTAACTGAACTCAATTTTGCCCTCTTCTTATCTACTGGAGATGTCAACAGGTTATTGGCATAGCCAATCAATAAGTCATAGTTAACCTCATAACTCATATCTTCTATTTCTTCCTCTCTAGGCTCAATTGCCTACATTAAACAAAAATTGGTGGTAATCATAAAAACAATGTCTTTGGCAAAATGTTTTACCACATCCTCAGACAATCTTACTCTCATGCTCATCTTCTTCTAAAATTCATTGAAGTATTTGTTCATAGCGGCAGAGAAAGTATTCCTTACTGCCTTAATATTGTTCTTGATCTGGGCGGATACCAATAGATCCTTAGACCATTCAAGATCTCTGTTTCCCGGTAGGAAATTCTAAAAATAAAAGAATAGCCTGATCAATAACTATCCATATTTAAACTTTAGGTTGTAGTCCTTCTTGATACATTGTAGATTTAAAAACAATTGGCTCCTTATGGCCTCACATAGGTCATGATCTACATTTTCAACTATCATCCTGTAAGCAATATGCACTGCTGCTGATGGAACACTATTCATTCTACTAGAGTAGAATACCCGGTAGCATATGAACATAGCTACTAATGTTACCGATAACCATAGCTACTAATTTTACCGTTGGGTCTCTGATATTGTTAACAGAGAAGGCACGACCATCAGAGGTTGAACCGATTAGGGTATTTACTGTATCTCTTAAAATGCATCTCAACTGAAGTACTTCACCAGTTGAGTGAAAACTAGTTACAACTTGAATGGCTTCCTTTGTTATGGTATGATTCCTCTCTAAGTACATGTTCTCCCCATGAACTCTACTCAAGATAATTCAGATATTCTCTTCTTCAAAATCTTCAAGGAAGTAAGTCGCGTTATGAAAACCTTTCTCAAAAACCCTAATATACTCTGTTTGAATTTTCTTGTTTTCATCACAAAGTGATTTCAACTAAGAATATATTGACAGTGACCCTAAATCCTGAATTTTGCAGTCAATGTAGCTACACAAATCTCCTTTTACTATGACACTGCTAGGAACTTGTGACAAAGCATTATAAGACAATTTTTTCTGCTTTTACAACTTCCATAGGTTCTAACATGATCATCAATTTCCCTACTGACTTAGAAGACAATGCTATTCTAGATAACCTAGATTTAGAAGAAAGATTATTAAGAAATACCTTATTACACACGCTGCCCTGTTTATCGGTTGAATGCCCAAGTGCACACCAGTTCTATCTTCTCCAGCCTTCAAATCAGCTTGATTACTCAAATCTCAATGTAACTTTGACTGCAATCAGCTAATAATCTTTACTTAGCTTTGCAAACACTCAAAATTTCTCTCTCAAAAGCATTAGGGTAAAATTAATAATGAAAAAACTCGCTTTTATTCTTTTTACCAACTGCAATAAATGCTCTCCTGTTAGGGTTACAAACCCTAATTACAATGCTCAAGAAGAAACCGGTTGATAACTGATTGATAAAAAGTTATCAAAATTTCATGCTTTCAAATTCTCTTACCACTTATTCACTTTAAGGGGTCAGGAGGTGGATTTACCGTTATGCTCCCCTTAGCCATATGAAAAGGCTTAGTTCACCGGTGTAGAATTCTCTTCATTGGGTGAAGGAATAGCTTGCTCTCTAGGTGACTCATTACTCTTTTTCTTCCAAGTTAGATTCATTTCTTCTCTTGTTTCTTCAATATTGACCTTTTGCTTGCCTTTCTGATCTTCAGAAGGGTTGACTGGTTTTCTCTTCCTAGATCTACAAAAAATTTCTAAGTGTCTCGGTTTGTGATAGTGATAGCAATCCATACCTATTGATCTCCAAGATCCTGTATTACCTCTCCTAGTTCTTCTTCTGCAATTCGTAGCCACATGACCAAAGTTGTTACAGATGGTGCATATGAAATTTGTTATCTTTTCCATGTCAAATGGACTAAACCGGTTTTTGTAGGGTCTTTGCCAGTTCATGTTGACCTAGTTGTGAAAATTTCTCATCTAGTTTCCATTTGGTTTGGGATGCATATGCGGTACAAGATTGTTTGCTCCATATTTGCATTCAACTAATCTATGTCCATACATTTTACATGTGAAGCAATGACCTTCAAATTTATTAGACACATACCCAACATTCGTATTGTAGCTTGCATTTCTGTTAGGTTTGTCTCTACAAACATTTGCAGTGTGACCAGGTTTATGGCAAATAAAACAAACAGGTTTAAAGACCTTCTTACTGGTAGGCTTTTTGACCTTAGGAGCAGATTTGTTCTTAAGAGTGTTTCTCTTAGTACCAGAGGATTCACCTTTTTCAGATGTGTGAAAACCAAGTCCAGAGGTATCACCTTTCATCCTTTGTGATTGGATTTGTTCATCTAGCAAGGCAAAACTCTTGTTGAACTTTTCCAATTTCTCATTAGCTTCGATGAGATTCCTGGTGAGATATTCATTATATTTTGACAAGCTCTCTCTCAGAGATGATGCTAGTTCAAGATCTAGCTGTAAGTTCCGTTTTTCTTCTCTTTTTGCATCCAAATGCTCATGCATAGTGACATTTTCCCACTTGATCTTGGCAATCTCTTGATCTCTTTCCTTGATAAGATCTTTAGTTGTCCTTCTGGCTTCCAATTCCTGACTCATGCAAATAGTTAAACTTTCTAACTCTCTCCTCAAATTTAGTTTCTCACCATTTAACTTTTCAACTTCCTCGGCTAAAGCATCAATATTGGACTCATTTGAAGAACTGTTATCAGATATTTCCAATAGTTGTTCAGTTAGCTCTCTCTTTTTGACTTATGAAGCTTTCAGTTTGACCCTTAGGGTTTCAAGCTCATTTCTACTAGCTTCAAGCTCTCTAGCCATCTCAAAGTAGCTCATGTCTCCCATGGTGGTTTCAAGACTTCCTTCTAAGTGATTAGGCTTGAAAGAAGTTAGGCTCTGATACCAATTGATGGACTTGAAAAGAACTGAGAGGGGGGGGTGAATCAGTGACACCAAAAATAAAACTACTTCAAACACTAACTGGTAGATGAGCTTAACAAAACTTTTAAACACAATGCATGCAATCCAAAATGATATAACAACATCCACAATAAGTAAAACATCCACCATAACACAAGTGTTTGTACATGGAAAACCCAAATAGGTAAAAACCACGGTGAGATGGAACTCACAAGTTAACTATCTACAGTAATAGATAACTAGCCGATTAGGGTCTACAAAATTCTCTCCTAGGAGAAAATCTTGTTAGAGATTCCAAAGCTTAATTAAAAGCTATACCCTGTAAAAGGTAGTACCCTATTAGGAGTAACCTCGGTGGAGGATTTCTGAATCCAAACTAATGGATCACCTTGTTAGAGGATTTGAACATTGAAGATTGTTAGAGCTTACCCAGTTAAGGGATTTTAATTCTATTGTAATTGTTAGAAGACAACAGGATTTGTTTGATTTGTTTGAGTAGCACAATACTTTCTTGATCAAATCATTTTAAGCATATTCAACACTACTTTTCCAACATACTCTCCAACTTAACACTTTTGTCTTTTCACATAACATATCACTTTCGCTCATACAAAATAATTCATTGTGATGTCAATATATAGACATTTAGATTTCATGTCGGCCTCAAGAAATCATAACACAATTTTCTAGGTGCGGTGTATCTGGTCAAGTGATCATAACTCATCACAAAAATACTACCAAAACTTGTTGGTGGTGATAACTCATCACAAAATCTACGAATACCTATTGGAACACTTAATACCAGTTAGAGTTAAACTGCTTGTCCTTGATGCTTCTGAGATACTCTCTGCTATATTTTCATGTTGATGCTGAGACATGTATAACCAAGTGGTTATCTCCATGCATATATCGATTGCCACCAAATACCAGTTAGAAATAAACCTCTAATATACTGGTTGTAGTATAAACAACTTGAAGTCATACCAGTAGATAATATAAACATGTGTGTGTATGTGTTTCATCAATGACAACATCTGATGAATTCATTACAATCATCATCAAGGCAACATATTAGTACTATCACCGAAATAGACATTAGATTCAAAAGCATGGTCATCGGTTACAAGGTAACACAAACAAACTAACTGAATTCTATTTCTAGCTCCTGCATTTATGCAGCTCACAAAATGATGAGGGAGATTGAGAAGTAGAGAAACCAATTTTGTTGTATTTGGATATTTATAAGAAAGCCTTGTTATAAATTGAAGACCAAATACTAGCATAGTTGTATGATATGTTAGATGCTAGAAGACTATCAACAATGCAAGAGGATAGGCATATAAAGATCCAAGAGTTGTTATATGTTTGTGTTTCTATTGCTCTAGAGGAGATGGACAAGACACTTGAGGCTGTAGATTGGAAAATCTTTAACAACAAGCATAGAATAATCAGTCTTATGTTAGGTAGGGTCAATGAGATAATCAAGGAGACCCACAAGGTATAACTAAAGTTCTTTGAAGAGAACCATGGTTTTTATACTTCACCGAAACGTAAGACAAATACTGCAGACATCTCGGTTGAAGGGAAAGGTAAAGGTATTATGGGTATTTCACCCTCAATTTTGAAAAACATCAAGATAGTAGACATTGAGCTCCTGATAGATACAAATGTTGAGATACTAGTAGATATAGAGAGTGTAAATGTTGATAATGTATAGGTTACTAATATTGAGGATAACAGTCCTCCAAATACAAATGTACGGGATGAGGTCATAGTTCCTAGGGAGGAATCCATAGTTACTGAAACTGCAAAAAGTGGTGAAGCCACCGGTGCAAGTGAGGAAGCTATAAAGGTTAAACCTTCAGAGGAGAAGAAAGGGGAATCTGACAGGGAGTCAGTAGTTAGTCAATCATTGTTGTCAATTGACACCTTGTAGGTTGAAAAGAGAAGCATAATAGAGATGAGTTCTACTGAACTCATGATGATGGCTGCACATAAAATGTTGAAGGAGGGATCTATGGATAAAGGGGTTATTGACTAGTCTATCACTATTTTGCATAGACTTGTCCTGATGCACAAGTTTGATAGAGAAGCGAGCCCATCCGGAAAGCTTAAGACAATCACATAGAACATTTTAAAGGATTTCTGGTCTTTGCAGCAAATATCAAACCGACAAGCACTAGAGAGATTCACATAGGCAAAGAGATCTACATTTGATCAAGTGATTGAGTATGAGAGGAAGGAGATTAATGAAAAGTTGAAATTGATAGATAATGCATTGAGATAGTGTACTAATATCTATAGAGTATGATGTAATACAGGTTTACTCATAGTTGAGACAGATAAAAAGATTAATGATATTTAGGAGGAGATTGCAGGTATAGCCAATTCTTTTGATGGATTGAATTCATTAACTACATCTATAGATGGTCAAATTTTGGTTTTGGAAGCCCAAGTTTTTCTCTTGAGAAAGAAAAAGATAAAATCATAAGGAGATCCAAAAGTATTAGAGGATTGGTAAGTCCCTGGTTGGATTCATTAAGTGTACATAAGAAGGAGTGTATAGATAGGGTTGGTAAGCTCACACCGACAGAGCTTAATGAGAAAGAGTCATTTGCCCATATGCTAAATGGACTTGTATCTATTTCCAACACTTTCAAATCAAGTTGGGATACCTACCTTGAGATTTTGGAGAAGGCCTATCTGGATATTTTCAAATACATTCAGCTTTGGTAAGGTATTTTGGGACATATTCATTGTATAGTCTTTCATTCTTCATCTCATTTTTTGGTATTTTTTATGGCATTGATGTCAAAGGGGGAGTGATATTAATGTGAAAAATAAAAAGGGAGTTGTATACATTAGGGGGAATATAGGTGGAAAATTTAGGAGGTATGGAGTTGTATACATTAGGGGGAGTATAGGTGGAAAAGTCAAGAGGTATGGAGTATTTTGTATTGATGGATATTCAGCTCAAGGGGAGCAGGCTCAAAATGAAACTGACAGATGGAAACCATTATCATTTTTTCACACGAGTGTTTCCATCAATTCCAAAGGGGGAGATTGTTGGCAATTGAAACTCAATTGGTTGGTTTCAATATGTTGTCATTGATGGCAACATGGCAACTTGTTCTGGCTTCATATTTTGGTTTAGTTGTGTATCGATAGGCACTTCATAGACACTTCACCGGCACTGGCACCAACACCAGCAGGTTGGAAGGATTTATTTGGCTACCGACAATGTAAGCCAACATGGTTTAGAATCAAGTTATTGGTATTGGAGGCTGACATCTTTTGGATCCTAAATCGGCAATTCTTTTTGATATTCATGTATATATGTTATTGAGCCAACATGTATATTCATATTGTAATTATCTTTGCAAGATGACATAAGGCATGATGAATTGTAAAGGGTATATAGGTTAGTTGGTTAGATCATTTTGAAAGATGGATGGATAGGAGAATAGGATAATGTTATGTAATGTGAAACATATGAGAGAGATCATGCATGTGAGCATATTTATGTAAGGTGTATTATGGTAAGGGTTTAGGGTTTCGGACCGGAATAGACAAAGCTTAACCAGAACTGTATTCAATCATAGAAGATGTTATGTTTGCAGTTCAATCATTTCTTCAGATTGTAGTCTAGATTTGTATGTAGTTAGTGAGGCTCCTTTTTTGATTGAGCAGTGTGCTCTAGGTTGTAAGCCTTCCTGCAAGTGCAAGCCCCTATATTTTATAATATCTCTTCATATGGCCAGTGGATTAACATTGTGGGTCACAAATACCACCATGGTTTTTCCTCTTTGAGGTTTTTGACATATAATTCTCTATGTTATGGTATTCATTTATGTGATTGGCTTATTGGTTGCTTTACTTATTTCAATTTTATATGTACTGGTATACCAGTTGGTGTATGCATGTTTTAATAAGGTTAAAATTGATCATTCTGGTAGAACACTGATTCACCCCCCCTCTCAGTATTCTTGGATTCCAACAACATATACCATTATTGAATTGCAAATAATATCCCTTTTCAACCATCTATACAAAACTCAAAATATTATTCTTCAAACCTTCAACATACAAGAAATTATCAGTATTATTCTTACCATTAAAATATATAGAACCTCTACCACGAATCACACAAGCTTTGTCATCTCTGAATCTCACTATTCTGCCATCATACCTTTCTATACTTACAAATTTTCTTTTATCACCTGATATATGATGTGAACAACCACTGTCAATCACCCATTGATCTTTCTCTTCAATCTTAGTAGCTAAAGCTTTCTCTTCAATGATGAAGCTTATAGGATTCACTGATACCGAATCATCTTCCTTGATAGCAATAAATACAAATTTGTCTTTTGAATTCCCATTCTCTGATTCCTCATCTGTCACACCTTCATCAATAGGATAATAAAATTTCTTCTATTTTTTTACTTGCAGTAGGGCTTATAGGGCTTATCATTCTTATCATGGTTCTCATATCTATCATACTTGTCAGATCTATCATATCTTTCAAATTTATCATGCTATCATATCTAAACATCCTCTTAGGGAACCTAGAAGCAAAATGCTCTATCTTATTACAAGAGAAACATTTCAAAGGTAACTTTCCATCATACTTACTGGCTCCTTTAGGTAATCTCTGAGCAATAAGAGCTTCAAGCTCATCAAATTCTCTTTCTTGCACTTTCATCTCTCTCTTTTCTCCTTTAAATCTGGATACCCACTAATAACTTTCTCCCAGATCATACTTTTTCATCCCGGATACAGAGGCTCTGAATGTAGTCTCTGATTTACCACGTGATTCTCAGTTTTTCTCAACTCAAATGTAGTAATATTTCCAACCAACATGTGATGAATACTAAGAGGGGGGGTGTTGTCTTCAAAATCTGATTCACTTCAACATCCTTATAATAAGATGATTAAACTCTGTGCAGGATAGATGTTAGAGGGAAGGAAACTCTTAGGACAACATATGACAAGGTTTGATTTAACCTTCTACACTTCGGACTTACTCAGAGTCCAGGCGGGTATACCTTTGTGAACTAAATTCACACTTTCAAAAGATAAATCCACAGCAAACCAGTCAAGAAAACCAGTGGATCTAATCACCTTGAAACTAACTGAAACAAAGGAATGAAAATTATACTCATATTCAGTATTTTGATCTACAAAACATGCAATAGACAACCTTGATCTATACTAGTGCCTTATCCAAGGTCACAGAGTCATCTAAATTCAAACAATACTCCCCAAATAGAATATCTTTACACATCCCATTGGATTGGCTTTTGTTAATCCTTATATATGTCTGACATACATGAGAATTTATGCACACCAAATCAAACTATGCTCATCAAGATTCAAAATATCCTACAAAGAATTTACTGGTGGAGGCAATCCCTGCATGTTTAATTTCCCTCCTAAAGAGAAAAGCTAGCAAACACATCTACTGAAAGTTGCCTTACAACCCCTATTCAAATAAAATAACCCTGGATTATTCAGAATGAAACAGTAAATAATTGCAAACACATTTGAAGATGACACAAAGTTTTTACTCAAAACCGATGGTCTATATATTGATATTATCTTCAAGAAAGTATTACAAAAACTTTTGAATATTCTCCATTTAACTTAGAAAAGCTCAGATAAATTTCTGCAGCGTTTTCTTACAATTCTTTTTAATCTCCTTGTTTTTAGTCCTGGTATCCATTTATAACAATATGGATGCACATAGCTTCAGAATTTCCTAAGAGAATTTGTTACAATTATTTGCTTGTTCAAGAAGTTACAAAACTTTTTGCAAAAACGGTTACAAGTCCTTTTCGACCTCTGCAGCTTCTTCTACTTGTTGTTCAGTTGCAACCTCTTCTAACCGTTCAGGAGTGCCCTCTAACTACTCTACATCCTGGATGGCATATTTTGTTGTCCATTCATTGTACACATCATCAGTTGGCCACATGAAATCAATCACTTTTGTCTTAGCCTTGGTCAACCTTTTCCAGGAATTTCTCATCTTGTTGACTTCTAAATTGAGAAAACCATAATGAGATTTGATTTTCTCTATCTCCTGAATTGTCACAACAAAGAAGGAAGCATCATCTAGATCAACAATTCCTTTAATTCTGGCCGACAATTTGGCCTCTAACTCCTTGAGCCACACTTGTTTGTCCTTCAGTTGATTTGGGCTAGCAAAAACTCCTGGGAGCAACTCAAAAACCTGATCAGCATACTCCTTTTTGTACAAGTTAATTTTCCTATCAGCATTATCCACCCCTTCTGCTAATTTTACTAGGTCTTTGGTGGTGTCACAAGTGGATTTGATGATAGGATTGGCCCCTGCTTCATCATTAGATGCACAAATAGACTCCAAGTCCTCCTCTCTAGGCCTCCACTTGTCAAAAATATGTGTCAAAATGGCCTTATCTCCATTAAGCTCATTCCTCATATCCAAAACCTTACTTATATTATTATATAGAAATGAGGCATTCATTGTATCTGCAAAACTTGAAATAGTAGCCCTTACTCTCTCCTCATATTTCTTTGCATACAAGGCCTGAGCCTGTTTCAAATTCTCTAGCTCTTGAGGAGTAATCTCAATCATCTGGGAGCTAGAGGGTGCTAGAGATGGTGGGAACTCAATGATGGGGCTGCTACGTGGAGGTCTTGCAAGAGAGGAGGAGATCATTAGTGTTGAAGACTCACCTTGATGGTACTGTCCTGTCAACTGGCTCTACAATTTAGCAATGATGCTATCCTTACCTCTTACCTCCTCCTTAGCACTGTTATAGGCCTTCAGAACTGTCTCCAACTTGACTTGGAGGTCTGATTTTTCCTTGGCTTCCTTTTCTGCTACTGCAACACTAAATTTTGCAGTCTCTAGCATAGTGCTAGCAACTTCTACCACCCCTGTGTTCTATACTCTCTTCACTATCATCCCACCAAGGTAGCTTGAGCCTGGGGTATCTTTACTTCTTTTATTTTTGTCTCTCTCGAGAGACTACATGATGAGTGTAGCATTATCCTTGTTGAAAGTGATTCCCTCCATGGGCTTAGTTTCTTTCCTCACTGCCTCCAGTACCAGGGCATCTGCTATGTCCCACTCAGGTAAAATAAGCACTCCAACTTGTGCCACCATATCTCTTCCTTGCTCAGGAGTGATGGTCTTAAATTCTTCCATCATTTCTTGTTTTATTTCATCCTCCACCAGAGCTGGATCTTTGTTAGGCTGCTCACCTTTCCTCTTCTCACATCTTGCATTGTATTTATCTATATTTTGTTTCCATACAAACTGCATAAATGCTCCTGATGTGACAAAATTGTTGTCAGCCAAGAAGTCATTACTGGCCTGCTTTATCTCAGGATCCCACTCCTGGCCTTTAAGTTCAATGGTGGTAATGTTCATTTCAGCAGCAAGGGGTTCTTCTGTCATTCCTTCCTCTACCTCATCATGTGTATAGGCAATTTCCCCTAAACTGCCTAACTGTAAAAGTTGCTCAGTTGCCGCTTGCTCATCTCCTATATGAATAGGGGATTGGGATGGAGAGTACAAAGGTATATCAGATTGTACCTCTTTTCCCACTCTCTACTTCTTAGGGCTCTCTTGGATGTCAATGACATCTTGTATCTTCCTCTTTCCTTTGGAGGTAGAGGGCTCCCCTGTTGTGGGCATCAACATACTATAACTAGATTTCTTGTGCAGTGTGTAGTCACTAGGAGAGATTGCTTTGGTGGAGGCAGACCTACTTAGAATCATTCTTTCCTTTTTAGGGTTACTTTTAATCATAGCTTCTCTCTTCTCCTTCAGGGTCTGCATCACATCCTCAAAGCAAACAATTAGAAACTTTATTTTCTCCTCAAAAGGGAAAAAACTAGACAATGGGTCATAGCTAGCATCAAACTGATGCACAAAGTCTAAGGATTTCTTATAAGCCACCCATTTTTCCTTCCTTAGTTCTTGCTCATCCAAATCAAACTCATTTCTAATGAAGTCTTCAGGAAACTGAAATTGATGGGGTCTTCCTCTACACACTGCTCTCTTTCTAAACATGCCATTGAAGAAGTCTTCTGGATCAACACACCTGGATATTGGAGTTGACAAATGATCGGGTTTGAGAAAGTCTTCAAAACAATTCCAACCTCCCTTGCTTATTATAAATTGATGGGCTATGGTAGCAGTAGGGAAAATAGTCCCTTTACCCCTGCCTGTCAGCTCTACCTCTTGCACACTACCAATCTGTCTAAGGACTTCTGCAATTCCCACTTTGAGAGGGACCTAATAGGGCAACAAGAATGGAGTGCCTTTAAAACCAAAAACTCTGAAAACTATTGAGACTAGGTATAGATAAATGTCACCCCAATTATGAACAATCTTTATGCTCTCTGCAAATTCTTTTGGTCTAACAAACTCCAAAAGAACCTTGGGGATTTTGGGTTTTCTGAGCAGAGGAGAGTCCTAATCTTGGATGCAAAATATTTATCAAACTTTAAGAAACTGACATCCTCTCTGTCCCATGATAACATAATACTCCATAGCTGCACTGGAATCTTTTCTCCCTCTTTCTCTTTTGTGAGGTTTGGTCCACTAGTGAAGTAATCACCACCTTTGAACAAAAATAGATGCATAAGGAGTGAATACCATCCGAAAGGCCTATCCACCTTCCCATTTTTTATTCCTATTAGCCCTCCATGGATAGCATCAGCAATAAAAGAAGCATAATCAAATGTTACTACAAGGGAAGGATTCAAAATCTGAGTAATCATTAGCAAGTAGTGATTGGGCATATTTGCCTCAGCATCTTCTCCCAAAACCTGGCAAAGTGACCAATACATTCCATTAGCCCTGAGGGTGAATAGATTCAATGAGAAGGGCTCTTCTGTGTTGGGTCCTACAACTTTCAACCCACCTATCTTCACAAAAAATTCCTTAAGAGGCCCACTCCTAAGGTGATTGTTCTGTGCACTATATACTTGAGCTAATGATTTAAAATTAATGGGTTCCAGAAAATTTGTAAACTCATTTAGCCCAAAAGCGGTTTTGAATTCCTCATTATTAATTTCAATAAGGGCTTTTCCATTTATGTCCCTAACGCTTCTTGTAACTAGATCATAATTATGTGCAATTTGAGTCAATAGATCCATGTCCATGAATACAACCTGGAACTACCAACTTCCCTACATCTAATTCCCAGATGCTATTTTGTGGGGCTGGAGAATTCCTCATTCCAAATCCAACCTTGAATAACCCCAACCCAGACAATCCGACCTATGGATCTCTCAACCAGTTGCCCTTATCATATAGCCCTTCTCCTATCTTCAAACAAGGAGCTCTAGGCACTAACTCTTTCACTTTTGATGTCTAGTTAGTTGACAACGTCAACTGCTCAAGAAAATCATCACAAATGGCCCTCTCTTGATAATTAACCTTCCTAGAAAACTCTCTCTTAGGTGCCATTTTGAAAATGCAGGCAATCAAAATACTACCCCAAATGGTTCAGCGAAAAATCAAGACCTTAATTAAAACACCACAAAGAAATAACCACACAGGAGTACAAGAAAACCTGATTTTAGCTCGAAGGAATCTTCTCTGCAACTGAATTGACTCACTTTGTATCTGAAGACAAAAGCTCTGTATCTCCTCTTCTGCAACAATTCTTTTCAATAATACCTTTACTCAATCGATAGGAGATCATATATGGTACCTAGAGTCTTAATTGCAACATTGATTCCGCATGCTTCGGCCGTCCCTTCAGAATTGAATTCATGAGAGAATTCATATTTTTCACTCCAACAGGCCACAACATTCCTGCAATTCTTTCCTTTTGCTATTTCTCTATTTCGCGAAGCATAACCTTCAGGCAATTTCGTTAAGTGAAATCAGGCCAACCGTCCGATCAAAAGAAACTTGATCGGTCATTATACTGACTTAACAGTCTTGCCTCCGCACTGGGCCCCACCTCCTTTTCACCATTTCGTAGACTTTATCTTTCGAGCACTTCTCCTTCATGAAACCGTGCTAGATGTTAGATGGAATTCTAACTGCTCAACATTTAACTCTCACCGGGACCGCCGACATCTTTACTAACCGCGCCTTTGCCTTGACTGCTAGTGGTCTTTCCCTATTTCACGAAGCTTAAACATCTGTCAACTTCGGGATGTGAAACAACACAAGGCGTTGGATCATATTGGAGATGACCATCTTTTAAGGGAAACCCTTTATGCCTTCTTTGCTTACGCCACTTTTTTGCTGGTTACTGAATACCACGTGGCACTCAACCATTGGTTTTAGAAAACTGTTTAAGCCCAATTCAATGTTAGCCACGTGTCTCTCCCTTTTACTGCTAGTTACACCTTGGTGGGCCCTCAGCTTCTTCTGAAACCATGTGTCTATAGACATGTCACCATCTAGCTTGACACCTGGATGAACCCTTTTTACTTTTGCTATTTTGTGAAGCATATCCTTCAAGCATCTCACAACCACAAAATAGTGCTAGCCGTTGGATTAAAACAAATTTGAACCTCCTTTATCCTCATGTTTTATCTACCTTTGGGGACAAAAAACCTTTTTCCATTTCGCAGGGCATAAAGCATGAGCATCTTACCCTTGTGAATTCACGCGGGCTGTTAGATTATTTTTTAATTGTTCAATGCTTAACCATCTGAACTAACTCTGGCAAATGTGGGCCCTCCGACTCAACCTCAAACACCTAGCATCTAGTCACTTTCAAAGCTGACACATCAGTCTTTCATTTGCCGAGAGAAAACACTGGGTTCCAATTCATTTTACCACCTATATCTGCCAGGTCACCTCTTACTCCGCGACATGACTCACTTTTGGAACCACCTTCTTTAAACCCTTGGAGCCACCTTGCTGACTATTGTGGCCTTTGCCACATGCAACCATTTCACTCACTCTCTAGACCAGTTGGATTGTCTACTTGGAGTGCCACATCATTTCGCCACTTTGCGAAAGATAACTGTCGAGCATTTTCATCCTGCGAAACAACGCGAACCGTCAGATCAAATGGGACTTGATCACCTTTTAGTTTCTTAGAAAATCCTTGCATGTAGGGTCCCACCAAATGCTTTCACCATTTCATGAAAGGTATTTCGCTTGCAAGTTCAGGCTGTGAAATAACGCTAGCTGTTGGATCTTGGACAAGATGAGACCTCTTTAAACTGGACCAAAATCGCCATTTAGAACACAAAGCCTTTTCATCATTTCATGGGTCTTAAACCATGCGCAACTTTGCCTAATGAAATAGTGAAAACCATAGATCTTCCTGAGAGATGCGCACCACTTACTGGGCCTGACAACATTAGGAGGAACATATATAAGGCGTAAAATTTTATGATTAATTCAAATGACTGCCTAGGCAAATGACAAGGGGGGACACTCCCTATGAACCTAGGACCCATTAGTTAAGTGGATAAAGTAACGAAGAAATAGAACCAGAGGGTTTTTTATTAGACATTAATTGATTTAAAATCAAAATCCTAAACCCTTAGGACCTAACACAGAGCTGAAATAATTGATAATGTCTAATTCAAAATTTCAAAATCATAGCCAATTATGGGAAAAGAAGACCCATTTTTTAAACAGTGATAACAGGGGGTGAATTAGTATACCAAAAAATACTGAACTCAAACACTTAAACAGTTTAATAGTAAACCGGTATAACACTTTTACTAACAAACTGGTTAATGCAAATGCAAACCAAACATCAAATAAGGCATTCACCCACAAGAGCACAATCACCATAAAACAAGAGGTTTTGACGTGGAAACCCAAATGGGAAAAACCATGGTGAGATGAAACTCACAAGTAACTATCTATAGAATAGTAACCAGATCGGTTATGGTCAGACCAGTTAAGGTCATACAATGTTCTTCACCAGAACAGATCCTGTTAGGAATCTCAATCTCTGTTAGGAGATAAGTCTGATTAAAGACTACCTTGTGAGAGGATTTCAGATCCACAATTGTGAACCACCATGTTAGAAGATTTACAAAGGCTTTGCCAGGCCTACCTGGTTAAGGGTTTCAGACTTGTCGAAGATGTGAGTAATCAACAAGTGAGTGATCTAAATACTAGCACAGTATGCTTGGTTAGATCCTTGATAGCTCATTGTTAATGCATTTTAGCATTACTTCAATCTTCAATATCTCCACACTATGTTTCTTCACACAAACCTAATCTTCTCTTCTATGATTGTACATACAGAAACCTCATCAATCACCATAAACCCTAACATCACATAAAACCCTAGACATGATGTCCTTATAAAAGAATCTGATTTCATGTCGGTCCAATAGGATTACATTGCAAGTTCCTAGGTTCAGTGCATCTGGACACATTTGGTAACATGGCACAGAATCACCGCCAAAGTGTTGGTGGATGATAACTCGTCACCAAAATACCGGTTGGTAACTCATCACAGAGTAATACCAGTTCATACATTTAACCTATTACCGGTTGTCAAAATGAAGACTGGGAAAATGATAACTGTCTCTTTAGTTCATTTTTACTGCTTGAGATCCTCTAACCACTTGAGTTCTTCATACCGCTTTGGGTCTTCATACCGCTTGAGATCGATAAAACACTTTCTGCAAAACACCGATAGTCTAAAGACTATAATACATAATACCGGCTGGAACAAATAATGGTTGAGCATAACTCATATAAACAAAAAGTAATCTCAAAGCAAGTGTGTGTCCATCAATGACAATCTCAACATCATCATCAAAAATGCCAACAACATGTCTTTAGTCACAGTAGTCACACTCCGGATCTCATCAATAGCAACTATTTTATGTTTGGAAGCAAGAGGCAATGATCTCAACACCTTAGCAACAATCTCATCTTCTTCAAGGGTTCCACTGGCACATCTGATATTCATGTCAAGGTCATTCACCTTAGCCATAAAGGTTGATATGTTTCCATCTTCTTCCATCTTCAATGCTTCATACTTCCCTTTCAAACTCTGCAACTTAGCAACTTTAACTTGCGCATCTCCTTCATACAAGGTCCCTAGCTTCTTCCAGATATCATGTGTAGTCTACAAACCCATCACATTAGTCATTACTGAATTAGTTAAGGCACTCAGCAATGCTTCCTTCACTCTTATGTTATGTTCATCATCCTTGATCTTAGCAATAGTAACCGATCCATTCTCAGGAACATTGCAAATATTCTTTGTGATCTTCAAATACTCTTCTCTAAGACATTTCAAGTGAACTTCCATTCGGTCCTTCCAAATAGTGTAATTACTTGCATAAAATCTAGGATTCTCCTTCTTGAACACATAAGTTTTCATCCCGAATCTCCTCAAGTGGTCAAGTTTCTTTCAGAGGATCTAGCTCTAATGCCAATTGTTAGCAGCAACCAATAAGGAAAACTAAGAGGGGGGGGGGGGGGGAGTGAATCAGTTTTCACCGGATTAATCAAATTAAGAACAATCTCATATCTAAACAATTGTAGCAAGAATAAAGATAAACACAATAGCACCAACACACACAACACCAAGATTTTGACGTGGAAAATACGGTTAAGGGAAAAACCACAGTGGGAACCTACCTACATTAAGATGATACTTTGTAGTATTATGTTAAAAATTATAATGGGGAATATACATGCATTCAGGCACACTACCTAGAGTTCACTACTCAAAATAAGATGACCCAGAACACTATAAACCTCAGGGAAGGTTCACTATCTTATAGTAAGATTCAGACTACAATCCGGATTACATGAAATATAAATATAGAATCTCCTTATGCTTGATGATAGTTCCAGTTAAGCACATTTGTCTTCCCTGCAAGAATCTCTTCTCAATAGACCACACCGAAGGATAAATTTGCTTCTGCACACATACACCACTCTCTAATAATTCAAACACACCATTGACACCTAAATTACATGATTATACCACCTATATATACAATTCATCAACCTTAACTACAAGGTCGACCAAACCCTCAAACCTCAATTACAAAATTACATCACATGATACATATGATAACCACCAAACCAATACAATGATATACATGACATAACATGAACCTAAATCAACTCTCCAAAAATGCATCACCATCAGAAATCTTGCCAAGATCAATTGCAACACGCTACACCAACAAGAATACTGCATAACACAAAGAAATCACTATATTAGCAAAATCACTAAGAACACACACAAGAATCAATGCGGACCACCAATACAAATAGTACACGATAAGGAAACACTAACAAGAACATTAGAACCATCTGCAATAGCTGCACCAACACCACTTATACAAATCTTCATCGATCAACATGCTAACACAAAAATACTTAACAACAACAATTTAGACTAGAAAGGTAACTTGCGGAGCACCAAATCATGAACCATCTGAACTGAGGATACACATGAACATCAAAAACATTTTCCCAAATCCACAGCCAAAGATATGATCATACAGTAGCTCACCGAAATAAACACCAAACTCTGCCAACCATTACACAGAAAGATTGAACTATAAACCAGATCAAATAATATGATCAAGCAATCTTTCGGATCACTAAAACTAATAAGGAATGAAGTATTGCAACATCCCAAATAGAGAAATCATCCATATCAACACAATATAATCACCTGAACACCAAACAACTCTCAACAACACTGGAATATGTTGACATCAATGACAACAACATATCCTAGCAACAACGATATCCAACAGTAGCTAGCTACCTGGTCTCGACTTTTTCTCCTCAAATTTTGAGAGCCTGTTTTTATTGTATTTTGTTGTCCAATTTCAGAGATTTGTGAAATTTTATTGATTTTAGGTTGCCCTAAGGTCAAAAACAAATCTGAATTTCAACATTTTCAATTTAAATTTTAAAATTACATGGTTAATCAAATACACCCTGACTTTTTGATATTTCAAGATTTCAAAAATTTTAAAATTAAGAGGTTAGCTTTGCACAACCCTAATTTTCAATTTAATCTTCCCTCCTTTCAATTTTGAATTTTAAAATTAAGAGTTTATTTTCACTAGGCCCTAATTTTAATTTCAGTCACCTTTGGATAATTTTCAATTTCGTAGGAGATTGCATTTTTAATTAATTTGTTCATCTAATTGGCTAATCATTTTCCTAGAATTTTGCATTATTCAGTTATTTTGCGACTTAGATTTAAAAAATAAAATTTCCAATGTCCCTCACTTAGTGCATGAGTTTTACTACTATTAGTACTACATATAGTATCCCCATAAAAAGAAGTTATAGAATTAAGGCTTCCCAAGGTTTAATTACAGAGGAAATGGAGCTTAATTTGGATAGCTTTTTCAATGAGGATATTGGTGTTTCTTCCAATCCTATAGATATCCCTGTTTATCCTCTTGATAATTATCATGATGTGGAGGAATCATTAACTAGGGTATCCATTGACCAATTGGCGAAGATGGACAATCAATTTAACAATCTTCAACAATGGATGAGTCAAGTGTTGGCACTGTGTTGTCATTGATGTCAACCGGTAAGTATTGCACGTCACCAATATGGATAGTTACTGGTATTGAAGGTGTATACAAGATGCAAGAAGGAGATGTTACTCACATGGATGTTCACTGATAAGCAAACATAAGAAAGCAAAGAGATAAATAAAGGTAAGACTGGTTATGTCAATCGGTATGTAGGAACGTGCAGTGCCAACTGGTAAACAAGTCCACTGGTGAGCATGTATGAACAAGAAAAAGACAAATAAATAGAGTGAATGATTTCCAAATCATTTAGAGTGTGAACACCAAACCGGGAGCAATCCAATTTGTCTTGAAGTGACCAACAAAATAGTGAAGAGATGATACAAAGGTTGATCAGTTATTACATGACCAGTAGGTTAAGAAGACTAATAGAATAAGGCAGATACTGGTAGGTTGTTTTTAGTCACTGACTGAGTCTAAACCAACAAAGTGGACTGAGTTGAGGTGGATTCCGATGAAGAATGACACTCAAAATCGAAGTGGCTAATATGCAGTAGTTAGTGAAGAGTGAGTTGGTGAGGTAGTCGCCGACTGAGTCTGCATTAATTATTGACTACATAAATCATCAGACGATGACAGCGGTTTATGGCTCAAAGAAGAATGATAGAATAAGATTGATATTGGTGATGTAAGGATCAATGAAGGACGTCAAGAAGTGGATCAGATTTGATGAAGAAAACAACCAAAGCATTTATGGTGATTGACAAAAAGCAGAACTGTGTTTGCCAAAAATAGTAAGTGTGTTTTGGAAGGAATGGAAATGGTGGTAAAGATTGATTTGTTGCAGGTTGTCAATCATGGAGAGGAGATCTGATGTGATCTGATACGGTTCATGGTAGGTAGAAGAAACCCTAACCATAGATAGTTTGAACCTCATTCTGGCAGGAAATCTTATGTATAAATATGCAGATTGAAGAGATGATAGATGATGCCAGTTTTGAGAAGAGAGTGTGCTTGAGAAAGCAGAGAGATAATCAGTCTGAGAGTTCATCACAAAAGATTGAATTGACTGATTATTTGAAGGTAGAATAGGTAAGAGGATTTAACCAGTAGAGACAAAGTGATTGGTGGACTATTATAGTGTAATAGTCAAGGGTACTAGCAGTGATTGAACCAATAGGAAGACATCATAGAGTGAAAGAGTGCAGATTGAGGATCAGGGGAAGTTAATAAATGTAGAGGTTGACCAGTAAGGGATCAAAGAGATTAAATTGATAATCAGTAGTGAAAGAACCAGTGAAACAAATAAGAGTTGTAACCAACAAAGAGAAGGTGAATAGGTGTTACAAAACTCATTTGTAACAAGATGCTTTAATTGTAATAAGTTTATATTCCATTGCATATCATTGAGTTGAAGCTTGATGTAGGGGTTGGTTCTCCTTTGGGTTGGTTCCCATAAAATTAGGGGTTGGTTCTCCTTGGGTTGGTGCCCTAAATATTTGTAATACTATGTTTTATTGTGAGGCTAGATTGGAGCAGTAGACTCCAGCAACATTTCTCACCGAGGTTTTTCCCACATTGGGTTTTCCTCGTATATCCGATGTTGTGAGATGCATTCTTTGTGTGTGTTTGATTACTAGTGTTTTCATTACATTACCAGTTGCACACACATAGTAGGAAATTGTTTGAAATTATTGATTCACCCCCCTCTTAGTGACATATTTTGTTCTACATCAAGAATACATAGAAAGTGAGGCTCTTCCATTGATTAAAGAATTAAAATTAATGATTCAAAGTGATAAATATGGTGTTGATATCTTGCATGGTATTTCTCATATTGTTGATTCTAATAGCATGCCTATGAAGAGTTGTGCTGAAAACCTAGGTTATACACAACCTCCTAGTCATGTTAATCATTCCATTCCTTTGATATCTCCTATGACTAGTGTTCCTACCTTCACATCAAACATCATGGCTACCTCTACATAAAATGTCATACCTACAAATGTTATTCATGGAGGCAATACGTCTTCTATCATTTCTCCTGCCATGAGAGTTCCCCTTGTTACCTAATCACACTCACCACCTATAAATTTTAGTCAAGGGGGTAACTCCTTCAATCACAATTCCTTCATTCCTCTTATGAGTTTTCCATGTGTTACCCAACCTTCTCCATTACCTATTTATCATAGTGTCCCACCTCCTTATTCTCAATCTCTTCCTTCATTCAAAAATGTTACTCCTCCCTCTCAATCCAACATGTCTAATCTCAATTGGGTGCAACCATAACCGATGAAACCCTCAAAAGAGAGCTGACCATCTTATGCAACAAGAGTACACAATGAAAGAAACCAGAAAACATAGCAAGATTACATAAACAAATCATATTATTGGCTTAGAAATTTCAGCAACCAACCGGTCATCATTATATAATCAATATATAATATCTGGTAGTTAATGAGTTACATACAGGCTTCAAGCCAGATACAATCCAACCGAGACTCTAAGAATCAATTGGACCACTAAATATGAATCTCATTCCTTATTCTCAATTCTACTTCCTCTACCCCTACAAAAGATTACATAATATCATATATATATACCCATTAGAACATATCTGGGTCAGCCTTATAAGATTACATTTACCAATGCAGGAAAATAAAATGTGTAACTAGGTCGGCCCTAAGATTTAAAGAAATCCTTCTGGAAAACAACAACCAAGAGGTGTAGTTCAGCAGGAAGGTCAGCCAAATGCCAAAGAACATCAAACAAGATCCCAAATAATTCCACATGTCAGCTCTGATTATGAAGGGAAGTTAACTGGTGAGCACAAGAACAATGTCGAAACCCAGAAACAATCAATGAGGAGTGATAACTGATCAGAAAATAACCCAAATGAACTGAAAAATATGGAATTAAGCACATGAACCAGCTTGGAAACTAAAAAATAGGATCTGCAATGAAAAGCATGTAACTACATAGAAAACTACACAATGAACTAAACAAGAATTAAAAGTGAAAGGAAATATTTTGTGTGATACAAAATTGCTCATCGACTAGGGATGCTCCTGCATTAGACACCCTAGGTAGAAAGAAGATGTTCCATGAGAGGCAACTCATGAACATCTAAAAGGATTTGGGATAAATACCCCATGCTCGTTTCTGATCCAAACATCTTCCTTATCTTCCAACCTCTTCTTTAGCTCCTTTAGAATCTCAACTTGCTTCTCTAACCCTTGACTCTCTTTGTTTATCTTCCTTTGCTTCAGATATGTCTCTATTTACTACCTTCTTTATTTTGTAACTCTGATTTGCTTCTACCACAAGACTTCATCTGGTTTGTCTCCATAATCTTTTTGTCATCTGGTTTCATCTATCCATTAGGCTCATCTATCAGATCTTTCTACAGACTCAAGTCACCTTCTAGTATAACCTCTACAACTTACTTTATTACATCTTTCTACAAACCTTCTGGTATGACCTCTACAACTGGTTTCTTAGTATTGCAACTTTTCCCAAGGTTCAGATTCTTCACCTCCTTCTCTTTCTCCTTCAAGGACGTCAATGTGAACTTATGCCCATCTTTCTCAATAGTTATTAGGTTTCTTCTACAATCATAAATAGATCCTCTATCAAACTTCCAAGGTCTTCCCAATAAGACATGACAAGCACTCATAGATACAACATCACACAAAACCTCATCGATGAAAGGCCCAATATTAAAATTGACCAAACACTGCTCCTTTACTTCAATCTTTTGATCATCTTGTAACCAACTTACCTCATAAGGATAAGGATTCTCGAGCCTCTTCAATCCAAGCTTGATAACAATCTCCTCAGATACCAAATTGTCAGTATTCCCACTCTCCATAATAACCTTGCAACACTTACCAACTGATTTGCACACAGTCCAGAAAAGACTCCTTCTCTGAGTAGATCCAATGTCTTCATTGCTTGGGTCCATCATGATTCTTCTGAACATAAGGGATTCTCCTTGCTCTGATGCATAGTGAGCTCTGATAAATTCACCTTCTAGTTCCTCATTTGTCATACAACTTCTTGCCTTCCCTACTTACACTCATAAAATCTATGTCAGGTTTTGCCACACTTGAAACATTTGCCAGGGAATTCTCTACTGGTATTGCCACTGCCTTTCCTCTGTGTTTTCTGTTCCGGTTCTCTACTCCACTTAAGTTTTGATTCTTCCTCAACATTCTACTTCTTTGTACTCATCTGCCCTTTGAATCTCTCCTTCCCTCTAGGGTTATTTGGATGTCTTCTTCTCACCTTCTCCATAGCCTTCAAAGCATGTTGGTGAGCTTCTTCAACTGTGGAAACCCTCAACATACTCATCTCATCCTGAATATTAAATACAAGTCCGTTTATGTACCTCGCCACCTTTTCTCTATCCATCTCTCTATGTCTAGATATAATCATCACCTTGTAGAATTTCTCAATATATTCCTTCACACTCATGTTCCTCTATTTCAGGTTTGGTAACTTCTTAAACAATTCTAACTCATAGTCTCCTGGTATGAACTTGGCCTTCAATCTTGCAACCATCTATCTCCACCAGGTGATCTTCATTTCACCATTCTCCACTCTATCTTTCTGCAATTATTTCCACCATAAGGAAGCATGCCCTTTCAACTTAGTCTATGCCAACTGGACTCTCTGTGGGTTCTTGACATCCTTAAACTCAAAGTAATCCTCCAACTCTCTAATCCAATCGATCAGATCCTTCGGGTTCAGTGTTTCATAAAAGTTGGAAACTTCAACTTTATGAACTTTACTCGTTCGCACCATTGCTCTCAGGAATATTTCCTCTCTTTCATCTTTCGGTCCTTCAACCTCTTCAATCTCTTCACCAACTTCTCCATACTCATCCTCAGATTCAGGATTCCTCCACAAACCAGCCAATGCATTCTGGATTTTGTTCCTCACTTAATTCCTGAAGTCCTCCATCATTTTCTCTACTCTTTGAGGGTTTGTCCTTCTAGGCGGCATCTCCTATTCCTCTCTGAAGAATTGCATCAACTTGGTGATCTAACTACCAGTTTCAATTTCCTCTCCTCGGTGATCTATTGAACACACATGCAGTCTGCCTCCAATCGGTGATCTGTCCACCCAAAAGAATGCCTCAAGGTTTGCAAACAACTCTTCTACTAACCACTTCATAACCATCTCTAATACCACTTGGTGCAGCCATAACTTGGTGTTAGCTGCCATAGGATCTACCTCAAGCAGTTAAGCTTCTACAAAAGAGGACCAAAGCTCTAATACCAATTGTTACGATTACTGGTGAACAACTAAGAGGGGAGGGGTGAATCAGTTATTAATAGACTATATCAATTAATCCACTTAATAAACTATAACCGGATCACATAAAAATTAAGTATTAGAATTGCAGGAATAGATACCGATAAGCAATGAAACTTAACAATAAAGCGGATAATAAACAAAAAGAAACCAAACCACATAACACCATGATTTGTATGTGGAAAACCTAGAAAGGGAAAAACCACGGTGGGAAGCCTACCCACAGTTAGATGATTTTTCTGTAGAAAGTATGTGATACAATGAGGGGTCTGCACATGCAGGAAGGCACACTACCTAGAGCGTACTGCTCATTACAAAAGAGTCTCGCTGACTATAGAGAGGCAATAACCATCTCAAGATAAATGGACAACAATCCAATAGATTGAACTGTCAGAGATAGCATCTACCATGCCTAATTATAGTCCCGGTTAAGCTCAATACTAGAGGCCTTTGACCTCTTCCTTAATCCCAATTCAATCACCTATGATCAATGAAATCTCCTTCACATATGATTTTACATTCCAAGACCACGACACATATTCCCCATAATCTACAACATGATCTTACATCATTTTATACCAAACCTAAGGCCTAAACCCTAAACCAATTAGGTCAGCCACCTAAAAGATATTACAATAAGATCATTACATAAATCCATATTACAATGATATGCCATGTCGGCTTAAGACCAAAACAACAATAACCAATCCGTAGAACATCCCAAAACATCCTCGTAATGTGTAGACACGTTAACATGATACTAGTCCATAACCTTGATAGGTACCGGAACTATTTTGGGTCCACCACACCAAAGCAATGTCTTCAAGCCATTGAAGCACAATCAAATAACATCTTCAACATCTTGAAATCCATCTAGAAGTTGCACCAACACCACTTATGCATCCTGTAAAGATTCCTCAGTGAAAGCTCTGTCAGCTAAACCTTAAACCAGTGCCGGTATGGGTTTACAAGAGCTTGTGATATCTTTCAATTACTAGGTCAATACCAACTGACCAAAACATGCTCCAGAAGCATGTAACACATAAAATTAAACATACTTCATATATCCAAACATGTCGGAAGTGTCCAACAAATAGTCCTTTCTATAGGTAACACTAGATCTTCCAACGGTAACCAAAACCTGTCTGCTGGTAACCAACCATAATAGATAGTGTTAACATAAATGACAAAACATCAATGCAACATATAATCAATTCATCCATAATGCCAACAATCTCCCCCTTTGGCATTGATGGTAACACTAGATGTGAAAAGTATCTAAGTACCAAGAAATGCCAAACAAGTCTCCCCCTATGGAAGACAACTAGCAATTTCCTGAATATCAATAACTCTCCCCCTGTGAATAATATCTCTGTAAAGTTCTGAATTCATTTTTCACATTACTATGTCTCCCCCTTTGACATTAATGCTAGAAATCTGACAAAAATATCAAAGCAAGAATATAAACTTCTGAATCTCAAATCTGACTACTCCCCCTGAGTAGTAGCACTACTCATCAGTACTAGAATGAATAATATCTTTGATAATGCATGTTAGACTGATGACAAAATGCATCAATCAAGTCTTTGTCAGAGGGGCAAAAACCCTTAACTTGTCTCTTAAATACTCAAATGATTCCTTAGATAGTGGTTTCATGAATATATCTACAATCTGTTTTTTAGTGTTCACATAAACCAATTTTACTTCCTTTCCTTCTACCTTGTCTTTCAAAAAGTTTTACTTTATTGATATATGCTTAGTCTTAGAGTGAAATACCGGATTCTTAGACATGTCAATAGCTACAGAGTTATCATAGTAGATAACTATCGGTTCACTACAATTTACATTGATATCCTTCAACATTTGATTCATCCACAAGATGAGTGCAATTAGTTGCTACTGCAACATACTCAACTTCTATAGTAGATACAAAAATGCATGACTATTTTTGGTTGATCCATGAAACCAATTTCTTTCCAAGAAAGAAATCTCCACCAGAAGTTCTCTTCCTATCATCAGTATCTCCTGCCCAATCTAAGTCAGTATATGCACATAAAGTGAAATCATCATTTCTAGAATACCATAAGCCATATTTTGTTGTTCCTTGCAAATACCATAATATCCTCTTTACTGCACAATCATGATTCTTTAGGATTACTTTTATATCTTGAAACAATACTTACTGCATTCATAATATCCGGTCTAGTTTGATTTAAATATAACAAACCACCAATCATAGACTTATACCTTGTCGAATTTACCGGTGTAGAAGTATCTTTGATAGATAATTTCTCACTTGTCACCATAGGAGTACTTACCAGTTTGGAATTATTCATACCAAAAATTTTCAACAATTCCCTCAGATACTTAGTTTGATAAATAAAAATGCCTTTGTCAGTTTGAGTAATCTGTAAACCTAAGAAAAAGCTCATCTCACCAATCATGAACATTTCAAATTCATTTTTTATATTATTAGAGAATTCCATGCACAATTTATCTTCTCCTCCAAAACTGATATCATCAACAAATACTTCAATAATCAGAATATCATCATCAATGATCTTATAGTGCCTTTAGTAAAACCAAGTTTCAAAAGATATTTATCCAACCTTGCATACCAATCTCTAGGAGCTTGTTTCAATCCATATAAAGCTTTCTTCAATCTGCAAGCCATATCTTTATCATTTGTTAGTGAAAATCCATTAGGTTTCTCAATGTATACTTCTTCCTCAAGTTCACCATTCAAAAATGCACATTTAACATCCATTTGATAAACCTTATAGTTCTTATAAGCTACATAGGCAAGAAATAGTCTAACAGCTTCAATTCTAGCTACAAGTGCAAATGTTTCACAATAATCAATTCCTTCCATTTGAGAATATCCTTTACAAACTAATCTAGCCTTGTTTCTTATAACTTGACCATCCTCATTTAGTTTATTCCTAAAAACCCATTTAGTTCCAATAACATTCTTATTTTTAGGCCGAGGAACTAAAGTCCAAGTCTCATTTTTCTCTATCTAATCTAATTCATCTTCCATAGCCTTTAACTAATGTTCATATTTACAAGCTTCAATAACAAATGTCGGTTCAATTGGAGAAATAAGACATACCTCTTCATTTGCCAGTCTTCTTGTCATAAATCCCTTGTTCCTATCTCCAATGATTTGATCTTTAGAATGATTTAATCTTAAATACCTTGGTGTCTTCTGAACTTCAGGTTCATTTCTTTGATCATTAGTCATACTTGAATTTTTTGATTTTACTAATGTAATTGTCTCAGTTTCCTGTACCGGTTGAGGCATTGTTGGTTCAATTATAATCATTTCCACTGCCGGTTCCCTGTCATATAATATAGATTGATTTCTGTATTTCTCATCCACTTTCATATTAACGCGTTCCACAATTTTCTGAAATCTTTTGTTATAGCCTCTATATGCTTTTCTTTTAATTGAATAACCAAGAAATATCCCTTCATCACATCTAGGATCAAACTTCCCAATTGAATCATCTCTTTTGATATAACATTTACTTCCAAAAATTCTGAAATATTTAATAGTAGGTGTTTATCCAAACCATAATTCATAAGGGGTCTTATCGGTGTCACCTTTGATGTGAACTCTATTGAATGTGTAGACTATTGTACTCACCACTTGTCTTCAGTAGATGTGAGGAAATTTGGCTTCCATCATCATAGATCTTGCTACATCCAAAATGGTTCTATTCTTTCTTTCCACTACTCCATTCTGCTCAGGAGTCTGAGGTGCAGATAATTATCTCCTAATTCCATTTGTCTCACAATAACTATTAAATTCATGAGAAGTGAACTCACCACCTTGATCTAATCTTAGACATTTGATTTTCAAGCCAGTTTCCATTTCAACCTTTTCTTTAAAGATCTTGAATTTCTCAAAGGCTTCAAAATTCTCCCTTAGAAAAGTCACCCACATCATCCTAGAATAGTCATCAATAATTAGCATGAAATACCTATCACCTTGAAAGCTTCTAGTCCTTGCAGGACCACATAAGTCAGTGTGAATCAAATCAAGTACATCATTAGATTTATCATGTATGCTTTTAAATGAAGTTCTAACTTGCTTTCCCAATTGGCATTCCTTACATATCAGATTATGAGGCTTCATAATCTTAGGTATATCTCTAACTGCCTTAGTTGAACTGATCTTAACAATACAATCAAAATTAACATGACACAACCTCTTATCCCATAGCCAACTCTCATCAATATGAGAAATCAAACATGTCTTATTACTAGTTTTCAAGTGAAAGATATTACCTCCAGTCTGAATACCGGTTGCAATCTCAAAACCAGTCTTGTTAATGATTTTGTATTTTCTATCTTTAAACTAAAGTTGGAAACCCTTGTCAACCAATTGACCAACACTCAAACGATTATGCTTTAAACCTTCTAGTTAATAGACATTATTAGTATTATGCTTGCCATCTAGAGAAATAATACCTCTACCTTTGATCATACATGCTTTGTCATCTCCAAATCTGGCTTGACTACCATTGTATTCTTGCAAGGACACAAATTTTCTTTTATCTCCGGTGATATAATGTGAGCATCCACTATTAATTACCCATTCATCCTTATCTTCAACTTTTTCTACCAAGGTCTTTTCTTCATTCATGATAGCCAGTTCTAGTTCATCTTCCTTTAAAGCATAGAACACCCATTCCTTTCCATTGCTAAATCCACTAGCAGAGTCTTCTGTTGGTTCATCCCCAGAGTCATCACTTACTCCTTCGTCATCCTCTATGTAGCATTTTTTACTTTTCTTGAATCTATATATGTTTTGGTTAGGTTTAAATGATTTCTTAACTCTTTCCTCAAATCTGACATTCCTTCCAGGACATCTAGATGTAAAATGACCAATCTTATTACATGCAAAACATTTAAAAGCTTCTTTTCCTTCATACTTACTTCCTGTCGATCCTTTAGGTACTCTTCTAGAAAATAAGGCTTCAAGTTGCTCAAATTCTTCATCTTCTTTCCTCAAATCTTCCAATTCTTTTTCATATAAGGCTTTCCAATCACTTTTCTTGGTAGATGATGATGTATAAAAAGAAAGTTCAAATTTTGCTGCTCTAGAAGATCCAAATTCTACAAGCTCAAAAGTAGATAATTTCCCAATTAGAATTTCTCTGTTAACTGAAGTGTTTGCCATTGTTCTCAACTCCTTAATTGCAGTTTCCTTCATCTTGTAAGTTGGTGGAAGGGCTCTCAATACTTTATAAACTATTTCATCTTCACTCAGAGATCCTTCAGAGATCCTTCACAACATCGAATTCCCATAACAATCTCATTTACTCTTTCCATGAACACAACGATTCTTTCATTATCTTCCATCTTCAAGTTTTCATATCTTACCTAGTAACCATCAAGTTTAGCAATTTTTACAATAGGATCATCTTCATTTAGAGTTTGCAATTTATCCCACATAACCTTTGCTGATGATTTATCAGTCAATCCAATGATTTGCTGATTAGTAAGTGCACCTAAGAGGGCTTCTCTAGCTCTACAATCATTTTCAATATTCTTATCCAAGTTTGCTGGAGTAGGATTGTTAGATGCCAGATCATAAGGTGTGTATCCTTTCTCAGTGATCTCCCAAATATTTGTAAGTGCACACAAGAGGGCTTCTCTAACTCTGCAATCATTTTCAATATTCTTGTCCAGGTCTATAGGAGCAGGATCACTAGATGTTGGATCATAAGTTGTGTATCCTTTCTCAGTTATCCAAATATCCTTGCCAAGACATCTAAGATGAGTCTCCATCCAAATTTTCCATATCCCATAATTTGTTCCATCAAGCTTAGGTATTTCTCTTCTGAAAATAGTTTCCGGTGGATTTGAAGTGTTAGTTGCCATAGGATCTACCTCAAGTGGTTAAGCTTCTACAAAAGAGGATCAAAGATCTGATGCCAATTGATAAGATAACTAGAGAACAACTTAGAGGGGGGGGGGGTGAATCAATTGTTAATAGATTATATCAATTAATCCACTTAATAACCTTTAACCAGATCACATAAACATTAAGTACCAGAATAGCAAAAACAGATACCGATAAGCAATGAAACTTAACAATAAAGTAGATAATCAACACAAAGCAACCAAACCACATAACACCATGATTTGTAAGTGGAAAACCCAAAAAGGGAAAAACCATGGTGGGAAGCCTACCCACAGTTAGATGATACTTCTATAGAAAGTATGTGATACAATGAAGGGCCTGCACATGCAGAAAGGCACACTGCCTAGAGCATACTGCTCATTACAAAAGAGTCTCACTGACTACAAAGAGGTGTAGCTAGGAAATCAGAAATCATCAAAGCAATATAAACATTAATCATTATCTCAATCACAAAAACTAAAATGCAATGATCAATCCTAAACACACTCAATAAAGACATGAAAATGAAACATTCAAAACTAAAGATTATGCAAACCAAATGTAGATCTGAATGCTTCCTTCATGCGGCTCCATTGTCCTTCTTTCTTCTCCAAATAGCTTTGTTGTGGATCTCACCTACTAATGCATGATCATGATATGAAAGCAAGTAGACAAGATGATTGCTCAAGAGTACTCGAAGCATGATTGATTAGACAAAGGAATTCAAAACAAGTGATTATTAGATCGATAATGTGATTATTAGATAATCTGATTAGGGATTTGATTGAAGAAATTCATCCAATTTATAGAGAAATTGGAGAGAAAGATCAAATTAGCATGATTCAATTCAAATGGAAATTGCAAATCAATTATGTCAATTATGACAATTTATGACAAATTATGCACTTTCTATGCAAAATTTGATTGATTGATAATTCATGACAATTTATGACAAATTTCTATGTCAAGAATTGATTGATTGTCAATTATGACAAATTTCTATGTCATTCCCATGAAATTAGGAGAAAAATAGGAGAGAATTGAAATTAGGAATTAGAAAAATAGAAAAATAGAAAATTGATGAAAATTAGGAAATTAAGTGAATTAGTTAATAATTTTTCATTTATTAATTAATTCACAAAGAGAGGAATTATTAGCCAATTAAATGAACATTTAATTGTGATGAGAAGACTTAGGATAAATAAATAATTTATTAATCCTAGAGAGAGAAATGACAAACAAGGTTAAATGATTAAATCATGAAACCCTAAAAGATGAATTAACAATGCAAGAATGACAATTAGGTCTTGATGAAAGATAATTGACTCGATTCGATCATGATTTTGAATTGATAAATGATTTGATTGATAAATGCGCCAATTGACGAGGAACAATGACTAATTGATCCAAATTGACATAATTGAGACAAACAACGATCGATGACAAATCGATCGCAAAACGACAAGATTGACAAGAGGACAAGAATCGATGACAAAAATAGATTGCAAGACGACAAGATTGAAAATGACAACAGTCAATGACAAATCGATCGCAAGATGACAAGATTGACATGACAACGATCAATGACAGATTGATCGCCAGATGATAAGATTGATAAGAGGACAAAACCCTAATTAGGATTGATGATGTCCAAAATAATGACAAATGAGTACACACATTGATGTGACAGGATAAAATCGATCAAAATCATGACTGGATAATGTTGTCGACAAGACCAAATTAGAGAACGAGACAAATGAAGAATGCAGAAGAAGGACTCGATGCTCACAAATGATAAAACCAAGTGCGTGACATAGGAGAAATGTTAATGCAATGCAAAAACCTAAAATGAGGCAATGCGCAAATGTTAAAGTATGACTCCACAAGCGTTGACCAGTTTTAGGTGTCTACATTTTGCCCCTCTTTGAGACAATGCGATTTTAAGCGTTGTTTCAAAGAACAATAATGAAAATGCCCTAGACAACAACAATGACATATGCATGCCCCCTCGAGGAATTGGCCAGAAACATCCAGAAAAGAGGCCAATTGATCGATAAGAATGATAGAAAATGGTAGGATCAAACGCACTACCAAGACTGATGGAAGAAATGTTAGTAAGAAGAAATGAGACAGAAAACAGTTAGAGACGAAGAAAAACTTGCTTTCACTAATGCATTTTGTAGGTGAGAACCTTTATTTAATGTAGCAAAATGGATGCGTAGCATCATGGCATTGAAGGCCAGAGCTGAAATGCAACCCTTTTTGCAAAAGACAGACACATCACAGATAAACAACAATCACAACAAAAAAAGAAAAGGACCATGAACCATCCCGGTCACTCTAAATCACTCAGTGACATCATCAAGCAACATAGGAACATGACATAGTCTGGTTTCGAGTATACCACACCCTGTATAAGACCCATGATAGTAGAGACAAGGACAAATGATTTTGATGTTGATTGATATGACAATTTTGATCAGTTGGAATGTCTGGTTTGATTGAAAAAGTTCATCTGTTTAAGTGTGATTTTATTAAAGCACAGTGTGTGATTACGTGTCGTTGGAGGGATGCGCAGGGATCTGTCTATGCACAAAGGGATCATTTATTTTTTTGTTTTGCGTTCCAAGATTTTACAATTTTTTTGTGTTCATTTTTTTCAGGACTTTATCGTTTAGGGATTTTTTCAAGACATTATATGATTTTTAGGGATTTTTTTCAAGACATTTTTCAATTTTTTTGATTTTTTTAGGACATTTTTCAATTTTTAAGAGATTTTTTTTTTTTCAGGACATTTTTCAATTTTTTTGGATTTTTTCAGGACATTTTTCAATTTTTAAAATTTTTTCAAGACATTTTTCAATTTTTTTTTTTGAATTATTTCAGGACATTATTTGATTTTTATGATTTTGCCCCCAGTGTCTAGCAAGGCAAGGAATATGATAGGTGAATAAATAGGCTTGTTGAAATGTTGGTGGATAGAGGAAAGGCAAAGGCCTTTTATCATGGAGACAATACGGATGCAATTTTCAGGGGCTATTGCGTGATGGGACAAGAGACTGGATATGACAATGTAAAGCAATGACATGGCATGAGGGACATGTCAAAAGGTTTTTGAAACCATGTTTAAATTTTGCGTCCTTATGTCAGATCAAGATCAAGGGATAGAAAGAGTGTAGGGATAGTGATAAGATATGGATAGGATAAGCAAGACCAAGAATGGATAAGGGACATGGACTAAAGGTCGGGATAGGCTAAGGGATAGTGGCAGAAAGTTGCAATAAGCCAGGGAATATGGATGAAAGGTTGTAATAAGAAAATGGATAAATGACCAAAAGCTATGATGGACTAAAAGCTGCAAACAAGATTCATGATGCTCATGAAGATTGTCAGCCTTGTCAAGATCAAAGGTGGAAAGGGAAACTGGACATGAGGGACAATAGGATATGAAGGGTAATGACAGGGATTCGATAGGATAATGAAGGGCAATAGGATATGTAGGAGGAAACCTGCCCCCAAGTGTGGTGTGCAAGAAGTTCATAGATTACGCATGACACCTGTTTGCCAGGTTTTCATCATGGTACTTGCCCAAGGCACCTGTTTGCCAGGTTTTCACCAGTGGACGAATTATTTTTGCTTTACTTTTTTTTTTTTTTGTCTTTTTTTTTCACTTTTTTTTTTTTTGTATTTTTGAGCTTTTGATTTTTTTTTTGTATTTTGACTTTTTCAATAGAAGATGGACACATGATAGGGGATGGAAGAAGGACTCAAGCATCTTTTTTTTTTGGATAGTAGCCTTGAAAAAATTGGACCATGACCTTTAAAAACATGCTCAAAGACGTTGGTAGGATAAGGACATGGAAAATGAGATGAAACTAAGGCAAGGATTTATGCAAAGGATGGGATCAAAGGGATGGAAGGATGGAAAATATGCATTGGATAATGGATAGGGTATTGGAAGAATTGGGCTTCAGTGGATGGAAATGAAGACAAGATCGACATTGGCACACACCTTGAGGGGTGATGGACTGATGGGGGAAAAATGGATTTCAGATTGTGAGATTTGGATGGAGGAATAGCTTGGGATTTTGGGACATAAGGACCCAAAATGGAAGAAGGAAGTGATAGAGGAAAAAATTTGAGAGGTTTGGATGGAGGAATAGCAACTTTGGATGCTAAGTTGGATTTTTCTTTAGGCTTTTGTGCTTCAAGGAGCCACTTAGGAACCCACATGGTTTTTGATTTTTCATGCTTTTGTGGTTCCTTGGAGTGCATTGCTTGCACAAGGGATTTAGGAACCCATATATATTTTGACTTTGCTTTATTTTTCTCAGTGGGCCTTTGTGGCCTTTTGGATATATTTTTTTGTCTATAGATCATATTGTTCTTTGTTTTGACATGTCGATTATATTGGACATGTTGATCCTTGAATACATGTGGATTTTTAGACTTATGACTTTTATACTTGGCATCCAAATTGCTTGGAGGGGGAAAGGAATGCATGGATGGATATGAATGAAATGGAGTTCTTTTGGATGGATGAAATTTACTCAAGGATGTGTGCCTTTTCTGACCTTGCATAGAGGATGAAGGGATATAAGGACCTAAGATGGATGGAAGGTATGATGGGGAAGGTGTATGTTTTGATTTTGAAGGGATGTTGGATTTAGTAGGGATGTTAGATTTAGTAGGGGTACCCCCATCTTGAGGAATTTCACTGAGGCCATGACCCTTAATATTTTCTTTTATATGGAGGGGTTCTTTCTCATGCAGGTCTACTCCTTTGCCTTTATGAATATATTGACCTGTAGGATACTCGTTTCTTTGGGAAGAAGATGCGAGTCCATTATGAGGTGGATATGATATGAGAGAAATAATGAGATCTTGAAGTGGATCGGATTGCACCAAAATGGAAGAACCCATTATGCATGTCAAGGGTTCATGAACATCTTGCACTGACATG
The DNA here is from genome assembly GCF_030272615.1 of Cryptomeria japonica. Taxonomy (NCBI): domain Eukaryota; kingdom Viridiplantae; phylum Streptophyta; class Pinopsida; order Cupressales; family Cupressaceae; genus Cryptomeria; species Cryptomeria japonica. The sequence goes on from NC_081413.1 coordinate 646,311,631, forward strand.
TTAGAATCATGAGGGGGATTAGGATTGTGAGGGGGACTAGGATTGTGTGGTGGACATGGCTCAATGACAGGCTCTTTAAGAGATGGAATGGGAAAAATAATGGGATCATCAAAAGAAATGCGATCTTGGAGTGTATATGGAGCATTAGGACAAGGAGATGGAGGAACAAGTGGATCTTGTGGAGGATCTAAAGGAATAATTTGATCTTGACAAGGAGGAAGATCATTGGAATCCTCTTTAAAGGTGCTTTTCTCTTGACTTTCAATGGGATCATCATAAAGGATGGAAAGGATATCTTGATCTTTCTCAGGAAGTGGAATGCCAATGGGATTTGAAAGGACATTTTTTTCATGAAATGGAAGGGGATCATTTGGGATTGGATGGATTGTGATATCTTGAGCTTGCTTGGGAAATGGAGTGTCAATAGGACTTTGGATAGGATGGACAAGAATAGGGGAATCATCATGAGTGTCTGGGAACATGGAGTCCTGGTCAACAATTGGATGGGATGATAAGGTTTCAAGATCTTGATCTTGATCTGTTCCAAGACACATTTCTTCATGCTCTAAATTATCCTCTTGACATGAGGTTGGACTTTGGATATGCATGGGGGATTCTGGCAAGGAATCAATGTTTTGGCATGAAGGAAATGCACTTTGAACATTTGTGATGGATTCTGGCAAGGAATCAATGCTTGAACATGAGGAAGAGGGACTTCGAATGGAGTCCTCTAAAACAGGTAATGGCAATAAAGTGCATGGTGGCATTGGGTCTTGTATTTCTGAAACATGACAAGGATGTGCATCATGAATTGGATTATCGTGGCAATCACCAATGGATAGCCCTTGGATAATTTCATCCTTGGGTGTATTGTTTGATGAGGACAACATAGGAGGTTCTTGTGAAACTTCTAAAGGTGTAGAGATAGATGCCACTGGAGAGTCAATTTGTTTGCGAGGGGATGAGGCATTGCTAGACATAAGTGTATTATCTTGATCTTCCTCAAAGAACTCACTTGGTAGTTTCCTTAAGAGCATTGCAATAAAGCCACCTTTCTTTCAAGGTTTTGACATAGTTGTATCTGGAATTTGAACTTGTTTTGAAAGGAGTTGGTTTGATGTCATGTTTTGATTTCGAACTAGATGTTGATCAGATTGGTTTGACATGTTCAAAATTTGGCTTAGTGTGTCCTGCAACCTTTGTTTTTGAATGTTTGGTTGTGGTTGTTGACATTGATATTCTACCATTGGTTGAACCATTTATTGACATTGTATAGTTGGTTGGACATATTGTTGAAATTGGACCATTGGTTGTGTTGGTTGAATATGTTGGACAATTGGTTGAACCATTGGTTGTGATGGTTGAAAATGTGATTGATAGTAAACACCTTGTTCTCATTGTGAAGGCACATAATGTTGAAATTGATGTTGTCTCCTTTCTTGAAATTGTTTCATCATCTCTATTTGGGAGAGGAGAGCTGGTATGTCTGGTCGTTCAAGAAGAGATCTTACATCAACTGGCTCAATCTTTAGATTTCGACCTGGAAATTTTTGAAACATTTTGGACATTTGTGATCTATTCTTCTCAATGTTTTTCACTCTTTGTTCCAATATCTCCTCTTCTTGAGCTAGCTTCTCTTCTAGTTTTTGTATTTGGACATTTACATCATCATGATAAGTTTGATCAATATTGCCTTGTTGTTGGGTTGGATATAATTGTGATTGCCTTGGATTAAAATTTGATTGCATTGTCGGTTGATACGTCAAACTTTGTTGCATCATTGGTGCTTGGAACCTTGTTTCAATAGTCATGTCACTATGCAAATGCAATATTTTTGGAAATTTTCAAGGATAATGTATGATATGCAACTAAATGCAACCTAAATAGGTGAAAATGCAATCTATGGCAAGAATGCAATTTTTTTTTTGTTGTTTTTCAAGATTTTGACAAACTTATGAAATGCAAATCTAAAAAGAGACCCTTAGGAAATTGAAATGATGTCTAGACCTCAAAGGACAAAAGGACCAAGTGACAAAAGGACAAATGACAAAGTCTCCCCTATATGCTTGGATACTAAACTAGGTTTGACCAAATGACAATAATGACAAAAAGAGAAAAGGTTTGATAAGGTCTAGACTTCTTAACAATGACTTAGGGTTTATCAAAGGATTGGAATACTCAAGTATGACAAAACCGAGTTTTGACACTATATGCTAAGGGACAATTACTATGCAAATGACCCTAATATGATATGATAATGACCTAAGCTTGATGAAGAGACCTAGGGTATGCAAATATGAATGTATGACAATGGTATTACTCTAATGCAAGAAGACACATGCAAATGGATGACCCTTATTGATATGCAAAGGAGTATGACCTAGGTGAAACCTAACCTTGGTAATTGACAATGACTTTGCAAAATGCAAACCTAGGATGAACCTAAATCTAAGTGACATGAGTGTTGAGACAAGATTTTGAAAAATATTTGACAACCATGTTTGAAGATGTTTTGAAGTTTGTTGGATGAAATGCTCTTATGTTTAACCTTGTTTTGAATCAATTTGTCTTGTTTTTGAAATAAGATGCAATTCAACTTTTGACAAGCAAAGAAGACAAGATATTTCAACTTAGACTCAAGACAATCATGCTCATTCACACATTTCTTATGGTAGGCAAGGACATTAGGTACTTGAGAGGTAGACTTGTTATGGGATTCAAGGAGAATACATAGATGCTTGACCCCACGGGCTCCCCTCCACGGCACTCACTTCTCAGGGCAGCCAAGCATCAGTCCCCATGGAAATCTCCCCATGGCAAACTTAGTATCTCTTCCAAGTATCTGAACTTGTCCTTCTCAAGCAACTAGAAGGGTTTTTGGCCTCTAAAAACAAGGTGTTTAGTTAGGATTTCTGTTAAGCGTTACTCCTTGATGTCACGCAAGCGTGATTGAGACATTAAGCCCATCAAGATACCAAAAAAATGTAGTCGCGCAAGCATGATTTAGACTGTGAGGTCCTACTTAGATGTTGATATGAGAAAGAGTCCAAGGGTCATCACTTCCCAAGTAACTGCAATTCCCACATAACCCTTCCTTCAAAGCTTTCGCTCATCGGGTATTTTTTTATAGTGAGTTAGAATGCCAAGGTATTCTAGCCATACTCACTTTGGGTCGTTCCCTTCTCATGATTATCACTTGCTTGCAAAAGCAAATGGTCGGGAAGGCAAGCCCTCTAAAGGTGACACACAATCAAAACAATGAGCATGGTATCAAAGATCTGGATTTCTGATCACCCTAAGAAGGATGAGAGCATACTCTCCTACTCCAATGTCAAGCTCAACAATAAAAGCAAACATACATTCATTCCATCCTATTTAGAAATCACTAGGTGCCTAAAAGTTAATTGCAAACACAAGGTTTAGTTGTAGTCCAAGGCAACCTGCAAAACCCAAGTCAGAAGTTTGAAATGTTTAGTCTTTGACTATCGAACCTACATAAAAACGTGTTAGTAGTTTCATTTGTTTGTCTTTGCCATGCGTATGCCAAGGTTCTGCACAGAGAATTAGTACCAAAAACCAAAAGCAGAAAACAGAATGCAAAACAAACAATTTTCAAGTAAAACACTGCATTTTTACCTCTGTTTCTGGACTTTACACAGGCGCAGAAGTCATGACACAGGCGCAGGATTACACAAGCGCAGGATTGATTGCACAAGCGCAGGATACCTTACACAAGCACAATTTTTATTTTATTTTATTATTATTATTATTATTTTACACAAGCGTAGAATGCATTGACACAGGCGCAGAATGCATAACACAGGCGCAAGTTGTCTTACATAGGCGCATAAGTCCCTAGAAAACCCTGCACTACCCTGTTTTTGGGTTTTTGGCTTGCAAATCAACTCAAAAGCACTCAAAAACACAGTTAAGGGGTTAGATGGTTACTGATTCACGTCTGGTTCACCAATTAATGTAGCTAGGAAATCAGAAATCATCAAAGAAATATAAACATTAATCATTAGCTCAATCATAAAAACTAAAATGCAATGATCAATCCTAAAGACACTCAATAAAGACATGAAAATGAAACATTCAAAACTAAAGATTATGCAAACCAAATGTAGATCTGAATGCTTCCTTCATGCGGCTCCATTGTCCTTCTTTCTTCTCCAAATAGCTTTGTTGTGGATCTCACCTACTAATGCATGATCATGATATGAAAGCAAGTAGACAAGATGATTGCTCAAGAGTACTCGAAGCGTGATTGATTAGACAAAGGAATTCAAAACAAGTGATTATTAGATCGATAATGTGATTATTAGATAATCTGATTAGGGATTTGATTAAAGAAATTCATCCAATTTATAGAGAAATTGGAGAGAAAGATCAAATTAACATGATTCAATTCAAATGGAAATTGCAAATCAATTATGTCAATTATGACAATTTATGACAAATTATGCACTTTCTATGCAAAATTTGATTGATTGATAACTCATGACAATTTATGACAAATTTCTATGTCAAGAATTGATTGATTGTCAATTATGACAAAATATGACAAATTTCTATGTCATTCCCATGAAATTAGGAGAAAAATAGGAGAGAATTGAAATTAGGAATTAGAAAAATAGAAAAATAGAAAATTGATGAAAATTAGGAAATTAAGTGAATTAATTAATAATTTTTCATTTATTAATTAATTCACAAAGAGAGGAATTATTAGCCAATTAAATGAACATTTAATTGTGATGAGAAGACTTAGGATAAATAAATAATTTATTAATCCTAGAGAGAGAAATGACAAACAAGGTTAAATGATTAAATCATGAAACCCTAAAAGATGAATTAACAATGCAAGAATGACAATTAGGTCTTGATGAAAGATAATTGACTCAATTCGATCATGATTTTGAATTGATAAATGATTTGATTGATAAATGCGCCAATTGACGAGGAACAATGACTAATTGATCCAAATTGACATAATTGAGACAAACAACGATCGATGACAAATCGATCACAAAACGACAAGATTGACAAGAGGACAAGAATCGATGACAAAAATAGATTGCAAGACGACAAGATTGAAAATGACAATGGTCAATGACAAATCGATCACAAAATGAAAAGATTGACATGACAACGATCAATGACAGATCGATCGCCAGATGATAAGATTGATAAGAGGACGAAACCTTAATTAGGATTGACGATGTCCAAAATAATGACAAATGAGTACGCACATTGATGTGACAGGATAAAATCGATCAAAATCATGACTAGATAATGTTGTCGACAAGACCAAATTAGAGAGCGAGATGAATGAAGAATGCAGAAGAAGGACTCGATGCTCACAAATGATAAAAACCAAGTGCGTGACATAGGAGAAATGTTAATGCGACGCAAAAACCTAAAATGAGGCAATGCGCAAATGTTAAAGTATGACTCCGCAAGCGTTGACCATTTTTAGGTGTCTACAAGAGGTAATAACCATCTCAAGATAAATGGATAACAATCCAATAGAGTGAACTGACAGAGATATCATCTGCCATGCCTGCTTACAGTCCCAGTTAAGCTCAATACCGAAGGCCTTTGACCTCTTCCTTAATCCCAATTCGATCACCTATGATCGACCAAATATCCTTTGCATATGATTTTACATTCCAAGACCACGACACATATTCCCCATGATCTACAATGAGATATTGCATTATTTTATACCAACCCTATGGCTTAAACCAATTAGGTCGACCACCTAAAAGATAATACAATAAGATCATTAAATAAATCTATATTACAATGATATGTCATGTCGGCTTAAGACCAAAACAAAAATAACCAATCCATAGAACATCTTGAAACATCTCGGTAACGTGTAGAGTACATGTTAACATGATACCGATCCATAACCTAGATAGGTACATGAACTATTCTAGGTCCACCATGCCAAAGTAATGTCTTCAAGCAGTTGAAGAATGATCAAAGAACATCTTCAGCATCTTGAATTCCTTCTAGAAGCTACACCAACACCACTTATGCATCCTGTCAAGATTCCTCAATGAAGGCTTTGCCGATTAAACCTTATACTAATGCCGATATGGGTTTACAAGAGTGTGTGATAGTATCTGATTACCAAGTCAATACCAACTGACCAAAAAAAGCTCCAAAAGCATGTAACACATAAAATCAAACATACTCCATAGATCCAAACATGCTAGAAGTGTCCAACAAATAGCCCTTTCTGTCGGTAACACTGGATCTTCTACCAGTAACCAAAACCTATCTGTCGATAACCAAAACCTGTCTGTCGGTAACCAACCATAACAACTAGTGTTGACAACAATGACAAAACATCAATGCAACACATAATCAATTCATGCATAATGCCAAAAATAACATTAAGGGATAGAGCTTTGCAATGGTATTATTATTTGCCTCCTTATTCTATTACTTCTTTTCAACAATTGGCTAATGCTTTTATTCAAAAATTTTACAATAACATTGGTCCTAAAGTTACTTTGACCGATTTGATGCATTGTAAACAAGGTGTTAAAGAAAAAGTGACTAATTTTATTGGTAGATATAAGCATTTGTATTCTCAGATTTCTTTTCTTGTGCTTGGCCAAGATATTCAAAATATTATTACTAATTTAGAAAAATATATTAGGGACAAACTTCTCTTAACTGAGTTTACTTCCTTTCTGCAGTTGTGCACAATACTTCATAATTATCAACTGATTGTGAGTCAATTGGAACAATCTCCTTCCATGGCTCTGAGTGATAAGGGTGATAGTGCTCAGCAACCATTTGTGAAGTTCAAAACAAACAAATGATTCATCAAATTCAATGACAACAACAACAATCAATCAATTGGTAGCCACTATTGGTGTACCTCCTTTGTCTAAATACTTTAAAAGAGAAAAAGAATTTACTCCTTTGAATGAATCTTTGCATAGCATTATGTCTCAATTAATACAAAGGAATGTGTTAAAACTTCCCCAAATCAAACCAATTGATCCATCCAAGACAACTTCACCTTACTTTGATGCTAAATCCTTTTGTCAATACTATCGTCAGCCATGATACTGACATTTTTTTCTCATTGAGAAGTAAGATTCAAGAATTGATTGATAACAATACCATATCTGTGGTAGGTGTGAATGATAAAGGAAACAAATTTTTAGCTCCTCCTAATCAAAACCTTCATATTTTCACTAATCCCTTACCATCCCATTCCACTAATGTGATTGAGACTGATCATATTTCTTTCTCTCCCAATGATGTTGACCTTGAATCTAATAATGTGGTAAACCTTGTAGATAACATTAACCTCCTAAGGACTTATGCATCACATGTGATCCTAGTGATACCATTAAAGCACTCGATGGCCCATTATAAATAAGTACAAAAATCAAAGGTATACTTGCTAGAGGGATGCTTATTGATCCTACTTGCATGGTTAATGTGATAACTGAAGAGCTTCTTTATACTTTCCAATTGCATCAAGTGATATATGATGATACTAATGTGGTAGTTAGAGTCTTTGATGGCTTTTCTTGTCCTACTATTGGTTCTATCACACACCCTATTGATGTCAACACTAACTACTTAGATTTTCAATTCGCTATCATTCCTACATCCGATCAATTTAGTGTAAAGTTGGGACATCTTTGACTCTCTTGCATGAAAGCAATCGCTTCTACTATTCATAAGTGTTTGAAATTTCCTCATAATAGTAAAATCATAACTATAAATCATATCATGTATCAACCTATAGTGAGGAATGGATATTTTTGTCTTGATTACTTTTGGTCTGAATGATTCTAGCCTCTTCAACCTAGAAGTGATGCTCCCTTTAGATCATATCAAAACTGGAAAAATAAAATGATTTTATCCTCGAGTAAACCTAGAAATCCAACACTTAGCCTTCATCTTGATGACCATATACCTCTTCTTGAGGATAAGATTATTCTTCCTCCTAAGGAAAGAAATAATCTTCTTCCCAAGGAGAAATCTAATACTTCTCCTCCTAAAGAGAAGAGTATCCTTTCTCCTAAGGAAAGAGATACTCATCTTCTTAAGGAAGAATCCATTCCTTCTCCTATGGATGAGTCCACTCTTCCCACCAAAGGTAGAAAAAATCTTCCTCCTAAGCATCAATCTATTCCTCATAAGGGTAGAACTATCCCTCCTCCTCATGATGGACTCGATCTCCTTCCTACACCTCCTATTCCTCCTTTATATGGTGTGGTTCCTCCTCCTTCATCTTAGAAAGAGAAGTGACCCACCTCTCCTATTTTCCAACCTAAAAGACCTCAACCCATTCATCCTTCCCTAAAAGAAGAGAAAAATATTATACCTAATGAACCTAAACCTCCTCAACTCTCAAACAAAACTAGAAGAAACCATTGTGTGAGAGAGCATAGATGAAGATGTCATGTTCGAGCTTGTGAACTTTCTTCCCAAACCATTTATTCTCCTAAAACACCAAATGTTGACATGATTCCATCTTCTCCTAAACAAGATGTTCAACCTAATTCTCCAAGATGCAAAATGTTTAAAACAAATGATGGTTCAAGTTCTAATCCTATTAGAGATCCTATCCTTATTAATCTTGATGAATAAATAGGTGAAAATCTTTTTAATGATGAAAATGTTGATCCTAATATTTCTGATGATGAATATGAATATGTTGATGTTGACAATGATTTATCTGTAAAATTTTCAAAAGCATTAATCCTAGCTCCTAGTAATGAGCAAAGTGACTCATCATTAGAGCATGGTCCTTGTTTGGAACTTGTGATAGCTCCATCTACTATGCTTTATGTGGATCCTCTTGCATGTTGTCTACCTTCCCGAAATAATGATCAACAAGATCGGGGGGATGATGACGTGCTTGATTAGCTTCGTTAACACCGTGGGTTCTCTTTCTCTCTCATCTCTTGCTAATTTGTGATCCTTCTTCTATTTTTTGTCCCTAGTGTTGTCTACTTGAGGACGATGCAAAGCATTGAGACCTCTTTTGGTCTCTTCCATATTGACTCAAAAGACACGTGTTCCCTTCTTCCATGGTATCTTCCTTTTTGGGGGGGATGAGGACAATTCTATGCACATATATATAGATGAGTTATCATAAAAATCATACTGACTCCAAATTTAGGAGAAACCACCTTATTTTTTGTGCTTTGTGTTCATTATCCTTTGATTTATTCTCTCTCGGGGGCTAAATTATTGTGATAGCATGCTTATCTTTTTGGGTGTATCCTACCTTAAAGAAATTGCTCCTGAAAAGGCATGTGCAATTGCTTTAATGTGGGGGCATTCACTCCACTAATGATTCTCTCTCTTGATACTTAAAGTTACTTAGAAAACTTTGTCTTTGGTTTGTAATTTTTAGTGCTTTGTTTTCATGACTCATAGTAAGAGAACCTTACTAGTTGTAGTCATGGTTCTCTTTTTCTTTCTCATGATCTTCCCTTTTACCTTATCATTGAATTCGTAAGATCCTAATGTTCATTGGGGGCTTCATGTATCTTTCCTCTTTGACGTGGTGAAATTATTTCAATCTAAAGTCCTTGTACTTTACTACAAGTATTTGCATACGCTCATAATCTCACTAAAGTGGGTGCTAAATGTAGCATCCTAAAATAGCACCCCTCGTAATTTTGGATCACATTTGGGTCTTTGCCTTAGTGTTTGTGGCCCTAGGCCTAATCGGAGACCTGATTATGCTCACACATGTGAAAAAAACAATTTGTCTTAAAGTTGCACTACATTGCCACCTTGATCTTGCCCCAAAATATGGCAGGACTAGGGCATGGCACCATGGTCCTCCCTAAAGGGGATCTAAATTGGACCCTCTAACCTATCTCAAATTTGCAGCGGGAAACACCCCTCCATGTTGGCTCATGTCAAAAATTTAATTCATTAATCCTACATGCAAGTATATAAGAGGGATTTCCCCTCTCATTTGATCATCCACAATCATTATCAAGAATTTGAACATTCAAGAGATCAAGCATTAAATAATTCAAGAGCAATTGAGAATTTTTAGTCTTCCTTCAAGCTTTGGAGAAGAAATAGAGTCAAGATTTCAAGCATTAAAGAGGAGATCATCATTCTAATTCATGAAGTTGTAATTCCATGTGGAGGAAAGCAAAACTTGACAAGGAGGTATAAGCATTCTATTTTTCAGTCAATTCAACATCCCCTCAAAGAGGAGGATTTACACTTTCAGTCATTTCAATTACATTATTTCAACCACTTGGTTAATTCCAAAATCGAGGTTTGACCTAAACAAAAATCCTTATTCCCAACACATTTCTCTTTCCATCTGTGTGCATGAAGTAGGTACGCAAATATACCTCTGGAATTAAGCTTTATTGCAGAGATGGAAAAACCCTTTTCGACGCACAAAAAGTTCAGAGGAGAAAGAGGGTGGGTGTCTTGGTCTGGACACACAATTCCTACTACTTTTGGTAGATTTCACAGAGAAGCTCTCAATCATCTTAAACTTCTTAGATCCAGTTGCACGACGAAATCCCAAATCTGTAGCTCACTGTTTTCTCATATTTGTCTTCATTTCTAGCACTTAGTCTTAATTCAACTAGTCAACTTACAAAAGAGGGTCAAATATATTCCATCTCAATCAATATACTTAGTATTAAGTCCTAATATTATTAGTGACCAAATCTAGTGGATTTACCCCCTCTTTTGAATGTAAAGGCATCATCTCCCCTAAGAAAAAATAGGTGATTTGGTGATTTCTCCTTCATTGTTGCAAATTTCCAAGTCACCTAATTTCCCCTTTACAAGTAGCATGGTGATATATGAAGATCCTCTTTATGATGGTTTACCTCCCATTGAATCTAATAATTAACCATTTAGTAGCAATGAGTATGCCATGCTAGATGATCTTCTTGATGTTTTCATTTCTACTAAATCTTCCTCAAACAAACTTACAACATCTATCTCTAAGAGATTGATTATCATGATAAATGTAAATGGTTATGAAAACAATTTTCAAACACCTAATAAGCCTCTTTTTTTGGTTCAAGGTGCTAATTCTCCTCAAATTTATCAACCTCTCAATAAGCCTCTCTTTGTGGTTCAAGGTGGTCATAGTAATAATATCTTTTTCACTCCTAACAAACCAATTATGAATATGCAAGGAGGTTATCCCACCAAGATTCCTTATGAGTATTCTAAACAAATAACCTGAGAGATTTATTATTCAATTTCCCACACCTATAATACAAGGAACAATAGGCAACCTAATCCTCCCTTGGTTATTCCTTATTCTCAACCAATACTTCCACTAGCACCTCATTTATCACAACATCTTAGGAAAGAATATGATCTTATTGAACAACTTAAAGCTCCTCCTACCAGGATATCTCTTTGGGATTTTGATTCGAATTTCATCCATACATCATGTAATGCTACAAGATGCTTTAAAGAACTTAGATGTCTCACCAACAGTGACACCTAATAATATGACTTCTTTAATTGACTCTATGAAAGAATCTAAAGCTCAAATTGTGTTCTCACAAGATTCAAAATAAATATGACCCTCTTATGATTGTTGTCCTTATTAATGGTACCAATATAAGATGAAACTTAGTGAAAAATGGATCTAGCCTTAACGTTTATAGCATTAATTTATTACATAAGATTAATGTGGATACTTCTCTTATTAAACTTGAATCTCTTTCTATATTTGGTTTTGACAATGTTGCTAGAGGATCTTTGGGTACTATAACCTTGCCTATTAAGGTAGGACCTATTATTTGATCTACACACATTCAAGTCATGCCCAATAGTCTTACTTACAAACTTTTGTTACAATTCCCTTCGATTCATAGCATGCAAGTTATCCTTTCTACTCTTTATCATCAAGTTAAATTCATTTATAACAATAAGATGTATAATTTGCATGTTGACACCAATTTACAAGCTTGTTTGCAAACCTCATCTGATTCCAAATCTTCTTCACATACTCCTACTTCTTTTATCACTCAAGATGAACCACCATCTCCTCTTGGAGATACTTCTTCATATGAAGAGGTACTCTTAGATAATTATTAGGGGTATTTATACTTTACACATTCTTCCATAAGATATAAAATCCCCCCAATTGAGCCCAATACTACAAAGGATGATTGTATGGTGGAACCTGAAAAAGAAACCTACTTTGTCTAAGCAAATTTGAAATAATTTTGTGGCTATTTAAAAATTAAATACTTCTTCTACTCCACCTATTTATGATATTGAGACATATGATGCCCTACCATCCCTTACAAAAATGGCTTCTATTTATGATCTTGCTTTCCATATCTTAGCTAAAAGTGGATATAATGGAAATGGTTGTGGTGATGAACAAGGGAGAAAAGTTCTTTAGAGAATAATATTCATGAGGCCTCTTTCAAACTTGGATATAATCCCTCTAAGCCCACCAGAGCATCTAAGAGACCATCCCTCAATGTCAATGTCATCTTTTCCTCTAACTTTATTTCTTTAATACATCCTCAATTAATTGATTTTGGCTCTCATCCACATTCCCTTGATATATTTTCTATTGACGATTCATTGGCTTAATTTGTAGGATTCTATGATAATCTCTCTCGTTATCATCATAATCATGGATTTCCTTATTGTTTAAATGATGAGGCATACTTTTGGAAATACACTAAATTAAGAGGCGATAATTAAGAGATGATTCATGAATTTCCTCAACCAATGACCATTACCCAACAAAGTAATCTTCTTGTGAGTGATATCATTGATGTAAAAATGGATGTTTACAATGAGGAGAAAATCACAAAGATCAAGAAGTGTTTAAGTGATGATGAACAAGATGAGTATTCTTCACTGTTACAAAATTCCCCAAAATATTCACTTGGATTTATTTAGATATGCCTGGAATTGACCCTAAGATTGTGACTCATAACATTGTGTTGATTCTTGATTTTAAACCCATGAAGTAGAATATTAGTAAAATGAACTCCAAGATAGCTTTTCTTATTACAGATGAAATACAAAAAATTCTAGAAGTTGGCTTCATTCGCTCTATTAATTACTCTCCTTGGATTTTGAATATTGTTGTTGTTGTCAATCCAAATAATAGGATTAGAATGTGCACTAACTTTCGAGATCTCATAAGGCTTCTTGGAAGGATAATTTTCTGCTTCTAAACATTGATATGATAGTTGATTCTATTGTCGATCATGCTTTGTTATCTTTTATGGATAGATTTTCTAGATCCAATCAAATATTTATTAATCCTCAAAATTAATATAAAATTATTTTTACAACTCCTTGGGGTATATTTTGTTGGGTTGTGATTCCTTTTGGGTCGAAAAATGTTGATGCCACCTATAAACGTGCTATGACCCTTATATTTCATAATCTGTGTATCTATGATGATTCACAATTGATTATAAGACAAGTTATGGTAAATTATCAAGATAAAAAAATAAAATATTACAATATTGTAACTTGGCCTTATCATTATTAAAGGAGTTTTCTTCTTATACCATAAATACTACCCCTGAGAACGACAATCAACATGTGGATGCTATGAAAAGTGCAACTTTCCTTATATCCCTTTCATATCCTTTCATGGATTATTAATTCATCATTCACAATCTTAACTAACCTATTATTCTAATTGTCTTAATGACATGGCTTGTTCTTATGCTTTAGATTCTGATGAATGTTATTCTCATATCCTACAATACTTGTCTGATGGTACCTTTTTGTATTCTACAAGTACGAACACTAGAGCTCAAATTTGTTATAATGGCCTTCTCCTTCATTATCTCAACAAGACCAAGATTCCCATAGCCCTTGAGGAAGTGAAATAAAATGATTGTAGTAGGCATTTTGGTTTAAAATATATTGGAAAACTATGGAAAGAGAATCATCTTCCTTTATCGAAAAGTGTCATCAATGTTGAAAACATAGCAATTTGATCCACTCCCACTCATGAACTTAGATCCCAAGTTTCCTCTTGGCCCTTTTCATTATAGGGTTTCAACCTTATTGGTAAAATTTCCCCTCCTTCCTAATAAGGAAATACTTTCATTTTCACTGGCATAGATTATTTTACAAAATGGGTAGAGGCTATGTCTCTTTGTTCCAATACTACTGATATAATCTACTAGTTAATTATAGATAACATAATTTCTTGATTTGGCATCCCTTCCACTTTGATTTTTGACAATGGTACTTCATTTAAGAACAATGATGTGAACATTTTCCTTGAGAAATACCCTATCCAACATCAATTTTCTACTTCATATTACCCTCAATCAAATTGTCAAGTTGAGGCTTCTAATCAGATTATTGGAAAAATCCTCTGTAAGAATATAAGTAAGAATGGAATGGATTGGGATACTCAATTAAACTATGCTCTATGGGCCTATCTGATAAGTGTTCACATAGCTACTAGTACAAATCCTTAAATCTTGTTTACGGTGTTGATGAAATTATGCCTTTGGAGTTAGAGATTCCTTCACTATGAATTTATCTTAAGGGAATAATCGATAATAATATTGAGATTCTTGATGCACAACATATACATGCTCTCAAGCATATTCAAGCCTATCAAAAAACTCTACAACAAAGTTATAATGATGAGGTTATTCAAAATTCTTTCTTTGTGGGTGATTTGGTTCTCTATGACAATTAGTGTAACATAAATACTTTACCGGACAAAAAAGGAAAGTTCATTCCAAATTGGCTTGGACCATACATCATTACTGAAGCCTACAGATCAAGTGCTTACAAAATAGAAGATATGGAAGGTACGCCTCTTAAGGAACCCATAAATGTTTTGCATCTTTGTAGCTATTATGTTTAGTATTCTTTCTTCAATTATCTCCTTCCTTATTTTCTTATTTTTAATGATGGTATGTTAGCATATCTTCATTAGATAATGTTGTATTAGATAGCTTTGTTATTTAATATGCATTTCTTAATTCTTGACAAAAAATAGTTGTCTTGAATTCATTATGTAATTTCTTAAGAGTTTACATTTCTTTATGTTATCTTATCATTTGATTTTTTTATGTATTATGTTAGATTACATCATGATGTGTTTAATTAAGGACTATTTTAATTAAATCACATTGACATGTCATTTAACATAAATACATTACATCATCAATAGTAGTATTTAATTAGACACTTAGGTTTTTTAATTAAATCACACATGTATCAATTTCATCAATGATAGAATTGAGAGAATAATCACATGAGCATTAAATTAGACATAGTGTTATTTACCATATTTGTTACTTTTAATCAAAGCAATATAACACATAAATAGTGTTCAATACAATATACATATCATCACCACTCCAAAATGTGGTGTCTATATCACTAACTCTATGGATAGTGGCCCCATGGGTGTGTGTCGGTGTGTTGATGTGGAATGTGAGTAACTCCTAGAGGAGATCCTCTTATCCCTATCTAACATGATGCCTCGGTACATCACTGACTCTACTCAGGCCTCCATGAGTTCTCATTGTAGTCACTCTCTCTCATCTCATGCAATCTCCAACTCTACTCTAATAGCATCAAATATGTCCTCGTGCTACCCAACACTCTGCTATGATCTTTGTGTTATCTACAAGGATTATGGAATGTGTGATGATGTGATAATATCATTAAGTACATGATGGATAATGTCACTCCATCCCTATTCACTAGTTGTGGATAGATAGAGAAATTTATACTAGCTATAAATATACATCTCACAAATAATAAAATTTTTTAAATCAATCACATTTTCTTACTTGGATCCCCTTCATGCCAATTAGGATCAAAAGAGGCAAGATATTGAGACATTGTGATTGAGGGTAGGACCCCATTTCTCTCTTCTCTCTCATACTGCCTCAATACCTTGGAGTGAAACATAAGTGGTGATGATCTACTTATAGATGATCTACTTATCCTTGAGGTAGACCTCTCTATAAATGTGTCATCCTCTGCTACCTTTGTAATTTTCCTTATATCCTTTGGTGGTGGATAGTAAACAAATGGAATCTCAACCCTCACATGACTACAATCATCACCCTAATTTTTCTCATGTTTTCATCCCTCATCCTACTCGCTAGGATCCTTAGATGCCTTGTCTTCTCCCTCCCAGCTACAAGAGTCTATTAGTCTCACCCATGGATCAAGATCTCCTCTCACATAGTCTAGAGGAAATATGGCTCCTGGATATGTAGCCTTCTAGTATCTAGTGCAGCTATGCTATACACCTGCATCATCCTCAAGTAGGGGGATGTATATTTCATTTCTCCCATCCTCCTATGTTAGACATAATGTACCAATGAGAGGGGGATGAATCAGTGGTTCACAAACTTTTCCCTTTGTCTATCCTATGTGTGTATATTGTTTATCAGATCTAGCAGAAAGATAGCTTACCGGTTAGAGGGGAGACTAACTCAAATGCACTCACACATAAAGGGGACATCACATAACACCAACATATATGAGGAAAACCCAAGATGGGAAAAACCTCAGTGAGAAATGTTGTTGGAGTCTACTGCTCCAATCCAACCTCACAATGAATCTTTGATTACAATGTTTGGGGCACCAACCCAAGGAGCTACAACCCTTGCACCAAGCTCCAACTCAATGATTTATGAAATCATGTTTTTATACCAAAGTTATCTTCTTGCCACAAAAGAACTTTGTAACTCTCAAGTATGTCTCTCCACCATTCTCCTCTCAATAGATCTTTGTTGGTTCTTTGTTCACCTTTTCTCTGCAACAACCTTATCTCCTGTTGCACCCTTGTCAATTCAGCCTCTTCTCCTTCTCTACTGGTTCTTCTCTCTATCGGTTCTCTCTTCTCTCAGCTACTTTGTTGCTCTCCACCGGTACTACACTCTGCTGGTTTTATGCTTGCCTTCTCTACAATATTTTGCAACTCTTCTCTGCCGATATGGTCACTGTCGGTTCTCTCTTCTATCAGACCTAGTGGCTGACTATCGGTCACCTCACTATTGTTGGTTGAACTCTTCAACCCAATTCTCTCTCACACTCAGTCACTCCTTTGATACTTATTGAGCACTTGACTGATTTCTTATTACATGCAACAACACTCTCTCATTCAACGATAGGCTTCTCTAATTTTGGCTTGCATATTTATAAACTGGTTTTCCTACCAAAAACCAATTCAAACTTTGGGCGGTTAGGGTTTCCTCATTGACCTCAAGGAAAACTAAATCCAATCAAATCTCATCTAATCTCATCACCTTGATTGATGAACCTAACTCATCAATCAATCTTGCCATTGTCGTGCCTTCTAGAACACATCTTCCTCATTTGGCAGTTTGCATTTAACCTGTCAGTAGATTTCTTGGTTGATCACCAAGAATGGTTTCACATTTCCCTTCATCTACCTTGATCTGGTCGAATAATGTGTGCTAGATCTTTATTGTCCATCTAATCTTGACCCACAAACCTCTGCTATGCATCACGTGAATCTCGCAGTCAACATAAATGTTGACCTGTCACCGTCTACCTCACTGCCTGACACTTTACCAACTCACCAAGCCGACCTATGCATGCATGCCACTTCACCTCCATGTGGCCTCTATGTCAGCATCCACCTTTTCTGGATCATCCATTTCAGTATGGATGGGATCACCAACCAACTCCATTACTAGGTTCATCTGTTAGTTTACTAACCTTGTTGGTTATACCCTAATCAGTCTGCCATCACATTTCACTCTGTCTCTCTTTCGGTGCAACAATCAACCACTCAACACTCTTGCTAACCTACCTTATGCACATCTTTATCAGATTAGAATCTTCTGCATCTACACTTTGTCCACATTACTGATGGACATACTTAACGGTAAATACCTTGATGACACCATGTCATCAACCTTCAACTATTTCCATTTGAGGCATCTGCATAATGGTTGCACTCTCTATCTACATCTTCTTAGCATTCCCTTCTTCATCATTAGACCAGACCATATCTCAACTAGTTTCTCAAAGTGACAAACCCATCACTTATTTACCTATCTCGGTACCTCATTCTACCTTCTCTGTTGGTCCAGTGTATATTCCTGATTTCATGCAATTGAGGAATCTTTGTGATTCATTGGTGTATCTAGTGTGAGCCTTCAAATGCATGACTTTAAATTTGTTATCTCCAAGGAGTACAATGCATTTCATGCATAATAGGAGATAAGCTCCACTTATTAGTGGGAGAGGATCCTTGTCATCTACATCATGCCATGCACCAATGAGGCTTCCCTATTTGAGCAGCATATCTTCAAACAGGCACATGTGATCCAGTTAGGCACACTCACTGTCAATCATCTCTTCAAATGGTGACTACATATTTATCCAGTGGGATTCATGGATTTTCTGATCCATATAGCATACCGGTGACCTGTACATACTTCTCCTCTAGTGTTGATGTGATTTAGATAACATTCTGCCTCTTTATCACAAACAACATCCAAGCATCTTGCTCACCCTACTTGTACACTGGACATAAGCTTGCCAGTTGGCAACCACATATTATCAACACATCACTTACCAATTGATATCCTCTCTTTACCAATGATAGCCTATACCGGTAACTTGCTAGAATAGTTGACATCAATGACTGCACATCAACTATATTCCCATACTAGTTTCCCTTGTATATCGATTGACGTTAATCACAACATAATGCCAACAATCTCCCCCTTTAGCATTGATGTCAACACATGTAGTATCCAACATACTACATATTTTCTCTCCCTCTTTGTGTGATCCATGTATTCTCACACATGTTGTATGCATTATACTACAAAATCTTTCTCCCCCTTTGACAACAATGGCAAATGACATTGTCAGGGTTTCTCACCTTTTTGCTCTACCAGATGCATCTTCTTCTTTGATAATCATATCTTGCATCATCTCAATCTCACAACATTTGATATGGAGGGCTCGACCATCAACTGACACCAATTGAGCATACTAAACTGATACCAATTCTTAAAGCACTCAATTGCAGAAGGACATGTCAGTGAATACTGCTTACCTATTGGTCAGACTGCATCATCCCCTGTATGATCCCAATTTATCTTTAGAATCAAATCTAATTATGTTATGAATGCAACCAATTGGGAAAGTGGATATCCTTAATCATGAAATTCTCTTGGGTATTCCTATCGCAATTTCCGTCATTTGTACCTTACACAGTCGGTACCCTTACAAGTTCAACCATACCAGTTCAGTATTATGAGCACTTGAACTCCCCTTGAGTCATACATCTCAACTCCACAATGTCAATCAGGTCCAATACCGAGGATCCAATCATCTCTATATACCAATTGAGATGTGAAAATATGATCATCTGATGATCTTTCAGCTCCATTATATCCACCACAGCCTATGACATGATCTTGGATGTACACAATGTCATCATCATTCCATAAATCAAACTAGTTAGCCCAAAAACATGCATTCCTGCATGATCCACAACTGGGCCAATATATGTCATTCAGGTCTTCATCAATACCACCTGAGACATAAACTCCTCATTCCATGCTATCGGGGCTAATGCAATGATCTCTAGCTTCATTGTCTTACATAACCTACAAGAATCTGTTATAATTATTACCAGTAACTGTTGGTATTTTGGATATGTTGTTATGGTTTTGTCATTAATGTCAACACCTATTAACACTTATCAAATCTGGAATGTTCACTAGCAAGCAAGTGACTTTATGCACAATCACCAGTATCTCGTTCATCGGCAAGATATAATGTTCGCTGACACTTAGAATGACATGGAAAACACTTGGTTATGTTGAAGACATCATTTGGACACTTTGTCTTGGAGATTTGTTCATTGGTACATTCGTGTTTGCATATTTTCCATTACCGGCAAATAGGTCTAGAATAAGAACCGGCAGGCTTATCTATTCCAAATCAGCACGACACACTTTGGAGATGATTTATCAATATTGTAAATGCATTAAGCCAACATATTGAATTGGTTATTGCATCAGTTATTGATTTATTTGTAAATTGTTTTTATTGTAATATCTTTTAGAGCCAACCTACTAAAATTGGTCTTAGGTTATGGTATATATGTAAGATCTTATTTGTAAGATCGATATGCGAATGTGAAAAGGAATTATAAGAAGGTATATGCGAGAATAAGCAGAGCTATACATGCAGACATCATTTGAAGGTTAAAGGAAGGTTTTTGTGAAGTCTTATCAGAACTACAATGGTACTGAATCCAGCATATGAAGATGCTATTTTGAGTAGTACATCATTATTGGATTTAACCATCTAATTGTAGTCAGTGTGACTCTTATTTGTGTTTGAGCAGTGAGCTCTAGGTGCTTGGCCTTTTTGCATGTGCAGACCCCATTTGTATACATATATTATCTACAGTAGTATCATCTGATTATGGGAAAGGTTTCCCACCATGGTTTTTCCCCTTACAGGGTTTCCATATACAAATATTGGTGTTATGTGTTGTGGATGTTATTGTCTTTCTGTGTCATGCATTAATCTTTACCGGTACTGCAATTAACAGATAAACTGTCTAGCGGCATAAAGTTTAGTTTACCGGTATTAAACATTAAGTTTGGATAGGTTGTTTTTGGTTTGAATTTATTAGACAATTGATTCACCCCCCCCCCCCTCTTAGTTGTCTCCAAGACCTAACAATTGGTATCAGAGCTTAGTCCTCTTTTTGCAGAAGTTTAACAACTTGAGGAGATCCAATGTCTTCTAACTATTTTAGGAAGGACAGTCCTAAACTTGATGGAACCAACTATGGCATATGGAAGATCAGGATGAAGACTCCTCTGAGTTGCATTGGAAAGGACATCTAGGAAGTTAAAAAGAATGGCTATACTTCTCCTACTCAAAATTAGCCTAATCCACCTAACTTGGCTAAAGATGAGGAAAATGATTGTAAAGCAAGAGAAGCACTTTTGAGCGTATTATCAGATCAGTAAGTCATGGGATTATTAGATAGATCTACTGCTAAAGCTATTTGGGACCATTTGGAAACATTGAATGAAGGAGATTCCACAGTCAAAATTGCAAAACTTGAAAGCTTCCGAGTCAGGTATGAAAATCTGAAAATGGAAGAAGATGAAAGGATTTCTGCTTTTATGGAAAGAGTAAATGAAATTGTTTTGGGTATTAAATGTTGTGGAGGAACCTTAAGTGAAGATGAAATTTTTTCAAAAGTTTTAAGAGGATTTCCACCAGCATACAAAATGAAATTTACTGCTATAAATGAGTTAAGAACAATGCCTAATACATCAGTAACTAGGGACACATTGATTGGAAAACTTTCAGCTTTTGAAATTGAGGAATTTGGTCATGTTGCTACTATAAAGGCAGATTTAGCTTTTAAGACATCAACATCATCTACACCATCATTTGACAAATCTGATTGGAAATCCTTTTATGCAAGAGAACTTGAAGAAAGCAGGAGAGAAAATGAAGAACTTGAAGAACTTGAAGGACTATTTGCAAGGAAAATGCCTAAAGGTCTAGTTGGAAGTAAGTATGAAGGTAAAGCACCCTTTAAATATTTTAACTGTAATAAGATTGGTCATATGGCTTCAAGATGCCCTGATAGACACACTATATTAAGAGAAGAAGCTAGATGAACATACAAGCCTAACCCTGAATATCGGAGGTACAGATTTAAGAAGAATAAAGACAAATCTTGTTATCTTGCTGATGAAGGAGTCACTGATGATTCTAATGAGGATCTGGTAGATAATGGATGGGTCTTTGTTGCTATAACAGAAGATCAACTAACACCTATTGTTCAACCGGTAGAGCAAGCCCTGACAGCTTAAGTTGAAGTTAGGATGAATGGATCATTGATTCAGGATGCTCACATCACATGACTGGTGATAAAGGTAAATTCTTGAACTTTCAGGAATATAATGGAGGTCTAGTAAGATTTGGAGATGATAAAGCTTGTTTGATCAAAGGAAAAGTTACTATATCTCTTGATGGTAAGCATAATACCGACAATGTTTACTATGTTGAAGGTTTAAAGCATAATATTTTGATTGTTGGTCAATTAGTTGAAAAAGGATTTCAGTTATAATTCAAGAATGGAAAATGCAAAATTATGAACAGGACTGGTTTGGAAATTGCAACCGGTAATCAAACTAGAGGTAACATCTTTCATTTGAATAACAGTGAAAAGACATGCTTGATTGCACATATTGATGAAAGTTGGCTATGGCATAAGAGACTCTGAAATGTAAATTTTGATTGCATTGTGAAAATTAGTACTACTAAGGCAGTTAGAGACTTACCTAAGATTGTTAAACCTCACAATCCGGTATGTAAGGAATGTCAATTTGGAAAACAAGTTAGAGCATCTTTTAAAAGTATTCCAGAAAAATCCAATAATTCTCTTGACTTAATTCATATTGATTTATGTGGTGCATCTAAAACTAAAAGCTTACAAGGTGATAGATATTTCATGCTAATCATTGTTGAGTATTCTAGAATGTGTTGGGTTACTTTTCTCAGAGAAAAATCAGAAGCACTTGGGAAATTCAAACTATTCAAGGCAATGGTAGAAAATGAAACTGGCAAGAAAATCAAATGTCTGAGATCAGATCAAGGAGGTGAATTCATATCTAAGGAATTTAATACATTCTATGAAGTAAATGGAATCAGAAGATAATTATCAGCACCCCGGACACCACAGCATAATGGAGTTGTAGAAAGAAAAATAGAACTATCTTGGATGCAGCTAAAAGTATGTTATCAAAAGAAAATATACCACATGTATATTGGAGAGACACAGTAAGTACAGTGGTCTATACATTCAACAAAGTTCACATCAAAGGTGAAATTGGTAAGACCCCTCATGAACTATGGTTTGGTATTACTCCTACTCTTAAATATTTCAGAATATTTGGAAGTAAATGCTATATTAGAAGAGATGAGTATATTGGAAAATTTGATCCTAGAAGTGATGAAGGAATATTTCTTGGTTATTATTCTAAGAGCAAAGAATATAGATGTTTTAACAAAAGATTGTAGAAAATTGTTGAGAGTACAAATGTGAAAATTGATGAACAGTTTAGAGGAACTACAAAGTATATAGACTTTGAACCGGCAACAGAGATACTGATAAATGAACCTACATTGAACCCACTAGTATAGAATGAAGATCCAGTTACACCTGTATCATGTGAAAATTCCACTATAACTGAAGAACAACAGTAGACGAAGACACCCCAGTAAGAAAGATTGAATCACTCTGAAAATCAGATATTTGGGAACAAGTATCAAGGAGTCATGACAAGAGGAAGACTGGAAAATGAAGAGGTGTGTCTTATTTCTCAAATTGAACCATCATCAATTAATGAGGCACATGAAGATAAACACTAGATTAAAGCTATGGAAGAATAATTAGAACAAATTGAAAAGAATAACACATGGACATTAGTTCCCCGGCCTAAAGACAAAAATGTAATTGGAACAAAATGGATATTCAGAAACAAACTTAAT
The DNA here is from genome assembly GCF_030272615.1 of Cryptomeria japonica. Classification (NCBI taxonomy): domain Eukaryota; kingdom Viridiplantae; phylum Streptophyta; class Pinopsida; order Cupressales; family Cupressaceae; genus Cryptomeria; species Cryptomeria japonica. The sequence goes on from NC_081413.1 coordinate 646,335,178, forward strand.
GAAGATGCTAAGGTAATTAGAAATAAAGCAAGACTAGTGTGTAAGGGATATTCTCAGAAAGAAGGAATTGACTACAATGAAACCTTTGCACCGGTAGCTAGAATTGAGGCAGTCAAATTATTCTTGCCTTTTGTAGCACACAAGAACTACAAAGTATATCAAATGGATATTAAATGTGCATTTCTGAATGGAGATCTTGAAGAAGAAGTTTACATTGAGCAACCTGATGGATTTTCTTTGACAGATAACAAAGATATGGTTTGCAAGTTAAGGAAAGCTTTGTATGGGTTGAAGCAAGCTCCAAAAGCTTGGTTTGTTAGATTGGATAAATATCTTTTGAAGATTGGTTTTTCTAAAGGTAATGTTGATAGTAATTTATACTATAAAGTGACTAATGATGATATCTTGGTTATAGAAGTTTTTGTTGATGATATTCAATGATGAACGGATAGTACCAAACTGATACTGAGAGGGGGGGGTGAATCAGTATAGACAAAAACACATTCCTAAAATAGGTTTGTCAGTAGACACCATGCTTTGGCAGACAAACAATAACATCAGTCGTAAACAGAGTACAACCGACAAAACCCAGAATAACTAAGACAAGCATAAATCAGTTGACACTTATCTTTTCATAGAATCTAATACTTCATTTCCATTTCCCCCTAGTGCATGAATAGGTAATCTATCATCAAAATATATAAATAGCTAGATCAACATGATTTACCTTCAGACACAAATCACTTAAACCATCACATGAATAACACCACACATGATACACAAATTTTTCACATGGAAACCCAGCTAGGAAAAACCACAGTGGGGATGAATACCCACAAGCTATTTTTGAACTCTTTAGAAGTCCACTCTGTTAGGAGCCTTGTCCGGTTAAAGATTGATATAATAGGTTCTATTAGGAACCGATCCTATTAGGGATCACCCGATTAAGGGATGGCTAGAATACCCGGTTAAGGGTTAAACCCTGTTAAAGGTTACCTTGTTAGAGGATTTCAAGAACTCAATGGTTTTGAGTCACCTTGTCAAAGGATTTATAGTAAGTCGGTTAAAGATACCCTGTTAAGGGATTTCCCAACTATTGAAGTGGTTAGAGATCAATAGGTATTACAATGATCTGGTAACAGGACTCAATGCTAATGCAGATCCGCTTTAGCTCCTCTTCACCTTCTGCACTTACACTTTGCAGGTATCACTTCTCTTCTCTAGTCTGGCAAGAATCATGTATCTCTTCACTTGGATACACACACACAACTTTTGCCAGCAACCTCAGAAAGAAACACAACATCGACCTTATAGGAAACAGATAGGTCAGTAGCATAAACCCTAAACCCTAAACCAGTTAGGTTAAGAAATTCAAATGGTTCAATCCTGACTGTTGAGAATATTTCATTAAATGCAACACTCTTGAACCGATCTCAAGAGATTCTCCATCATTTTTTTTTCTGCCGCTTTCATGGCGGCTGATAACCCATCACGCATTTTCACCATTTACAGACTTTGCACATTCCTGAGGTAGATAGGAACAATCTCCTTCATGCAAGATCCTTCACGTGCACAAGGCTGATGTGGCAACATGATTTGTTCTTCGTTACAATGCTAACTCATCACAGAAATTCATTGGTTGAGTCACATAGGCTTGAAGCACTTCAACCGGAAACCCTGAAGTTGAGACTACCAACTGGTAATCGTACAAAGCTTCCATGTACTGGTTCCCATATCAACATGTTGGTTCACCTTGAACAAACACCTCTTCACTTTGGCACATATACCGGTTCACAATATTATATTGGTTCTCACATATACCAGTTCTCTCTTCTTTAGCATATTGACATCAATGACAACATACAATGTCATCATGTCCTCATACCGGTTCACATAATGCCAACAATCTCCCCCTTTGGCATTGATGGCAATATACAAAGATATCTCCCTGCTTCACATCTTCTCCCCCAATTTCAGTAGATATCTTCTTTTCTTCACTTCTTCTCCCCCTTTGACAACAATGCCAAAGTGGAGGCACAAGCTTCTCTGTTCCATTATGATGCTCCCCCTGAGGAGTAGCATCCTTCAACACATCAATCCTAAAAAAAATTTGACTATGCAATACCTGACTGATGTGGAGCATATACCTTTAGTTCACCTCCTGAAGGGGCAGCACCCCTAATTCACCTCTTAAGTACATAAAAGTAGCCTTTGGGAGAGGCTTGGTGAATATGTTTGCTAACTGCTCCTTACTGGAAACATGTTCTGGTGCAATCTCTTTGTTCTGAACCTTTTCCCTCAAGAAATGATACTTAAGCTCAAAGTGCTTGGTTCTAGAATGTAAAAATGGATTCTTGGAGATGTTAATTGCACTAGTATTTTCACAAAATATACTTACCGGTTTAGATACAGGAACTTTGAAGCCATTTAATACATGAGTCACATAGGCTTGAAGCACTTCAACCGGAAACCCTGAAGTTGAGACTACCAACTGGTAATTGTACAAAGCTTCCATGTACTGGTTCCCATATCAACATGTTGGTTCACCTTGAACAAACACCTCTTCACTTTGGCACATATACCGGTTCACAATATTATATTGGTTCTCACATATACCAGTTCTCTCTTCTTTAGCATATTGACATCAATGACAACATACAATGTCATCATGTCCTCATACCGGTTCACATAATGCCAACAATCTCCCCCTTTGGCATTGATGGCAATATACAAAGATATCTCCCTGCTTCACATCTTCTCCCCCAATTTCAGTAGATATCTTCTTTTCTTCACTTCTTCTCCCCCTTTGACAACAATGCCAAAGTGGAGGCACAAGCTTCTCTGTTCCATTATGATGCTCCCCCTGAGGAGTAGCATCCTTCAACACATCAATCCTAAAAAACATTTGACTATGCAATACCTGACTGATGTGGAGCATATACCTTTAGTTCACCTCCTGAAGGGGCAGCACCCCTAATTCACCTCTTAAGTACATAAAAGTAGCCTTTGGGAGAGGCTTGGTGAATATGTTTGCTAACTGCTCCTTACTGGAAACATGTTCTGGTGCAATCTCTTTGTTCTGAACCTTTTCCCTCAAGAAATGATACTTAAGCTCAAAGTGCTTGGTTCTAGAATGTAAAAATGGATTCTTGGAGATGTTAATTGCACTAGTATTTTCACAAAATATACTTACCGGTTTAGATACAGGAACTTTGAAGCCATTTAATACATGCTTCATCCAAATTGTCTGAGTGCAGTTCATGAAAGCTGCAACATACTCTGCTTGTGCTATAGACAGAGAGATACAACTCTACTTCTTACTCATCCATGAGACCAGTCTACCACTGAGAAAGAATGCACCACCACTTGTGCTCTTTCGGTCGTCCACATTACCTTCCTAATCAACATCTGTGAATACTTTCAAGTTGAAATCCTTGCTATATGGATACCACAATCCATAGTCAATAGTTCCCTTCAGATACCTAAGAATCCGCTTGACTGCAACCAAGTGGGATTCTCTTGGACTTTTTTGGAACCTTGTAGTAATGCCAACTGCATGTGCAATATCTGGTCTGCTATGCACTACATAATGCAACTTACCAATCATTGATAGGTATTCCTTCTCATTAACCAATGTTGAGTCATCCTCTTTGGATAGTTTACAACCGGTCACCATCAATGTACCAACCAGTTTGCTATCTTCCATGCCAAAGGTCTTCAACACCTCTTTGACATACTTGGACTGAGTGATAAAGATTCCATCTTTCATCTATTGAATCTGTAGTCCAATGAAGAACTTAATCTCCCCTATGAGTGACATCTCAAACTCTTTCTTCATCTCATCCGCAAACTCATGACTCATCTTGTCAAATCCACCAAAGATAATGTCATCAACAAATACCTCATAGATCAGGATCTGATCTCCTTCAGATTTCAAGTAGATATTTCTATCTTCGCTTGTTCTCTCAAATCCAATCTTCACAAGATGGGAGTGCAGGTGTTCATACCATGCTCTAGGTGCCTGCTTTAGACCATATAAGGATTTATGTAGCATACGCACCATGTCACTGTCTTCAAATAGGGAAAACCCATCTGGTTGTTCTATATACACCTCCTCTTCAAGTACACCATTTAGGAATGTAGATTTTACATCCATTTGATATACTTTGAATCCTCTAAAAGCTGCATATTTAAGAAGCATACAAACTCCTTCCAATCTGGCTACAGGAGCAAAGGTTTCTCCATAGTCTTCTCCTTCTTCTTGGGAATATCCTTTACACACCAATCTGGCTTTGTTTCTAATCACTGTGCCATCCTCATTCAACTTATTTCTGAAAACCCATTTGGTATCGATGACATTTTCATGCTCTGGTCTGGGTATCAAAGACCATGTACCATTTCTCTCTATCTGGTCAAGTTCCTCTTCCATTTCCTTGATCCATTCTTCATCTTTATGTGCCTCTTTGAATGATTTAGGTTCAAATTCAGAGATCATACATGAGTTTTCTCTAACCTTTCTTCTTGTAAGGATTCCTGCATCCTTATCTCCTATGATCCACTTAGAATCATGATTCAACTTGACACATCGAGGAATGGTCTTAATAGATTTCTCTTGCTTTCCTTCTCCATCCTCATCTCCATCAGTATCAGCATCTACATCTACCGGTGTAGGAACACTATTACTGGTACTTGGTTGACTGGCAATCGGTTCCCAGAAGTTTACAACTGGTTCATTTACCGCTTGCTCACTACCAGTTTCCTTAGTTTTCTTAGAGGTTTCATCAACTCTCACATTGATGCTTTCCATAATTCTTTGAGTCTTATTATTGAAACAATTGAGAGCTTTGCTCTTGGTGGAATATCCTAGGAATATTCCCTCAGCACATTTCACATCAAATTTGCTCTGGTGTTCACTCCTTTTGATGTAACATTTTCTACCAAACACTCTAAAGTAGCTAACCACGGGTGTCTTACGGATCTAATACTCATAAGGATTTTTATCCTTACCTTTCTTGATGAGTACTCGGTTCATTGTGTAGACTGCAGTGATCACTGCTTCTCTCCAAAAGGTGTGAGCAACCTTTCCTTGAATCAGCATTGTTCTTGCTGCTTCAACTACAGTCTGGTTATTCCTCTCTGCTATGCCATTCTACTGTGGAGTCTGGGGGGTAGACAGTTGCCTCTTGATGCCATGTTCTTCACAGTACTTGTTGAATTCACCAGAAGTGAATTCCCCTCCTTGATCAGTTCTAAGGCACTTGATCCTTTTACCTCTTTCCTTCTCCACTAATGCTCTGAAAGCTTTAGACTTATCTTTCAAGAATGTGACCCACATCATTCTTGAGTAGTCATCAGTGAGAATCATGAAGTACCTATCACCCTACACACTCCTATTTTTCATAGGACCACACAAATCAGTATGCACAAGATCAAGTAAATTGTCAACAGTGAAAGGTTTACCTTTAAAGGTTGAGGAAGACATTTTCTCCAGTTGACACTCTCTGCACAAGGTATTTTTTGGTTTGCTCAGCACCACCAACCCTTTAACTGCCTTGATCTTACTAGCCTTCACAATTTTATCAAAGTTTACATGGCAGAGTCTCCTATGTCATATCCAGCTGTCATCGAACTTGGCCATAAGACATGAGCTAATATTTGCATTCAGCTGAAATAGGTTACCTTTGGTCTTCACGTCGGTGGCCACCAATTCACCATTCTTTCCTTTGATTCTGCACACTCCACTCTTGAATTCTAGAGTGAGACCACTATCATTTCGCTGGGCAACACTCAAAAGGTTGTGTTTGAGACCATCAACCCAATACACATTGTCAGCACTACTCTTTCCATTTAGAGAGATGGACCCTCTACCTTTGACCATACATGGTGCATCATTACCAAAGCGAACCACACCACCATCATATTCTTCCAAGGATAGAAACTTGCTTCGGTCACCAGTCATATGGTGAGAATAGCCATTGTCAATAATCCACTCATTGGAATTATCAAAGCGAGAGACAAGAGCCTTCTTGTCTGACACATCTTCCTTGACAGCAACAAACACAATATCTTCATTTTCTTCATCTTCTGATTCCTCATCTGTGACACCTTCATCAACTGCCACAAAACAGTTTCTCTGGTTTCCTCCTTTGAATTTCTTGAACCTTTCCGGTTTGTCCTTGTTGTTACCATTAGGACAGTTTACAACAATATGTCCTATCTAGTTACAAGAAAAGCATTTCAAAGGGAGCCTACCTTTGTATTTATCGATTCCTCTAGGAAGTTTCCTGGCAAGAAAAGCCTCAAATTCCATCAGAATCTCCTCATCATCCATTTCTCTGCTCTGTCTTGGTTCACCACTAGTGCTTTCTTTTTTTCTTTTTCTGGATGGTACAATAGAAGCTTTAAAAGTTGATTCAGTCTTTTGAACACTGCCATCAAAACTATTTAGCTCATAGGCTGTCAACTTTGCAATGATGGAGTCTAGGGATATCTTAGTCTTGTCTATTGATCTCAATTCCTGAATAGCAGCAACCCTTATTGCATAGACTGGTAATAAGGATCTCAGAACTTTGCTTACCATAGTGGAATCTTCCATTTTACCACCAGCACTCTTGATATCTTCGACAACAGTTTTGATTCTTAATCCATACTGTTGAATGGTCTCACCTTCAACCAACCACATGTCTTCAAACTTCCCTCTAAGGCTTTCTTCCTTAGCTTGTTTTACATGTTCATCACTACCATAGATATTTTCAAGAGTATCCCATAATTATTTGGGATTAACTTTATCTTGGACATCAATAAACTCAATGTCAGATAATCTACTAATTAGGGCTTCCATGACTTGCCCATTCTCCTGCATCTCTCTCTTTTGGTCATCGGTGAGAGTACCGGTAGGGGCAGCATAAGCATTCTCAACATAGCTCCAGTGTTGAGCACCCATGCTTCTGATGTATATCTTCATTCTGTCTTTCCATATATTGAAATTAACTCTGTTGAACTTTGGACCTTCCCTCTTCATCATTAGATTGGGATCTTTTCCTCAAGCGGTTAAGCTTATAACACAGAGGACCTGGAGGATGCTCTGATACCAGTTGATAACTCAATTATGAACGGATAGTACCAAACCGGTACTAAGAGGGGGGGGTGAATCAGTATAGACAAAAACACATTCCCAAAATAGGTTTGTCAGCAGACACTGTGCTTTGGTAGACAAACAGTAACACCGGTCTTAAACAGAGTACAACCGGCAAAACCCAGAATAACTGAGACAAGCATAAATTGGTTGACACTTATCTTTTCATACAATCTAATGCTTCATTTCCATTTCCCCCTAGTGCATGAATAGGTAATCTATCATCAAAATATATAAATAGCTAGATCAACATGATTTACCTTCAGACACAAATCACTTAGACCATCACATGAATAACACCACATATGACACAGATTTTTCACGTGGAAACCCAACTGGGAAAAACCATGGTGGGGATGAATACCCACAAGTTGTTTTTGAACTCTTTAGAAGTCCGCTTTGTTAGGAGCCTTGTCTGGTTAAAGACTGATACAATAGGTTCTGTTAGGAACTAATCCTGTTAGGGATCACCCAGTTAAGGGATGGCTAGAATACCCGGTTAAGGGTTAAACCCTGTTAAAGGTTACCTTGTTAGAGGATTTTAAGAACTTAATGGTTTTGAGTCACCCTTTCAAAGGATTTACAGTAAGCCGGTTAAAGCTACCTTGTTATGGGATTTCCCAACTGTTGAAGTGGTTAGAGATCAACAGGCATTACAATGATTAGTAACAGTACTCAATGCCAATGTAGATCCGCTTTAGCTCATCTTCACCTTTTGCACTTACACTCTGTAAGTATCACTTCTCTCCTGGTCTGGCAAGAATCACGTATCTCTTCACTTGGATACACACACACAACTTTTTCCAACAACCTCAGAAAGAAACACAACATCAACCTTATAGGAAACAGATAGGTCGGTATCATAAACCCTAAACCCTAAACTTCTTAGGTTAAGCAATTCAAACGGTTCAATCTTGACCATTGAGCATATTGCATTAAATGCAACAGTCTTGAACTGATCTCAAGACGTTCTCCATCGTTCATTTTCTATCGCTTTCATGGCGGTTGATAACCCATCATGCGTTTTCACTGTTTATAGACTTCGCACATTCTCGAGGTAGATAGGAACAATCTCCGTCATGCAAGATCCTTCACGCGCACAAGGCTGACGTGGCAACATGATCTGTTCTTCGTTACAATGCTTACTCATCATAGAAAGTCACTGGTTGAGTCACACAGGCTTGAAGCACTTCAACCGGAAACCTTGAGGTTGAGACTACCAACTGGTAATCATACAAAGCTTCCATGTATCGGTTCCCATATCAACATGCCGGTTCACCTTGAACAAACACACCGCTTCACTTTGGCACATATACCGGTTCACAATGTTATACCGGTTCTCACATATATTAGTTCTCTCTTCTTCATCATATTGACATCAATGACAACATACAATGTCATCATGTCCTCATATCGGTTCACATAATGCCAACAATAATCTTTGGAGGAGAAGATGGATTATGTAAAGACTTTTCTATTGAAATGCAACAAGAATTTGAAATGTCTATGATAGGAGAGATAAAATTCTTTTTAGGATTGTAGATTTCACAGACTAATAAAGGTATATTCTTAATTCAATCTAACTACTTGAAGGAGTTACTAAAGAAATTTGGGATGGAGAACTCTAAACCAATAAGCAGACCTATGACTACAAATGACAAATTATCACTAAGGGATGAATCTACACCTGTTAATCCGACTAGGTACAAATCTATGATAGGAGGTTTACTGTATTTAACATAAACAAGACCTGATATTATGAATGTAGTATGTATTGTTTCAAGATTTCAGAGTAATCCTAGAGAAAATCATGAATCAGCAGTAAAAAGGATTTTTCGGTACTTACAAGGCACTACAAATTTTGGCTTATGGTATCGTGGAGATGAAAACTTTGAATTATGTGCATACACATATGAAAATTAGGCAGGAGATGTGGATAACAGAAAAAGGACCACCGGCAGAGCATTTTTTCTTGGACGCGGATTAATTTCTTGGTTGAGTAAGAAACAAAGCTGCACATCTTTATCAACTGCAGAATCAGAATATGTTGCAGCAGTAACTAACTATACACAAGTATTATGGCTTAAGCAAATGTTGAAGGACATAAAGGTAAAATGCAAGGAACCTATAACTATTTGATGCTCTGCAAAAAGGATTAGAAAATCTGTTTGATGACAACACACACAAGAGCACAAGAAACAAATGTTTGTGTTAGCAACAAAAGATTATCCTAAACAGACATATCAAGAGAGATATTAAGCATGAAATAGAAAGCATATAAACATAGAATAAAATAGCTAATCAAGATGCTCATAGTTGCTCCTCCCTTTTTCCTCTCCTCTCCAAGTTCCACATGAGTGTAGCTCTTAGCTTTTAGCACTAGCCATGGATGCCATATGGAGATTCAAGATGGTTGAAAATGATAAATAAATGCTATGCAAGTGTAGATAGTGATGCTATGAAAAAGATCTATGCTAATACCAGTATAACAACAATACTCTAATGCTTCCTCCTTTGCTTGAGGAGAAGGGTTCTATTTATAGAAGAAATGGGAAAATGAAGGGTTAAGATTGAGAAATCTTAACAAGGGTTAGGATTGAAAGATATTCAATCCATGTGAGACTTTCAATCCAATCCCATGTTTACAAGTGTCACCATGAGGAGGCTTGAGGGGAGAGATAAGGAGCATTAAATGCTTGAGGGTATATGATGGTTACCCTAGTCAAAAAAAAAATGCTTTGAAGAGACCCATGAGTCAAAAGGATGGTTAAGTTAGAGGAAAGTCTCTAACCAAAGGTAAAAGGTGAGTTAACCATAAATGGTTATGTAAGAGCCCTTAATGGTTTGGAAGACTTTAGAGGTTAACCATTTGAAGACTTAAAGCCTTAAATGCCTTTCAAAGACTTTGAGGGCTTTGAGAAGTGACTCCAAGTTGCTTAGGAATGTGACAATATTTAGGGGATGGATCAGGCTAATTAGGAAGGGGTTAGAAGAATCTAGAAGGGGGTTAGGATTGTAAGTGGGTTTTGTAGGAGAATGCAAGTGGGAGGAATTTTGAAATTTTTAATTAAAATAAAATCATTTATTTCAATTAAATGGTGTAATTTGCATTTGGATAGATACTTAAATAAATATTAATTTATTTAAATGTGAATGTGAATTTTGGATTTAAATAAATCTTAATTTATTTACATGAGAAAAAGGAAGATAAAGCATTTAAATGCTTGAAGACTTTGAGGGAAACCATTAAAGGCTTAAGAAGACTATAGAAATAAGACATTAAGTTTGAAGACTTTAACGGAAACCATTAAAGGTTTCAAGTGGGTGAGGATAAATAGGATTTTAAATAAATAATTTATTTAAAATAGTTGTGCAACTTGCATTTATAGGAAAATGCAAGTGGGTGGAGGATAAAGGTGATTTAAATAAATAATTTATTTAAAATAGTTGTGCAACTTGCATTTGTAGGAAAATGCAAGTAGGTGGAGGATAAAGGTGAATTAAATAAATGTTAATTTATTTAAATGTGAGAGGTGGAATTTTGGGGGAATTTAAATAAATATTAATTTATTTAAATGTGAGAGAAGATTTAATTAAATAAATATGATTTATTTATTTAATTAATGGTCCGAATTTGGTTAAGTGAATTAAATCAAATAAATTGAATAATTTATTTAATTAATAGGAGAAGAGGGTTAAGATAAATTAATTAAATATATTAATTTAATTAATTATTTATTGATGGTTAAATAATCAAATAAATACTAAAAATTCATTTAATTAAGTGGACAGATTTATGTGACTACACTATCTATTGTGATAACACTGCAGCAATTGCTATATCTAAGAGTCCGGTACTATATTCTAAAACTAAACATGTTTCTATCAAACTGAATTTTCTAAAGGAGAATCTGTTAGGAATCCCACAGATACTGAGAGGGGGGGTGAATTAGTATCTGACCGGTAATTAGAATTTCTCAACTTAAAACATGCAAAACATATTATAACAATGTACCGGTATGCAAGAAATAATGTAATGAACAGAATTAAAAACATCCACATGAAAAGCACACCATAACACAAGGATTTAATAAAGAAACCCGGTGTGGGAAAAACCTCAGTGGGATTTGTGACCCACAATATTCACTTACTAGCCAATAAGAGAATATTACTTACAATAGGGGCCTGCACATGCATAAAGGCCAATTGCCTAGAGCTCGCTGCTCAATGGGAAGTCTCACTGACTTACAATGTGGATTGTACAAATCCAATATCTTGTACTAATTTACAATAGCATCTATAATACCTGATCCAGTACTGGTTGTTTCTCTGCTTCTTACATAAACCCTTTAACCTATATTTCGCATAATAGGTCTGCCTTAATATTTCGCGTAAATCCCTTACATAACTTCATCCAAAAAGTCTACAATGATCTCTTTTATATATAAGAGTCATTTTACAACATGCCAAGTCGGCTTACAAATTTTTTACAATAATAAACAAAATATAATATAACAAAATCTTGTCGGCCTCTGTGCCGGTATATTTCCTTTCTCTGTGTCGGTGCCGGTGTTGGTGTCCTGAGTGCTGGTGTAGAGTGTGATCTATTGATGCCGATGCACTAACTTGCTGGTGTAATGCCTTTTCAGTGCCATAGGATTGTAAGGTTGCCATCAATGACAAAACCTTCAATCACCTACAATGTTCAATCACCTACAATGTCTCATTGGAGTGTGCATATGCCAACAAAATGTTGAAGAAAAAGAAGTAAAACTAGTTTATGTGAATACTAAAGAGCAGATTGTGGATATTTTCACTAAGCCTTTACCTAAGGAAACTTTTGAGTATCTCAGAGATCAGCTTGGGGTCATACCCCCACCGATAGAGACTTAGACAGTTGATGTTTATCATCAACCGACAGAACTAACAGAGAAATCTTTTATTCCAGCTTTGATGAGGAGAGCTACTTCTCAGGGGGAGTAGTTGGCATACTGAATTGGTTGGTATTTTGTATTTAAACCTAGTTTTTGTATTGGCTTTGGCATTTGATGTCAAAGGGGGAGAGATTGATACGGAAAAACACAAGGAAAACTTATGTTACAAGGAGAGATTGATTACTCTTTGTATCTGAATTTTGATTTCTAGTTATAATCTCTTTTGGGAGATTGTTGGTATTTTGGATATGTTGATATGGCTTTGTCATTGATGTCAACACCTATTAATACTTATCAACTCTAGCACTTTGGAGAATTGGCAATGTTCACCGACAAGCAAGTGACTTTATGCATAGTCACCGGTATCTAGTTCACCGGCAGGATATAATTTTCACCGGCACTTGGAATGACATGGAAAACACTTGGTTATGTTGAAGACATAGTTTGGACACTTTTTCTTGGAGATTTGTTCATTGGTATATTCGTGTTTGCATATTTGCTGTTACCTGCAAATAGGTCCAGAATAAGCACCGACAGGCTTATCTATTCTAGATCAACACGACACACTTTGGAGATGATTTATCAATGTTGTAAATGTATTAAGTTGACATGTTGAATCAGTTATTGCATCGGTTATTGATTTACTTGTAAATTGTTTTTATTGTAATATCTTTTAGAGCCGACCTACTAAAATTGGTCTTAGGTTATGGTATATATGTAAGATCGATATGCGAATGTGAAAAGGAATTGTAAGAAGGTATATGTGAGAATAAGAAGAGCTATACACGCAGACATCATTTGAAGGTTAAAGGAAGGTTTTTGTGAAGGCTTATCAGAACTACATCAGTACTGAATCCAACATATGAAGATGCTATTTTGAGCAGTACATCATTATTGGATTTAACCATCCAATTGTAGTCAGTGTGACTCTTATTTGTGTTTGAGTAGTGAGCTCTAGGCGCTTGGCCTTTCTGCATGTACAGACCCCATTGTTATACATATACCATCTATAGTAGTATCATCTAATTGTGGGTAAGGTTTCCCACTGTGGTTTTTCCCCTTACGGGGTTTCCACATACAAATATTGGTGTTATGTGTTGTGGATGTTATTGTCTTTCTTTTTCATGCATTAATCTTTACCGGTACTACAATTAACTGATAAACTGTCTACCGGCATAAAGTTTGGTTTATCAATATTAAGCATTAAGTTTGGATAAGTTGTTTTTGGTTTGAATTTATTAGACAACTGATTCACCCCCCCCTCTTAGTTGTCTCTGGGACCTAACATAACATCTTTCACATACTGGTTTCTTGTACCGGTCCATCATCACTACCGGAGCACCTTTTTGTAACTCCTAGAATCTTGTGTCAATGGCATCTAATACCAATTGTAAATATGCCAATTATTGACATATGTAGTAGTGATCCATGTTTGATCTGTAGGTGTGTAGCCAAGGCAACCACTACACACACTTATCTTCTCATTTTATACCTTCATACCGGAAACAACTTGTTCTTTCATGTGTCCTTCTTCACTGAGGGGGTGAATGATAAGGTCAATGTACTACTCCCCTTAAGGTCTTACATCTTCTTTAGGCCTTAGGAGATATCACCTATGCATTGAATGCACAGTGTCGGTCCATGGTTGCAACCTCTTTCTTCTTCCTCCATTTATGCTTGATGTCATTCTTCTTCCCAGTTTTAGTTTTGGGAGCAGGTCTTACTTTCTTCTATAGATTGGTCCTTCCATTTCCAAATACAGCATCATAACCAGAAGCAGTGCTATAGTAGCACACAACATCCATCCCAACCTCATGATTGGGGAATCTTCTAACATACCAGTTTGACCATCTTCTTATGGTCATTTTATTGTGACTGGAAACCAAAATTAGTGGACACCTATTGATCCTCTAGGGACATCTCTCCTTTGACCCCATGTAGGTCTTTGACTTCCATATGCTTTGTATCCATTTCTATGTTGAGCATAGCTGCTATACTGGCTTCCATATGACTATAAGTTCTTCTTCCTGCATTCAAACTCTCTATGGACAGATCTATTGCAGTTATAACAACCACTATTTGCATAACCGGGAGAGGGGATATGCATGTATCTACTCCTTGATACATTTTTCTCATTTGCATGATATCTATGAGATCCTAGATTGTTCCTTCTAGATCCCTTTCTACATTCTTCTTCCCTATGGCCATGATCATTATATGCGAAGCAATAAATTGAGAAGAAAGGTTTATAACTTACAAACTTATTCTTCCATGCATAGGGAGATGTTACCAGTCTAGCATCTCCATTTATCCTTCTCTAAGGATGGATCCTGATTTGTTCATACTGAGAAGTTCTTCCATCTGAACCTTTCACCTTCCACACTTGTCTTATCTTGTAGGCAATAGCATTCCTCTGTCCTCTTCCAGTAGGAGGTCTTCTCTGTTGTCTTCCTCTGTTCATGCTTCTGATGAAGCTATCTTCTCCCATCTTCCCTTTCCCTTTGGGATCTGCATTATTCCTCCTTGCAGCACTAGTCTTCATCCTTGTCTGCAAGTCTTCACCATTTATGGTTAGATCTACCTTCTTCTGGGGAGTATTCTAGACAGTGAAGGTTTGTCCCTTGTTTTCTCCATTTGAGGACACAAACAAAATGTCATTGTGGGGGACATTCTTGCTAGTGGAGCATTCACCGACACCGCTTCCTAATCCTTCAGTGTCCTTGGCATGCTTTTTCTTTTTCAACATTTTGGCCAAGGCATCACTGCTTCCATCAAACCAAATTCTTACCTTGAGCTCATCCTGACATTTTGCAAGGCCATTTCAGAGAATCTCCATTTCTCCAACCAGCTATAGATATTCTTTATCTTTTACCTCTAGCTCAGATTCCAGATCATTACACTGACACTCCTTGGTGTCTTCTTGTTGATTCTTCAAATCTGAGATGCATTTCTCAGATTCTTCAAGGCATATGATCAACCGGTTCTGCTTCACAATTGTTGCATTCTTGAATAAATTGTATTCATTTCTCACTCTACTAAGCTCTTCAAGTGCATTTACAAGTTTGCCTTCAAGATCAACTTCTACTTCCTCTTCTTCTTCACCTTGACTATCACTGCCAAACACATCTTGTTGGTAGGAGTGATGTCCATGATCATTCTGAGATGTGTGCCTCTCATCTTCTAATTATTGAGCCATGAAGAGGTGGGTTCCTTCTTCATCATTGCTATGGTTTCTAGAAGATCTTCCTTCATCATCTGCAGATACATGAGTTGCATTTCTCATCCTATCTTCACAAGCCGGTTCTGTAGTAGTAGGTTCATTTCCATAGAGCTTCTTCAATCTGTCCCATAAGCTCTTTGTCAACCTACATTTGTCCACCTGTAAGGAGATATCATCTAATAACCCACAAAGTATAGCCTTCATTGCTGCATTATTACACCGGTTTCTTCTTTCTACATCAGAATCGCTGGGAGGACTGACTTTACTAGGGCAGCCATTTACAATAGACATCCACACGTCAAACCCTAGGGAGGACAAGTAGACTTTCATTTTGCAACTCCAAATGGAATAGTTTAAACCATCAAAAACCGGAGCAGGGATTGACACTAAATAGACCATTATGTCCTTAAGCCAAAATCTACCCAAGCTGGAGAAATCTTATCAACTGGAAACCTAGGTCTCTGATACTAATTGTTTGACACAATGTACCACTGCGAGGGGTTGAATCAATAGTTCACAAACTTTTTGCTTTATCTATCCTATGTGTGTATACTAGTTATCACATATAACATAAAGCTAACTTATCAGTTAGAGGGGAGACACTCAAATGCACTCACACATAAAGGGGACATCACATAACACCAGCATATAAGAGGAAAACCCAAGATGGGAAAAACCTCAGTGAGAAATGTTTTTGGATTCTACTGCTCCAATCCAGCCTCACAATGAATCTTTGATTACAATGTTTAGGGCACCAACCCATAGAGTACCAACCCCTAATTTAGGGCACGAACCCAAGGAGCATCAACCCTTGATTTAGGGCACCAACCCAAGGAGCTACAACCCCTACAACAAGCTCCAACTCAGTGATTTACAAAATCATGTTTTTATACCAAAGTTATTTTCTTGTTACAAAAGAACTTTGTAACTCTCAAGTATGTCTCTCCATCGGTTCTCCTCTCTACAGATCCCTATTGGTTCTCTGTTACCTTTTCTCTACAAAAACCTTATCTCTTACTACAACCCACTCTCTGTTGCACCCTTTCCAGTTATCCTCTTCTCCTTCTCTGTCGGTTCTACTCTCTACTAGTTCTCTCCTCTTAGCTACTCTGCTACTCTCCACTGGTACTATACTTTTCCAATTTTATGTATGCCTTCTCTGTAGTCTTATGCAACTCTTCTTTGTCAGTATGGTCACTATTGGTTCTCTCTTATGTTAGACCCAGTGGCTAACTTCCACTTGCCTCACTATTGCTGGTTGAACCCTTCAACCTGATTCTCTCTCACACTTAGTCTCTCCTTTGATACTCATTGAGCACTCTATTGATTTCTTCTTACATGCAGCAACACTCTCTCATTCAATGACAGACTTCTCTGATTTTGGTTTGCATATTTATAAACTGGTTTTCCCGCCAAAAAACCAATTCAAACTTTGGGCGATTAGGGTTTCCTCATCGACCTTGAGGTAAACCAAATCCAATCAGATCTCATCACCTTGATTGATGAACTATAACTCATCAATCAATCTTTCCATTGTCATTCCTTCTAGAACACACCTTCCTCATTTGACAATCTGCATTTAACCTGTCAACAAATTTCTTGGTCAATCACCAAGAATGGTTTCACAATTCCCTTCACCTACATCGATCTTTTCAAACAGTCTATGATGGATCTCAGTTGTCCATCTGACCTCAAGCCGCAAACCTCTGTTGTGCATCCCATGAATCTTGCAGTCAACATAAATATCGACCTGTCACCTTCTACCTCACCACTTGACACTTTACCAACTCAGCAAGCCAGCCTGTGCATGCATGCCACTTCACCTCCATGTGGCCCCTGTGTCAGCATCCACCTTTGCTCTATCATCTATTTCGGTATGTATGGGATCACCAACCAACTCTATTAGTGGGTTCATCTATCAGTTTACTAACCCTGCCATTTATACCCTAACTAGTCTGCCATCACATTACACTCTTCCTCTCTTCCAGTGGAACACTCAACCGGTCAGCACTCTTGCTAACCTACCTTATGCACATCTTTATCAGATGGGAATTCTCTGCATCTGCACTTTGTCCGCATTACCGATGGACATACTTACCAGTAAATACCTTGATGATACCATGTCATCAACCTTCAATTGTTTCCATTTGAGGAATCTACATACCAGTTGCACTCTCTATCTATAGTTTCTCAGCCTTTCCTTCTTCATCATAGGCCTGGACCATATCTCAACTAATTTTTCAAAGTGACAAACCCATCACTTCTTTACCCATCCTAGTTCCTCATTCTACCTTCTCTGTCGGTCCAATGCATATTCCTGATTTCATGCACTTGAGGAATCTTTTTGATTCACTGGTATATCCACTGTGAGCCTTCAAACACCTTCCTTTAACTCTATTGACTTATCCCCAAGGACTATGATGCATTTCATGCATAATAGGAGATAAGCTCCACTTACTGGTGGGAGAGGATCCTTGTCATCTACATCCTTCCATGCACCAATGAGGCTTCCCTGTTTGAGTGGCATATCTTCAAACTGGCACATGTGATCCGATTGGGCACACTCATTATTAGTCATCTCTTCAAATGGTGACTGCATCTTTATTTGGTGGGAGTCATGTTGTTTCTCATCCACATAGCATACCGGTGACCTGTACATACTTCTCCTCCAGTATTGCTGTGATTTAGATAACATTCTCCCTCTTCATCACAAACAACATCCAAGCATCTTTCTCACCCTACTTGTACACTGGACATAAGCTTGTCGGTTGGCAACCACACACTATCAACACATCACTTACTAGTTGACATCCTCTCCTTATCGGTGATAGTCTATATCGGTAACCTTCTAGACTAGTTGACATCAATGACTGCACATCAACTATAGTCCCATACTAGTTTCCCTTATATACCGGTTGACATCAATAGAAACACAATGCCAACATCCTCATCATCAATGATCTCTACATCTTGTGAAGTAGGTTTAAGCAAAGCTCGTGGTCTCATGATACCTACAAGAGTGTTATATGTAGATTAGTACTCCTGTGGGATAACCCTTCTCTAGATTAAACTATCTCATCACTTTGTCAGAATAAAATAGGACAATGATGTAACTATGGTGACCCTCCAAGAGATGGTCCCACTTCATCTATCGCAATTGTACATGCTGCTCCACCTAATTATATATTCATTTTTAGGGCCTACATATGATATCATCATGCTATAGATTATTTATAACCACTCTCTAATACAACAAGTATCCCCTCTACCAAGGTCTCGTGCATGGGTATGCATGTGCTTGGGGATCCTTAAAGGAAATATCTATGAGAAATCCCATGGGCCTCATACATGGGATATGCTCAAACATCCAAACCTAAAACAAAGTGCATGCCATCAAGCTCTTACCCTCATAATACACTTAGTCTCCTAAATCATGGTAGAGATGTGCTAACATGTTGTATCCTCATGTGAACATAGTGTGGTGCTCATCCATCTCACGTGTGATGTAAGTAAGTCCCCCATGCATGTGACTACCTTAACCATCTAGACATATGGATGCAATAGCCATCAAATTAATATCTAATCCCTTGACTCTCTGGGAGTTCCTCTACCAATGTATTATGCCTAATCTCACCCTATCTCTACTCATGAGAAAATTGACTAATATCTCACAGTCCTTCCTCACACTGGTAGCCATATCATACAATATACATCCTCTAGTGTGACTATCATCTCTTCAATAGAAAGATAGAAGGTAAAATTATTTGGATTCTATCTCTCCATCAATGCCATCAACATGGGCCCATGCAAATTGATTGTGGATATGCAACATATCCAATATAGGCCAACTACTTGAAGAAGCCTCTACTCATCTTGAGATAGGTGAGGAATCTAACTCCAAAGATGGCTATATATGTGACTTGGGGTACGCTCCCACATGTAGGGTAACTCCTGCATGCTATCAAACATATACATCAGTATCATCATCATTAAAACCCATCCTAGCCCCATGAGTGCCACTTGGTGCCCCTTTTCTAGGACCATGGCGCTCTAATGGAACTATGGTACCCATCTTGGGTGGTCCATGTCAGATTTAGGGCTATAGATAGCAAATCAACAAATCAATTGAAACCAAATTAATAGAGTACAACCGACAAGCCTACCTTGTCTAGTAGGAGGTCCTTCAGGATTGATTGCCTCAGGTTCTCTTTTTGTGGGGTTTCACAATATGCCCTTTTTATTTTTTGAAAATGGGGACCTATTATTTTTGAAGAATGAAATTAAGTGAAGGAAAATGAAATGTTCTTGAGAATGCTCTAAAAGATCCTAAAATGGGGTTCATAGAGAAAAGAGAAAATTTTATGCAATTGGAAATGGTCGCTAACTAATTGAAAAGAATTCTCATATTTTCCTACAAGGTACATAAGTAAATCCAATTGTGGTGTCAAATAGATTGTGGGGGATTTAAAAGAATCCTATAGTCTTCAAGAGTAGGAAGCTAAGAGGGCCTAAAAGGTTGTATTCAATATATGACAAGGAAATGCTTGCCATAATGCATGCCCTTGCAAAGTTCAGGCAGTACCTTATGGGGAGTAAGTTCATTGTTAAGATTGATCATAATAGTCTTAAATACTTCATATTGATGGACTTGAAAAGCATGGAGAGGGGGGGGGGGGGGGGGTGAATCAGTGGCTCCAAAACAAACACTACTTTAAACACTAGGTGATAGATGAACTTAACTAAGCAGTTAAACAAAATACATGCTATCCAAAATGAAATAACAACATCCACATAAAGTAGAACATCCACCATAACACAAGTGTTTATACGTGGCAAACCCAAATAGGTAAAAACCATTGTTAGATGGAACTCACAAGTTAACTATCTATAGTAATAGAAAACTAACCAGTTAAGGTCTTACAAAGAGCTCTGCTAGGAGCGAATCTTGTTAGAGATTCCAAGCTTGATTAGAAGCTTATACCCTGTTAAGAGTAACCTTATTGAAGGATTTTAGAATCCAAACTAATGGATAACCTTGCCAAAGGATTTATACAATGAAGCTTATTAGAGCTTACCCAGTTAGGGGATTTAGTTCTATTGTAATGATTAGAAAACAACAAGAAATATTTGATTTGTTCTGAGTAGCACAAACTTGCTTGATCAGATCATTCTAAGTACATTCAAAACTGCTCTCCATCTAAATACTTATCGCTCTTCAACAAAAGTATTCGCATAGATTACCTCTACTATATTTTTTCTCTCTTTTTCATCTTGCACAAAATGCTTCACTCAGATGTCTTTAAATAGGCATTCAGACCTTATGTCGGTCATAGGAACACAATTTCCCAGGTGCAGTGTATCTAGAAATTTAAGCATAAATCGTCACAAAAATGACCGCCAAACAAACGGTGTTGGTAACTCATCACAAAAATGACTGCCAAACAAATGATGTTGGTAACTCATCACAAAAATGATATACCAGTTAGAGCAGTCAACACTGGTTGGAATAAAACTAGTGAATCATTGTCCAGGAATCTTCCACTTCATCTTCACCTTAAACTTCATCTTCACTTTGATGTTGACTTAGTGTTACCATAGGTTATCTCTTAGGCACATACCAGTTGACACAAAGTACTGGTTAGAGATAGACCTTAAACATACCGGCAGGTAGTAAAAACCAATTTAAGTTATACTGGTAGTCAATGTTATCATATGTGTGTGAGAGTGTTTCATCAATGACAACAAGTGATGAATACATTATAATCATCATCAAGCCAACACATGCATCAGAAGGATTTGAATGAAAGGCAACATAAGTGGGTGAGTAAGCTATAGGCTTACAAATTTGATATTGAGTATGTTAAGGGAAAGAACAACATTGTGGCTAATGCCTTGCCCAGAAGGCCCCATTTGAGCTCACTGTGCGAGCTTATTGCCGATTTGAGGGAGTTTTTTCTCCTTGATTATGCCAAAAATTAGTTTTCAACTAGCATTATAGAAGGTACTTTTCATGATGAAAGGTACAAATTGGTTGAGGGATTGATTCTATACAAAGGGAGGATCTTCACTGTGGCTTAATCTAAGCTGAAGGAGAAGATTTTAAAGACTTTCCATGATATTTCCCTTGCTGGTCACCAAGGTTACTTCAAAACATACAGGAAGATCCGAGATGAGGAGGGAGAGCTATTTTTGGTTCCTAAAGCTATCCTTGATTTTAGGGAACATTCCTTCAGGAGAAGGGTGATCAAGGAATACTTGATCAAATGGAAAAAATTGCCAACAGAGGATGCTACATGGGAAAATGAGGAGATTTTACTACATCCAACCTTACAGTTGCTTGAGGACAAGCAATTTTGGAGAGGGTAGACTATAATGTCCCCTTCTTGCTGATGTGCTTTTAGTGCTCCATTAGCCTATTCCTGAGACCTGTAAGCTATGTGGAATGAAGAATTAGGGTTTCAAACATTAGTGAGGTGAGAACTTACTATTTTTAGTAAGTTAGGGGTTGGTTGTTTGGATGATGATATCCTACTAAGATTTCCATGCTCTGTCACTGGGTGCGAAGATCATGCTTTTCAGAGCAGTAATTCATAACTTACTATTTTTAGTAAGTGGCAGTATGGAGTATTTCTATTTTTGGCAATGGATAGGGTCTTGGTCTTGCAGTAGTTCTTTGGTCTTCTTTACTCCACTTCATCTTGGTTTTTGTTAATGATCAGTATGGGAGTCATAAGTAATTTAATTAAATATTATTTCCTTGTCAAGGTTTAATATTTAAATATTTGTAGTTACTGATTAATTGTTGAGGATGATTGAGGGAAAAAATAATTAATTAATATTCATATGTTTATTTCCTAAGTCAAAGGGAGAATTTGTTGGTGGCAATTTAGGAGGATTAAACATCTTTTGTTTAATGTTTAATATTGTAAAAAGATGCCACCATAAGGAAAGTTTGAACTTACCTAGGAAAGGTAAGTGGGCGCCATGTTGGTGGGGAGACATAAGGCAAAATGAAAGTGAATTTGAATGGACTTTGGCACCATTTGCATTTGCATTTGGGAAGGCGTGAAGTTATAAATATGAGCCTTGGGCTCTCATTTGGGGTATCTTGAAAATTTGCATTGTTATGTTGTCGGATCGGCGTCACAACTTTGAAGATTCGGAGTGCTGCTCCCTAGTGCTTTCCAGTTTCATACTTAAGATATAGTACCTAGTTGTGTGCTATAATCTATGATAATTTCATTGCATATTTTAGTGTTTTTGGAGTTTAGAGTGATTTTTGGAGTTGTTGGTTTCCTTGTGGTTGAAGCACATTTTTTATTACACCTCTCTGCTTGAGTGTCTGGTCATTTTGGGTACTGGTTCAATCATCCCTCTTGCTGCTAATGATTCATACTGTAAGTTTGTGGCACTTTTCATTGAGTATTGAATTTAATAATACAAATAGAAATACCTAGCTAGGCGTGGGTTTTAGAGGGTGCATTGAGATGTGTTCCAAGTAATTTGGGGTGTATTGGTTCCTTCCTTTTGGTTTGGGGGTGATTTGGGGGGAATTGAGTGAGAATCAAGAGAGATATGAGTAATTTAGTGGGTTTATAGGTTGTTGGTTATCCATTTCCAACCTGCTATTTTTGAGGTTGGAGGAGTTTCATGATCATTATCTTTTATGTTCAACATTATTCTTCTACTCTCACTTTCCTTTTTATTGTAAGGTTAAGTAGTAGTACTACTAACCCATTCTGGATTGTAATCTCTTATCCCGCTATAAAGTGGAAGAGGTTGTCTTGTCGCCTACATCTAATAAATTGTAATTCAGTCCTCCCGCTACAGAAGTGGTCGAGTGATGTTGGTTGTAATGGTCCTCCCACTGCATAAGTAGTTGAGTTAAGTAATTTAGTCCTCCTACTGAAGTATTATGGTAAAGTGATTTGTGTTCGCAGTATTGTTCTCTTGGTTGGTTCACCACCAATTTTCTTTCTTTCCCACTGGATAAGCAAAAGGGGCTAGCTTGCCACCTAGTATTGTATTTTCTTTATCATTTCCAGCAGATTTGTGAGCTAACAAACCCCTTATCACCATATACTCTCACATTCCCACATTGGGCACTTGGTGATCAGAAAGTGGAAGGGTTGCATTTTCAGCAAGCTTTGAGTTTATGTTTTCTAACCTTAATGGGTTATGTGTTGGTTAGTAATTCTTATTGCTTTTAAATCAAAAAAATAAATTATCCGAGATGCTACAATCCTCTACATCCAAAGGTGACTCTATGAGTTGTGCAAGTATGTATCTAAAACCCTAATTAGAAGTTCACATTGGTACAGGTAATGAATACATAATATTATAATGAATTCAAGTTTGGATAATTTGATAGTTAGTTGGGTAGTAATTGAGTGCTTTTATTAGGGATTATAGATAGTGAGCACATGGGTTCTATGGGAGCTAACTTAAAAAGAAATTTTGAATGGAAACTACCATAAGTGCTACCCCTAGGCTGATTCATATTGGATACCCACTTGGGAGATACAAAATTAGAGTGTATTAGTGGAGGCAGTAGGATCTCCTGTAGCCACAAAATCTCACTAGTTGGTACAACAATGTTTATTGGATTACAATTTGGAACAATGTATGGTAACCAAAAATGGTCGGTTATACACAAAAATAACCCCAAAAGCTATTGTAGAGGTGTTTGGTATTGTTAGGCCTAAGACAAATATGGTAATGACTAGGGATCAACTAGCATAAATGTTTTTGAAATTAAAGGTAGCATGTGAGAAGGTAATCAAAGAAGAATGGTTTAAAAAAAGAAAGGGCAAAGTAATATATAAATTACCCAAAATCCTACTAAGTTCAATTTTTCACCCTGAGATTTATGGAGAAATCAATTTCTTATGCTAGGTAGTAGGGATGGAGATAAGAGGATTATTTGAGGGTTGGATGTTTACATTTGTCCAAGGGTTTCTTCGATTGGGTGCAATTCATTAGCAACTTGATTCAAATATTTGTAATGGAACCCACTAGAATTGTTTACATGTCATCCTATGTGGTTTATGCATGTTTTGTGAGAGGTAACATCCAAGGCCTTAACATGGTGGGAACCTGAGATAATGGACCAGGGAAAAACCCAGTATATGTATATAATCCATAGCTCGCCCGAGAGTAGTCATACACACATTAAAAAAATGTCAATGACTTCATTACAATGCTAGTCACACAAGAATTGGAGAGAAGAGTTGGTGACAAAGTACCAAAGAAAATTCAAGATGCAACTAGATTGTTTGGAAGATAGTACAGTCAATTTCCCACTTGGTCCTTCATCAAAGCACAAGGGTTTATGAGAAGGCCATTTAGATTTCCTAGATATCCATCTAACTAGCCCTGACTGACCGAGTTTTGCTGGCAAATATTGGAATTTCATGATAATATCATATTTCTCATTATAAGTTTGGGTTCAAATTTCCAATGAGAATGGGCAATTTTATGTTAGATTCATTAGCCAATGCAAGAAAATCAAAAGAAGACCTTTTAGAAAGACATTTGCCTTATTTCCATTATCAGAAAGAGAATTATGACCCATTGCTAGAAAATACATAACTTCATTACAAAGAAGGTGGTACATGTCCCTGACATGGAAGACTACTGTATATATTTTAAAAATCAAAAGGAGGTGAGGAAGAAACAACACCAAAGGTTAACCTTTAAGAAAATATTAACTTTGGGTCCAGATGTCATAGGGATTGATATCCTACCCCAAAATAATAAAGGATGATGAAGAAGTATTGCATCCTAATTATGTAATATATAGAATAGAGGATCATCCTATTACCGAGCCACATCCAGTTGAACCTGGAGCATTATCTTTAAATGTGGTGATCAACCTAGATCTTAAGAGAAAACCAAAAGTGGATAGAAGAGTATAAAATGGATTTGAGGAATAAAGGGCAAAAGATTACAACCTCAAGAAAAAGAAAGAGGAAAGAGATGGAAGATGATGATTATGATGATTTTCTGGTACATAAAAGAAATACGGATATGGATAAAGTTATTGATGTAGAGTTTATGGCAAAAGATCCTAAGACCAATATGGTCGGTGTTGAGGTCATGATCACTGATCAAGACCTAAATTAGTTAGCATGAAGTAAAATAGCAGAGCCCTGGGATCAAATGAGAAGGAATGTATAGGCTTCCACCTTGGAACAACTGAAAGATTCACAACTATTTACCCAATTATCTCTAGTACTCAGACCCATACTAATAGAAACATCATAGACTTTAGCACATTTATTTTGTTCTCCTTCATCAATAAGCAATGTGATAAATGAGATAATGGGAGTAGTGCCCAAAAAAAGCTTGAGGATAATCCCACTAGAATACAAATATATCAAGAATTAAATCAAGTATTCTCAAAGTTCTTAGTTCCAGAGGAAATGAAATAAATAGAAATTTTGGAAAAGGGAAAATCTCTACAGGTTTCAACACAAAAGGAAGAATCAGGGCTTCCAAAGGAACCAGTGGCAAGAACCACAAGAAGTGATTTTATAAATGTCGACCAAGGAGGATTCACAAATACTGAAGATAGATAATCCATAGAGTCAGAGAATGGGGAGGACTCGGAGGTGACAACTACAAGAACTAAAAATAAAATAGGAGGAGGAAGTCAAGTTCTTGCAGATGAAATGCCAAAAGTAGATATAGAGAATGGAATCCACAATATAATGTAGCATCAAGAAGAACATCAAAAAAATAAAAAGGGTGAAGGTGAAGTAGTAATTCATCAAGATAATGTCCCGCCAAAAATAATAAGGAATAGGGAAGAAAGAAGAGTAGAAGAAATTCCAGGTCAGGAAACATAAATGACAAATTTAACACAAAATCCACTAGAGGAGAAAGAAGTTGAGAAAATAGATTGTGAAGTTCATAATCCAAAGGTAACCACTAGTAATAAAGTTGAAGCTAGACAAGAGAAATTAGGACAATAAAAGGGGAATGAAACAGCTTGAAGCCCCTTATATGAATAGTTAATGTAACAACCCTAAGTGACTACTGCAAGTCAAGAACTGACATTTTTTAACCTTGGGATTAATGATGCATTAATCTTTCAAGAAATATAGGTATCATTGTAGAATTTATCTGTATGTGATGTGTGAGTAACATCCACATTAACATCTCCAATCTTGTGGGCACATGTGGTTGTTGGTGCAACATTCTTCACTTTGTGGGCTCGCCTTCTACACTTCAAGACAAAAATATTAATAAGATAAATGAACAGTGTCATTGTCACTATTTAAAAGGTAATTCTTTTTCAAAACTAAAAATATTTATTTTGCACTTACTCTTTCACATCTCGATTTAAAGAGCTTTTATTCCTGCACCATTGGTTGCATTGGAATCGTGATTTAGATCTCTATCTTACCAAATGGTCCTCGATTAGTTTTTATCTTGTATCAAACCTTATTGTGAGTATTTTTCATCAATTTTACTTTACAGTTTGAAGTGGTAAACATGATACCCTATTTAGCAAGCCAAAATAGAGGGGGTATATAGATACCCTTGAATTTCATCATTCTTAGTAAGCATTTTAAGAGATTTTTCAATTTCAACTAACAATGTGGTTTTCTAGAATGTGGTTCCTAACATTATACTACATATACTACTAGAGGCTTCACTCAACATTTATGGACATATCCTTTCTCTCATGAATGTTTACTTTTTTGTACTTTAGCTTGCATATGCATGGAGTGTTATATGACCACTAAAGTAGGGGCTAAATGTAGCATCATAAATTGTGCACCCTTAATCAGGTTATCCAATTACATGCTTAGTTAGCAGTCACCTTAGTGTGTCCCATTGAATTTTATATTATAGGACATATTTAGGCATTTAATTAATAATTTAATTAAACCTACGTCCTCTCTCATCAATCCACATATCATAAAATTGGGCCCTTGAACCTAAGTGTGCCCCTTTTTATTTAATCTTGATTTAATCCTAATATTTCCCTAATTTCAATTTTCAAAGCATATCCCACATATCTACACATTATGGTTTCAACCACAAAGTTGGATTCAACATTAGAATCCCATTATCTCGCATCCCTAGAAATTTGAATTTTTTTTATAGGACCAGGTAGTTTACTACCTAGTCCCACACTTTTTTCCCCAAATTTTGGGAGGATAATTTGGTGATCTTTTCTTATTCAAATCCCACTTTATGTCAGATTATATTAATTCTGGGTTGGCTTTCCATCAAATTCAAACCTAGGGTTTCGTATTTAAGGAAAGTCCTTTCGCCATTTTAGGGATCTATCTAACATTTCAAGAGGAGATCTTTGTGGAGCAAAAGTACTACTTTTAAGTGAATTTTTAGACCTCCAAATTCATCTATTATCAAGTCTTCATCAACCATGAAAGTTTCAAGAGATATTGAAGGATAATAAGGGAATCGCCGACTATTGATTGGCTTATACCTTTTCCTAAGGATTTTGTATGATTTCATGTTGTTCCTATGCCTCTATATAGAGAAGGCCTATTCATCAAAAAATTAGTTTTTAGACTTACATTATTGATTTACATTTGCATCCTAATTGTGGTTTAAAGTATTTTTCATTACAATTATTTAGGGTTTTCTCTAATATACTTTGGTAGAACTCTAGTTTGCATTTAGCTCATATCAATCTTACATAAACATAAGATTTAAGAACATACACACATTTTTTAGTTACAAGATTGGCTATTTGTGGAGGTGGAAATCACCAAAATAAGGGGGTTGACTAAGGAAAACCCTTATATAGCCACAAACCTACCATTTTCTATCTATAGGAGTAGTTACAAGTATCCAATAGAGCGAGAAGATTCTGGGAGATCTCATAAAATAGGTGCAGGTTTGTTGTCAAAAATTTAGCCTAGTTTTCAAGGACTAGAGCACCTAACGCCCCTATTCCAGGACCAAGGTGCCCAATGCCCATGTTCTAGGACTAGGGTACCCAAATTTCGGGTCCTCCCAATTCAATCTCATATTTTAAGGGTTAAACTTTGTTTGAATTAGAATCTAGACCCCCAGATCACAACTCAATAGACTAGGGCATCCAATGCCTTGGTCCTATCAATTATACTCCAAATTTTGATCATAGGTGCATGCTCAAAACTTCTATCATTTTTATACAAAAATTCAGCTTGGTTTTTAGGGACTAGGGCACCCAATGCCCCTTTCTTAGGACCAGGGTGCCCAATGCCCTAGTCCTCCTAGTTCAATCTCAAATTTTAAGGGTTCAACTTTTTTGAATTAGAATCTAGATCCCCATATCATAACTCAGTAGAATAGGGTATCCAACGCCATGGTCCTATCAATTTTTCTCTACATTTTGATCATTGGTGCATGGTAAAATCCTTCTATCATTTATGTACTTTTTTATCTTAGTTCTATTATTTGTTAGTCTATTGCAGTACCTTTAAATTCACTTTTCTTTGCACTTTCATCATAGTTGTACATTCTCCTATACTTTTCATATCCATTTCCATAGAAAAAAAGGAATATAAACCCTAGAAGTATCCCTTGACTCTCTTTCACAAGATTTAGTCAAGGATGATCACTCCTCTAGGCCCTTTCAAATTCCAATGTATGTAGGAAAGGGGTTTTAGGTCCTAATTCTACCTGATTCTATTTTCATCTATTACAAGAAGTGTATGGGGATGTTATTGAGGGTTCATGCATTTGTGGTTCACAAAAAAATTCTTATTCATTTTGGTGTTGTATTGTATGTGGTGCTAGTTTCTAGGGTGATTTGTGGTTATTTGGTTGACAAGGTTGATTCTCTTGCTTACACTATGTTTCTAGGGATCTTCACTAGCATTGGAGATTGTGTTGAGTTGTATTTGGGTCTTGCAATTCCTTGTGGGGATATGAATTGTGTGAATTCTTTTGGTGGATGTGCTTTGGGCCAATTGTCTATGGCTATACGTTTCAACTAAATGTTACCCTGTTGTTGACTTTGGATGGCATGCACTAGCTTTTGTGATGTTTGGGATTGCATTGGAAGATGTTATAGGATATTTTTGGTCCTCTCTATCTCCTAGTTTGGACTAATTTCATTGAAATTATGTTTTGTGGCTGACCTAGTGGGATCACTCCTTATCCACTAGTCTAACCAACCTAATAGATATTTTGAGATGTTGAAGATGATATCTATTGAAGATTATTTCATTTTTCAAAGTGTTTGGATAAGAGTGGACTGTGAGAGATGCAACTATGAAGAAGAAAGAGTGTATGGTTAAAGTATTGTAACTTAATTGCTGAAAGGTTTCTTGAGACAATGAGTCAAGAGTAACTTCACATAGGGAGATTGCTAGATGTAGTAATGTGGAAGGCATGTTCAATGTAACTCATATTTTCATATATCTTACTCAGAGATAGTGAGTCTTCTTAGAAATTCCTTTGTATCTTTCTCTAAGGTAGTGCACCTCAACTTGAAATTCCTTTATATATTTCCCTAAGGTAGTGAGCCTTAGCTACAAGTCCTTACTAAGATTAATGAGCTTCCTTGGGCAGTGATTTTTAGAACAAATATTGTAATACTTGTTCATATAGTGTGATTTATCCCTCATTGTGGTTTTTCTATTGTTGGGTTTTCCATCTAATTCTTATGTTCTCTTTTGAATGTATGCTAATTTATTTATCCTTTTTGTTGTTGATCAGATTAAGGTTTAAAAGTTTATATTGATTTGTGCTATGAAGTTTTAGGTTTTTGTTCAAGACTGATTCACCCCCTAACTCAATCTTGGGATGTTTTTAACAATTGGTAGGATGTTTTTAACAATTGGTATTAGAGACAAGATCCTCTAAGGAAGCTTAACTACTTGAGGAAAGGGCTGAGATGGCACAAGATGGATCATACAAGGAACCTAAGTTTGATGGAAAAAACTACACTTTTTGGAAAGTCAAAATGCAAGGTTATTTGACTTTCTTAGGGTTTGGAGTTTGAAACTAAATTAGAGATGGTTACGCATTCCCTTCTACTCCACCAATAGATGAAACTAATATTATACTATATAAGAACAATGACAAATTATAATATTATACGTATTCCCTTCTACTCCACCAATAGATGTAGCTAATATCATAGACTAACAGGGGAGAATGAGTGGGAGCAGGAGTAGTAGCGGTGTTGGTGCTAGGGTTTCGACCTCTATTGTGGATGGGGAGGATTTAGATGATGATGAGGATGATCCTTCTCTCATGGGTGCCTTGGTTATGGGTGTTGTCATTTTGCTTTTGGCTGATGTGGATATGGCCACCTTGATTTGGCCTAGATCTATTTCTTTGGATGTTCGGCATCCCCGAATCCTTGTTGGGGTAGGTGTTTGGGTTGGTTCTCCTAAGTGCATGGTGGTTCAGAGCCCTTGTTTTCCTACGTTGGTAGTATTCTCTCCATCTGGTGCCTACTAGGATGGGGCTTGTCTTGTGCATTATGTGCCCTTCATGGGTCCTTTGTCTCGCCTCTCTATCGTTGTCCTCTCCTAGATATTTGCCCCTGTTTCTCTTTTTGAGTTGTTCTCCTTTCCTATTTAGATGGATTGGACTCAGGTGAATATTCTTAGGGTTTCAATGGCTTCTTGGCATCCTTTTTCACTCTCTGTGCCTGTAATGTTAGTTTTATCTCCTATAGAGATGGAGATATTCTTTATGGTTAGAGTTGGGTTCCCCTTTTTTGAGGTGGTTTTGTTTGACAAAGGCTGCTCGAAACTTGAGTTGTAGATGGTGTGGCTTCTCCTTTTGATGGACCTTTTTCCCCCTATTAGGGTGGGGGTTGTTCCTTTGGAGATGGAGTTTTACACTTGAGGAAGACCTGCCTCTTCTATGTGTATCCTCAATGCTTCCCCTACTAGTTTCTTTCTAAGGATTTGTTCTCTTACTTCTTGTTCCCATACTTCTCCTCTTGAGGTGTTGTGCCCTCATATTGAGGTGGAGTGGTTGCATGGTGATTGGGTGGTTAAGGGGTATTTTGGTCAAGTGGAAAGTTATGATGTTGATGGTTTGGACTGGTGAAGGGTTGTTCATGCCCTATTTTGTTTCTGTGGGAGAACTGAGGATGGTCAACTTTCTGATTTTCTTTCTCTTTCCCCTATTCAGGTTGTGGATGCCTCTTCAAAACCCAATTGTCCAGCAAAGCTTCACTATGCCTTCTCTTAGTTGTTGGATTTTGATTTGTGGTTAGCTGATTGGGTCTCTCTATAGATGATTTCCCTCTTTTTAGCCCCTATGGAGGTGGGTTTGTATCCTATTAAGGTGGATGGGTGTTTTGTTGTTAAAGGTGTGATCAGTTACTTTGGGATTGTTGGTTGTTTGTTGGTTGTTTTGGGAGCCATTTTAAAACCCAAATCAAAGGTTAGGGGAGCCTTTCAAAACCCCCTTGATTATGTCTAGCTGGATGCTAACAGTTTTGAAGGGCCTAGCTAAGATTGTTTTAGTTTTTGTTTAAGGATTGGACTAGCCTTTTGCTACCCGTATTGTTTGTATATGGGTTGGGGAACCCAAAAAATCCCTGATGTTTAGATGAGGGAGTCTATTGACCTCAGCTAAAGGCTTAGGTTGTGTTGCCAGTATGTTTTGTATTGATTTTCTCTAAGTTTGGCTGGCTTATTTTTGCTTGTGGTTGTGTTGGCTTTTGGCTGGCACTAGCCAGATTTATTGATGTAGTTTGTTGATTTTATTTGCCTATCTTTTTGGCAGAAGTTTCCTTGTAGGTTCTAGATCCTGGCAAAATCTAAGGGTTTCGGGTCCCTTCAAAACCTGTTGTATGGGGTTTTGGGTCCCCCTCAAAACTTGTTTTCCCTTAATAAAAAACAATAACAAATCAAGGAATGCAATCATGAGTGGATTAATAGATTCATAACTTTTTAAAGTGATGCATTGTTGTACAACTAAAGAGACGTGGGATAAACTCAACAACATTTATGAAGGAGATGAGAAGGTAAAGAAAATAAAGTTGCAAAATCTCAAGTTAAAGTTTGAGAATTTAAAGATGTCTGAGGATGAAAGCATTGCTAGCTATATGATATGGGTTGATGAGGTAGTAACTGGTATCAAAGGCATTGATGCTGAATTGAAAGAGGATGAAGTTGTGAAAAAGGTACTTAGATCTCTTCCTAAAACTTATAGTCATAAGGTGTCTATTATTGAATATAGTAAGGATCTACAAAAATATCCAATGGATCAATTATATGGTACTCTGATTTCTTTTGATATAGGAGAGTTTGGTAAAGATGCTCCTAAAAGAGAAGTTGCACTCAAAACTAGTAAAAAGGAAGAAGATGGAATTGATGATTTCATTGATAAATTTGATGAAGTTGAAGCAAACTTTGTGAG
The DNA here is from genome assembly GCF_030272615.1 of Cryptomeria japonica. Taxonomy (NCBI): domain Eukaryota; kingdom Viridiplantae; phylum Streptophyta; class Pinopsida; order Cupressales; family Cupressaceae; genus Cryptomeria; species Cryptomeria japonica. The sequence continues at coordinate 646,367,825 of NC_081413.1, forward strand.
AATATTGAATAAATTAATCAACAAATACAAGGGTAAGTTACCTTTCAAATGTTTAAATTGTGGAAGAATTGGTCATTTTGCTTCTAAATATATTTACAAAGAAGATAACAATAATAGAGGAGAACATAAAAATAAAAGAGAGAAGTCCAAAAAAAGTCTTTACTCTAGAGAGAGTAGCTTTTCATCTGAGATGATGATTTTGATGATTCAAATAATGAAAGACTATTTATGGCTATGAAAGTTGAAGATAAAATGAGTCAAGTTTAAAAATGTAAGGAGTCTGGTAGCTTGCAAATTGATAAAAGCACCAAAAAATCAATGTTTTTATGGACTCCCTTCATGATAAAGAAGAACCAAATGCTCGGGTGATGCAGAGGAATGACTTAAATCAAAATTCTTAACTCATCAAAGGGTAGGGCTTCTTTTCCTTCAACTTAGATTCACTCATGCTTTCTCACAAGGGTCACTTCATAGAATTTTCCTAATTTCCTTCAACATGATTGTATGAATTTTAGGGGACTTTGACATGTCTTGTAAGGTGTCACAAAGAACAAATAACAATCTCATGCAGTGGTTTTAGGCATCACCAATACTAGGATTGTACACTTTTGGTTGGTGGTGACTAGGATCAACAATCCCTTGAGACTAGGCTATATAAGGCCCATGCTTGCTTCAGGACTTCCAATGGTGGTCTTAAAAATTTACAACTCAATTTAAAGGTACTTACATGGGTTCACACATCTACCTATGTCCAAGGATTCTATTCAGACCTCACTAGTTTTCCAATCATTATCCTAGATAGTCTCTTAAGAAACTCACAACAAATGACTTGGTTTTTCAAAAATACACAAGATAGATGAGGAAATAGGACTATTGATCCCTTACAGACCTTCTAACCTCCTTATTAACATAATAAATCAATCTTGAAGGAAAAACACAAGGATTAATCCTAACTAGTTTTTTGACAGTCTGAAATGAATCCTCTTTCACATTGCCACGAATCCTTTATTCACAATCAAACATTCCTTATAATCATGTTGTGTTGGCATTTTTGATGTTTATGTTGTGATTGTCATTGATGAACACACACTTGCATTGAGATCCTCTTTATATGTATAAGTTAGAGCACAACCGGTATTTCTTCCAACCGGTATGTTGAATTATAGTCATTAGACTATTGATGTTTTGCAGAATGTGTTTCCCCGTCTGAAGCAACATGTTGACCCCAAGCGATTCATGGATCCCAAGCGGTATGAAGGACCAAAGTGGCATAACACATTTTTACTAGTCTTCATTTTGTATGAACCAGTAATACTTTGTGATGAGTTACCAAGCGGCATTTTGTGATGAGTTACCATCCACTGATTGTTTGATGGTACCGACACATTAACGGTGCTTTTTGTGTCATGGTACCAAGTATGTCCAGGTTCATTGAACCTAGGAAATTGTAATGTAATCCTATTGGACCGACATGAAATCAGATTCATTTATAAGGACATCATGTCTAGGGTTTTAGGTTGTTGATGAGGTCGCAACAAAAGTTTATATTGTTGCTAGGGTTTAAGGTGGTTGAGGAGTTGGAAAGAATATGAATGTGTAGAAGACTGAAGAAATGTAGGAGTGCATTAAGAACGAGCTATCAAGGATCTTACCGAGCAGTCTGTGCTATTAGATAGATCAAACACTTGTTGATTACTCACATCTTTGACAAGTTTGTAGCCCTTAACCGAGTAGGCCCAAAAGCCTTTTTGTAAATCCTCTAACAAGGTGGTTCACATCTATGGATCTAAAATCCTCTAGCAAGGTAGTCTTTAATTGGACTTATCTCCTAACATAGATTGAGATTCCTAACAAGATCTGTTCTGGTAAAGAACATTGTAAGACTTTAACTGGTCTGACCTTAACGGGTCTAGTTCCTATTCTGTAGATAGTTACTTGTGAGTTCCATCTCACCATGGTTTTTCCCATTTGGGTTTCCACGTCAAAATCTATTGTGTTATGGTGTTTGTGCTTCTATGGGTGAATGCATTATTAGCTATTTGGTTTGCATGTTTGTTAACTGATTTGTCTGTTAAACTGTTTTACCAGTTTACTGTTAGTCTTGCAAAGTGTTTAAGTGCAAAGATTTTTGGCATACTAATTCACCCCCCCCCTCTTAGTATTCATCAATTGGTATTAGAGCCTACCTTTCTATAAGTCTAACCACTTGGAAAGAGATATGGGGGAATACACATTGAGGGAACTTACCCACCGGCTCACTCAGTCTGAGCAAGCCTATGATGATCTTATGGTCAAATACAAGGCATCTCAAGCAAAAAGAAGAGAACATGCAGAAAAGCTGATGGAGCTATTTGAAAATAGTTCTTAAGATGAAATAGACATGGAAGCCCTAATTGCAGAAGAAAATAAGTTGAATGAATCAAACTCCAACCTAAGAAAGGAGTTGGAAGGAATGACTATCCGGATGTGTCAAGAGCTTGAGAATCGGAGGAAAGCTAAATATCTAGTGAAAGAAAGAGATCATGAGATCTCCAAGTTGAAACAAGAGATGAGTGCCCTAAATGCTCAACTCCATGCAAGCAAAGTGGAAAAGGAAGACATGCAAGGAGAACTGAACACTGCCATCTTTGAGAAATCATACAAGAATTCTCTCTGTTTTTTCTTCTTGTCTACACACCAGCATTCTTGTCACTTATAATTTGGTCTTTTGAATGATTTAGCCTTATATATCTTGGGATTATCATTTCTGGTACAATTATCTATGCTTCATGTTCATCATCTTCTTCATCGCTTACCGATTGAGCTCCTATTTCTGCATTATTTTGCTCATCCTCCTTTTGCACTTCCAGTTCAATATACACAAGTTTTACTTTATCATCAACAGGGTCAAATCTACTGGACTCATCAGGTTTGTTAGAAAAATCATCAATTTTAACATTCATGCTCTCAACTATTTTCTTTGTGCTTTTATTATAAAATTTGAGTGCTTTACTCTTGGTAGAATATCCAAGAAATATCCCTTCATCACTCTTCGCATCAAACTTTCTAGTAAAATCATCTCTCTTAATAAAACATCTACTATCAAAAACTTTAAAGTAACTAACATTAGGAGTCTTACCATGCCAATGTTCATAAGGTGTTTTATCATTACCTTTCTTCACAAGAACCCGATTCAAAGTATAAACAACAGTGCTAACTGCTTCTCCCCAAAATATTTTTGGAACATCTCCTTGTATCAATATTGTTCTAGCAGATTACACTATTGTTTTGTTTCTCCTCTCTGTAATGCCATTCTGATGTGGAGTCCTAGGTGTTGACATCCATCTCTTTATTCCATGTTCTTCACAATACCTAGTAAACTCATCATAAGTAAATTCTCCACCCCGGTCAAATCTTAAGCACTTCAGATTCTTGCCAGTTTCCTTTTCAACTATGGCTTTTAAGATCTTGAATTTTCTGAATGCCTCTGATTTCTCCTTCAAGAAAGTTACCCACATCATCCTTGAAAAATCATCAGTGAAAATCATAAAATACTTATCACCATAAAAACTTCTAGTCCTCATAGGACCACATAGATCAGTATGCACTAAATCAAGAATATGCTCTGAAGAAAAAGATTTACTCTTAAAAGATGTCGAAGTCATCTTACCCATTTGACAATCTTTGCATAACACATTATCTAGTTTAACAAGTTAGGGCATACCTCTCACCATACTTGATTTTCTGACCCTTATCAAATTACCAAAGTTGACATGACAAAACCTTTTGTGCCACAACCAAATATCTTCAATTTTAGCCACCAAACAACTATTCACATTAGCATTCAGATAAAAAAGGTTACCTCTAGTCTGTTTACCAGTAGCTATCGAAACTCCATTGTATCCTATGATCCTGCACACTCCTTTTTTAAACTCAAGGTGATATCCTTTATCATTTAGCTCTCCAACACTAAGCAAGCTATGTTTTAAACCTTCAACCCAATAAACATCATTTTGATTACTCTTACCATTCAATCAAATATATCCTTTACCTTTTACCATGCAAGGTGAGTTATTACCAAATCTTACCACACCACCATCAAACTCTTCAAGGGATATAAATTTGTTCTTATCACTGGTCATGTGATGTGAACAACCACTGTTTATTATCCACTCATCACTAGAGTCAAACTGAGATACCAAAGCCTTTTCATTAGTCAGATCTTCCTTCATAGCAAAAAAGACAATGTCCTCATTGTCATCATCTTTAGATTCCTCATCTGTCACACCATCATCAACTACAACTTAGCATTGTTTCTTCCCTTTTCCTTTATATTTCCTAAACTTCTCCTTTATATCACTGTTAGGGCAATTTGAAGCAATATGTCCAATCTTATTGCAAGAGAAACACTTAAGAGGTAGTTTACCTTTATATTTACCAGTGCCTCTTGGAAGTCTCTTAGCCAAAAGAGCTTCAAACTCCATCAAGTTGTGTTCATCATCATTATCTCCTCTGCTACTGCCATGACTAGATCTACAATCATAACAGTGACATACATCTTTCCCTTTTCTCACAAGTGTACCGGTCTAAATGCGAGTTCTAAGCATCTTACTTACAACAGTGTCATCTTCAATATTTCCTCCAGCACTATTAATACCACTAACAACCTCTTTAATCCTTTGTCCATACTGAGCTATATTTTCACCTTCTATCATTCTCGTATCATCAAATTTACCTCTAATACTCTCTTCCTTATCTCTTTGAACATGTTTATCACCACCATAGATTAGTTCTAATTTCTCTCAAACTTCACATGCAGTTTCTAATCTATTTACATCAATGTATTCAGTATTAGACAGTGTACTTACAATAGCTTGCAGTGCTTGATTGTTTTCCTGTTGCTCCTTAAGTTGATATGGAGTTAGAGGACTGGTAGGAGGTACCGATTTAGTAATCACATGTTGCCAAAACTGAGAACCCATATCTTTGATATAAATCTTCATTCTATCTTTCCATATTGTGTAGTTGTCCTTAGTAAATTTCGAACCCTCCTTCTTCATCATTTTCTTTCAGATCTTTTCCTCAAGTTGTTAAGTTTCCTGCACATAGAGGACCTAAGGCTCTGATACCAATTGTTATTTGTGAGGATCCGGTTATTACTAAGAGGGGGGGTGAATCAATAATTACAATAAACTTAAAAAATTTAACAATCAACAAAAACTTCTTTCAAAACAACTCATAAATAGTATCGGTAGTAACTAAAATTATACTGCTGATCAGATTTATCAAACTGTTCTTCTAAGTGTTCATCAACATGCATGTAATAGAAAGATATCAACTCAACACAAACACAAATCAATCAGCACATGAAAACCAACATTTTCACGTGAAAACCCAAATGGGAAAAACCATGGTGGGAATTGGTACCCACAATATTTTTCACTCTTTCGGAACACACCCTATTAGGAGCCTAGCCCGGTTAGGAGTGTAGACACTTAAAAATAATTATTTTAATTATTTTTAATTCCTCGCATAATTAATTAATTAATTATGTTAATTCAAATTCCTCTCAATATTAATTAAATATAATTAATATTGTCACTATAGCATATGATTATAAATCAATCTCTTTCCTTATTCTTCTAAAAAAATCAAATCCTCACAAATCTTCCTCTTAGCTAATTAATTTCAAATCATCTTCTTAATTCATTCTTCTAGAAACTCCCTAAACTCACTTAACATTATTCTTCTAATTTTTTATTCCCTCCACTCATTCTCTCTCCTAGTCAAATTCTCCTACAAATATTAATCCCACCTAACATTTCCTCTAATCCCCCTCCTAATGAGTCGTTAATGGTTAATCATCATGATTAGCCACAAAATCAACTCTTTGTCTTTTTCATCCAGCCACTAGCTTTAAATGCTCTTTTCCTAGGTGAATGTAAGATTTTTGAAATCACACATTCCTCTAGGCATCCCCTCTCCCAAAGAATTTTTAATTCCTTTTTATTCCTCCAATCCCCATGATATCCTTTTTTGGAGAATTTTTAATTCCTCCAATGCATCTTGTGGAGTGTGGAGATACGAAATGTCTTTAAGGCATATTTCTTGGTCTCCACACCCTCTCTTGGACCTTGTGTGAGCTCACAAGTAAATCTTAGCCATTCGTTTTCCTCTCCTCTTCCTATAAAATAGGGCTCCATCCCTTCATTCAGAACATCTTGAAATCCAGTAAGTTTATGCTGCCCTTTTGAGCCTAGGAAACCATCTTGGCAACTTGATCATCTCATCCTTATCATTTTCAAATCCATTCCATTTGTGCACAACATTGGAGAGCCATCTACATCCAGCAATCAAAGGAGCACATCAAGTGGAGCATTATCAAGGGGCACCTTCACTTCATCAAGCTCAATCCGAAGGAGAAGGTAAAATAGCAAGGTGAAATGGTCTTTTAATGATATTTTAGCATTTTGTATGTTTATTTCATTATGTTTTGATCATTTGACTTTCAAATCTGTTTCCCCCTCTTCATTTTGGCATGCCCGGTGGGACCCACATCCCTAAGAACTAATATTTTTTAAGGTTTTTGTGAGTTGTGAGATGCAAGTTCCAGAATAACGCGACTGCAGAAAAAAAAAATCTTTTTTGCAGGTTCTAGAATAGCAGCTCTATATTTCGGCGCAACAGCTTCTTTTCTGTTTCTGTTGCATTTTTGTTTCTATTCTTTTTCTATTTCTGTTTTAGTGTCAGCACGATAGCTCTACGATTAGCGCGAGCATTTTTGTGGGAATTTGAATTCCTGTTATCCGATCTGTTATTTGCTCTGTTATCTACTCTATTTAATTATAATTTGTGTGAAAGTAGGAGAGTATGCTCTTGTCTATATAGACAATCAGAAATCCAGACCTTTCACTTTTCTATTCTGTTTAGCGTGACTGTATGCTCTGACCGCAGGAAAGTGTGAAAATAGGAGTATGCTCTTGTCTATCTAGACAATCAGAAATTCGGACCTTTGACACTTTTCTATCTATTTAGTGCTATTGTCTGCTCTGTTAATCTATCTGAAATTTTTAGGCACTAACTGTAGTCTGCATTTATTTTTTTTTCATTTCCTGTTATCTGCTCCGTTTAAAGATAATCTGGCTGACTACAGGAAAGTGTGAAAGTAGGATATTATGCTCTTGTCTATCTAGACAATTAGAAATCTGGACCTTTGACATTTTTTTTTTATTTCTATTAAATTTAGGGTTTCTGCTATGTTAAATCTAGGGTTTTTGTCTGCTCTATTAAACAGTAAAAAAAATTATGTTTTTTCGCCATATCTTCTTTATCTCAACTCCATTTTCCTCCAAACTTCACCAGATTCTCCGCATTGTCCTTTTCCACATTTCCTTCCTTGGAGGCCTTATCCCAAAAATCCACTTTTTGAAGCCCAAAATCTCATATTTCTCTATTTTTAGGGTTTGCCATAACTTCTTCCCCTTTTATCCAATCACCTCCAATTTTTTCCCATATTATCCATCTCCAACTTTTGCTTCTTTGCCCCTCTTTGACAAATTTTCTCATTCCTTCATCTCTCCTCCAAAATCCCCATTTTTCGCTTGCCTATCCCTTGGAAAGTGGCAAAAACCTAGTCAAACCCCATTTACCCATCAAAGCTTTCTTCAAATCCACATTTGTCATTAGTAAAAAGTTTTTATTTATGTTTTTCTATTCATTCCCAAAAAATCAAAAAAATTAATATTTTTGGTCATTTTGTTGTTTTGCAGGACGCTTGTTGAAGACTCTGTTTTTCCAAACTACTAATCAAGTTGTTTTGCAAGACGCTTTTTGAAGACTCCATTTTTCAAACTACTAATCAAGTGGTTTTGCAGGTTGCCTAGCTGATTCAACCAAATATTGTGCATTTATTTAAATTAGGCACCTAGATATTAATTAAAATGGAATGAACCATTGTCTTATGTGTCTTTAAGAAAAGCGTAAAGGTAGGAAAGTATGCTCTCGTCTTACTAGACGATCAAAAATCTAGACCCTCCAACCTTTTCTTGTTTGATTGTGTGTTTACCTCTAGTGGGCCTGCCCTCCCAACTTGCTCTTTGAGAAGGTAAGAGGGGAACGACCCAAGTGAGTACACCCGGACCTGGGGTTCCCAACTCACTATAATAAATAGGCCATTGACTACGAAAGGGTTAATGGTTGGGGCTATATGAGAGTTCACTCTCACATTGGGTGCTTAGTAGGATCCTAGAGTTCTCAATCATGCTTGCATGACTACTAAGTTCTTGGTGCTTCGTTGGGCTATAGGCCTCAATTGCGCTTACGCAACTTCGAAGGGTAGCTCCTAACGGGAAGACTTACTAAACACCTTGTTCATAGTGGCCAAAAACCTTCTAGTCATTGGTACAGGAGGTCGGACCTCTGAAGCGACCCATATTCTTACTACCCTTAGTAGAGACACAAAGTTCGCCATGAGGAGTTTTCATGGGAATTGATGCTTGGTTGCCCCGAGAAGTGAGTGTCGTGGAGGGGAGCCAGTGGGTTCAAGCATCTAAGTGTCCGCTCTGGGTAAGCGTAGATGGGAAACCAATTGGGATTCAATGACTATTGTCCTTGCCAGCCTTAAGAATGTTGTATATGAGCATGAGTGTCTTTGATATAATATGCATTTTATCACTGTGTTTGCTTTGTTTGATACATACTTGCCAAGAGTAGACTAAAAACACATCACTATCCCCAAACATTTTGCAAAAACACTTGTCAAGACACAAACAATTGTCCAAGTCATTACCCACACAAAGTCCAAAATTGCATCAAAACTCTATCCGTCCCATTTTTCATAAGCCCAAGAGAGAAGCTAAGAGTTTATCCTCTACGTCAAAATTCAAGTTTGTCCTTTGAAACACCAACTATTGTCCAAATTAGGGTGGTTGTATCCCTTCATACAACTTGCCATTCAAATCGATCCTTCATGTTCATACCAAAGACAACCTAGTCATCAAATTTCTTCTAAACCATCACTACTATACCTCCTCCATCAATCATCCTCAAATTTCCTAAGTCCTTTCATCCTCAAATTTCTTAAATCCTTTCATCACAATTTTCTCAAGTCTTTTCATCCTCAAATTTCTTAAATCCTTTCATCACAAATTTCTTAAGACCTTTCATCCTCAAATTTCTTAAGACCTTTCATCCTCAAATTTCTTAAATCCTTTCATCACAAATTTCTCAAGTCTTTTCATCCTCAAATTTCTTAAATCCTTTCATCACAAATTTCTTAAGACCTTTCATCCTCAAATTTCTTAAATCCTTTCATCACAAATTTCTTAAGTCCTTTCATCACATTTTTCCTAAGTCTTTTTATCACAAATATCGTGTATGGTCGCAACTTGATCCCAAAAGAAAAAGATGGCTGAACAACAATATGGCATGCCAGACATTGGTGTCCTATATGAAGATCCCATGCAAGATCATACACAAAGTGGGCAACCTAGCGATCAAGATCAAAGTCAAAATCCTGACATGGTTAACCAAGATGAACTTTGTCCGGAAGTGCAAACTTTCCTAGCAGATTCTTATAACCAAGAGATGATGGAAAAGTTTATTAAACACAATCCTACTACACTTCTAAAAACTCTCCTTGAACATGGAGCTCAACTTCCGCTTGAATTTAATAGATCCACTCTTACCCAACAACCACAAATAGACCTCGCTCCCACACAAAGTGCTACACCTACTATTCAAACTCAATCAATTGCAGCCCCATCAATCATCTAGGCTCAATCAATGCCACCTGCAGTACGTCCCACCATGGTCTCCATCCCACCTTCTTCCTCCTTACCATCCATACCACTATCAAATCCAATCTCATCCATTCTCCAACAAACTTCTATACCACCTCCTTCTATTCAACCACAAATTTCTATTCCACAAACTTCCCTTCCTCCCAACAATGTCGCAAATTTTATCCGGGCCATATTCAATCTCGTTAGAACAGTTGGCGGACCGCAACCAACTATCCCTCAAACCCTAGTGACATTGGTCATCACATCCCACGTTCCCACCTCCTCATCATATCAATATATTGTTGGTGGTGCACTTTCTTTGGTTCATCCAATTCTTGGGGCAAATACAATTCATCAATATCAAAGTCCACAACAAGACCTCATCAAGGAAATTCAAGACATGAAGAATATCATCAAGGACATGAAACAAAGGACTAATAAAAGGAAAAATTACTCGTTCTAAGAGTTTTGCCCTTGTCCTTATGACCCGTCTATATCAGTTGCACCATATCCCTCAGGATTTGAGATCCCTAAATTCACCAAGTATGAAGGGAAAGGAGATCCCCACGACCATGTCCGAGAATTCCACATCTTATGCCAAGAAGTCTCCTATAGTGACCTTTATCTTCGCAGACTCTTTCCCAAGAGTCTCATGGGAGATGCCTTGGCATGGTTCTCATCTCTACCACGAGGTTCCATTGTCTCTTTTCTAGACTTGGCAGAAAAATTTGTGGCCCACTATGCATACAACATGGGTAATGATGTTTCTATGATGGACCTATGTAATACAAAACAAAGGCCCGGAGAAACCTTCACCAATTTCCTATAAAGATGGCGACATCTTATCAAGAAATTCCAGTGGGACATGCCAGAACAACATCAAATTGAGCTATTCCAAAAGAACTTGGTGCCCGAACTTTCAAGACCTTTAATATCTCAATGTATCAAATCCTTCCAAAAATTGACAGATAAGGGCCTCGCCCTCGAACGTGTCTTGTTGGAGGAAGGAACCTTGAAACATTACCAGAAATCAACACAAAGTTCTTCCTCTTATTATAACGACAAGCCAAAATTTTGGTCCAAGAACAAAAATGTGGTCAATGATGGTATAACTGATGCAAAGCGGGTCTAAACTGTGGCCGCTCCCCCAAAATCCACCACCAATAATTATCAATTAAACAACCAAAATCAATCCCAAAAACCTCACAACAATGTCTCAATCTAGGGACGACCACCCCGATCGAATAACAGGACTCCAAGAGATTTCACTCCTATGGCTGGGCCTATTGAAGTGGTGTTTCAAAAACTTGTCCAAGCAAGTATAGTGGTTTTTCTAATCACTCGCCCGTTTGACCCCAATCAACCTAAACCAAGATGGTATAATGAAAATGAGTATTGTGAATACCATCATATCTGTTGTTCACCAAAAGTGATAACCCAAGTATACCTGCAAATCTATCTATGAGATAGCCAATCTCAATCAATGAAACACCTCAGGGCTTGGACAACATGACAAGGATATGAATCCTTCTACTCTTCAGGCTCTCCAAAACCTAGGCGGGTATACCTTTGATGCATTTAATCAAACCTATTACACACAAGACTGCATCAATCAAAAGTAGATGGATCTCAAAAGGTTCAAAAACTAAGAGATAACTACAGATGGGCTAGATCCACACTTGCAACTCAACATTTTGAATCATGAGATGGAGGGACACTTCCACATAACATAAAATATAAAAGATATTCTGATTTTGGATTTTTAAATGGTGTTCTGATAATCTTTCAATATTACAAGAGACCAGTGCCTTATCCAGGCCACAGAGTCATGCATAAAACTGGATGAGAAATCTTAGATGCAAGTTCTTTTCAACATTAAATTTTCATGTATCAATGCCTTACATTAATACAATCCTCTTCTCTGTCACAAAACCATACTTATATGTAGATATCCAATATGCATTCAAAATCATTAATGCTGGGTTTTAGGATTTAAATCCTTCCTTGAAGAATACCTAAAAGACAACATTACACTCTTAGAGGAATCTAAAAGAGACAACTCAAATTATCCTTGATAATATGAAATTATATGAATCTGAGTACATTTTGGAGACGATTTCATGGAAACTCACACATGCCTTGCATATGTGTGAACCTGCAAACTGAAACTAAACCTACAGTAAAGACAACAATGAAAACATAGATGAACACACTGTCATTTGCATTGATAAAAGGATGCCATCACTGGAACCTGCAATTTCGGATTTCTCCCTTGGAGCAAATCTCTCAAAAACTGGAACCCCTACAACTGAGAAGAATGGGGAATAAAAAGGGAGAGGGAACCAAATCAATTCTTCAACTGAATTGCCAAGTGTCTTCCCTCTAACTGAATTTTGTTCCCATGGAAACTGCTGCCAAAATATCTCACATTTATCAAAATTAACCTCATAATCGGATTTCTCACTCCGAGAGCTTTCCGGCGATATATAATACTTTATATTTTGGCCAAAATTTAGACCCTAGGCGAATTAATCCTCAACATGGATCCATCATTTAAATTTTTCGAATTTTAATATAGTTTGAACTATATTATTTATGGATTTTAATTTTGATTTTTTGCCTCTGATGTGCTTTGATGCCTTGCCATGTGGCGGCCTCCGACCGGTCGATGGGGTTGACCGAACGCCACCTGGGATGACACGTCATCACTACCACATGTCTGCTTACTCATCCGTCACTTGGCCGCCATGTGTACACCACCTCAGCGCCATGTCATCGCCACTGGACTGCCACCTGTGCGCCAACTGTGTGCCACGTGGACGGCTCTCATTCACTTTCGCTATTTCGCGGGGTTTAAACTACGTGCATCTTCCCTTCGCGAAATAGCGCACACTGTCGATCCATTCTCGAACTTGCTCACTCGTTAACCCAACCTTTCTCTGCAAAATTTTGCCTATCTGCCTCGAGAAGCGTGCCTGCATGTTGCCTCGAGAAGCGTGCTCGTGCATGGGCCCACCTTGGGCGCCCATAGGCACCATCTATCAAAAACCTTTATGGCTTAGACATATTACTATAGTGCGTTTTTGCATATAAACATCAAAAAAGTCCACTTCCCAGCCAATGTGGGATTAAAACATTAAGCCTGGGACTGTGTATTTTGAAGATTTTTGAGTGTTCTTCAATGGCATTTTGCATTTAAGGTTTTGAAACCTTCAAACTCCAACGCCCAAATAGCACCGTGAGGGAGGAAGTTGGCTTTTTGATTTTGTATAGTTTGCCAGATTGCATTTGAAGTGGTTTTTAACTCCTTTCTATTTTATGTGGCTTCAAACATGCCACATGAAAGGGGGCTGCCAGACTGCTATTGTGTTTGCTGAAGACTTTGAAAAGTCTATCCTCCACCTTCTATGTCAACTTCTAACTGCAGCTGCTGCAATCTAAAACCCTCCCACGTGACCTTGCACAACCAAAGTGTTTGTTTGAAAGTTTTTGTTGTTGTTCAGTTGCTACGTTGGGGAAATGTGGTTTCAAATCTGTAGTTTTACATTAGCCTGAAGAATTAATGGCCTCCTCTGATTGCAGCCACATCTTCCAGAAGATTTGGCTTACACATGCCAATTTGCCTTTGCTTGGGAGCCTCAGAAAGAAATTCGAAAACCCCATGTTGGCTGCCACTTTCCATTTGGTTCGCTTTCCTCCACCATATCACATGCCATGCCATCTCATTTGCTTGAGTTTTTATGCTTTTACAATGCCATGTGAGAGGGAGGAGTTATTGCTAGTTACTTTGTTTGCATTAATTTGAAAACATAAAACCCACATACCACAGCAAGGAAGATATTTGGTCTCCACCTCATCTTGCATTTGTTTTAGTTTTTTGACTTCACTCCCCAAATGCCATATGAAGAGGGATCGTGGAGCTGGTTTAACATTTGCTTGAAGTGTTAATGCCTTCTCACATGCTCTATTAAATTAGGCATTTCAAATGCCCATTGCTGGAGTTTTTATGCCTTGCAATGTTTCACATGAAGAGGCTGCTGGAGAATTCATAGAATTTACTTTAAGCTACCAAGGCATTTGTATTAAGAGGTTTTAAATGCCTTTTCATCATGCTGCCTATTGCCAATTTATTTGGAGGGCTCTTTAAAACCTTTTCTTTCCATTCAAAGCATTTAATCCAAAGGCCATCGCAGCCCTTGTTCTCTTGAAAAAACATATTCAGTGCATTCGCTTGAATTGGGAAGGCACCATCTGTTTCAACATTTCGTGTGCGGGATGATAGGCATCCTGGAACATACAATATTCTTCATTCCTCATGAACTCCTTAATACTTAAATCATACAACATATGATTTAAAAAAAACAATTTAAACCTTGCCTGAAAAGATGCATGAAGTGGCAAGCCAGGTTGGGCCCCAAAGTGGGTCCGACTAAAGAAAAATTTTGATTTCAAGCAACTAGCCTTTGAAATGCTTCATAGACCTCAAACATACCTCTGGAAACGATCGGCATCATTTTCGGATCATTAATCCGCATTTTAGAACCTTCAGGCAATTACGCCACAATTTTTGCATTTAATCGCGAAGACGTAATTTTCAATGTGGTCAAAACACCTTTCTGGAGCTCGCCATCTGACAGGCGTGTACTTTGATATACAAGGATGACTTCTACCAAATAGTTTCTCAAGACGAGTCCCGAGCGAAGAGATATTAATTTTTGAAAACGGCCAACTGGCTTTGTCGACACTACGGACCTGATGAAGTCAATGTTCTGGCAACACATGATGCCTTTCTCAAAAATATCAAACGACCTCCGTAGGTCCTCAAATTCGGAACATAGGTACCTTAAAGTACATATTAAATCTTTGAATTCTCAGTTCGATCACCCGACTGACAGGATGCAAATGGCGCGCTCACCAAAACGGCTACATTAACTGATCTAACACTAGAAGTGCGGATAACTGAATTTGATGGCAAAATGAGTCCTTTTGAAAACCGATCAAACGGATTGATAAAAGCTTGAAATTTGAAATGTAGCTCACCATTTATACCAACATTAGCCCGGAACAAACATTCTAACATGACGCTCACCGGGACATTTTTACACTTGTGCAAACATCACAAACTACAAATGGATTGAGCTTTGAAAACTGAGCAAACGGATTCATAAGGACTTGAAATTTTGTATGTTGACTCACATTTATGCATAAAATTCAATCCATTTTGAAATTATTCATGATAGTAAACATGGAAAAAGATATAAACACCCAAAGTAGGCTACTTAATAAAATTTGCACTTGTGCCTAGAATGCACTTTCAGCTCACCCCTCGAAATGGGTACCTAGTAAACTTATCCAAACTGAATTCTGAAAGTTGCACATCACTGTATAGGACAAATGAAAGGTGTGGGACATGAATCCCGAGCCTTACCCTCTGAAAATCAACCGGCTCCATTTTACCCCCTTGCTAACTAGGCCATTCAAACTGACTTATTTTAATCATTTGGAAATGCAGGGCAATATTTTTAAATGGGCCTATAAACTTGACTCAGTTTTAAATACTCCCAACAGTATCAAGGGACATGATACATGAAAGTGTATGAAACTGAAGAACTACATACAAGATCTCATTGATAGAGGTGAGATTGAAGTAGCAAATGCAAAACCTAGTAATAACAATGACAAACTCAAAATGTACCAGGAACCCTTCCCGAAACATGATAAAGGAAAAGGCTCATCATCTAGCATAATGGGTTATGACTATGCTAATCACGTAACTGGTTTTGATTTTTTGGTAGGTCACATTGAACCTGCAGACAATAATGTCAATGTCATAACCATCCAAGGAGTTAATCCTCCTTCTTCTCAAAGCAGACCAAATCCTGCTCCGATAGTCACTCAAGGTGCCACGCCTTCCACCTCCCATTTCCAGAATGACTGCAATGCAACTACACGCCGAGGAAGAGTCACCATCCAAGGAGTTCCTCCCCCACCAAACCCCCCACCTATGTCTTCCACCCATCGATATGACCTCCTTGATCAACTTGGGAAGACACCCACGTAGATCTCCATTTTGGAACTTCTCAAGACCTCCCCGGTCCATAAAGAAATTTTGGAACAAGCCCTTCTCCAATCATGCGTTCCAGATAACATCAACGCCACCCAATTCCAAGCCCTCATTGGAAACCTTGCTGCCCAGCAACACATTGTATTTAACTCCAAAGATGCTCCCACAGATGAAGACCATAACAAACATTTGCACATCAAAGCTCTCATCCACAAGCACAAGGTCAAACGTATCTTGATAGACGGTGGATCCAGGCTTAATCTGTGCACATACAAATTAATAAAACAATTGGGACTTTATGAGGATCTAATAGACACATCAGGAAGGATCACAATAAAGGCATATGATGATGCAGAAAGAATTTCAAAGGGCATGGTCACCTTACCTCTTCAAGTGGGCCCCTTTACAATTGAAACCCCTTGCCAAATACTAGATCTTGACCTCCCCTACAACATTCTCCTCTGGAGGCCATGGATTCATTCCTTGTAGGTCGTACCCTCCACCTATCACCAATGCATCAAATTCCCCTATAACGGAAGAGAGATCACTATCAAAGGTGATCCCCAACCTTTTCAATATTGCAAACTATTAGAGAGGAAGCATCTGTATCATTGCCCACTAAATAGACCCTCGCCAACGCCTCCATCTGACACATCAAATGTTGCCTCCACATCATCCCAACCAGATAATCAAATCAAGATCTTGGACAATGGCTGTGGAGAATACAAATTGGAGGACGTCTTATTAATAGGCAACCTCCCTCTCTCTCCTAAGTCATTTGGCAAACCAAAAGAGATAAAAAAAGACCCAAAACCAGTCATGAAATGCCAAAACACTACCTTCCAGCAATGGGGCCCACTTGATAATGAGAGCCTCGAAGCTCATATCTCTTCATGGCTGTATCGGGAAGAAGATGAAGATCCAACAAGAATATCCAAAGAAATGTACCCAAAATCCTCTACCATAGTTGAAAAAATGGGTTACAAAGGACATGGCCTGGGACCAGAGGAGAAAGGAAGAAAAACACCCATAAATCCTATTTCCTACAAATACAACAGAGGCTTGGGGTACACCCCGGTGCCTAAGATTACTATCGCTAGTGCCCCTTCTAGTCCTTCTTCGGACATTGAAAGCGCTGACGAAGAAGAATTCCATGAAATGCCTTATGAATATGAGAAAGATATCTTCTTGGATGCTTACATCAATACCATCACCCCCGTAACCCCTCCCACTTCACATGAGCTACATCTTGTCTATCCTGAACTCATTGACTAGGGCCAATGAGACAAACCCACTTTAGATATCTACGTCGACGATAATGCTCTCATTGCTCTCCTAACAGCGCAAAATATGGAAGATTGTAGCGAAATCGAGGGTATTCAACTACACGAAAAGGGATACTTTGGTAGTCAAGTCAATGCCCTTAGCCACAAAAAAGATAATAAAAGAAAAAAAATTGATTCCCTAGGTGAAAACCTCCCTGAGGCGCCTTTGGATGAACAAGAAATAAAAACAAAGGGTGTATCTGAAAGTGAAAACTTGGACAAGGCACTTGACAATGAGGGATTTGACCTCCCTACCATTGGTTACCTTCCACAGGACAAATCAAATTTGTTGATAGAAGAAACAGACAGCATCAACATGGGCACCGAGGTCATTCCGAAAAATGTGCTCATTGCCAAATCCCTCACAGAAATTGAGAGACAAGACTTCATCAACTTCCTTACAGAGGTAAAAATCAATTTTGCATGGTCCTATTCCGATATGCCAGGATTGGACCCTGCCTTGGTGGTTCACAATCTCGCCGTCCGTCCAGATGCAAA
Source organism: Cryptomeria japonica (assembly GCF_030272615.1). Taxonomy (NCBI): domain Eukaryota; kingdom Viridiplantae; phylum Streptophyta; class Pinopsida; order Cupressales; family Cupressaceae; genus Cryptomeria; species Cryptomeria japonica. Next base: position 646,385,473 of record NC_081413.1, read on the forward strand.
ACCTATAAAACAGAAATTGTGCAAAATGCACCCACATATTGCACTCCTGGTCAAGGTGGAACTCCAAAAGTTGTTAGACGCAGAATTTATCAAACCAATAGATTATGCTGAATGGGTCTCCAACATTGTACCTGTCGGCAAACTTGATGGGGGCATCCGCATCTACACAAATTTTTGAGATCTAAATATAGCTTGTCCTAAAGATGATTTCCCACTCCCCAATATAGACATGATTGTGGACCTTACAACAAGACATGAAATGTTATCGCTAATGGATGGGTTTTCTAGATACAACCAAATCAGGATAGCAGATGAGGATCAGCATAAAACTGCATTCACAAAACCATGGGGTGCTTTCTATTATCGGGTCATGCCATTTGGTCTCAAAAATGTTGGAGCTACATATCAACGTGCAATGACAACAATTTTTCATGACCTCTTACACAAAATTATGGAGGACTATGTGGATGATTTGCTAGGCAAATCTAAGACAAGACAAGAACATATTCCCATTCTAAAGCAAATCTTTGAAAGATTAGAAAAATACAAGCTGCGCCTAAATCCCAAAAAGTGTGTGTTTGGTGTCACATCGGGAAAACTACTGGGATTCATTGTTTCCCGCAGAGGCATCAAGGTTGATCCCGCAAAGGTAAAAACTATTATGGAAATGCCTCCGCCAAAAACTCTCAGACAATTGCACAGTCTCCAGGGAAAACTCCAGTCTATCAGGCGTTTCATTTCACAGCTAGCAGACAAGTGCCATCCATTTGCACACCTGTTGCGTAAAGACACAAAATTTAAATGGGATTGCCTATGTCAAAAGGCCTTTGAGAAATTAAAAGAATATCTAGCATCACCTCTCGTATTGATGCGTCCTGCTCCTGGAAAACCCCTTATTTTGTATATATGTGCTACTATAGTGGCATTAGGAGCATTATTGGTGCAAACAGATGATCAAGGGAAGGAACACGCCATTTACTACATCAGTCGGACGTTGGTAGGATATGAACTCAATTACACCCCCATTGAAAGAGCATGTTTGGCATTTGTGTTCAGCACACAGAAACTACGACACTATATGCTAAATAATAAGACAAAATTAATTGCTAAAATTGATCCACTTAAATATCTCTTGTCCAAAGCTGCTCTCACTGGCAGAACCGCCAAATGGGTCATGCTCTTAAGCGAGTTTGACATTGAATATGTGGATAGAAAGGCAATCAAGGGACAAGTCATTACAGATCAGTTGGTTGAAGCTCCACTTCCAGGTGACCATCCTCTTCTCACAAAATTACCAGATGAGTTCATTATGACTATTACCACATCTTCCACATGGAAATTGTATTTTGATGGCTCCTACAGTCAAAATGGATCGGGGGCAGGAATATTATGAAGCAGTCATGAGGTATTTGGAAAGAAGAAAACCTCAATTGATCTCCTGAGGGGGAATCACCATACCATAATCTATCAATCAAGAGCCGAGGCATCCTATCAAACCAATATCAGCATCAAAACAAGATTATTCTTTGAATCAATGTGTCATCACACCTCGCTTCAAAGAAGGGCAAAATGTAGACACTTACAAATAATTATTTTAATTATTTTTAATTCCTCGCATAATTAATTAATTAATTATGTTAATTCAAATTCCTCTCAATATTAATTAAATATAATTAATATTGTCACTATAGCATATGATTGATTTATTTAATAAATCAATCCCTTTCTTTATTCTTCTAAAAAAATCAAATCCTCACAAATCTTCCTCTTAGCTAATTAATTTCAAATCATCTTCTTAATTCATTCTTCTAGAAACTCCCTAAACTCACTTAACATTATTCTTCTAATTTTTTATTCCCTCCACTCATTCTCTCTCCTAGTCAAATTCTCCTACAAATGTTAATCCCACCTAACATTTCCTCTAATCCCCCTCCTAATGAGTCGTTAATGGTTAATCATCATGATTAGCCACAAAGTCAATTCTTTGTCTTTTTCATCTAGCCACTAGCTTTAAATGCTCTTTTCCTAGGTGAATGTAAGATTTTCGAAATCACACATTCCTCTAGGCATCCCCTCTCCCAAGGAATTTTTAATTCTTTTTTATTCCTCCAATCCCCATGATATCCTTTTTTGGAGAATTTTTAATTCCTCCAATGCATCTTGTGGAGTGTGGAGATACGAAATGCCTTTAAGGCATATTTCTTGGTCTCCACACCCTCTCTTGGACCTTGTGTGAGCTCACAAGTAAATCTTAGCCCTTCATCTCGAATTCATCCTAGCCACTCATTTTCCTCTCCTCTTCCTATAAAATAGGGCTCCATCCCTTCATTCAGAACATCTTGAAATCGAGTAAGTTTATGGTGCCCTTTTGAGCCCAGGAAATCATCTTGGCAACTTGATCATCTCATCCTTATCATTTTCAAATCCATTCCATTTGTACACAATATTGGAGAGCCATCCACATCCAGCAATCAAAGGAGCACATCAAGTGGAGCATTATCAAGGGGCGCCTTCACTTCATCAAGCTCAATCTGAAGGAGAAGGTAAAATAGCAAGGTGAAATGGTCTTTTAATGATATTTTAGCATTCTGCATGTTTATTTCGTTATGTTTTGATCATTTGACCTTCAAATTTGTTTTCCCCTCTTCAAGGAGATTACAATTATGTCTGGTTAGGAGAAGACCCTGTTAGGAGTCCCCCAGTTAAGGGATTTACCTCATCCCTATTAAAAGCTTTACTTTCTTAGGAGTAACCTTGTGAAAGGATCTAGAACCCAAGCTAATGAGTCACCTGGTGAAGGGAATTATACAATCAGGCCTCTCAAGACCTACTCGGTTAAGGGACTTTGAGTCTGCTATAACTATTAGGGAACAACAGATGTATGATCTAAAAATAGAACTCTCTGCTTGCTTGTATAGATCCTTTTTTGCTCCAATCTGCTTCTCCCTTATAGACACACACACTGGTTAGACCACACACTCTTCTTTTGATCACTGACACAGTAAATAATCACAAACTTACCCTAAATAGACTTTACAACTTAGTAGGTTACAAAACTCTAACCTCATACTAAGGTTTACATCATAGATCATAACAAATCTTTACAAATCATTACAGGTCATCATATGGATCATTACAACAAATTCCAAATCAATTATAGTCGTTGAATGATCATAAATCATCACCGCACTTCGATCTGATAAGAAATCAAGCCCTTAAAACATTCTTCTATATTCTTCATTGTTTCCCAAGAGATTCCATCTTTAATCGCACCAAAACAATATTTTAACACTTTGCGCGGATTCAACCATGTCATCACCATCTTACAAACATAATGTAATACACTGTCGAACTCAAAATCATTACTGGTTATAAGATTTGAATACCGGTTCTTAAACCTTACTAAAACCCTACAAAAAATACATTAGTCAATCACAAATATGACTTCCGATAGCCAAAAAATGATGCGGTTCCGATCATAACATCATTACAATGTTACAGACACATATTCCAAACTGCAACACCAAATTCCTCAACAATTACTAGATCCAATTACTTAAGCATAACACAGTTTCACATTTACCGATTAAAGTCCTATTTGCCAGTTAACTGTCAAATCCATTCCATAGTTTTTCGGTCAATCATAGATGACTTAGATAACATGATAGAACAATTTAACCATAGTTGCCATCAATGGCAACACAAACTGATCATCAAGTCATCAAACAACATCTCAACTATATCATCACAAACAATCCTTATACCGATTCATCAATATCATCAACAATTATGCCAATATCCATTCACATTATCAATTAAGCCAATATGCCAATACAAGCAACATCAGTAACACTTCCCAGACCCAAACACTTCCAAAACAACCAATAGAACAACTGGAAGACCAATACAACAAGATATCTCTGCACCAAAGACTTTTGGGACCAACAATTATTCAAAACATCTTGTTTGACATCAATGACAACCACATCAACACATACTTTCAATACTTGGCTCTTATTTAAAATTCTAAGTTCCTCATTCCCATCACTTAAAATCAATCTTTTTATCATTTATCTATTTGTCCAATCCAATTTGGCTTTTTGTGGAGGTTGATAGAACAAAATGGGGGTTTGAGTGAGTCAAGCCCCTAAACAACTCCCAACATTTTTTCTTGTTTTAATATATGTGCAAGTTAAAATTTCATAGGAGTTGAATACACACATCCTATGAAAATTTCGGTCAACTATGAAGGGATGATAGTGTGGGCACGTTGTAGTCTATGCTTTGTACTCGTGTCCAAGATTGAGGGCCTCTCCTTTTAGTGCTAAGTTCTTCTCTATCTATATTTTAATCCTTTGTAATATTTAAGTCTTTATTCATCTGTAATCAAGCACATTGTAGTATTTTCATTTCTTCCACTCTTAAATAATTGGTCATAGATTTGTCTTTTAGCTTAAATAGATTTTTTATTCTCTTTAGTTGTCTCAAATAAAGAATAGTAGTTAATTATGTAGCATTTGAGATAAGTGAGGGTTTTTCTATTTAAAGTTACACTTTCTTAAAGTATAAAAATCCCTTTCTTACACTTAGAATGATATCTATAATTGTCTTTTACATGAGTTTTTCTAAAGATGGGTATGCTAGTAAATAAATTAAAACAACTTTTAGCTAAACTTAATTAAATAAAAAACATGAAGTATTTAAAATTTATTAAATATTTAGTTAAGAGTTGTTTTATTTAATTAAATTTTAATTTTCTATATAGTAATTTTTTTTAAAAGTAAATTCTTAATTAAATAAAATAATTGCAAGATAAATATATTTAAGATATTAAATTAATTTAAATTTAATAATATTTTTTAAAATAAAAAATTTATTTTTGTTAAAAAATTATAAATAAATAAATAAAAATTTATATTAAAAATGTATATAAATCTATCTACATTATATTGATTTAATATTGAATTATTTCTTATTTAATTATTATAAATATATTTATGTCTTAAATCATTTTGATCTGCTTATTTTTATTTCATACGATATTTTTGTTTTATTTGTTATAATCAGTAAACTAATTGTTAATTATTATTACTATCTTTTGTGCAACATGTATTAATATTCTTATATTTTAATTTAATTGTTAAATTCTAAATAAAAAATATTTAAAATTAATTTTATCTTAATAACAAAGTTATTGTCTTTATACTATTATAACATAAACTAAATTAATTATTTTTGCATGTACTCTATAATTATTTATATCTTTCTAGTAGGAGCAATAGTAGGTATAAGTGGATTTGGAAAAGGAAGCTATGCCTTAGCACATATTATTCATGCTAGTTCAATCAATCTTCTTATTGTGGGTATTATTATTGTCCTTATTGATGCCCTTTTGAGTGCTTCTCATGATTGCTCAAATACCCCTTTATAGTTGATGTGTCTAAAACTTAGATATCCATAAGAGACATGACAACGTTGTAGTTAGGACTTCACCTTGTAAATCAAAATAATTTAGATGGGTGTCTTTAGTTTAATATTGTTGTTGTTGTTGTTGTTGTTGTTGTTGTTGTTGTTGTTGTTTGTGCACAACTATTTTCTTTGTTGTTTATGAAAAGATGTGCCATGCTTTGTGGTTCTCCTCTTAGAACTAACTTTGTTTACCCTTGCACTGTTTTTTCACCATTAAGATTTGTCAATCTCTTTTAATATCCTAGTAAAAATTAATTATAATATTTTAATCTAACACAATATTTTTTAAGTATATTAAACATGCAAACATTTTAAGAAAAAAAAGTCAAAAAACTATTTTTTTGACATTCTTATTAGCTACAAGAAATATTTTTTATCGCAACCTTCATGTTGCCCAAGATAATTAATAATAAACTTTGTACAATTCTAACTTGATAGTGTATTAAAATTGGGATTCCAAATTTTACAATGATCATTTATTGACAACTTGAACCCATTGTGCATGCTTCTTTTTCTTTTTAATTCTCCATAATTTGAAAAGGTGTTCATAGGAAGCTTAATATTGACAAAATGTTGACATTCACTCCTATACAAGATAAATTTAATTTTCCATCAATAGTGACATCATGTTATAAATTCCTTTCCTTTCTATCATGTAATGTCAAAGGCACTAAATTGTACACAATGAGCATGGATGAGGAACGTGCATTGTAAGATTTATATCAATCCACACGCCTTATCTATGCTTATACATTTTGTATAAATGTCTATCAAGAATAATGACAACTATGGTATCTAATCAGATTTGATTAGCATTTGCATTTACACATTTTAAATTTGAAAATAATTTGCATGAGTAGAGATTGCTATATTCAATAAAGGACAATCCTTTGAAGTGATACACTTCTCTTTCACAATAGTAAATAATCAATAATCAATAATCATTATAGTGATAAAATAATCAACATTATTAGTCAAGTTTTACTTGAACCATATTTCCATAGTGATCTATTGCTTCTTTGTAACTTCAATGTCAATCAAATAAACTAATAAAAATCTGACACATTGTGACCTTTCTTCAATAACAAATCGTATGAGGCTTTCTTCCTAAACAATGTTGGGTGGGAATATTTCTCTCCCCCTATATAAATTTATTAATTTAATTTAAAAATATATATATTATACTTATTATCAATATATACAAATAATTTATATTTCTATAAAATTATATATTTGATTTTTGGATGTGATTGCATCTAATTATGTAAAATCAATGCTTTGGATTGAACGTCATGATTCATCATCAAGGTAAGATAACTAGATAAGTATATAAATAACGATATAGTTGTAGACTAGATAGCTAGAGAAAATAGAAATGATGAGGTACTAACAAACTAGAGAGCTAGAGAAGATAGATATGACGAGATAGTAGTACACCATGACAATGGATCTTGAAGTTTGATCTGAAACATTGGTGTTACAAAATGGAGCATAATGAAATCCAAAAATCAATGATATTTGTTATTATAACCTATAAAATCTTCATACTTTTAGCGATTAAATTATTTTAAAACAATCATTTATATAAATAAAAATGTAATTTATCAATAAAAAATATTTATTTTAAACAAATTTTATCATGTCAATATTATAAAAAGCAAATAGTAGCCACCAAGTGAAACTTATAACTCCAACTAATCTCCACACAAAATGGCACACCTGTAATCGACCCGCAAAAGCACAAATAACACACTATGTTTCCACCATTTTTTTTTGCATTTTTACAAGATTGCCACCGCTGATTATGAGGATCTAACTAGAAAAAATTGCGCATAAATTTGTTGTGGTATGCAAATTTTGGGTTTTGTACGAACATGTACTTGTGTGCCATTTTATGTGTAGTATAGCTGTGAAGTTTGATTTGGTGTAGCAAAATGATCCATAATGAAATCCAAAAAACGAATAATATTTATTATTATAGCTTGTGAAAACTCCATACTTTTAACGATTAAATCATATATACAAAGGAAAATAGCAACTAGTTAAATTTGCATAACACAACAGTTTTTTGTAAGAATTTTTGGATTTTAACAACATTGTAGAGGCATATTATGAGGATTGAAATAGTAAAAATCGCATAAGAATCGTCACGTTTCGTGAAATCTGATTTTTATACGGATGACAATTTTGTCTAAAGATTTATAACTTTCATAAACATAAAAAATATTGATCTAAAATATTTCCGAATAAAATTATGTATAAATTTTTTGCATCAACATTTCAGATCACACTCCGCGATCATAAGAAATATAAAAATAAGATAAAAAATATTTATTTTAAACAAATTTTATCATGTAAAAAGTAACCACGACGTGAGACTTATTTCTACACAAGTTTTCCTACCACAAATCTTTCAGAGCCTCGTGAATTGAAATAAATCAGAGAGAAACTTGAGTACTACCCACAATTTACAGCTGTGTATACCCCACAATGGTCAATTTTCAAATCATCAAATGAGGAATGTACCTTGTCACAGGCAAATGGTTTGAAGTTTGGAGCAAATGGTTGCCATGCAAGGGTCTTAGTTTTCACAGGTCTTATTATGCCGTCCCTTTGACCACTGATATGTTTTGGAAAAATGATGGGCAACGACAGAGATTTCTTCTGCTCCATCGTACAATAACGAAAAGATAGACATGAAAGAGCATACATCGGAACAGGGAGGGCTTTTAAAAAAAAAAACCAAAACAAATCAGATGATGGGTAGTAATCCGTATTTGAAGAACCCCCACTTCGTAATGTGTTTCCTTTTGTCATTCACTAGTACTGAGATTTATCCACTAATATTACAAACTACAATGAACCATTCGTCCACTCATGCAGACAAGGAATTATTCTCTATACGGAAGCTCTGCAACAAAATGTTGTGGGCAGCTGTCCACCAGAGGTGATGGGATGTATTGACTGCTCTCTGAATTCGATAAGATATATTAATAATAACATCTGCATGATAATAATATGCAATGTGAAACTGAGAGCCTGCCTTTCTTATCGTGGTGCTGTCTGGATCACGAGAAAAGAGAGTAGCCCAGATGGTTACAGCACTTACTTCCATTCATAGCGTTATGATTGTGAAAGAAAATGCCAAACAAGAGGTATATTTATGTCTATCAATGTCTTATCAGGGCACCCACTGCAGAGATGGTACATCAGTGTTCTCCACCAGAGATTCTGATGACTGTATTATTGCATCACGAGCCCCAAATGCTTAATGAAGTATGAACTACCTCATCCTTCGTGGCTTAAATATTAAGCGGTTGTAGCTACTCTGGTTTTACATCAAAGATAATCTTCGTGTTATACAACAGGGGTCGGCGGATGCAGGGCTTCTGCTAAGTAACGCAGTCATTCTGTGTCTATTCTGCAATTTTTCTGTCTACATAACATGAAAGTTATGTGTCCTACCACATCGCGATTTTGGAGCCAGAATAACCGCGTCCATATTAAGCTGGACAAGACCAGCTTAATAGGAAAATGTACAATTATCGTTAGCAGGTTTGCTAATATAATACTTTCATGTGTCGTACCACATCGCGATTTTGGAGCCAGAATAATCGCATCCATATTAAGCTGGACAAGACCAGCTTAATAGGAAAATGTACAAGTATCATTAGCAGGTTTGCTAATATAATATGAGGGCCAATAGGCAAGACCAGCTTGATAAAGAAATGTAATGTAAGGCTAGCAGGTTACCTAATATAAGTAGAGGGCCGACATACCATGGATGGATGGATGGATGGATGGATGGATGAGTTTAAATATCGTTCACAAGATCAGTAGTCTAAGAGATCAAGAGTCAAACCTTTAATAATTTTTATGTTCAGAGAGGACCCACATAATAAGGATGAATAAATGGAAGAGTTTTAATAAAGTTTACCAAAACAGTAGTCTAATCGATAGAGTGTTAAAACTTATTTTCAAGTTCTTTTCAATGTCAGTCTTCTATCATGAGTCTTGATTAAGAAGTCAACAGTTTTGTGAAGCCTCAAATAGACTACCCACCTTCAAATTATTTTCACATAGAGTATGAATATCTTCATATGCGTTACATTTCATGATGAAGTGTCATTCAGTTTCAACCACTCCTTTCCTGCGTTAATATATGTATATCTTCTAAATATTATAGCTTTATTTTTGTGATTAGATGTAATGAACATTTTAAGTGGATTACTCATTTCTACAAGAGATGGGTTGTTGTGAACAACTAGTCATGAAATATCCAGATCAATGAGTTTGATTTAGAAGCTATGTAGTTGAATTGAGATATTAATATTGTGGATTAACATATATTTAGAAAATAAGAAAATATTTTTAGATAAAACAAAAATATTTTAGAAACATTTAAAAAATGAAACATTATATAAATAAATTATAATAATTTGTAAAGAAAATATAATATTGAAATGGAAAACCTATATTTCTTTGAATTCAACATGGCTTATGAGCATTAAAAATTGAATAAGTTTGTGAGTCTAATGTATCTTTATTAAGGATGGTAAAGCGTCCTCCTATATGTGGCGTTGTTTCTCTATTTGGCCTTAATATTAGATCATATATTCTCTTTGTATGTGTTGGATGCATATAGTGCAATCCTAGGCTCATGGGTTTTAATAAAATACTAAGCTTGGTAGTATTCAAACAGTATCCAAAACAATATAAAAGGAGTTTTTTATTAATTAGCAACAAACTCATTATACTAGGAGTAGATATCATTATATTGCCATTACAAACCAGAATTCTTACATGCCTTCATGTAGTCCTTAGCATTCAAACCTTACAATCATAGACGTGTTTAACCATATCTTCTCTAACATTCATGTTGAATTCCTTTATGATTTGCAAACATTCACCCATTCAAATCTAGTCCAAAAGAGCTCAAACTATCAATTTGTAGCTTAAAAGATGGAGAAGAGGTGGCCACCCCATGTTTTGACAAATTTGGCAACATGTCAAACATTCATTGGCTCTTAAGATTTGTATGCAAGTTGCTATAATCATTAGTTTTTAATTGTTTGAAGCATTCAAGATGGTTTAAAAAATTAGAGGGTCTTTCAAATATGTTTATATAGCATAGGAAGTCCTGCTTTAGCTAATCTTGTAAGGAAATAAGCTCTAACTTGAGACATTGTGGAGATTTGAGGAGTATTTAGATGATATCCAATGTCAAAGGAAACATTTGTGGGATACATTAAGAGTAGATGGCTGGTGGAGAATTTGTGTTCACAAATAAGTGTGAAGAAATAAGGATGACAAGGATAATTACAAAAATTCAAGGTGTTGGATATTGCTCATGCTAGGATATGTTGTTGTCATTGATGTCAACATATTCCCGTGATCTGGTGTTGCAAAGAGCTGTTTGGTGTTCCAATGATTACATTTAGTTGATATAGTTGATTTATCTATTTGGGATGCTGGAATACTTTATTCTTTATTTATTTTAGTGATCCAGAAGTTTTCTTGATCATATTATTTGATTTGGTTTATAGTTCAGTTTTTCTATTCAATGGTTGGCAGAGTTTGGTATTTGATCCGGTGAGCTCCCGTATGATCATATCTTTGGTTGCAGATTTGGGAGAATGTTTTCGATGTTCATGTGTTTCTTTAGTTCAGATGGTTCATGATTTGGTTTTCCACAAGTTATCTTTCTAGTCTGAATTGTTGTTGTTGAATGTTCTTGTGAGTAAGCGTGTTGATCGATGAAGATTTGAATAAGTGGTGTTGGTGCAGCTATTGCAGATGGTTCTAATGTGCTTGTTGGTGTTTCCTAATCGTGTCCCATTTGTTTTGGTGGTCCGCATTGATTATTGTGCGAGTTCTTGGTGACTTTGTTGATCTGGTGATATTCTTCGTGTTATGCGGTATTCCTGGTGGTGTAGCATGTCGTGGTTGATCTTGGCAAGATTTTTGGTGGTGATGCATGTTTGGAGATTTGGTTTAGGTCCATGCTATATCATATATCTCATCATATTGGTTCGGTGGTTTATTTATATATCATGTGATGCAATTTTGAAATTGTGAGTTGAAAGTTTGGCCGACCTTGTAGTCAAGGTTGATGAATTGTATAAGTAGGTGGTATAATCATGTAAGTTGAGTGTCGATGGTTGTGTTTGCATTATCAAAGAGTGGTGTATGTGTGCATAAGTGAATTTATCCTTCGGTGTGGTGTATTGAGAAGAGATTGTTTCAGGGCAGATAAATGTGCTTAATCAGAACTGTCATCAAGCATAAGGAGATGCTAATTTTGTAGTTCATGTAATCTGGATTGTAGTTCGAATCTTATTGTAAGGTAGTGAGTCTTCCCTAAGGGTTGGATACTTCTGGGTCATCTTATATTGAGTAGTGAGCTCTAGGCAATGTGCCTGAATGCATGTGTATTCCCCATTGTAATATTTACACATACTACTGCAAAGTATCATCTTATTGTGGGTAGGTTCCCACCGTGGTTTTTCCCTTAATCGGGTTTTCCATGTCAAAATCTTGGTGTTGTGTGTGTTGGTGCTATTGTGTCTATCTTTATTCTTTTTGATCTAAGATTGTGCTTAAATTGTTTAATACAGTGAAAATTGATTCACCCCCCCTCTCAGTTTTCTTTCATGGTTGCTGCTAACAATTGGTATTAGAGATAGACCCTCTGGAAGAAGCTTGATCACTTGAGGAGATCCGAGATGGAAACTTATGTGTTCAAGGAGAGTCCTAGATTTTATGGAAGCAATTATTCTATTTGGAAGGATCGGATGGAAGATCATCTAGAATGTCTTGGAGAAGAGTATTGGAAGATTACAAATAATGTTTGCAATGTTCCTCAGAATGGACTGGTTACTGCTGCTGAGATTAAGGATGCTAAACATAACAAAAGAGTTAAGGAAGCATTGATGAGTGCCTTGAGCAATTAAGAGATGACTAATGTAATGGGTTTGCAGACTGCACATGAGATTTGGAAGAAGCTAGAGACCTTGTATGAAGGCGATGCACAAGTTAAAGTTGCTAAGTTGCAGAGTTTGAAAGGGAAGTATGAAGCATTGAAGATGGGAGAAGATGGAAATATGTCAACCTTTGTGGCTAAGGTGAATGATCTTGTCATGAACATTAGATGTGTCAGTGGAAACCTTGAAGAAGATGAGATTGTTGCTAAGGTGCTGAGATCATTGCCTCCTTACAAACATAAGGTAGCTACTATTGATGAGATCCAGAGTGTGACTACAATGATTAGAGATATGTTGGTTGGAAAACTTACTGCATTTGAGTTGAGCGAATCTAGAGAATCACATAGGAAATCAGAGTCTGTATCCGGGAAGCAGAAGTATGATCCAAGAGAAAGTTCATGTTGGGTATCCAGATTTGAAAGAGAAAAGAGAGAGATGGAAGAGAAAGAAAGAGAATTGGATGAGCTTGAATCCCTTATTGCTCGGAGACTGCCTAAAGGAGATAGTAAGTATGATGGAAAGTTACCTTTGAAATGTTTCTCTTGTAATAAGATAGGACATTTTGCTTCTAGGTGCCCTACAAGAATGTCTAGATATGATACGCATGAAAGGAATGATAGATCTGACAAGTATGATAGATATGAGAAGCATGATAAGAATGATAATCCCTATAAGCCCTATCAGAAGTACATAAATTAGAAGAGATTCTACTATGTTGTTGATGAAGGTGTGATAGATGAAGAATCAGAGAATGGGAATTCAGAAGATGAATTTGTATTTATTGCTATCAAGGAAGATGATTCGGTATTAGTGAATCCTACAAGCTGCATTGTTGAGGAGAAAGCTTTAGCTACTAAGATTGAAGAGAAAGATGAATGGGTGATTGATAGCAGTATGATAGGTGATAAAATAAAACTTGTGAGTATGGAAAGGTATGATGGTGGAATAGTGAGATTTGGGGATGACAAAGCTTGTGTGATTCGTGGTAGAGGTTCTATATCTTTCAATGGTAAGCATAATACTGATGATGTCTTGTATGTTGAAGGATTGAAGCATAATATTTTGAGTGTTGGATAGATGGTTGACAAGGGATATTATTTGCAATTCAAGAATGGTAAATGTAAGATCCTAAATGCCTCTGGTATAGAGATTGCATCAGGTACTAAGACTAAAGGTAATATCTTTCACTTGAATGCTAGTGAAAAAAGTTGTTTGATTTCTCAAATTGATGAAAGTTGGCTATGGCATAGGATAATGTGTCATGTTAATTTTGATTGCATGGTAAGGATAATTTCTACTCAAATTGTTAGATATTTGCCTAAGATTGTGAAGCCTACTAATCCAGTATGTAAGGAATGTCAGATGAGAAAGCAAACAAAAACTACATTTAAGAATAAGTTGTATTCATCTAATGGATTGCTAGATCTTGTTCACACTGACTTATGTGGTCCTACTAGAGTGAGAAGTATGCAAGGAGAGATATTTCATGTTGTTGATTGATGACTATTCAAGAATGATGTGGGTTACCTTCTTAAGGGAGAAATCAAAAGCATTGGAGAAATTCAAAATATTCAAAGCTAGAGTGGAGACTGAGACTAAATTGAAGCTGAAATGCCTGAGATCAGACAGGGGAGGATAATTTACATCAGGAGAGTTTGATACATTATGTGAGAGGAATGGAATTAGAAGATAGTTATATTCTCCTAGAACCCTCACCAGAATGGATTTGTTGAAAGGAAGAGCATAACTATCTTGGATGTTGCAAGGCCTATGTTGATTGGAGGAAATGTTGCACAGACCTTTTGGAGAGAAGCTATTAGCACTGTTGTTTACACATTCAACTGGGTGCATGTTAAAGGTGATTCTAGTAAGACTCCTTATGAGCTATGGTTTGGTCATGTTCCTATAGTTATATATTTCATATTTTTTGGAAGTAAATGTTATATCAAGAGAGATGAGGATATAGGAAAGTTTGATGCAAGATGTGATAAGGAATCTTCTTGGGATATTCTACTAAGAGAAAGGCCTACCGGTGCTATGATAAGAGACTGAAGAAGATAGTTGAGAGTGAAAATTTGAAGGTAGATGAATGTCTTGGAAAGTAGATTAGAGCATGCAGATATGATTTTGATGCTGAAGATATTCCTAAGCCTGTGCAGACTGAGATCTTGAAGCAGAATCTGGTGGAGACAATTAATCCAAATATTGTTGCTGTCAGTGAAGAAGTGCAAGAGCCTGAAAATCAGAACAATCAAAAGACTCCGAGGTATGTAAAGTTGAATCATTCAGAAAATTAGATTATTGGTGACAAAAATAAAGGTGTGATGACTAGGAGAAGGATTGTTGTTGAAGATATATGCTTGATTTCAAAGATTGAACCTAAGGATGTAGCAAAAGCATGTAAGGATGAAAAATGGATAAAGGCTATGTAAGAAGAATTGAATCATATTGAAAAGAATAACACTTGGGAGCTTGTTTCAAGACCTAAAGATAAGAATGTGATTGACACTAAATGGGTGTTCCAGAATAAACAAAATGAAGTTGGTGAAGTGGTTAGGAACAAAGAAAGATTGGTATGTAAAGGGTGTTCGTAGATGGAAGGTATTGACTATGAAGAAACTTTTGCTCCTATAGCCAGAATTGAAGTTGTTAGATTGTTTCTTGCATATGTTGCTTACAAGAACTTTAAGGTGTATCAGATGGATGTCAAGTCAGCCTTTTTGAATGGTGATCTTGAGGAGGAATTATACATTGAGAAACTAGATGGATTTTCTATTGGCATTGTGTTGTCATTGATGTCAACCGTTATAGACGAATGTAACTGGTATGATAGATTGTTGGTAATACTATCATTGATGTCAACCAGTATAGCAGGATAACCGGTATAGGAGAAGAGTTGATGTGTTGTCATTGGTGATCATTAGTATAAAAAAGGATGAACCAATATGTATTGGTATGCTAGTAGTGCAGTTAAGAGACCGATGAGTAAAAGGTTGTTGACATAGTGATGCATACAACCGACATGAGATAAGGCATGCTGAGGCTAATTGTGATGAAGAGGCAGAATGTTATTTGAATCACATCACATTTGAGGTGAAGTATGGGAAGGCCACCAAACTGCTAGTATGATGCTAACTAGAAAAACTCCCACTAGATGAAGAAGTTATCACAGGTTATGTGATATGTTGATAGAGTAAGATGCTTCTATGAGCAAGTTGACATATGGAAAGATATTGGGACATATGTCAAGTTGAAGATGTATCCCCCTCTCAGTGAAGTCATGCTTGTACCAGCAGAATGATTTCCTAAGATAGGAAGGTGATTGAATGCAGAGACTAGATAAACAAGTGGAAGATGAGGAAGCCTCCAGAGCATGAGATCAAAAATGCACACCGGATAAGCAAGTGGAAACAAGGTGTGCTATCGGGATAGTGAAGGAAGAATGAGGAGTTGAGATGGTGTGTTTTTCATCTTGACAAACTAGTTGAGAGGAGAACCGGTTAGATGAAGAAGGACGCTAGTGCGTATGCAAGAACATACATGGTGATACAGGGATTTCGATGAAGGTTGATGCATAATAGTTGGAGTTTGATGACTTGGTTTCATCAATGAGTATCACTGACAAGAAGGAAAGTATGTTGTCCACCGACAAACACATCTACCAGAATCCACATTGGTGATAGTTGACATGTTATTTCAGCCGATGAAACATCAGAAAAGAAACAAGGAATATAAGGTTCTCACTTGATAAAGAGGAGTGCAACAAATTGAAGGTTAAGGAGAGTTGTCGGAGTAGATATGTTGTCAACAAGTGAACATATTCACAGAGGTGTTTCACCAGAAGAACAATGAAGTGCAACCATAAGGGTTTCATCAGCATGAAGGAAAGGATATGCTCTCTATTAGGAGAAGATGTGCATGATTCTACTGTAAAATGAACAAAGGTATACACTGACAAGATATAAAAGGTGATGGCAGGAAGGATAACTAGCAAGGTGATTTGTGTTGGTAGGGTCCGTGAATCGGTATGTGTGTACTAGTTATGTGGGTGGTCGGTGACTAAGAGGAACCAACAGAGTAGTGTGCCAAGGTGGATACTGAAAATAATGCCACGTGGAGGTGAAGTGGAACTTGCATAGGTCGATCTAGAGTGACGATGAGGTAGTTGGCAATTGGTCCAGCATTAATAGTGACTACAAAGCTAGAGGGATGTTTGCAGAGGGGTTGCAGCTCGAGGAAGGACAAATCTGACCATATCCATGGCATGCACTGATCGATGCAGATTGTCTGGATGTAGATAGAAGTTGTTGAAGCAATCCATAGAGTCATTAATGGTGATTGACCAATAGGTGTGCCAACAGATTGGTTGCAGGTTGTTCAAAAAGGAAGGTGTGTTCTAAAAGGCATGAAGATGGCAGAAATGTGCAAGTTGGCCATCACTAAGTCAAGATCTAATTAGATCTGATTGGATTATGTGTGTCTCGTGATCTGTGAAGAAAATCCTAAGGCACCAAGTTTGAATATGCTTTTGGCAGGAAGACTGGGCTATAAATATGCAAGCCAAAGATATTGTTATGTGCTAATGAATGGGAGAGGATATAGCTATTGTGAAGTGATTGAATATTGTATGAGAAAAGGTAGATCAGTCTGATTAAAAATAGTAGAGGAATATAGCGACTGAGTGAGTGAGGGTTAAACCGGTGAAAGGGTTTAATAAAGGGTTTAACCGGTAAGGTTAAAGCAACCGATAAGCAGCAAGAGTGGATTAGAGAAGATAACTGGTAGGTTCTAGTATCGGTAGGAAGACAACAGAGAGTGATGAAATGAAGAGAAGTGTAGGAGAGATTTAGAAAAGCAGATGCAAAGAAAGGTAACCGATAGAGTGTAAACCGGTAAAGCAGTAGTAGAGAGAGGTGAACTGGTGTAGCAAAGAAGGTGTCTCACCGACAGAGTGAACTGATTTGTAGCCCGGTGTAGGGGTTGTAGCTGCTTTGGGTTGGTGTCCATAAACTAGCAGGGGTTGGTGCTCCTTGGGTTGGTGCCCTAAATCAGGGGTTGTAGCTCCTTGGGTTGGTGCCCTAGATCAGGGGTTGTAGCTCCTTGGATTGGTGCCCTAAACTTTGTAATATATTTTATTGTGAGGCTAGATTGGAGTAGTAGACTCCAGTAGCATTGCTCATCAAGGTTTTTCGCATCTTGGGTTTTCCTCATACATACTGGTGTTATGTGATGTCCCTTTATGTGTGATTGCATTTGTGTTGGTCCCCCTACTAACCAATAAGTTTGTATTGAGTTAGAATATGAGAACCGGTATACACACATAGGATAGTTAAAGGGAAAAGATTGAGAACAATTGATTCACCCCCCTCTCAATGGTGCATTGTGTCTAACAATTGGTATTAGAGCATAGGTACCATGTTTTTCAAGCTTTCTCTCACTTGGGTAGATCTTGTCTAAGACACAATGGTTTGTTTTGTATCAATCCCTACTCCAATTTTTGATGGTTCAAACTATTCCATCTTGAGTTGTAGAATGGAAGTCTACTTGTCCTCTCTAGGGTTTGATGTATAGATGTCAATAGTTAATGGTCTCCCTAGGAATGTATGTCCTCCCATTAGCTTTGGAGAAGAAAGAAGATGTTGGCATTCTGATGCAATTTTGTATGACTGATAAATGGAATGGTTGTAATTGTTGGAAACATCATCTCCTTAGTCTTCATAGTCCATAGGCAGTGAGTAAACCGGGCAGTGAGTAAACCAACAGGCCGTGAGTGAATCGGCAAGAAGTAGACCGACATGCAGTAAGTAAACTGGCAGGCAATAAGTAAACCAGAAAGCAATAAGAAGACCGGCAAGCAGTAAGGAGATCAAGTAGCGGTGAGTAAATCAACACAGAAGATGTCCACCGGCTAAGCAAAGAGAAAACTAATATGCAGGAAGAAATCGGCTAAACAAGTTTTGATCGGAACATCAAAAGAATAGGTAACTGACAGACTGGTAACGTTCAATTACATCCAGGTAATTTGGGAGTCTTCTCTTAGTCAATTGGTAGACTTATTGCCATGTTCGACTATATTGACAAAGATTCCTATAAGATTTCAAAAGCGCAATTTAAGGCCTGACAGCAAAATTTTGAAAGGTGTGTTTTGGAGGGAAAAGTTGGCGATAGACTAAAGGGTCTTTAAATACACATATCTCATTCTTGAGATGGTTGTTGTCAAGGTGAATTAAGTCAATGTGAAAGTGGACATAGGGGGAGTTTTAGAGTTTGTAGATCCGAGTGATAGAGGACTGGTAGAGTGGGGGTTTTATTGAGCAGTGACTCAAGTGATAGAGGACTGGTAGAGTGGGGGTTTCACGGAGCAGTGACTCAAGTGACAGAGGACCGTCAGTGTAGAATTAAAGCACTTGCAAACCGACATAAGACAGAGTTTTGGAGAACAAGCACAACTAATGCAGACCTAGAGTGATACTTAATTGTGATCTGATCAGGCTAATGAGTAGCGTTTTATATCTGATCATCCATTTGTTGCTTTCTAACAACTGCAACATAAATCCCTTAACTAGGTGGACTTTAACAGGTCCCATTGTATAAATCCCTTAACCGGGTAACATCTTTATTGATGTTCTAAGTCCTTTAACTAGACTACCTTTAATAGGGTGAAGGAACTAACTGTCCTTGATCAAAATCTCTTAACCGGGTAGCACCTAACCAGTGTCTTTGTAATCTCCTAATAGGGATGGCTCTTCATTGGGTGTACTCCAGAAGTACAAATTTTGTGAGTTCCAACTCACACCATAGTTTTCTCCCTATTGGGTTTCCATGAGATAAATCTGTGTGTTATTGTGTATCTTTTTATGCTTGGTTATTCTTCTTGAATAGTTATTTACATTGATGAATATTGAGTTAGCAACAACTAAAGTTAAAATGTTTAATTGAGTAATTCTTGGTAATGTGTTGATTCACCCCTCCCCTCTCAGCACCAGTTGGGACTAACAATTAGTATTAGAGCTCACTTCCTCTAGAGAGAAGCTTGACAGCTTGAGGATAAAGATCATGGAAGAGTCCTGGTATCAGAAGCAAATTGATGAAGCTAATGAGATTATTGCTTAGTTGAAAGAGAGACTGAGAAAATCTCTTGCTAAAAGGAAGGAATTGGCTCAACAACTAAATGAGAGCCAAGATATCATAGATCAACTCTCTGAACATAGTGGATTTGAAGAAGCAGTCTCAGAACTCATGGAAAAGAACAAGAAGTTGACCGAAGAAATCACACATCTCAAAAGAGAACATGAAGGTCAGGCCCTGAGAATGACTGAGATATTGGAAGCTAGTAGAAGTGTTGATGAAAGAAAAAGAGAGGTAGAAGAAGATCTATCAAAATTTGAAAGAGCCAAGAGCCTTGTTGAAGATGCCCTGAGAGAAAATGATGCAATCATGATTGAGAAAGATGAAGATATTTGAGTTCTCACTCAAGAAAATGAATACATACATAAACAACTGAATGACAATGCTGAAGAAAAGGAGAGGATGATGAAAGAGATTGAACAACTCAAGAATGAGTTGAAAATTGAAAAATGAAAGAAATGAGAAACTGAGAAAATTCAATGAAAGCTCTAAGAAGGTAGATAGACAGTTGAAGGCTTAGAGAAGAACAAAGCATACAACCTATCTTGGTTACCCCGGTTCAGGTCCTACGGAAACTGGAGAATCATCTAAATCCAAAAGGATGAAGGATGATAAAAGAAATCACTGAGAAGCAAGAGGTATGAAGTATTCCAATTTCTCTTGTAATCATTGTGGAAAATCGGGTCATAAGACCAATTACTGTAGGAACAAACCGGTTAATCAAAAGAAGACTTTCACTTTTGATGGTTACTGCCACAATTGTCATAAGTATGGTCACACTTCTTATGAGTGTAGATTTCAATCAAGAAGAATGTCAAGTGAAAAAAGATTTAATGGACATCGCTTCACTTGCAATAAGTTTGGACACAGATAAGAAGAATGTAGGTTCAAGACAAAGGTATCAAGACCACCGTTAAAACCGGTTAGTCCTAACAAAAGGAGAAATCAGTTGAATGCCACCTATTCCATGTTTGGTAATTTTGGTCATGTTGCTGAAACATGCAAAATGAGGATGGGTCAGAGAAACAATCCAAGTCCATGGAGGACAACTAGTATGGCATGCTTTAACTTCCATAAGATTGGCCACCTAGCCAGAGAATGCAGAAGCTGATCCTAGAACCGATCTGCAGACAAGAATTGATTTAGCAAGAAAAAGGAGCAAAATGACTTGAAAGGAAAGAAGACAACTGAAGAAATAAGAAATGAAATGAAAAAGACATGGGTCAAGAAGGATGAAGGAAAATAAGGACAAGGACATTCTGAAACCAAGTCATCATCCATTGGTGATGATAGTTCCTCTTCAAACTAGGCATGTCGATGCTCAGAGGGAGCACATATGGTAAGATTACTTTTGAATCCCCTTAACAAATATAAGGATGTTCTTTATCTGCATAGTCATGATGCATGAAATATGGTCTAAAATTTCTTAATTGAAGTATGTTTTGTGAGTTTTTTAGTTGCATGTTAGTATCGACAACAAATAACCGATAAAGTCAAATCGGTATTCTTTAAGTTATTAAGTCTCATAACTGACTGTTGGTTCACAACATTGATAAATATCAACAGATAAATAAGGAAATGGTAGCTCATTTTAATTTACCTAACTACTTGTGAATTTTCCTTGAGCTCTTGTGCGTTCAAAGGCGATTTGAAAATTGCTAAGCTTTGTTTGTGCGGAAAAATTCAAGTAGAGTGATCGTGGTGTTTGGTATTCCCTAGGAAAGGGTTTTCAACTACATCTAAGAAAAGATTGATTGAAGGTCATCATAGAAGCATAGATATCAACTCCTATGTTGGTTGAAGCTATCAAGGAACCCTAACTCAAGTTCAAGCTACACCCGATGAAAGCTAGTGAAATCGACAAGACCGGTGCTTTATCATCTATGCCCTTTGGCGTATTGTTGGTAGAGGATATTAGCTCCTACATTCATTGCAAGCTCAAATAACTTGGAGATAAGTTCATTCAAAGTGAGTTTAAAGGGTGCTATGATAATGATCAGTTGAAACCAGGTTTCCTACATCTAAAGACCAAGGGGTTGGCATATGCTGTAGAATTTCCTAATCAGTTTCATGGTGAATGGGTTAGATATGTATGAGCAGGGTTCATGATCACAAAGGAGATGATTCAGAGAGTGACAGGGTTCAATGGAACCATTGAAGCATTAACCCTAAGAATGATTTCATCAACTGAAGTCACCTGGTTAACTAAATCCCAATGTGATAGTAGATAAATGAAAATCACTCATATTTAGGATGCTCAAGTAAGATTTGCCTCTACAGTGTTGGGATACAAGGTTTATCAATTAGGCCGGATGAATATTGTGTTGAGCAGTGTCATCCATGCTGGATATCAAATTATCAAAGAAGATGCAAAATATGATATATGCGAGATGATTCAAAGTTAGTTCATGGTGAACATGGAAAGAATAAAGAAGGATAAGAAGCAATCCTTCAAATATGTCTCTCTATTGGTATGCATATTTTTCTATGTGCTACAATATTTTCCTAGTAAGGGTAATGTAGTATGGTCATAGGAGAAACCTATCATGGTTTAGATAGGCAAAATGATTAGGGATCTGGGAGATAAATTTGGGGAAACAATGTGGGGATATTTCAAGGAATTCCAAACTAGAATGCACAAGAGAGAAAGAATTCCAACCGAAATAGTCCAGAAATAGGAGAACAACATTTGTTTTCTTGTAGATATAGATTGTTGTATTATCCAATCAGTTGAACCCAAAACTTTTTGGGTTCCACCTATGGGGTATGAGGTTACAACAAATCTGGTTAAAATTTCATATTAATATGCTTCTATCTAAACTGGTAGACTTGAAGGCAAAGAGGTTTGGAACATATGAGGAGGCAAGATCTAAAATAAAATAAGAACTTTAGGTGCCTATCATTAAAAGAAAAGTATAGAAAATGTTGATACACTTGACAAGAAATATGGAGGTGAAGCATCTGGTGCCACTACCTCCACCGGTGTGAGTGAGAAAATAGGGGTCACACCTTCCAAAGATGAAGAACTAATCGATGGAAAGAAGAAAGTGACAAAAACAAATCCAAAGGGTACTGCAGCAACTAAACCGACATCGCACATAAAGGAAAAGAATCTAAGTACTCTGGTATCTTCACCAAGCAAAGATAGACTGGTAGGAATAACTTACACCAGAAAGAGGAAGAGTGATCCAAAGCTTATAGAGGATAAGAAAGAAGGTGACAATGTATCAGTTGTGGAAATAAAGGAGGTTAGAAGAAGTGAAAGGAAAAAAGCTCCAACAATTGATGAGATGGTGCATGGCATCAAAGAATTTGGAGGTTTATCTGGTGTTGGAAGAAGATATTCTCTTAGTAACGATGAAGACAAGAGGAAAATTGAGAAAGCTCTGATCTGGAACTTGCAAAAATTTTGTAAAACTACCAGTGAATTGGATGGCATAATCCCATTAGATTTTCTAGATCAAATTGAAGGAAGATGGAAGACTTCTCTAGCTACTGAAAAGGAACTCAGAATAAAAGCACTCATGAAAGTGCAACATGAATTAGATCTTGATCAAGCTTCACTAGTGGCTAAAGCATGCATTCAATATTTCAAAATAAGGAACATAATTAGAAGAGTGGGAGTAGGGGAAGTTAGAGAAGTGCATGTTGAAGGTGTTACCTTGTGGAAGGAAATTATGGACCAGCAAAAGAAGGTTGAAGAAGAAATTGAACAGGAAACTAAATAGGACAAAGGTGCAACTGTCCTTGATAAAGGAAAAGCTAAGGAAAAAGAATCCACTGAAGGATTTGATACATTCACCGTTGAGGACATCATAGGAAATGTTGTGTCAGATATCCCCAATTCGACAAAGGGTATTGAACAACTGATTCATACTTCATCGATGGAGGAAACTAATAAAACTAAGCTTTTCGATCAAGATGAAGTGTTAGTTGAAGACATTCCTTATGAGGATACACCTCACAAAACCTTATTGACACCAAATTCTAATCTCTCTCAAGAAGGAAAAGAGGAAGAAAAGAAGACAGAGGAAGATAAGAGAATAGAGGAAGGAAATGAGGAAGAGAAGAAAATAGAGGAAGGAAAAGAGGAAGAAAAGAAAGCAGAGGAAGGAAAAGAGGAAGAAAAGAAGATAGAGGAAGAGAAGAGAATAGCGGAAGGAAATGAGGAAGAGAAAAAAATAGAAGAAGAAAAGAAACTAGAAGAAGGAAAAGAGGAAGAAAAGAAGATAGAGGAAGAGAAGAGAACAATAGAAGGAAATGAGGAAGAGAAGAAAATAGAGGAAGGAAAAGAGGAAAGAAAGAAATCAGAGAAATGAAAAGAGGAAGAGAAGAAAGCAAAGGAAGGAAAAGAGGAAGAGAAGAAAATAAAGGATAACACAATAGTGATGGATACTCCTTCAGCAAAGAGGAAGTTAGACTTAGACAATGAAAGTGAAAAGAAAAAGGTAAGAATCATCACAACAAATAGCTCAAAAGTTGAGACTTTAGAAATGAAAGAGGGAATAGAGGAGGAAGAAGAAGGTGACTCGATCATTGATATAAATAAAATGACCCCTAAACAGTTGATGAAAGTCTCAGAAAAACTGAGAATACAAGCTGAAAAGGTAAAACTGAGAGAGAAGGAAAAGAAGGCAAGAATCCTCACTTCTGCCAAAACAATTCTCTTTGATCTCATCCCAGACATTGCAGTTGATGATATTGCACCCATTATTGATCAGTTGGATACTCTAGTTAAAGCAATCAGTTCAGAGGCAGTCGATTTGGAAAAGGTTGTAGTAAGACAATATGAAACAAAGCAAGGAGATAACCTGATGGAGCAGATAAGAGTTGGAAAAGTTGCTCTTTCCACTAGAACATAAGAAGTTAAGACCATACTCCAGCAAGTTGGTCAACTATTGATGAAATCTTCAAACTTTCCCATTTTAATCAAATACTTAGATGATAAAAGAAATCAGATTCACAAGGAGATTCAAGATTTGGTAAGCTCGTTTGATCCCCTTAGCAGTTCAACATCAAATTTTATTGGAAAAGTCAAAATGCTCAATTATAAAATCAGAAGGTTGAAAGATGAAGAAGACAAAAGAAGTCTTAGTTTTTTAGAGCTCCAGTACTATTTAGCACCAATTATTGATTTCATGCAACTGAACATTAATGAAGTAGACTGCCTAATACATGCACTTGACTATAAGATAGTTGATAATATGGAGGTCTTCATTGTAGTATTACATGGCCACTTCACTACCATGAAACAAATTCAATCTTCATGGGAATCTTCTTGGATAGTCTTTTCCATTGATGGAAAAAGGGGGAATTTTGGAATTTTTGGAATCTTGTCAAGAACAGGGGCCATGGAACTGGCACAACAGTTTGTAGAATTTTCCACCAATGCCAAAGGGGGATTTTGTTGACATTCTGATGCAATTTTGTATGAATGGTAAATGGTATGGTTGTCATTGTTGGCAACATCATCTCCTTAGTCTTCACAGTCCATAGGCACTGAGTAAATCGACAGGTCGTGAGTGAATCGGCAAGCAGTAGATCAACAGGCAGTAGGTAAACCGACAAGCAATAAGTAAATCGACAAGCAGTAGACTGGAAAGAAATTAGAAGACTGGCAAGCAGTAAGGAGATCAGGTAGTGGTGAGTAAATTGGCATGGAAGATGTCCACCGGCTAAGCAAAGAGCAAACTGGTATACAGGAAGAAATCGGCTAAATAGGTTTTGATCGGAACATCAGAAGAATAGGTAACTGACAGACTGGTAACATTCAGTTACATCCAAGTAAATTGAGAGTCTTCTCTCAGTCAACTGACATACTTATCAACATGTTCGACTATATCGACAAAGATTCCTGTAGGATTTCAAAAGCGCAATTTAAGGCCTGACAACAAAATTTTGAAAGGTATGTTTTGGAGGGAAAAGTTGGCAGTAGACTAAAGGGTCTATAAATACACATACCTCATTCTTTAGATGGTTCTTATCAAGTGAATTAAGTAAATGTGAAAGTGGACACAGGGAGAGTTTTAGAGTTTGCAAAGCCGAGTGATAGAGGACCAGTAGAGTGGGGGTTTCATCAAGCAGTGACTTAGGTGATAGAGGACTAGTATAGTGGGGGTTTCACTGAGCAGTGACTCAGGTGACAGAGGACCGACAGTGTAAGCACTAGAAAATTGATAGAAGGCAGAGTTGTGGAGAAAAATCACAGTTGATACAGACCTAGAGTGATACTTAATTATGATCTGATCAGGCTAATGAGTAGCTTTTTGTATCTAATCATCCATTTGTTGCTTTCTAACAATTTCAACATAAATCCCTTAACTAGGTGGAATTTAACAGGTCCCATTGTATAAATCCCTTAATCGGGTAACATCTTTATTGATGTTCTAAGTCCTTTAACTAGGCTACCTTTAACACAGTAAAGGCACTAACTGGCCTTGATCAAAATCCCTTAATTGAGTGGCACCTAACCAGTGTCTTTGTAATCTCCTAATAGGGATGGCTCTTCACCGGGCGTACTCCAGAAGAGTACAAATTTTGTGAGTTCCAACTCACACCATGGTTTTCTCCCTATTGGGTTTCCATGAGATAAATTTGTGTGTTATTGTGTATCTTTTCATGCTTGGTTATTCCTCTGCAATAGTTATTTACATTGATGAATGTTGAGTTAGCAACAACTAAAGTTAAAATGTTTATTTGAGTAATTTTTAGTAATGTGCTAATTCACCCCTCCCCTCTCAGCACTGGTTGGGACTAATAGAAGACGCATGTGCAATGAAGAAGCCATGAAGGCTATATTCAGTGGGCTCATTGGTGATGTTTCCTCATAGGTGGATAAGTGCAGATCAGCAAAGATTATATGGGATAGACTAAAGAAGCTTTATGGAAATGAACCCTGCATCACAAGATTAGTTTGTGAGAGTGAGAAGAGCAATGCAACAGATACATATACAGATGACAAGGGTAGATCCGATTGTTGTAGTAGTAATGGTGATGAGGAGACTCATCTCTTCATGGCCCATGAGACAAATACTGAGAACCACACATCAAAAGAGGTTAATGCAGATAGATCCCATCAGTATAATGTGTTTCGTAGTGATAATGAAGAAGATTAAGAAGAAGGAGATAATGTAGATAGATCTAGCGAGAAAGATCTATTTGATAGTGAAGGTGAAGAAGAAGATGAAGCAAAAGTTGATCTTGAAGGAGATCTAATGAATAATGATGAACAACAGATACCCCAGCTAGTACTAAGAGGGGGAGTGAATCAATATAGGCATAAACTTTATCAACAACTTATTAGGTTAAAGAAATACCAACTGGTTGTCACCATTATTGAACTTAACCACAACAATATCGGTTAAACATAGTAAGACATCAAACACCATAAACAGATAAGTCTGAACACTTCAAATACAATCAATACTTGATATCAACTTCACCCATAAACATACGCATGTGGTATACTGGAAATACCATAACCTATTAACTTTGCATGCATAATCTTTCAACCAAATAATTCATAAACATCTCATGAAAAATGCATAACACATAACACACAAATTTTTCAGGTGGAAACCCAACTGGGAAAAACCACAGTGGGGATGAATACCCACAAGCTTGTTTTTGAACTCTTTTGAAGCTTGCCTTGTTAGGAGCCTAGTCCAGTTAAAGACTTTACAATAAGGTTCTGCTAGGAACCGATCCTGTTAGAGATCACCCGGTTAAGGGATGGATATATACCTTGTTAAAGGTTGAAACCCTATCAGAGGTTACCTCGCTAGAGGATTTGAAGAACTCAATAATCTTGAGTCACCTGGTTACAAGTTTTACAATAAGCCTATTAAAGCTACTCGATAAAGGGATTTTCCAACTATTGAAATGATTAGAAGACAACAAGTAAAACTTCTGATCTGATAACAACACTACATGCCAAGGTAGATCCTTTTCATTTCCTTTTCTCTGCAATCACACTTTGCAGTTTTCCACTCACTGGTCTGGCAAGTATCTCATCACTTAGATACACACAACATTTGCCAACAAATTTACAATAACAAACATCATTGACCTTATAGACAATAGTCAAGATGGTAGCATAAACCCTAAACAATAAGTATCTTAGGTTTACAACATAGGTGGTCCAATCTTGACCATCCAAACACATTGCATAGAGTATTACAATTTCAAAAAGATCACAAGACAATCTACATCATTCATTCATCACTACACATGGGAATTAGTAACCCATCACGCTCTCTTCTCATACCACTAAGAAGAATGATCATTCTCGAGGTAGACTTCAAACGCAGTCGATCTTCTCATGCAAGATCCTCAAGGAAATCCTTCACGCGCACAAGGCTGGCATGGCACCTCGATCTCATTCACATCTCTTAGATAACTCATCATAGAGTATCATCGGTTGCATTGCACAAGCAAGATTGCCAAACTAATAACCCTAGAGCTGAGACTACCAACCAGTAGTCACACTTAGTAAAACCCTGACATTGGTTCACTATTTCTCTTCCTACCTCTTCATACCGGTTCACTAACACTTATTAAGATCAATGAAAACATACATTATCATCATATCAACATGCTGGTTCATCATATGCCAATGATATCAAACAAGATCTTGTAAATGCACTTGAAGAAATCAATAGAGTAAGAAAGGAATAGAAGTTATTCAAGAATGTTGCTATAGTGGAGCAAAACCAGTTGACAAAATGCCCTGAAGAATCTGAGAAATGAATCTCAAAGTTGAAGTCTCAAGAGGAAGGCACGAAGGAGTGTTGGTGTGAAGATCTAGCATCAAGGCTAGAAGTAAAAAATAAAGAATATTGACAGTTGCTTGGAGAAATGAAGATTCTCCAAAATAACCTTCAGAAATGTCAGGATGAGCTTAAGGGAAGAATCCGGTTTGACAATAACAGTGATGCCTTGGACAAAATGTTGAAAAAGATAAAGCTTGCCAAGGACATTGAATGTTTAGGAAGTGGTGCTGGTGAATGCTCCACCAACAAGAATGTCCCCCACAATGACATTCTGTTTGTCTCCTCAAATGGAGATAACAAGGGACAAAGCTTCACAGTAAAAAATGATCCCCGGATGAAGGTCGATCTAAATACAACTGGTGAGGACTTGCAAACAAGAATAAAGACTGGTCTTGTAAGGAGGAACAATGCAGATCCCAAATGAAAAAGGAAAATGGGAGAAGACAGCTTCACCTGAAGCAGGAAAATGAGAAGACAACAAAGAAGACCTCCTACTGGTAGAAGAAAAGGAAATGCTGCCACCCACAAGACAAAGCAAGTGTGGGAGAAGAAGAGACCAGATGGAAGGACTGCCAAGAATGGACAACTCAGGATCCATCCTCAAAGGAGAAATGGAGATGCTAAACTGGTAAGACCACCTCATGTTTGGTAGAATAAATTTGTAAGTTAAAAACCATCTTGCTCTGGTTATTGTTTTGCATGTAAAGATTATGGCCATAAGGCAGAAGAATGTAAAATGAGGTATAAGAATAGATAGAGTGTTATTCCTAGGAATAATAAATCAGGCAGCTATAGATTTCATGCATATAAGCAAAATGTTTCACAGAGTAGAAACATGCAAGTTCCCTTTCCTGGTTATGCTAACAATAATCCATGTGCTGCTCCTAAAAATATAAATATTGTGTGTTATAACTGCAATGGATTAGGTCATAGAAGTTATGAATGCAAGAAGAAGAATATGCATTCCTATGGCAACTAGTGGATCAATCATGCTTAGTGTGAGAGAAGTTACAGGGGATATGAGTGGCATAGACCTACATGGATCAAGATGAGTTGTGTTCCTATTCAAGCAAGGTATCCAATGAGATCGGTAGAGGGCTACAATGACATGATAAGAAAAGGAAGAGAAAATTGGTATGTTAGAAGGTTCCCTAATCATGAGATTGGCATGGACGTTGTGTGCTACTGCAACACTACTTCTGGTCATGGTGTAGAATCTGGAAGTGTAAAGATCAATCAGCAGGAGAAGAAGAAACTTGCTCCCCGGCCTAAAAAGGGGAAGAAAAGTGAGACCAAGTAGACATGGAGGAAGAAGCAGGAAAGTAGGACCATGGACCGGCACTATGAATTCAATGCATGGGTGATATCTCATATGGATTAAAGGAGATATAGGTCTAAGGGGGAGCTAAATGCTGATTAGATCATTTACCCACTTAGTGAAAGTGGATAAGAAGAAGATCAAGCTACTGCCGGTAGGAGGAAGAAAATAAAATGGTAGTGTGTGTGAAGTTACTGCCTTGACTACACATGGAAGATGGATCTTTGTTGTAGGTGAAACGTATGGTAGCAGAGGTATTTGGCACTAGGAGATGAAGGTTAGATGAAAGTGTTCCGGTGGAGAATATGAACCGATATTGGACACCGGTATGTGCAACATGTTACCAACATGGGTGTTGATTAGTGTTGCAGGTTATGTAAGTCAATGAGTTGAGGGATCATTGTAGTAACTTTGGTATCCTAGATGGATGAATTTATGTCTCAGGTGTTATCTGAAAGGACCTAAATGATGTGTTGGTCTGGTAGCTAATTTTATGTGCATACATATTTATGGGTCAACTAGTTGGATTTATGACTTGCAGTTGGCATTGTGGTAATGATGGTAGATGTCACAAATATATATGTGAGTCCTGGTTTAGGACCTGACTGGATAGATGAAGATCAGTGGTTTGTATTTCATGGGGATTTCAGGGCCATATTTTCAGATTGATATCAGATATACTGAACATAGAAGTAGATCAAGCATATGCCTCATAATACCGGAAAAGAAATAACTCATATGACTATGGGTCATTAGTTGAAAGTAAGAGAAGTTTGGCAAACTGGTAGGACCATATGCACAAGAGAAGAAATTCATTTCCTCATCTGGTTTTGAGCCAAAGAAGGAGAGAGACCAGTGTATGTTGTTAAGGGTTGTTTGGTACCTAAGCTTTCCATCTCAAGTGCTGATGATTGAGATGATGTTGTGCATAATATTCAAAGGGGGAGATGCACCCAGTAAAAGAGGGGACAAATATTTATGTTAGTTCTTGGTAGATACAAGGAGGAATGATATCCTGACAATGCCCTTTGCCATTGTTGTCAAAGGGGGAGAAAGATACTATAGTATACCAGATACTACATGTGTTGACATAAATGCCAAAGGGGGAGATTGTTGGCATTGTGTTGTCATTGATGTCAACTGGTATAGACAAATGCAACTAGTATGTAAGATTGTTGGTACTACTATCATTGATGTCAACTAGTATAGCAAGATAACTGGTATAGGAGAAGAGTTGATGTGTTGTCATTTGTGATAATCAATATGCAGAAGGATGAACCGGTATGTATCGGTATGCTAGTAGTGTTGTTAAGAGACCAATGAGTAAAAGGTTGTTGACATAGTGATGCATACAACCAACAAGAAAGATAAGGCATATTGGGAGGCTAATTGTGATGAAGAGGCAGAATGTTATTTGAATCACATCACACCAAAGGTGAAGTATGGGCAGGCCACCAGACTACTAGTATGATGCTAACTAGAAAAACTCCCACTGGATTAAGAATCTATCACAATATATGTGATAGTGATGTAGTAGATAGGTGGTGAGCAAATGGTTTCAAATATTTTGGTTGTTTATAAGGGAAATACAAGGTTTTAGACCTCCAAACCCCTTAGGACTACTAACAACTCAATAGGGTCAAATAGGCCAAACATAAACCCACACTTTGCTACATGATTAAAATGACTTGGAAGGTGTCCTTGGATGTAAAATAAAAGGATTCAATTGGTTTTGACCTTCTGTTCAATGGTTTATTGCTCAAACCCCATATTCCTCCTATTAGGTCTAGAGTCCCCTTTAGCCCAGCGAGAGAGAAAATAATGCTTATCTCTGAAACTTCTCAAAACACTAACCAAATAAATTGGATTTTCAGATACCCTTTTGGCTCTATATCAACAGACCCAAAGTAGTACCTAGGTTGTTTTGAAAAAAACCCACTGTCTGACCTCTGAGCACTGTTTTTGAGCATAAAATATGGTGATTTTACAAAGCGAGTATATCAAATACTTAACCCCAACTCTCCAAACCTGAAAAATTCTTTAAAAATGACAAATGAAGATGGGTTCCAAGGTCAATTTCACTCTATGAGGTTTCTAACACCATAAGCCCCAAATTCTCCTCTAAAACCCCTTAAATCTAGGGTTTTCTCAATGTAGCATTTCCCAACACTTCTACAACTAATTTTTGATGTATTCACCTTTAATTAGGTGTACTCAAACCTCTCCAAACATAAAATTTTCCCCTTGTGTGAGTAGATCTCCTGCTGCTACTCCGTACCAAGGCTTTTCACTAGGTTTTCAAACCCAAATTTGGTGATCACTTGCTCATAACCCTTTATTTGCACATCTTAGTGGTTAGAATATATAGTACATGTAAAATAAAAGTCATTCCATGAGAAAAAATAGATTAACATCCATGGAATGACCCCATGATTAGCAAAATACCAAAATTGTCAATGCAAAAAAAGACAAAAACTTGTAACAGTCAACCAAAAAGTAAAGTTGTTGATAAAACAATAAAATAAAATCATGCATAGGAGTGTTTGATGATAACACAAAGCCCTTAAATTTATATAACATTAGTTATATTAAAAGGAGCCTTCACTCAAGCATAAAAATAAAAAAAATTGCTTCCAAACTGAGTTTTTATTGGTTTTCCAAAACAATCCATACACTCCAGGCATTCATTTCTGCCATACAAAGCATGTCTGTGGCTTTAAATAGCCTCTCCAAGTTTGTTCAACCACTATATGGTTGGTTATAAAGTTTATTTAACACTAAAACAATTAAAACTTGCTTTTCCCTCCTAAACACTCCCAGCCATTGCATTTTTGAAATTTTGAATTTGCACTTTGGAAAATGCATGATAGAAACATTAAAAACAAAAGGATTTTCATCCCTTATAACATTTCAAATGAGACTAAACTCCTATGAACATATTCTTGGGTGTTTTGACCCAAATTCCATGTGTATACCCTCTTAGGTCCTCATCGGGACATTTTGATAACTTTTTACACTTTTTTGCTTCAAAGGCCATTATTGGCTTTAGGATCTCATAATTGATTTTATTGAATTTTTTTGATGTTAGAAACTCCTCCTTGGCCTCAAAGGTCTTCAAATTTCAATTTGTTTGCCTTGGTGCTCCTGCACCAGATAGGTTGACAGAGTAAGATGCTTCTATGAACAAGCTGACATATGGAAAGATACTAGGATATATGTCAAGTTGAAGATGTATCCTCCCCTTGGTGAAGTCACACTTGTACCGGTAGAATGATTCCATGAGATAGGCAGGTGATTGAATGTAGAGACTAGATGAACAAGTGGAAGATGAGGAAGCCTCCAGAGCATGAGATCAGAAATCCACACCAGATAAGAAAGTGAAAACAAGGTGTGCTACCAAGAAAGTGAAGGAAGAATGAGGAGTTGAGATGGTGTGTTTGTCATATTGACAAAAAAGTTGAGAGGAGAACTAGTTAGATGAAGAAGGACACTAGTGAGTCTGCAGGAACATACATAGGGATACCAAGATTTTGATAAAGGTTGATGCAGAATAGTTGGAGTTTGATGAATTGGTGTCATCAATGAGTGTCACCACCAAGAAGGAAAGTATGTTGTCCACTGGTAGACACATCTACCAGAATCTACATTGGTGATAGTTGACATGTTATGTCAATCGGTGAAACATTAGAGAAGGAACAAGGAAGATAAGGTTCTCACCTAATAAAGAGAAGTGCATCAAACTGAAGGTTAATGAGAGTTGTCAGAGTAGCTATGTTCCCAACAAGTGAACATATTCACAAAGGTGTTTCACCAATAGAGCAGTGAAGTGCAGACATAAGGGTTTCACTGGTATGAAGGAAAGAATATGTTATCAATTAGGAGAAGATGTGCATGATGTTGCTGAAAAATGAACAAAGGTATACACTGGAAGGATAGAAAAGGTGATGGCAGAAAGGATAACCGGCAAGGTGATTTGTGTCTATAGGGTTAGTGAACTGGTATGTGTGTACCGGTTATGTGGGTGGTCGATGACTAAGTTGAACCGACAGAGTAGTGTGCCAAGGTGGATACTGATAGTAATGCCATGTGGAGGTGAAGTGGAACTTGCACAGGTTGGTGTAGAGTGACAATGAGGTAGTTAGTAGTTGGTCTTGCATTAATGGTTATTGCAAAACTCGAGGGATGTTTGTAGAGGGGTTGCAGCTCGAGGAAGGAAAAATATGACCATATCCATTGCATGCACTAATCGATGTAGATTGTCTAGATGTAGATGAAAGTTGTTGAAGCAATCCATCAAGTCATTAATGGTGATTGACCAAGAGGTGTGCCGACAGATTGGTTGCAGGTTGTTGAAAAAGAAAGGCATGTTCTAAAAGGCATGAAGATGGTGGAAATGTGCAGGTTGGCCATCACTAAGTTGAGATCCAACTAGATCTAATTGGATTATGTGTGTCTCATGATCTGTGAAGAAAATCATAAGGCACCAAGTTTGAATATTGCTTTTGGCGGGAAGACTGGGCTATAAATATGCAAGCCAAAGATATTGTTATGTGTTGTTGAATGAGAGCGAATATAGCTACTACGAAGTGATTGAATGTTCTATGAGAAAAGGTAGACTAGTCTGATTAAAAATAGCAAAGGAATATAGGGAAGAGGTGAGTGAGGGTTAAATCGATGAAAGGGTTTAACGGAGGGTTTAACTGGTTAGGTTAAAGCAACTGATAAGCAGCAAGAGTGCATCAGAGAAGATAATCGGTAGATACTAGTATCGGTAGGAAGACAATAGAGTGATGAAGTGAATAGTAGTGTAGGAGAGATCCAAAAAAATAGATGCAGAGCAAGGTAACTAGTAGAGTGTAAAACGGTAAAGCAACAACAAAGAGAGGTGAACCGGTGTAGCAGAGAAGTTGTCTCACCAACAAAGTGAAGTATATGAAATGGTTACAAGATTCACTTGTAATAGAATAACTACTTTTGTATTTGATGCTATCATTGTGATCACTGATTTGTATCTTGGTGCAGGGGTTGTAGCTCCTTTGGGTTGGTTCCCATAAACTAGTAGGGGTTGGTGCTCCTTGGGTTGGTGTCCTAAATCAAGGGTTGTAGCTCCTTGGGTTGGTGCCCTAAATCTAGTGTTGTATCTCCTTGAGTTGGTGCCCTAAATCAGGTGTTGTAGCTCCTTGGGTTGGTGCCTTAAAATTTGTAACAAATTTTATTATGAGGCTGGATTGAAGAAGTAGACTCTGGTAGCATTGCTCACCGAGGTTTTTCCCATCTTGGTTTTTCCTTGTACATACTAGTGTTATGTGATGTCCCTTTATGTGTGATTGTATTTGTGTTGGTCTCCCTACTAATCGATAAGTCTATATTGAGTTAGAATCTAAGAACCAGTATACACACATAGGATAGTTAAAGGGAAAATATTGAGAACTATTGATTCACCCCCCTCTCAGTGGTGCATTGTGTCTAATTTTTTCTTTATCAAATGAAGGAGATATTGTATACAAATTGAAGAAAGCTCTGTATGGATCGAAGCAAGCCCCTAGAGCCTTGTGTGCAAGATTGGATAATTATTTGTTAAATTCAGGATTCTGTAAACGTATCGCTAATAGTAATTTATATTTCAAAGTTGAGAAAGATAACATTTTCATTGTTGAAGTCTTTGTTGATGATTTCCTTTTTGATGGTGATGATGATTTGAGTATGAAGTTTGTTGATGATATGCAAAAGGAATTTGAGATGTCTATGATAGGTGAGATGAAATTTTTCTTAGGATTGTAGATTACTCAGACCGGTAAAGATATTTCCATTTCTCAATCTAAGTATGTGAAGGAATTGTTGAAGAAGTTTGGATTAGTTGATTCTAAGCCTATTGGAACTCCTATGGTGATTGGATGCAAGTTGTTTAAGAATGATGAATCTCAAAAAGTTAATCAGACCTTAAATAGATCTATGGTTGGTGGATTGTTATACTTAACTGAGACTAAATCAGATATTATACATGTTTGTCTTTGTGCCAAATTTCAAGAAGATCCTAAAGAGACTCATGTTACTGTTGTGAAGAGGATTTTCAGATACTTGAAGGGGACTATTGACTATG
The DNA here is from genome assembly GCF_030272615.1 of Cryptomeria japonica. Classification (NCBI taxonomy): domain Eukaryota; kingdom Viridiplantae; phylum Streptophyta; class Pinopsida; order Cupressales; family Cupressaceae; genus Cryptomeria; species Cryptomeria japonica. The sequence continues at coordinate 646,421,242 of NC_081413.1, forward strand.
GTTTATGGTATTTGAAGAATGATGATTTCCTATTGTGTGCCTATACCGATGTTGACTGGGTTGGTGATGTTGATGAATGGAAGATAACTACCGGTGGAGCATTCTTTTTGGGAAAGAAGTTGATTTCATGGTCCACTAAGAAACAAGATGTTGTATCTTTATCCACTGTTGAAGCTGAATACATTGTTCTTGCTAGTAACTGTACTAAGGTAGTTTGGATGAAGCAGATGTTGAAAGATATTAGATTAATTTATGATGAGCCTACCATTATATATTGTGACAATTCAAGTGCTATCAATATTTCAAATAATCCGGTGTTGCATTCTAAAACCAAGAATGTGTATAAAATATCATTTCTAGAGGGAGAAAGTCAGTGATGAGGAAGTCAGATTAGAATATGTATCTACAAAGGATTCGATTGTAGATATTTTCACTAAGCCTTTGTCTACAGATATATTTTTCTATTTGAGAGACAACTTAGGGGTCTCTACCCCTCCTATTAAGAACTAGATGCATGGAGTTACATCAATCTAGTGGATTTTAGAGCCTTATTTTTTTGTCCGGGTTGATGAGTAGGTGCTTCTACTCAACTGGAGTAGTCAGTGGTTCACATGATCATTGGATTGAGTTTATCCTAAGGGGGGGAGATTGTCCTTCTTAGAGGATGTGTCTTGGGGGAGAGAATGCATATTTTATATTTTATCTTTGGTATTGTTGTCAAAGGGGGAGAGAGTCATGTGAAAAAATCCTTTATCTTTGGAAGCTTTATGTGCATGATCTTAGGGGGAATTTGGTGTTTCCTTTATATTGATTATTTTTCACATTCATATGTTTCCATCAATGCTAAAGGGGGAGATTGTTGGATATTGTTGCTGCTAGGATATGTTGTTGTCATTGATGTGAACATATTCTTGTGATCTGGTGTTGCAGAGAGTTGTTTGGTGTTCTGGTGATTGCATTGAGATGATATAGTTGATTTATCTATTTGAGATGCTGGAATACTTTATTCCTTATTTGTTTCAGTGATCCAAATTTTTTCTTGATCATGTTATTTGATATGGTTTATAGTTCAGGTTTTCTTTTATGTCATTGGCAAAGTTTGGTATTTGATCTGGTGAGCTCCGGTATGATCATATCTTTGGTTGAAGATTTGGGAGAAAGTTTTGGATGTTCATGTGTATCTTTAATTCAGATGGTTCATGATTTGGTGCTTCGTAAGTTAATTTTATAGTTTGAATTGTTGTTGCTAAATGTTCCTATGAGTAAGTATGTTGATCGATGATGATTTGAATAAGTGGTGTTGGTGCTGCTATTGCAGATGGTTCTAATGTGCTTCTTGGTGTTTCCTGATCATGTCCTATTTTTTTGGTGGTCTGCATTGATTATTGTGTGATTTATTGGTGAGTTTGTTGATCTGCTGATATTCTTCGTGTTATGCGGTATTCTTGGTGGTGTAGCATGTTGCGGTTGATCTTGGTGAGATTTCCAGTGGTGATGTGTGTTTGGAGATTTGTTTTAGGTCCATGCTATGTCATATATGTCATCATATTGGTCTAGTGGTTTATTTATGTATCGTGCAATGTAATTTTGTAATTATGAGTTGAGGGTTTCGCTAACCTTGTAGTCAAGGTTGATGAATTGTATAAATAGGTGGTATAGTCATGTAATTTGGGTGTCGATGGTTGTTTCTACATTATCACAGAGTGGTGTGTGTGTGCATAAGAGATTTTATCCTTCAATGTGGTGTATTGAGAAAATATTTTTGCAGGGCAGACAAATTTGTTTAACCAGAACTGTCATCAAGCATAAGGAGATGTTAATTTTGTAGTTCATGTAATCTGGATTGTAGTTTGAATCTTATGGTAAGGTAGTGAGCCTTCCCTGAGGGTTGGAGCCTTTTGGGTCATCTTATTTTGAGTAGTGAGTTGTAGGTAGTGTGCCCGAATGCATGTGCATTACCCATTGCAATATTTACACATACTACTGTAGAGTATCATCTTATAATGGGTAGGTTCCCACCATGGTTTTTCCCTTAACTGAGTTTTTCTTTTCAGAATCTTGGTGTTGTGTGTGTTGGTGCTACTGTGTCTATCTTTATTCTTGATGTAGTTGTTTAGATCTATGATTGTGCTTAAATTGTTTAATCCAATGAAAACTGATTCACCCCCCCTCTCAGTTTTCCTTCATGGTTGCTGCTAACACAAGGAACATTAGATATATCCAATTTGCCCAATTTTTTTTGCAAAATTCACCTATGAGAAGGGATTGTGGGGATTAAAAGGTATTTAGGATTTTCCAAAAGTTCCATATATTTAGATAGATTACAACTTCATAATGCTACAAATTTCTTAGATCTTCACCAAATTTGAATAATTAGTACCCATTTGGTTTCTGAAGAACGTGAGTTAAATATTTGGTTGACAATCAACTACAATCCTTAGAAATTGTATCATCATCCCTTGTAAGAAAAATAAGGAAGGAACAAATTTATGCAAGATTTCCCTTACACCTTGGACGCTCCTACATTATACACCCAAGGTAAAAAAAATTATGAGCTTGGGCTTATGAAATGTAGTTAGATGGTAGAAGCATCATTTTATATTATAAGGAAATAACCTTTAACTTGAGACATTGTGGAGATTTGAGGAGTATTTAGATGATATCCAATGTCAAAGGAAAGTTTTGTGGGAAACATTAAGAGTAGATGGTTGGTGGAAAAATTGGGTCCACAAATGATGCAAGAGCATCCCCGGTCGATGAGCAATCTTGTATCAACCAAAAATATATTTGCTTTTTAGTTGTTCTTGTTGTGCTGTAGTTTATGTGCTACTTCTGAAATTCTCTGGTAATTGTTCCTTTTTCCATTGTGAATCATATTCTTTTCTTTAAGATGTGTTCTTATTTTTTATTCCATATTTTCAGTTCGTTTGGATTCTTTTCCAACAAGTTATCAATTCTAAATTGGCTGGTTCTTGATTCTTGGAGTAGTTTTGAATTTAACGACTAGTTGGAGATTCCTTATCTTGTGGAGTGATTTCTTGGTTTGTGGATCTAATTGGCACCATGTTTGATGTTCCTTGGCCCTTGGTAGACCTTCCTTGGTGGTCCACACTTCATTTGCATTCTTGGCAAGGGAGATCTTTGTGCTTTGGGTCTGACTTATTTTACACATTTCATTTTTCCTATCTTGGAGAATGCAATCTTTTGTGGTTGACCTAGATGTGTTTCAGATGCTATATATATTGTTGTATTCTATCCTTTGGTAGATAAGTGAAGATAGATGATGATTTAGATTTATGAGTTGTAACTTGAACTCCTCTGGAGGTCGGGATGGATCAATTTCAAGAATGTAATCTATAATAAGGCCTGTAAGTCTGCATGTTGCCCACATGTTGGTGGCTTGATTTTAATGAATATATGATACTACAGATGTCAAATTGTGTATTTTATAATTTATGTTTTGTTTCTTCCATTGTGTTACTCTTGCTACATGATCCAGATTGTTTTCTTTGAGGATCCTCTTAGTCATGGCTACATCAGATGGTATAAGAGTTGGTTGCAAACCTTGAGGCATTCCTTTGGGTGAAGAGATCACCTATTTGAGGTAGGTTTCTAGTGTGTTCAATAGATCACCAATGGAGAGGCAATTGAAACCTTGTAGTTAGATCACTGAGTTGAGGCAGTTCCACTAGAGTAAAGGGAGGAGATGCTACCAAGAAGGATGAACCCTACAAGGGTAGAGTAGATGATGGAAGATTTCAAGAATGAGATGAGGAATGAGATTCGAAACACATTGGTTGGTTTGCAGAGGAATCCAGAATCGGGGGATGAATATGAGGAAGTAAGAGACGAGATAGAGGATGAAGAAGTTGAAGGACCAATAGATGAGGGAGAAGAAATATTTCTTAGAGTGGTGGTGCAAGTAAGCAAAGTCCATAAAGTTGAGGTTTCTAACTTTGCAGGTTTGTTGAATCTAAAAGATTTGATAGATTGGATTAGAGAGTTGGAGGAGTACTTTGAGTTTGAATATGTTAAGGACCCACTGAGAGTCTAGTTAGCACAAACTAAGTTGAAAGGGAATCTTTCTTTATGGTGGAAAGAGTTACAAAGAGATAGAGTGGAGAATGGTGAGATCAAAATCACCTGGTGGAGGTAGATGGTGGCGAGATTGAAGGCTAAATTTATTCTAGGAGACTATGAGTTGGAGTTGTTCAAGAAGTTGCAAAACTTGAAGTAGAAGGACACGAGTGTGAAAGAGTATACTGAATAATTCTACAAGGTGATGATCAGATTTGGACATTGAGAGATGGATAGGGAGAAGGTGGCTAGATATATAAATGGACTCTGATTTAACATCTAGGATGAGATGAGTATGTTGAAGATTTCTACAGTTGAGAAGGCTTATCAATATGCACTAAAGGCAAAAGATAAATTGAAGAGAAGACAACAGAACAACCCTAAGGGAGGAGAAATATATACAATAGATAAAGGGAAGATGAGTGGCGGTATGGAGAAGCAGACTTCTGAGGGACCAAAATATAAATGGGGTAAAGAACCAAAGAAAAAGACACAAAGAAGAGGAAGTGACAGTAGTAGTAGGGAGTTCTTTGGTACATGTTTCAAGTGTGTGGAAACTAGACATAGAGCTTATGAGTGTCCTCACGGTAACAGGGGAAAGACAAGTAATTTCTTAATGTGTGTGGAATGAGATGCTGGAGTTGTAGATGAGAGCATGATATCACCAAAGCAGGGAAATCCCTTATGTTTAGAAGAGTCTTGATGGAGCAAAGAAAAGAAGAAACCTAACCTACTTAGAGAAAGAATCTATTTCAAACTATTTGCAAATCAGGAGGTAAATGTTGTAAGATTATTGTAGATAGTGGAAGTATTAAAAATTTGGTATCAGAGGAGATGGTAGAGAAGCTTGGTTTGAAGAGGCTTGGGCATCCTTGTCTTTATAAAGTGATTTAGTTGCAAGATGATCATGTGGAGGAAGTGAGAGAGCAGTACCTGGTGAATTTTAAAAATGGGCCTTACAAAGATGAAGTCATGTGTGGTGTTGTGCTTAAGAGTTCTTGTCATGTTTTGATGGGTAGACCTTCATAGTATGATAGAGGAGCTATCTATTATTGTAGAAGAAACTTGGTCAGTATTGAGAAGGATGGGCCGAAGTTCACTTTGGTTTCCTTGAAGGAGAAAGAGAATGAAGTGAAGAATTTGAGTCTTCTGAATCCTTTTCAATGTTCATGAGATTCCTCTCTTAGAACATATTTTTCCACCTGGGGTGTCTGATGTAGGAGCATCCCCAATCGATGAGCAATCTCTTGCATCAACCAAATTATATTTTCTTTTTAGTTGATCTTGTTGTGTTTCAGTTTCTATGCTACTTCCAGAATTCTCTGATAGTTATTCCTTTCTCCATTACAAATTAGATTCTTGGCTTCTAGAAATGTTCTTATTTCTTATTCCAAATTTTTTAGGTCATTTGGATTCTTTTCTAGTAATTTATCACTTCCGGATTGGCTGGTTCTTGATTCCCAAATCAGTTTTGAGCTTAACAACTAGTTGGAGATTCCTTCTCTTGTAGAGTGATTTCTTGGATTGCAGATCTAATTGGCACTATGTTCGATTTTCCTTGGCCCTTGGCCGACCTTCCTTGGTGGTCCTCACTTCATTTGCGTTCTTGGTAGAGGAGATCTTCATGCTTTGGGTCTGACCTATTTTACCCATTTCATTTTTCCTATCTTAGAGAAAATAATCTTTTGTGGCCAACCCAGATGTGTTCCAGATGCTATATATATTGTTGTATTCAATCCTTTGCTAGAAAAGTGAAGATAGATGATGATTTAGATTTATGATTTGTAATTTTAACTCCTCTGGAGGTCCAGATGGATCAATTCTTGGAATGTAAGCTGTAATAAGGCCTATAAGCCTGCAAGTTGCCTGCATGTTGCCAACTTGATTTTAATGAATCTATGATACTGGGGATGTTGAATTGTGAATTTTCTACTTTATGTTTTGTTGCTTCCATTGTGTTACTCTTTCTGCAAGATCCATATTGTTCTCTTTGAGTATCCTCCTGGTCATGGATACGTCAACAAATAAGTGTGAAGAAATAAGGATGGTAAGGATAACTACACAAATTAAAGGAACATTAGGATATATCCAATTTTCCTCAATTGTTTTTGAAAAAGTCACCTATGAGAAGGGATTGAGGGGTTCAAAGGTATCTAGGATCTTCCAAAAGTTCCATATATGTAGATAGATTGCAACTTCATAACTTGCTCCAAATTTCTTAGATCTTAACCAAATTTAAATAATTAGTACCCATTTAGTTTCTTAAGAAGATGAGTTAAATATTGGTTGCCAATCAACTACAATCCTTAGAAATTGCATCATCATACCTTGTAAGAAAAATAAGGAAGGGACAAATCTATGGAAGATTGCCCTTACACCTTCGATGTTCCTACATCAGGCACCCAAGGTAAAAAAAAAATATGAGATTGGCCTTACGAAATGTAGTTAGATGGTAGAAGAATCATTTTAGATTGTAAAAAATCTTTAGAAAGCTCTAATATTATAGAAAAATCATTTGAGACTCCCTTCCTTATCCTCTTGCAACATCTGGCTAAGACAAGTACCATCTTTCTCCACCTAGTTTATCATTTGTGTCTCCTTGTTCTCACAAAATTATTCCCACCACATCCTAACTGGTTCCTCCTTCAAATGATTCTCCACTCAATAATCCTCACCTTCTCGGCTTTCTTAATTCCTCTCCCCCCTCTCGTGTGATTCTATCCACCATGTACTAACCTTCCCTGCTAGAATCATTGTTCCCTTTCTATTGTATCCATGTCATCTTCATCAACACTTGAATTAAAATCTATGTTAGTATGTTTAAGGGTAATAAATATTTTCTTTCGAACCATCTCTACATATCCATCCATAGTTGTACTTTAATTTTCTATTTTTTCCCTCAACTTTATCTATTGTCAAAAAAGGTTGCATCTTTGTATGAGATATCAACTCAAAAAACCTTGTGAAATGTGGAAACAACCTCCATGTGTGGGACCTTATGCATGTGAGGTTGAATCTCTGAAAAAGGTCAACTTCCTTTCCAACTAGGGTGCAGTGTTGAACCAACCCAACACTTTTAAAGCTTACTCCTAGAACTATTATAATTACAAAGAGGGAAAATGGGGAAAAGAGTGTATAAAAGTGAAAGAGGTGATGCACCAAGATTAAAATTGGTCTTCCACTCCCTATGATTTCACAAAACATCAATAGAAACTACCCAAAGCATACACAAATCTCTAACCTAAAAAATATCCTAAAGATTCATAGGAAGGTTACAATTCATAAAGTGTTAGGAGGAATGAAATTAATTCATAGACAACACCTATTGAGATGTCAACACAATCACACAATCTGAAAACAAAACAAAAAATCAAATAGAGAGGTTGATGGACTTGTAAAGCACTGAGAGTGGGGGGGGAAGGGGGGGTGAATCAGTGACACCAAACAAAATACTACTTTAAACACTGACTGGTAGATATACTCTAAAATTTTGTTAAACAATATGCATGTAATCCAAAATGATATAACAACATCCACAATAAGTAAAAAATTCACCATAACACAAGTGTTTATATGTGGAAAACCTAACTAGATAAAAACCACAGTGAGATGGGACTCATAAATTAACTATCTTCAGTAATAGATAACTGACCGGTTAAGGTCTACAAAGTGCTCTTCTAGGAGCAAATCCTGTTAAAGATCCCAAAGCTTAGTTAAAATCTATACCCTGTAAAAGGTAGTACCCTATAAGGAGTAACCTCGGTAGAGGATTTCTGAATCCAAACTAATGGATCACTTGGTTAGAGGATTTGTACAATGAAGCTTGTTAAAACTTACTCGGTTAGGAGATTTGACTGTTGCAGTGATTAGAAAACAACAGGTGGTGTGATGTATTAGTAGCACAACTTGCTTGTATATATCCTCTTCTACGCACTCAACACTTCATTACCAACATACTCTGCAACTTAATACTTATGAATTTGCACATAACATATCTCCTTCGCTCATATAAAATAATTCATTGTGATGTCAATATATAGACATTTAGATTTCATGTCGGCCTCTAGAAATCTTATCACAATTTCCTAGGTGCAGTGTATTTGGTCAAACAATCATAACTCATCATAAAAATATAGCCAAAAATTATTGGTAAGGATAACTCATCACGACTAGTGATAACTCATCACATAATCAATGACTGGTTGGAACAACAATACCGGTTGGAGTTAAGCATATAAACTGTTTATCCTTTGATGCTCCTATGATAATCTTTGTTGAATCTTCAAGTTGATGCCGATTTATGTATATACACTGGTTGTCTCCATGTATATATCGGTTGTCATCATGTACCAGTTATATATAAACCTCTAGTATACTGGTTGTAATATAAACAACTTGAAGTCACACCAGTAGACAATATGAACATATGTGTGTGTATGTGTTTCATCAATGACAACATATGATGAAGTTAATCATCACAATCATCATCAAGCCAACAATCTCCCACTCAAGTCGAAGTTAGCCGTGAGGCCTTTCGGAGTGCAAGAGCCTTAATTAGCAAACAAGAAGATGTTATCAATCCCATTCCAGGTTAGGTGCCGTCTGAGGTCTATCTATGGTTCTCTAGCTAGGTGGCTTGCCTCACAAATGAAAGACAAGTTGGAGCTGACAGAGCTTGGACAGCTAGAGTGGAACTTGGAAGGAAAGAAAGATAACATTAGCGGCTGGGCTTTTCTTTAAGAAGGATTGTTCCGGCTGTCGAGGCTGACAGCTCCTCACTTCTCTCATAGCTTCTTTTCCTTCATCGAAACATCGAGATAAGTTGCTGGTCCAGGAATAGACTAGCGAACGGAACCCAACCTGCCTTCGCTTTTAGAGCTCATTATTCTCAAACCATCCTTGCCGTACTCTGGTCATCGACCGGCAGTGGAAGTGGTTGAGTCCGATTCATCATCATCAAGACTATTTGCCATAAACAAATAATGATGGATAATCACCCTGCCCAGTGGAGTCAAGTTCTGAAGGCTCCTTGACTTAAGGACTCGCTCCATAAACAAAGTTGACAGGTGGGGGCGAGCTCTGCGAGGCATCAAAAGGCTTGTTCCACGAGTGCAACAAGTTGCTAGGTTCCTTTATTTACCTTTGCCTTTGCTTTCGTGTCTTTCGGTTCCGTAGGAGCTAGACCAAGAGGGAGCCAACTAAGAAGTGCAAAAGAAAGGTTCGAGTCAAGTAGCTAATGCTCTTAGAACTTTTTTTTGCTAGGTCTGTCTTTTGTTTTTCCCTTTCCGCAGAACGAGACAAGCAATAGCAAAGCCAGAGCTACTAGTCAAATGGTTCCGGGACATAGAAATAGCTTTTCCGCATCTCACATCGGACATCAATGCAAGTCGGGGGAACAAAGACTAGTGCCATGTGAAAGGCGGTTTCACGGAACACAACAATGGCTTTTATTTTTGACTCCACAACTATCTATAGTAGTAGTTGATATCGCATCAAAAGCAAGCGAGGTCCGTATTACAATGCTCCTGTACTGTAATAGCTCTTGTTCCTCATGTAGAATCATAAAGCTATTGCTATTACTTATTAGGTGGTGAGGTTAAAGTCTAACATTTCCTATTTATCTCGAAGTGAGACATCAACTTTCTGCTTCTGGCAAGGTGCTTTTACCTTTTAATTCCTTTCTTTCTATCCTTCCTTCCTGAGGTTCATCTTGTCTCCCCCATAAACGCCCCTTTATGGAAAGGTACACCAAGTAAGGTGGTTATGTATCTGTACCCTGATCTGCTATTGGTGCTTAAACCACTGCTACTGATACTGGCTACGGATATGTAGTGTAAGCCCCTGCCTTTGCTGTAGCTATCCCTTAGACTGAGACTCCTGCTGCTGGTAGTAATGCCGCTTCAGCATAGCCTTCATGTTGCGTCTGTCTCTTCCAGAACTGTGTGAAAGTAAAGCCACTAAGGTAGTTGTTGCACCACCTGGATATGCCAGCCACTACTTGAACTGCTGCATAAAGGATTGCTTCTACCTCTGCTTAAACCACAACCCCTGCTTTTTCTTCCCGGTGCTACTTCCATGGAAGAAAATATCAAGCCCTTTGCTGCTACCAGAACTTCTGTTACTAGTGCTTGGAAATGACTTCTATCTCCCCGTGACTATCTTCGATACCTTCGCTTAGGGTCATTTGCTAGTGGTTATTGCCTATGCACCCACTACCCGTGCTATGCTTATGCAGCTGGTGCCTCCACCCCTATTTCCGCTGTGGCTGGATTTTCTGATGGAAGAATAAGTCAATAATATGGACCTGAGACCTAATTCGGAATAAACACTTGTACCATTTGAAGGGGACTCTACATTAGCTGGACCAACTTCTGAACCAACCTGTAGCATCCTAAAATTGTGACACTTGCAATTTCGACTGCATTTCGGTCTTCACGATGGTGACGCAACACGCAACCTGAATGGAGACCCCAAAACTTGCTCACGACACTGAAAACTGCATTTTTCAAGCACCATTGGCCTGAACCTCCTTGCACCCCGCTGTCCCGGAGGTGGGACCAGAGTGCCCAGTGCCCTGGTCCCTCAGGACTAGGGTGCCCAGCGCCCTGGTCCTCCAGGACCATGGCGCCCAGCGCCTTGGTCCTCCAGGACCATGGCGCCCAGCGCCCTGGTCCTCCAGGACTATGGCGCCCAGCGCCCTGGTCCCTGGGTCCTATTTTGGGCCCGGTTTCCTAAGTGATATCGGGTCTTTTTGATTGCAATTTGGAAATATACTTCCCTGGTCGGCCTAAGGTCGGGAAAATCAGTCTATCAGCCCCAATTGACAAGTATATAAACTACATTTTTCTCTCTCATTTGGGATAAGGGAAGAGAATACATACATGACGAAAAAAGCGTGGAAACTATACTCAAGCATTCAAGCATTCAAGCAATTGATCATTCCAAGTCTCCATTCAAGGCTAAGTGTTGCATTCAAGTCAAGGATTCAACCATTGAAGGGGAGATCACTTATTACATGCTACATACTATAACATACAACATCTAAACCTTTGCACATAAGGATACAAACATCCTTAGAACAAGGTATTAGTACTTGTTTTACATTACAGTCATTTACATTTACAGCACTTGCTCATTTCTTGGTTAATTCCAAAACTGGGGTTTGACCTAAAGGCAAACCCCTAATCCCTAACCCCCCAATCGTCTTCGCTTTTCTGTGTGTAGGTTGCAGGTACGCGGCTGAGATTGAAGATTTGGAATCCTTGTGCAGAGACGAACAGATCCCCCTTCGTTTCGCGGATTTTTCGGAGGACCGTGGCGCCGGGCGCCATCGTCCCAACAACTTTTGCTCAAATTTGCAGAATAGCGCCGTATCGACATTCTACTACTAATTCCAGGTCCGCAGCTTCATCCTATAACCTAAACTCAGTTTATAAGCGAATCTTTATGACTTTCTATGCATCCTTAGCTTAATTTCCTTAATCAACATTCTTTACAAAAGAGGGTAGCTTTGCTTTCCAAACCCTTGAAATTCATTTAGCATCCAATCTTACATTGTGTGGGATTGAATCTTATGAGTTTCAACCCCTCTTTTGAATGTAAAGTCTTCCCCCTAAGTGAAAACCCATCGAATCCTAGCAAACCTCCCTTCTCTCTCCTCGGAGTTAGAAGAGGGGAGACCAACTAGGGTTCGACCGCGATTTTCCGCTTTACATTTTGGTGAACCCGACGTGAACATCCTTTCTGATTATTCATGATTAGATCTGAAAATTGATTCCTTGATTACATTTCCATGTTTGATCTTTTGCAAAATTTTAGAGGTGATTGCATAAAAACCCTAAATTTTCTTTTTTTGAACATTGAACTTGCGAAATGTTTAATTATTAATGCTTGCTTCAGATCTGCTTTTCTATTTTAAATTATCAATTCATATCTATACTTTAATTTTGAAAATTAAGTGGTTAAATGTCAAAACCCTAATTTTTGAAACCCTCTTAATTCAACCTTTGTTTGACAATTTGACCGATCAAAACATCTCCAAATCAGCTGTAACTTTGGATTCTGCAATAAAATCACAATATCTTTCATCCCTGAAAATTTGGAAAAAAGTTGCGAGGACCGTGTTGCACTCCGAGCGCCATCGTCCCCGACATTTTTTTTCAAAATTTCGGGAGCGAGATCTTGCTGTATTTTCCTGCTAAAATCCAGAATTTTAGCTGATTTTGTCAATTATAACACTTTCAAAATTATGGTCAAAGTTGGTCTTGTGATTGCTTGGTTTAAGGCTCCTAATCATTCAAAAATTGTTGAAATTGAAATTTTGTGTCAAAATTGTGTTCTTACTGTCCTAAATCTGAAAATTGTGTTTGCATTCATTCAAAATTTCAGTGCTTTATTCAAATTCTTGCATTTTGTGACTTTTGAAATTAAGTACCTAATTACAACAACTTTGATTTCCGCTTTCAAAATTGAATTTAGCGCGAAATTGAGTCAATTTTTAAATTTCAAAACTTGCACTGCTTTTGACATTCCCTCTAAAATCATAAAATTCAAAATTTCAGTTTCCCTCTCTTTTTCAAAATTCAAATTTTGCATTTTTCGACAATCTTGATAGGGTTCAATTTTGAGATTGCAACTTTAATTTGGCCTATCTACAGATCGTAAAATCCCTCAATTTTTTCAGATTAGCTCTAAAATCATCATACCTTTCATCCCTGCAAATTTCGAAAAAAGTTGCAAGGACCGTGTTGCACTCCGAGCGCCACGGTCCCGAACATTTTTTTCGAAATTTCGGGAGACTGTTGTGATTGCATTTAACAGCTTAAATCTGGAAGATTGGCTGGTTTTACTGAAAATTGCTACCTCTAAAATCAAAATCTTCTCTCTCTCTCTAGTGCATGAGTTTTACAATAGTAAGCCCTACTTACACTATTCTCGTTAGACGAAGCCGTAGAATTAAGTCCTTCCGAGGTTTAACTACCGAGGAGATGGAACCTAATTTGAGTAGCCTTTTTAACGAGGACATGGGTAATTCCTCTAATCCTCCTAATGATGAAGAAGCTCCCCATGAAGTTTCTGTTGAACAACTTTCCAAATTGGATAACCAATTTGACGATTTCCACCAATGGATGTCTCATGAGTATCCCGATAGTCAAGCTCTTCCTTTAATTGAGGGTCTAAAACGTATGCTTCAAAGTGATAAGAATGGAATTGATGTTTTACGTGGTATCGCACACATTGTGGATTCGAATGTGATGCCTATGAAGAGTTGTGCTGAATCTTTAGGTTATACACAACCTCCTACACAAGTCAATCATTCTATTCCTTTGACCACTTCTATTGCTAGTTTACCTACCTTTACATCAAACATCATGGCTACCTCTATACAAGACATTCCTCCTGTGATCACTAGTCATGGGGGCAATCCTCCTTCTTCAATTAACCCTATTCCTTCATTCAATCCAACTTCTTCATTCATTCCTTCAATAAGTGTTCCTATTACATCTTCACAAATGAACATGATGCAAGGGGGCAATTCATTTAACCATTCCATTCCTCCTTGTAGTGTTCCTCCTATCCAATCATCCCCTATGGTTGACTATCATAGGGTCCCACCACCTTACTCTTTACCTTCTTTCAATAACATCACACCTCCATCTCAATCTAACACACCTAATATGAACTCTTCGACTGAAGCTACCATTAATAATCTTGCACAAACTGTCTCTTCTTTACAGCAACAAATTGCCTCTATGAATCAATCTAAGTTTAGTGTGCCCACATTTGATGTTGCGAGCCCACTTTCTCTTGACATTGTTCGAGCTATTCCTCCTAAGCATGTTGAAATCCCGCATTTGGAGCTTTATAATGGTAAAGGAGATCCTCTAACACATGTTAAGACTTTTCAAACAATATGTACTGATTTTGCTTATGACCAAAGGTTGCTTGCAAAACTATTCACCAGAACATTAAGAGACAAAGCCCTACAATGGTATTGCTCGTTGCCTTCTTATTCTATTACTTCTTTCGAACAACTTGCAAATGCTTTCATTCAACAATTTCAAAACAATATAAGTCCTAAAGTTACTTTGATTGATTTAATGCATTGTAAACAAGGTGTTAAAGAAAAAGTGACTGATTTCATTGGTAGATATAAGCATTTGAATGCTCAAATTTCTTTTCCAGTGCCTGATAATGATATTCAAAGAATCTTTATTTCTAATTTGCAAAAAGATATTCGAGACAAACTTCTGTTTTCTGAGTTTACTTCTTTCCAACAGTTGTGCGCCACTCTTCACAATTATCAACTGACTGTGAGTCAAATGGAACAATCACATCCTATGGCTCCGAGTGATAAGGGTGATAGCAATCAACAACCATTTGGGAAGTTTAAACCGAACAGAGATTCCATCAAATTCAATGAAAACATCATCAACAACAATGTGAATGCAGCATCAGGTGTGCCTCCTATTTCTAAATTTTTCAGGAAAGAAAGAAAGTATACTCCTTTGAATGAATCATTGCATGATATTATGAATAAGTTATTGGAACAAAATGTGCTTACTCTTCATCCTATAAGACAAATTGATCCTGCAAAGATTACTTCACCTTATTTTGATCACAAATCTTTTTGTCACTTTCATCGTCAGCCTGGGCATGATACTGAAAAATGTTTTTCTTTAAAGGGTAAAATTCAAGATTTGATTGATAATAATACTATTTCTGTTTCTGGAGTGAATGATAAAGGCAACACATCTGTAGCTCCTCCTAACCAAAATCTTCAGATTTTTACTGATCCATTACCTTCTCATACCTCTCATACCTCTAATGCGATTGAGGCTAATGATTCCTCTTTCTCATCTGATGGTCTTGTGTCTATGACTTCGAATGTGATTAACTTTGTAGAGCAGCAAGAAAACCCTAAAGAACCTTCCATCACATTTGATTCTAGTGAAACCATTAGAGCACCTGATGGTCCTTTATACGTAGTTGCAAAAGTCAAAAATACACCTTGCCGTGGAGTGCTTATTGATCCTTCGTGCATGGTGAATGTTATTACTGAAGAATTTCTTTTTACTTTGCAATTGAATCAAGTGATCTATGACAAAACAGATGTGATTGTGAAACTATTTGATGCATTTTCTTCTCCTGCAATTGGTTCTATTACATTGCCTATTGAGGTCCATAATAAATCTCTTGATGTGAACTTTGCTATTATTCCTTCTTCCGAACAATTTCGTGTGAAGCTTGGCTATCCTTGGCTATCTTCCATGAAAGCTATTGCTTCTCCTATTCATAAGTGTTTAAAATTTCCCCATAATGGTGAAGTTGTTACTGTCAATCATAGTCTCTTTAAACCAGCCGAAAGAACCTCTAGTGTTCCTATTGATTACTTTTGGCCTAAACAATTCCAATCTCTTCCTCCGCGAAGTGATCATCTTTTCAAATCTTATCAAAAGTGGAAAACAGATATGATCCTATCTCTAAGTGAACCTAGAACACCTAAACTTGACATTCCTATCATTCTTGAGAAGGAAATTCTTCCTTTGAAAGACAAAACTAATGTCTTTCCCCAAGAAGATTCCCAACCTGTCCCCATGGATGTGACTATGTCTATGCCTAATAAATCTTCTAAAAATAGACCTATACCTCCTCGTCATGATGGACTTGGTCTTCTTCCTAAACCAAATATTCTTCCCTTATATGGAGCAGTTTCTCCTCCTTCTTTTTATAGAGAGAAGAGACCTTCTTCTTCTCCTATTATCCAGCCTAAGAGACCACAACCTAAACATCCAAGTGATAAGGATGAGACCATTCCTCCTCCTCTATCTTTTACACTTCCTACTAAGACTAGACGTAATCGTTCTGCATGGGAACGCCGACGAAAACATCATCTTAGAGCTCAAGCAGCTGCTTCTCAAACTTTACAATCTCCAAAAACACCTTCAGCAAGCATTATTCCATTTTCTCCTCAGCCGGATATTGAGCCTAAATCTCCTAAACATAAGATGCATGATGGTCTTGATCCTGTGTGAGTTAAAGATCCTATTTTTATAAATCTTGATGATGATATAGATGAAAATGTTATGCATGATGAAAATGTTACTCCTCTTGCTTCTGATAGCGAATATGAACTTGTTGATGTTGATAACCATTTATCTAATGAATTTTCTAAAGCACTTATCCTAGCTCCTAGACAAGAACAATGTGGCTTGGAACATGAACATAGCCCTTGTTTGGATCTTGTGATAGCTCCATCTGCTGTGTTGGATGTTCCTCCTCTAGCGTGTTCCCTGCCTTCCCGAAACATTGATCAGCAAGATCGGGGGGTAGATGATGTGCTAGACTAGTTACATTAGCATGGCAGATTCTCTCCCCCTCTCTTTTGTTACTTCTTCTATATGTTATTCTCATTCTTCTATTTGTCATCCTTAGTGTTGTCTACTTGAGGATGATGCAAAGCATTGAGATCTCTTTGGTCTCTCTCATGTTGACTCAAAAGACACATGTGTTCCCTTCTTCTAGGTGACCTTCCTTGATTGGGGAATGAAGAACAATTATGCATACATACATATGATATATATACATGACTTATCATACAACATACTGACCCTGAGGAAAGTGAAGTCACCTCGTGCTTTGTGTTTTGTGTCTATTATCCTTGGGTTTATCTCACACTTGGGGGCTAAATCTTTGCGATAACGTGCTCCTTTTCCTTTCTCATTTCTTATGTGTATCACTACGTTAAAACAATCACCTCCGTTGAGGCGTGTGCGATCGCTTTAATGTAGGGGGGCATACACCCTGTCTATCCTTTCAAAGATACTTGAAAATTTCTTGGCAAACTTAGCTTTGTCTTGAAGATTTTTGGTATTTCTTTTGCATGACTCATAGTGAGGGAACCTTACTACTGACAGTCATGGTTCTTCCTCGTGATCTTCCCTTTTACTTTGTCAATCGAAGTCGTAAGATCCTTAGTCCACTGGGGGCTTGGTGTATCTTGCCTCCTTGACATGGTGAAAGTCTTTCAACGTTGTTTCCTTGTACTTTACCGGAAGTATGAGCATACATACTCCCGCTAAAGTGGGGGCTAAATGTAGCGTCCTAAAATTGCGACACTTGCAATTTCGACTGCATTTTGGTCTTCACGATGGTGACGCAACACGCAACCTGAATGGAGACCCCAAAACTTGCTCACGACACTGAAAACTGCATTTTTCAAGCACCATTGGCCTGAACCTCCTTGCACCCCACTGTCTCGGAGGTGGGACCAGAGTGCCCAGTGCCCTGGTCCCTTAGGACCAGGGCACCCAGCGCCCTGGTCCCTGGGTCCTATTTTGGGCCCGGTTTCCTAAGTGATATCGGGTCTTTTTGATTGCAATTTGGAAATATACTTCCTTGGTCGGCCTAAGGTCGGGAAAATTAGTCTATCAGCCCCAATTGACAAGTATATAAACTACATTTTTCTCTCTCATTTGGGATAAGGGAAGAGAATACATACATGACGGAAAAAGCGTGGAAACTATACTCAAGCATTCAAGCATTCAAGCAATTGATCATTCCAAGTCTCCATTCAAGGCTAAGTGTTGCATTCAAGTCAAGGATTCAACCATTGAAGGGGAGATCACTTATTACATGCTACATACTACAACATACAACATCTAAACCTTTGCACATAAGGATACAAACATCCTTAGAACAAGGTATTAGTACTTGTTTTACATTACAGTCATTTACATTTATAGCACTTGCTCATTTCTTGGTTAATTCCAAAACCGGGGTTTGACCTAAAGGCAAACCCCTAATCCCTAACCCCCCAATCGTCTTCGCTTTTCTATGTGTAGGTTGCAGGTACGCAGCTGAGATTGAAGATTTGGAATCCTTGTGCAGAGACGAACAGATCCCCCTTCGTTTCGCAGATTTTTCGGAGGACCGTGGCGCCGGGCGCCATCGTCCTGACAACTTTTGCTCAAATTTGCAGGACAGCGCCGTATCGACATTCTACTGCTAATTCCAGGTCCGCAGCTTCATCCTATAACCTAAACTCATTTTATAAGCGAATCTTTATGACTTTCTATGCATCCTTAGCTTAATTTCCTTAATCAACATTCTTTACAAAAGAGGGTAGCTTTGCTTTCCAAACCCTTGAAATTCATTTAGCATCCAATCTTACATTGTGTGGGATTGAATCTTATGAGTTTCAACCCCTCTTTTGAATGTAAAGTCTTCCCCCTAAGTGAAAACCCATCGAATCCTAGCAAACCTCCCTTCTCTCTCCTCGGAGTTAGAAGAGGGGAGACCAACTAGGGTTCGACCGCGATTTTCCACTTTACACAACCGCTTAAGGCTTTTGGAACCAACTATTGTTGGCTTAGGTCAGCTACTCCTGCTTCCCCTGCTTGCTACTAATGGCACTTCTTTTATTGGATCGAGATCAGAATCACTCGCTTATGACTACTACTACTACTGCTCAATCGACTGCTTGGATCTACTGACTCCATTGATGGCAACACTTAGAAAATTTTACAGTAATACCGCTAAGTGTGCTTACAAAAAAAATTTATGCACATATATATATACCCCCCCTTACTACATACAACATACAAAATTTTCACAAAACACATACATATTTGTACTCCCCCTTTGACAACAATGCCAAATTGAAAAGAAATATATATATATATATATATATATATATATATATATATATATATATATATATATATATATATATATATATATATATATATATATATATATATATATATATATATAAAATTTACATCAAAATGTTTTACATATACAAAAACTTAAAAAACTAAATCAAGATTCATGCATTGCTAGCCTTATAAAAATGGCATTAAAGTTTCTCTTCAACTGAGATAAAGCATCTTCCCATGTCTCCCGCAAGTTCTCAGTGAGCTCAAGTGTAGATATAATCTGAGTATGAAACTCTTCCATTGAATCAAGTGTACATGTTTCTGGAGTAGTCAAAATAGCTTTTGCATTCTTGCAAGCTCTTTGCAATATGTCCACTTGGGATGTGAGTAGACTCTTCAATTCCTTCAGGGATCAGAGTCTTTTTGTTTTTTCAAGATCATAGGTATCTAACCTATTTTGTAAATCATCCATAGATTTTCTAAAATCAAAAATAGAATCTTGAAGTGGTACATATGCATTGCATATCTTCTCTAGCTCTTTCTTTGTTTCAATTCGCCTATTATTGATATCAGAATAAAAGAATGAAACATTAGAAGTAGAAGCAAGGAATTTCCCTCTTGTTTCAATATCTTTTCTTAATAAATCTTTATTAATAGATAGATAAATTTTTCCTATATCAATCTCTTTCATAAGCTGCTCTCCATGCTTCTTCCTATAACTCTTCTTAGCATAAGTTTGTGCTGCTTCTTCTAGGGACTTAATTTGGTTAGATGCATCAACAACCAATTGACCAAGTTTGCTAATAGGAGTTGTTAGATACCCTATAACAGTTTTTGATAGTAGACTTGTTAGAATATCCACAACCTTCTAAATGGTTTTTGCTTCCATTCTCTATTCTTTAAGTCTCTTCTTGTGTGCCCTAGATTGCATGACAATTGAAATCTTCAACATTTCATATACAATAATATTATCAATAATTATAGGCCCTAAGATGCCTAATGAGTCATCATCATCTTCATCAGTCTGTTGTATGACTAATGATGTTACCAGTTCAGGAGATGTTACCTTAACAATCTTTTCTTTCTCTTGATCTTTCTCTGTTTTCTATTTAGGACTCTATGTATCAACTTTGTCATTGGATTCCTTCTGAGTGGCCTGTGAAACCGGTGGTAGTTGGGGTTTCATTGGTTGTTCCTTAGCTGGTGGAATATCCACTCCTGGTTGAGTTACTGGTATCTCAACTAAAGTAACTTGTGAGTCTGAAATTGTCAATGGCTGCATATCTGGTGCAGTAACATTTCAAGATAGATCTATTGCATCCTGAATATCATCAACAAGTATGACTCATTGGACAATAGTGTCATCCTTCTCCTTGATAGAATAGACAACATCAACTTGCATAATTTCTTCCTCATTCATTTTAGGTACATCAACAATATCTTGCTCATCCTTAGAGGAATGTATAAGCTCTTGCATCCATTGGATGTTACAAGCAATCAGATGAGTCTCAGTCTCACTAGTTTGCACCTTACCACTAAGTAGCTTCAATCTTCTTGCCTTAAAAGAAAATTGAACTTTGTACTTATCAAGCAATATATTTAGCTCATCCTTTGACAAGTTAGGAAAATATTGCACAAATACATCATCTATAATTTCTTTTTCTTTCTTCATAGCTTCCTCCCATTTATTCAAAAGAATAGTATATAAGGAATTAGAGATATCCTTTACAAGATCATGAGGTAATATATTGTAATGGCACAAATAATTGATTACCTATTGAATAATTTGTTCCTTTTCATCTTCATTGAATGAATCAAAATGATCTTTGACATTATCAAATCTGTTTCTTCCTAATGTCTTCAATGTTCTCTCAACGTTAGTCTCAAGCTTGTAAGTTAAGACATCAATAGGCACAGTTGCCTTTTGCACTTCCTTCACTTGTTTGGCTATTTTACCAGTTGCTTTCATTTTCTTGGGTTCCTCCTCAGTATCAGTACCTTCAGATTCTCCTTGGAGAATTAGTTTCTGACCTTTTTTCTTTGATGCAGTCTCCTTCTTTGCATATACTTTAGGTTCCAGTTCCTTTTTGGTTTGGAAACTTCATGTCACTCTTATACTTTTTATCACCGAAGGTACTTGCTCAGCCTTATTCTTCTTACCTTTACCACTTTTAAGGTTGGAACACTACTGGTTTCAGCTGTTGCAGTTTGAACTTCAACTATATCCAATTTTTCCTTCTTTTTGTCCACTGGAGATGCCAACAGGTTATTGGCATAACCGATCAATAAGTCATAGTTAACTTTATAGCTCATGTCTTCCATTTCTTCTTATCTAGGCTGAATAGCCTCCATCAAACATAAATCTCTAGTAACTGTGAAAATAATGTCCTTAGCGAAGTGTTTCATGACATCCTCAAGAAATCTTACTCTCATACTCATTTTCTTTTGAAATTCATTGAAATATTTATTCATTGTAGCAAAGAAGGTGTTCCTCATAGCACTAATGCTGTTCTTAATCTGGGCAGATACTAGTATATCCTTAGACCATTCGAGATCACCAATTCCCGGTAGGAAATTCTCAAAATGAAAGAAGACCGATTAACAAGTATCCAAATTTAAACTTTTGACTACTATCCTTCTTGATAGACTAAAGATTCAACAATAATTGGCTCCTTATGGCCTCACATAGGTCATAATTAGCATTTTTAGCCATCATCTTATAAGCAGTGTGCACCACTATAGATGGAACACTATTCAATCTAGTAGAATAAAATATCCGGTAGCCTATAACCATAGTTGCCAACTTTACTGTTGGGTCCTTGATGTTATTGATAGAAAAAACACACCCATCAGATGTTGATCCAATTAGAGTGTTTACTATCTCTTTGGAAATTTGCCTCAGCTTAGGTACTTCATCGATTGAGTAAAAACTAGTTATAGCTTGAATAGCTTCCTTGGTTATAGTATTAGTCCTTTCTAAATACAAGTTTTCCCCATGAACATGACTTAGAATAATGTAGATATGTTCCTCTTCAAAATATTCAAGAAAATAAGCTGCATTATGAAAACCTTTCTCATAAACCCTAATATATTCTAGTTGAATCTTTCCATTTTCATCGCAAAGGGATTTCAACTGAGAATATATCGACAATGATCCTAAATCCACAATCTTGCAATCAATGTAGCTAGAAAAATCTCCTTTCACTATGACACCACTAGGAACTTGTGATAAAGAATTATAAGACACAATTCGTTCTACCTTTACAACTTCCATAGGTTTAGATGTGATCATCAATTTCTCTACTAGTTTAGAAGACGATGCCATTTTAGATAAACTAGTTTTGAAGCATGATTTTTCAAAGAAATACCTTATTTTACATGCGTTGCCTCATTTACCAGTTGAATACTCAAGTGCACACTAGTTCAGTCTTCACCAACCTTGAAATCAGCTTGATCACTCAAATCATGATACAACTTCGACTAAAATCAGCTAACAATCCTTTCTTATCTCTGCAAGCGCTCAAAAATTCTTTCTCGAATGCATTAGGGTAAAAATAACAAAGTGAAAATCGTTTTTATCTTTTTTACCTACTGCATTAAATTCTTGCTCATTAGGGTTACAAACCCTAATTACACCTCTTAATAATGCATACAATATTGACAGATGTAAAATCATTTGATAACCGATTGACAAAAAGTTATCAAAATTTCATGCATTCAAATTCTCTTACCACTCGTTCATCTCAAGGGGTCCGGAAGTAGATTTATTGTTATGATCCCCTTAGCCATATTGAAAAGGCATAATTCACCAGTGTAGGATTCTCCACACTAGGTGAAGGAATATTTTCTTCTCCAAGAGAATCATCGCTCTTCTTCTTCCATATTTGGTTCATTTCTTCTCTGGTTTCTTCAATATTAACCTTCTGCTTGCCTTTCTAATCTTTGGAAGGATTGATCGGTTTTCTCTTTCTGGATCTACAAAACTTTGCCATGTGTCCCAGTTTATGAAAATGATAGTAGGCCATTCCAGATGATCTCCAAGGTCCTGCATTACCTCTCCCAGTTCTTCTTCTGCAATTCATAGCCACATGACCAAAATTGTTACAGATGGTGCAAATGACATTTGTTACCTTTTCCATCTTAAATGGACTAAACCAGTAGTCGTAGGGTCTTTTCTAGTTCATGTTACCCCAGTTATCATAATTTCTCATCCATTTGCCATTTGGTCTTGGATACATATGTGGTACTGGATTATTTTCTCCATATCTGCATTCAACTAATCTATGTCCATACATTTTGCATGTGAAGCAATGATCTTCAAATTTATTGGACACAAACCTAGCATTAGTATTTTAGCTTGCATTTCTATTAGGTTTGTTTCTACAAACATTTGTAGTGTGACCAAGTTTATGGCACAAAACAAATACGTTTAAAGACCTTCTTACTGGTAGGGTTTTTGGCCTTAGGAGTAGATTTGTTCTTATGAGCTTTTCTCTTGGTACTAGAGGATTCTCCTTTTTTAGATGTGTGAAAACCAATTCCAGAGGTATCACCATTCATCCTTTGTGATTGAATTTTCTCTTCTAGCAAGGTAGAACTTCTGTTGAACTTTTCCAATTTCCCATTTGCTTTAGTGAGCTATCTGTTGAGATCTTCATTATGTTTTGACAGGTTCTCTCTCAGAGTTGATGCTAATTCAAGATCTAGCTATAAGTTCTCTTTGTCTTCTCTCTTTGAATTCCAATGCTCATGAAAAGTAGAATTCTCTCACTTGATCTTGGAAATCTCATGATCTCTTTCCTTGATAAGATCTTCAATAGTTCTCCTAGCTTCCAGTTCCTGACTCATGCAGATAGTAAGACCTTCTAGCTCTCTCCTTAGATTTAGCTTTTCACTGTTTAGTTTTTTAGCTTCCTCAGCTAAAGCATCAATACTGGCCTCATCTAAAGAACTATTATTAGATATTTCTAATAGTTGTTCAATTAGCTCTCTCCTTTTGACTTGAGAAGCTTTTAGTTTGACCCTTTGACCCTTAGGGTTTCAAGCTCATTTCTACTAGCCTCAACCTCTCTATCCATCTCAAAGTAGTTCATATCCCCCATGGTAGCTTTAGGGCTTCCTTCCAAGCAATTAGGCTTTAAATAAGTTAGGCTCTAAGACCAATTGATGGACTTGTAAAGCACTGAGAGGGGGGGGGGTGAATCAGTGACACCCAAAACAATACTAATTTAAACACTGACCGATAGATATACTTAACAAGTTTGTTAAACAATATGTATGTAATCCAAAATGATATAACAACATCCACAATAAGTAAAACATCCACCATAACACAAGGGTTTATACGTGGAAAACCCAACTAGGTAAAAACCATAGTGAGATGGAACTCACAAGTTAACTATCTGCAGTAATAGATAACTGGTCGGTTAAGGTCTACAAAGTTCTCTACTAAGAGCGAATCCTGTTAAAGATCCCAAAGCTTAGTTAAAATCTATACCCTATAAGGAGTAACCTCGATAGAGGATTTCTAAATCCAAACTAATGGATCACTTGGTTAGAGGATTTGTACAATGAAGCTTGTTAGAGCTTACCCGATTATGGGATTTGACTATTGCAGTGATTAGAAAACAACAGGTGGTGTGATCTAGTAGTAGCACAACTTCCTTGTATAGATCCTCTTCTGCACACTCAACACTTCATTACCGGCATACTCTACAACTTAATACTTCTGCCTTCTCACATAACATATCTCCTTCGCTCATACAAAATAATTCATTGTTATGTCAATATATAGACATTTAGATTTCATGTCGGCCTCTAGAAATCTTATCACACTTTCCTAGGTGTAGTGTATCTAGTCAAACAATTATAACTCATCACAAAAATACCACAAAAAATTGTCGATAAGAATAAATCATCACGATTAGTGATAACTCATCACATAATCAATGAATATCGGTTATAACAACAATACCAACTAGAGTTAAACATATAAACCGTTTATCCTTTGATACTTCTGTGATAATCTCCACTAGATCTTTAGGTTGATGTTGAGCTATGTATATCCACTGGTTGTCTCCATGTATATACCGGATGTCACCATGTACCAGTTAGATATAAACCTCTAGTATACTAGTTGTAATATAAACAACTTGAAGTCACACCGATAGACAATATGAACATATGTGTGTGTATGTGTTTCATTAATGACAACATATGCTTGAGTTAATCATTACAATCATCATCAAGACAACAAAGGTAAGATACATTACACAAGGTGTTTGAATTGAAAAGAGGTAAAACAGATAATTCTACTGATGTAAAGGCAAGGCAAAATTAGAGTTATAGAAAAAAATGAATCTCTATAAGAGAAAAGGGAGAAGCCCCCTAAAAAATATGTTACAAAAATGTATTTATAATGCAAGCATACATACTAAATGTTGAATCATGCATGTGAGTTGCTTGATGAAATGCCAAAAGGTGCAGCATGGACAAAGCACGTATTTGGAACAAAAAATGAGATTGTTTGGGAACCACTAAATGTAGATGATAGATAGCCAACACAAAACATGACTTTAGGCACTCTCAAGAAAATGTGATAGTGGTGCAGTCATGGTGGGAGGGTCCTGAAAGAGAATAGTCTAGACCATACAACAAGAGTTACACAAAAAAAACAACTCAAAGTGATGGAGGCAATGCTGAAATAAATTATATTATATCATGAAAAATCAGTTATAAACTTCCGGCCACATGTGGGCTTTGAGATTTGGCTCACGGGCCTGAATACAAAACATGCATGTTATGCAACATTCGACTCAAGCAAGAATGAAAGCCAACTCCAGACCTCCTAACCTTCAGATTTATCTTCTATCCTTTAAAACTTGATTCTAAATGCTTTGTTACATTGATTTATGTGATCAAGGGTGATCCGCATCACCCAAGGTGAAACAATTGCTGATGAACAACATGAAATGTGTAAAACAACAAGGTCAGTCTCTGCCAAAGTGATCCATTTAGAAAATAAATAGGATGAAGTGTAGACCTAAGGGAAGGTAAGACACATGCCAAGGAATGTTGGAAACAGTGTGTTGAAGCTCTGCAAACTACAGAAATAATCTACAAGATTCGCCAATAGCCAAAATAGGTCCAAGCGGTTTTGATGTTCTAGGCCAGAAAATTGACTTAGATTCCGAAAGTGATAAATTACCAAAAATAGATCCAAATGTCCTACAGAGTTAAGATAAGGCAAATGAACATGTCCATAATCTACATCTAGCTCTGCAAGGTTCGATGAGAAAATGCAAAGAAATGCAGAATAAAACATTAAAACTGCAAAACATGAACAAACTGAAAAAAAAAATGTTTTTTTATTGGTTGATGCAAGATTGCAAAGAACCAGGTGATGAATAATGATGAACAATTAGTACCAAACTGGTACTGAGAGGGGGGGTGAATCAGTACAGACAAAAACTTTCCCTAAACTAGTTTGATTGCAAAGACTGTACTTAACTGGTAAACAATAACACCGGTCTAAATCAGGGCACTACCGATAAAACAAAGTGAGAATGTGAAAGACATAAACCGGTAACACTTAGATCTCCACACAATATAATATCTCATTTCCACTTCACTCATATGCATAAACAAGTAATATATCATCAGAAATATAATGACTACTATTTCAACATGCTTTACCTCTTGACAAAAAATATTAAAGCATCACACATGACACACTGATTTTTCATGTGGAAACCCAACTGGGAAAAACCACGGTGGGGATGAATACCCACAAGTTATTCTTTCAACTCTTCTAAAGTCCACTCTGTTAGGAGCCTAGTCCGGTTAAATACTTTTACAATAGGTTCTGCTAGGACCTGATCCTACTAGGGATCACCCGGTTAAGGGATGGCTAAATACTCGGTTAAAGGTTAGAATCCTGTTAAAGGTTACCTCACAAGAGGATTTAAAGAACTCATTGAATTGAGTCACCCTGTTAAAGAATTTACCCAGTTAAGGGATTTTACAACTACTGAAATGGTTAGAAGTCAACAGGTAATACACTGATCTGATAACAATACACAATGCCAAGGCAGATCCTCTTTATCTCCTTTGCTTCTGCAATCACACTCTACAGGCATCCATGCACTTCTTCGGTCTGGCAAGAATCAAGTATCTCTTCACTTGGATACACAAATAACATTTGCCAATAACTTCAAAACAAAAAAAATCATCGACCTTATAGGAAACAGATAGGTTGGTAGCATAAACCCTAAACCCTAAACATTTAGGTTTAATAATTCAGTTGGTTCAATCCTGACCATTAATCATACTGCATTGAATACAACAGTCTTGAACAGATCTCAAGATTTTCTCCAACGTTCATTCTTTGCCACTTCAGGAAGTTGATAACCCATCACATGCTCTCCACCATTTATAGAGACTTCACACATTCCCAAGGTAGATAGGATCAAACTTCTTCATGCAAGATCCTCAAGGAAACCCTTCACGCACACAAGGCTGACGTGGCAACATAATCTGATCTTCATTACAATTCTAACTCATCACAAGATGTCATCGGTTGAATCACACAAGCTTTGAATGCATCAACCAAAAACCCTAAACCTGAGACTACCAACCGATAGTCATGCCATATGAAACCCCGATACAAAACTTCCCATATACTGGTTCTCATTCCAACATACCGCTTCACTTTTTCATATATATCGATTCACAATATCATACTAGTTCTCTTGCCAATTTGCTTACTTCAATATACCAGTTCATACTTCGACATATTGACAACATATACTGGTTCACAATATCATACTGGTTCTCTTGCTAGTTTGCTTACTTCAATATATCGGTTCATACTTCAGCATATTGACATCAATGACAACATACAATATCATCATGTCATCAAGTTCTGCACATATGCCAACAATCTTCCCCTTTGTCATTGATGGCAATATACAAAGATATCTCTCTGCTTTATATCTTCTCCCCAATACTGCAGATATCTTCTTCGCTTCACATCTTCTCCCCCTTTGACAATAATGCCAAAGTGGAGGCACAAACATTTATGTTCCACTATGTTGATCCCCCTAAGGAGTAGCATCCTTGAACATACCAATCCTGAAAAAGATTTATCAATGCAATACCTGACTGATGTGGAGCACACACCATTAGTTCACCTCTTTAAGAGGCAACACCCCTAATTCACCTCTTAAATAGGTAAATGTATCCTTTGGTAGAGGCTTGGTGAATATGTCTACTAACTGCTCCTTACTGGAAACATGTTCCAATACAACCTCTTTGTCTGAACCTTCTCCCTCAAGAAATGATAATTGAGCTCAAAGTGCTTGGTTCTAGCATGCAAAATCAGATTCTTGGAAATATTAATTGCACTTGTATTGTCACAAAATATACTCACTGGTTTAGATATAGGGACTTTGAAACCACTTAATACATGCTTCATCCAAATTGTCTAGGTGCAGTTCATAAATGCTGCAACATATTCCATTTCTGCTGTAGACTGAGAGATACAACTCTGCTTCTTACTCATCCATGAGACTAGTCTACCACCAAGAAAGAATGCACCACTGGTTGTCCTTTTCCGATCATCCACATTACTAGCCCAATTAGCATCTGTAAACACTTTGAGGTTGAAATCATTATTGTATGGATACCATAATCCATAGTCAATAGTTCCCTTTAGATATCTAAGAATCCGCTTGACTTCTACCAAGTGGGATTCTCTTGGACTTTTTTGAAACCATGCAGTAATGCCCACTGCATGTGCAATGTCTGGTCTACTATGTACTACATAGTGCAACTTACCAATCATCGATCGATATTCCTTCTCATTCACCAATACTGAGTCATCCTCTTTTGACAATTTACAACTGGTCACCATCAGTGTACCAACGGGTTTGTTGTCTTCCATGCCAAAGGTCTTCAACACGTCTTTGACATACTTGGACTGAGTGATAAAAATACCATTTTTCATTTGCTGAATCTATAGTCCAATGAAGAACTTAATCTCCCCTATAAGTGACATCTCAAATTCCTTCTTCATCTCATCTGCAAAATCATGACTCATCCTGTCATCTCCACCAAAAATTATGTCATCAACAAATACTTCATAGATCAAAATCTGATCTCCTTCCAACTTCAAATAGATATTGTTATCTTCACTTGTTCTTTCAAATCCAATCTTCACAAGATGGGAGTGTAAGCATTCATACCATGCTCTAGGTGCCTGCTTCAATCCATACAAGGCTTTATGTAGCCTACACACCATGTCACTATCTTCAAATAGGGCAAACCCATCTAGTTGCTCTATATACACCTCCTCTTCAAGTATTCCATTCAGTAATGCAAATTTTATATCCATTTGATATAATTTGAATCCCTTGAAGGCTGCATATGCAAGAAGCATATGAACTCCTTCCAATCTAGCTACTAGAGCAAAGGTTTATCCATAGTCTTCTTCTTCTTCTTGAGCATATCCCTTACACACCAGTCTGGCTTTATTTCTTACCACTATGCCATCTTCATTCAGCTTATTTCTGAAAACCCATTTGGTGCCAATGGCATTTTTATGCTCAGGTTTGGGTACCAAAGACCATGTTCCATTCCTTTCTATCTGGTCAAGTTCCTCTTCCATTGCCTTGATCCAGTCTTCATCTTTATGTGCCTCTTTAAAAATTTTTGGCTCAAATTCAGAGATCATGCAAGAGTTTTCTCTGACCTTTCTTCTTGAAAGAATTCCTGCATCCTTGTCTCCTATGATCTGCATTGGATCATGATTTAGTATTATATACCTAGGAATGATCTTAGTTGTTTCCTCTTTCTTTTCTTCTTCATCCCGATCTTCATCAGCATCAACATCTACTGGTGTAGGAGCACTGTTGCTGGTACTAGGTTGTTTTGCAACCGGTTCCTAGAAGGTTACAACCGGTTCATCTACCACTTGCTCACTACTGGTTTCCTTAGGTTTCTTAGAAGTTTCATCAACTCTAACATTGATACTTTCAACAATTCTCTGAGTCCTATTGTTGAAACATTTGAGAGCTTTTCTCTTGGTGGAATACCCTAGGAATATTCCCTCATCACATTTTGCATCAAACTTGCTCTGATGTTCAATCCTGTTGATATAACATTTGCTACCAAACACTCTAAAGTAGCTTAACACTGGTGTCTTACCAGTCCAATACTCATAAGGAGTTTTATCCTTACCTTTCTTGATGAGTACTTGGTTAATAGTGTAGACTGCAGTGCTCACCGCTTCTCTCCAGAAGGTGTGAGCAACCTTCCCTTGAATCAACATCATTATGGCTGCTTCAACTATAGTCTGATTGTTCCTCTCTACTAGGCCATTCTACTGTGGAGTCTGAGGGCAGATAATTGCCTCTTGATTCTGTTCTCTTCACAATACTTGTTGAATTCACCGGAAATGAATTCTCCTCCTTGATCAGTTCTTAGGCACTTAATCCTCTTACTGCTTTCCTTTTCAACTAGTGCTTTGAAAGCTTTGAACTTTCCAAAAGCTTTAGACTTATCTTTCAAGAATGTGACCCACATCATTCTTGAGTAGTCATCAGTGAGAATCATAAAGTACCTATCTCCCTACACACTCCTAGTTTTCATAGGACCACACAAATTAGTATGCAGAAGATCAAGTAAATTGTCTGTAGTGAAAGATTTACCTTTGAAGGTTGAGGAAGACATTTTCCCTAGTTGACACTCTCTGCACAAAGGATTCTCTAGTTTGCTTAGCACAGGAAATCCTCTAACTGCCTTGATCTTATTGGCCTTCACAATATTATCAAAGTTTACATGGCAGAGTCTCCTATGCCATATCCAGCTATCATCAAACTTAGCCATTAGACATGGACTGATATTTGCATTTAGTTGAAATAAGTTACCTCTGGCCTGCATACCAGTGGTCACTAGTTCACCACTCTTTCCTTTTATTTTGCACACTCCATCTTTGAATTCCAGAGTGAGTCCATTATCATTCAACTAGACAACACTCAAAAGGTTGTGCCTAAGACCTTCTACCCAATATATGTTATCAACGCTGCTTTTTCCATTTAGAGAGATGGACCCTCTACCTTTTACCATACATGGTGCATCATTACCAAATCGGACCACACCACCATCATACTCTTCCAGAAATAGAAACTTACTCTAGTCACCAATCATGTGGTGAGAACAACCACTGTCAATAATCCACTCATTGGAATTATCAAAGCGAGAGACAAGAGCCTGCTTGTCTGACACATCTTCCTTAACTGCTACAAACACAAAGTCTTTACTTTTTTCATCTTCTGATTCCTCATCAATGACACCTTCATCAACTGCTACAAAACAATTTCTCTTGTTTCCTCCTTTGAACTTCTTGAACTTCTCTAGTTTGTCCTTATTTTTACCATTAGGATGGTTTACAACAATGTGTCCTATCCTATTGCAAGAAAATAATTTCAAAGGGATCTCCTCATCATCCATTTCTCTACTTTGTCTTGGTTCACAACTGGTACTAGCTTCTTTTCCCTTTCTGGATGGTGCAGCAGATGGTCTAAATGCTGATTTGGTCTTCTGAATACTACCATCATAATTATTTAGCTCATATGTGGTCAACTTAGCAATGATGGAGTCTAGGGATACCTTTGTCTTGTCTATAGACCTCAACTCCTGAATAGCAACAACCCTTATTGTATAGACTGGTAACAAGGATCTCAAGACTTTTCTAACAACGGTGGAATCATCTATTTTACCTCCTGCACTCTTGATGTCTCCAACAATAGTTTTGATTCTTATTCCATATTGTTGAATGGTCTCTCCTTCAACCATCCGCATGTCTTCAAAATTTCCCCTAAGGCTCCCTTCCTTAGCTTGTTCCACATGCTTATCACCGCCATAGATATTCTCTAGAGCATCCCATACTTCTTTGGGATTGTCTTTATCCTGAACATCAATAAACTCAATGTCAGATAGACTACTGATTAGGGCTTCCATGACTTGCCCATTCTCTTGAATCTCTCTTCTTTGATCATCAATGAGAGTACCGGTAGGGCTAAAATAAGCATTCTCAACAAAGCTTCAGTGTTGAGCACCCATGCTTCTAATGTAGATCTTCATTCTATCCTTCCATATCTTAAAGTTATCTCTATTGAACTTTGGACCTTCCCTCTTCATCATTAGAGTAGGATATTTTCCTCAAGCGGTTAAGCTTACAACATAGAGGACCTGGAGGATGCTCTAATACCAATTGATGAATAATGATGAATAGTTAGTACCAAACTAGTAGTGAGAGGGGGGTTGAATCAGTACAGACAAAAAACTTTCCCTAAACCAGTTTGACTGCAAAGACTGCACTTAACTAGTAAACAGTAAGACTGGTTTAAATCAGGGCACTACCGGTAAAACAAAGTGAGAATGTGAAAGACATAAACTGGTAACACTTAGATCTCCATACAATCTAATATCTCATTTCCACTTCACCCGTATGCATAAACAAGTAATATATCATCAAAAATATAATGACTACTATTTCAACATGCTTTACCACTTGACAGAAAATATTAAAGCATCACATGAAAAGCATCACACATGACACACTGATTTTTCATGTGGAAACCCAACTGGGAAAAACCATGGTGGGGATGAATACCCACAAGTTGTTCTTGTTAGGATTCCCATAGATACTGAGAGGGGGGGTGAATCATTATCTAATCGGAGAATAGAATTTCTTAACTTAAAACATGTAGAGCATATTATAACAGTGTATCGGTATGCAAGAAATAATGCAATAAACAAAATTAAAAACAACCACATGAAAAACACACCATAACACAATGATTTAATGAGGAAATTCAGTGTGGGAAAAACCTTGGTGGAATTTGTGACCCACAATATTCACTTATTGGCCAATAAGAGAATATTACTACTACAAGAGGGGCCTGCACATGCAGGAAGGCCAACTGCCTAGAGCTCACTACTCAATGGGAAGTCTCACTGACTTACAATGATGGATTATACATATCCAGTATCTTGTACTGCTTCAAAATATCATCTATAATGCCAGATTGAGTACCGATTTCTGCTCTACTTCTTACATAAACCCTTAACCTATATTTTGCATAATAGGTCTGCCTTATTTCGCCTAAAAATGTTCTTCTATCTTACTTCCTTACTTCAAATGTTCTACAATGATGTCTCTTATATAAGAGTCATTTTACAATGATGCCAAGTTGGCTTACAAATATTTTACAATAATAAACAAAATACAATATAACAAAAATCTTGTCGGCCTTTGTGTCGGTATGCTTCCTTTCTCTACAAGTGCTAGTGGTCTGAGTATCGGTGTAGAGTCCGATCTATTGATGTCGGTGTAATGCCTTTCCAGTGTCATAGGATTGTAAGGTTTCCATCAATGACAAAACCTTCAATCACCTACAATGTCTCATTGGAGTGTGCATATGCCAACAATCTCCCCCTTTGGCATTGATGGCAACACTCATGAGAAAATTCAAAAGTGTATCCAAAACTATAATCCAAAAATGTTATAAAAAATATATTACTAGAAATATAAGAGCTCCCCCTGAGCAGATAAGTCTTATGCCAGTTATTTTCTCATACTACTACTCCCCCTTTAGCATCAATGACAAAGGTTGCCAAGATGTTAGTGGAGTTGTAGTCTCACTCAACCTTGTAACTGGGTAGTTACAATTTGAAATAGGTCCACCAAAATCAAGTTTATACTCTCCATAAACTTCTTACTATCTCTTATTGTTGTCTTTTTTCTTTGAATTATATCGGTGAGGTGCTGCATATGCTCTGTCGGTGTTCTCTGTCCCTATACAAGTGCCTTAGATATTTCCTTCCGCATGAATGCTAGATAGTGCAATCTTGGACTCAATCTTACTCTCAAATTCTTTGCCTTATCCACTATTCTCTCCTTTTCTCTTCCTAGCTTAAGTAACTCTTACTCAAAACTTGTTATCTTATGTTCAAAAACTGATAATGTATCAGGTGAGTTAACAAAACTATCTGCAAGTTAATTGATTTCATCCTGTACCTTGCTCATCTTCTTATCTATGTCTACTATCAAATAGTTTGTTTTGCAAGTATCTTTATACAGAGTTTTAAATTCCTTTAATAAGTTGCATAGTTCTGGTAGAAGTGTGTCAAGTTCCCTTGTACACTTCTTTATCTGATTTTCAAAGAATTTTTGCTTTTCAAGTTCCATCTTATCCTTTAATGCCTCTTCCTTTATTTTCTCAATTGTCACTGTGTTCTCAGTGATGTACTTGGACAAAATGTCAATTTGACCTAATGAATCTTTATTGTCTATATTGCAGTTAGGAGCTAGCCTTTTCAAAATTGTAATTGTGTCATCTATAGCTTTATAAGCTTGTGAACTACAATCTGTTATCCTTTTGATTGAATCTAAGAGTACTTCAGTTATATTAGATGATTTATAGCCTGCTAATGATGAACTAACATTATGAACTCCGTCGGTGGAGGAAGTAACCAAGCTTGTTGTGACCTCTGGTAGGTCTATTTGTGTTTTCATTTCCTTAAGCAATGGTTTTTGTACTTCTCCTGTTGCTGGTTGTACTGTTTCTTCATGAATATGTTCCTGTACCTATTCTGGAGCCTTTTGCTCTTCTTGTTTCTCTGTCTATGTCTGTTGTCCTGTGTTATCATCTTCCAATTTCTCTTATGTTTGATCATTTTTCTCAGTTATCGGTGGCTCACTAGCCATCTCTATCTTACCAGTTGTATCTTTATCTACCACAATGTTGATCTTTTGTGTATCAACATCTACTGTGTATAAGACTTCAGGGTTAGGATTTATATCATCTATATTCATACATTCAACTATCGGTTGATCTTCTATAGTTGTTGTTACCAGTGATGTAATCAAAGGAGGTGGGGGTAAGTTGTCTTTTACTTTGATACTAGGAGGTCCACCAACTTTTCCTTTACCCTTGTCCTTGTCCTTCTGATATACCTTTATAGGTTTGTGGCTCATGTACTCTTCCTATTTTTCTTTTTCAACTAGGAATATATCCCATGCATTTTCTATTTCTTCAGTTACCTCATTAACTCTTCCAACCATTAAAGCAATATGCCAGTGTGTAGTAGAGAATACTTTTCAGTTGGCTTCTGCAATTAAATCATCTATCTCCTTAGGTGAGTTTATTGGGTAAACAACTAGTAACTTTTCAATTTTTATTTTCTTATCAAGCTCTATAACAGCTTGTCTTCTTACTTCTAGTCTTTTGAATAGTTCATCTGGTACTTCATCTATCACTTCCATCAAAAATTTCTTATACATGTCCATGTGCAAAATAACACTGTTTTCCACTTGTCCTTTTTCATCTACAGTCAGAGTGTCATACAATTTCTTTATATTCTTTAGTTTCCTTTCCTCTGTAATTTCATTTAGCAATATGTCAAGAGGGGCCATGTTTTGTTTTGTCTTTTTCTTCTTTGGCATAGTCTTTCTAACTGGAGATCTCACTGCTTGCTATTTTTGTCTAGTTCTCCTAGGTGAGGGTGTGGTTGCCGATGAAGGATCTCTTTTCCTTACGACTCTTTTGAAAGTTGCAGGCATGTCATTCTCCAAAGAAGTAGGTACCGGTGATAGGTGAGTTTTGGGTTGTAGAGTTCCTAACTCATCCTCAGTGATACCGGTTTGTTTCAATACATCTTCTTTAATAGCCTTAGCCTATCTAGAGCCTCTTATCACAACTGCTTCAACCTTTTTCACTCTCTTCTTAGATTGAATTTGACTTTCTATGGTCTCAGCACTACCAAATACTTCTTCCTTTGGGTCATTTGGTGCTTCCAGAAGTGCTTTAGCATAAGTTTCAATTATATGATCATCATTCTCATAACCCATCTCTGTTACCTAGATTGTTCTTGGGATGACTGCTTCCATCCAGATCTCATCCTTTTTTATTACAAAACATATATCATCATTGTATTTGTCAACAATCTTCTGTGATAATCTGATTCTCTTCTTCATTTTGGCCTTAAGTAATTGAAAGTAGTCATGAATGTTCTTTTCCTTGTCTTCACCCATGTTTTCAATAGTTCTATTAACCATTTTCCTACCGGTATATCAAATCCAAGTTCTTTATAGCCTATACCGAGAACCTGTTTGATTATGTGTAGCATCAAGCATACAAACAGATTAACAAACCTAAAAGTTCCTTTCTTATCTTTCTTTATCTTGCCTAAGTTGTCAATTAACTCATCTTTTAACCATTCACATATGTCAATTTTCACATTGTTTGTAATCATGTCATAAGCACTCTTAATGTATAAACTTGAAACTGAGTTGAGTCTATTTGCATGAGTAGCTTTATACCCTAAAATCATGCTAACAAATCTCACATTTATATCTGTTACATCATTTACCCTCAAGGACCTTTTGTCTGATGTTGCACTAGTTAGTTTAGTTGCTAGGTCATTTGAGACCTTCTTAGTCTTGTTTGGTCTTTTACTAGTGGAAGGTAACCCTATGACAGCTTTCACAACTTCCTTGGTAATTTTGTGAATTGCATCTAACCAGAAAAATTCACCATGTAGCCTACTTAAGACTATCCTAATCATATCCTTGGGAAATTCAGGAATGCAGAGGATTTCAGTAAATCCTAGGGTTTCAATGATTTTATGTTCTAATTTTACATTTTCGGAATTATCACATATGACAGATTTATACATTGTTTTGATCTCTTCATCTCCTAATTCCTCTATGTTGCAATGAATGTAAATCCTGGGGTCTTCAGCATAATCTGGGGTCTTCAGCATAAACAACTCCTTTTGGAATTTGAGAAAAAGCACCTACAATGTCATCTTTCTTTTCTACCTCAGGAACTAGTTGAAATACGAGCCTAGGGTGTTTTATAACCTCGACTATAGTAGGGTTTTCTATATAATCAAGTGCAGAGGTGGATGCCATGATGATAAATACCTTTTTCTCCCTTAGGGTGAATTGATCGCTTGAAGTGTTCTTGCCTCTTTGCTTGAAATCCCTTAATGCTCTTAGAATGTTTGAAATATTCGGCGAAGTGAAATGGAGCCAAAACCACAAATTTATAATGTTTATTTGCCATCTACCACATTTAATGCATGCTAGTTAAGTAGTCACTTAACATTCTCTGTCGGTATAGAAGTAATTTCCAACTTCTCACCATTAACTGAGGGAATAATAGCATGTGTGTCCTTAGATTGCCAAACCCTCAAAGAAACTTTCTTCAATTTGATGAAGAACTTCCTACCGGTGGAGTGTTGATTGGTTCTACCGATGGAGGAGTATTCCCAACATTTAGATCAGCTTTTCTAATCCATTGTTTTGAGAATTCTTGCTTAACCTCTTCAACTTTTTCTTTACCTTTCAAGCTAGAACTTTTGTTGTCTGCCGGTGATCCTTTACTTCTACAGAATTTTGCAATATGCCCAATCTTGTTACATGCATAACAAGTCACATTATTCTTTTGAATAGCTTTGCCATAACCTATGTCAGTTTGTATTCTACATTGATTAGATAGGTGTCCAAATCTTCCACAAACATAACATCTCACATTCATTCTACAATTTTCAGAGTTGTGACCAACTTTGTTGCATTTTGAACATTGACCAGTGGGTGTGTTGATATTTTGATAATTTCTAGATCTACATTCTGTAGACGTACAAAAATGACCATATTCCTAAATGAATATTTTATGTTCATTTCTCTATTTAATTAAATCCAATTTAATTAAATTACCCGTATTCCTCTATTTAATTAAGTAAATTACTCAATTAAATTCACTATACCCATTTAATGAATAAATCATTTTATTCAATTAAACCCCCCCTATCCACTTTTAATTAAATTCAAATTTAATTAAATAGTTTATCCTAAATTAAATAAATCTAATTTATTTAATTTCCCCAAATTGCAACCAAATTGAATTAAATTAACTTTATTTCAATTAAATCCTATTATCCCTCCATCCACTTGCATTTTCCTACATCTCCCACTTGCTTCCTAAACCCCTTCCTAATTTCTTCTAGACCCTTCTAATCACTTCTATATTAACCTAACCCATCTTCTAAACTTTGTCACATCCCTAAACAAAGGGAAGTCACTTCTCAAACCCTTAAAGCCTTTGATAATCGTTAAAGGCTTCAAGTCTTCAACCACTTAATTTTCCAAAGTCTCCCAAACCATTAATGGTTAATTCAACCCTCTTACATGGTTAGAGACTTTTTGCCTAACTTAACCTTCATCCAACCAAAGGGTCTCATCAAGCCTTTAATGCTTTGACCATGATTATCTCTTAATCATTTGCACAAGGGTTTATCCTTGGATTAACTCTTAATCCAATGGGTAAGCCTAACTTAAGCTTAACCCTTATCTCTAGATAACCATAAGGTCTTCTCAGGCATTTAATGCCTCCAACCCCTTCTCTCAACCCAACCCTATGTTGACACTTGTCACCATTTCATTGGTGCAAATTGCAAACATGGATCCCCAACTTTCAAACTCAACCCTTGATCAACTCTTTCAATCCTGACCATCCATTTCCCTATTTTTGCTATAAATAGAGCTCTCATTCCTCCATTTTGATAGAAATGAATCCAAGTTTGTAGTATCATACTTATGCTCAAATATATTCAAGCTTTCATTTCATATATGCTCATCATTTTAGCCTCTCTTTTCAATAGGAATTAATCTAAATATGCATGTTTAGAATACTTTCTTTATCATTTAGCTCAATCATAGACTAATATATCATATTAGGATAGTATTTATACTAACCCTATCATCTTATAATCTAGTTTATTGCATTCTAGAATCATGCATAGCTTAGGATGCATTTCATTCTAAAATCTATCAAAGCATCCCTCATTCTTGCATTTGCAATCCCTAAACCATTTTGCTCAGTGATCTGAGAGCAAAAATATTGGTTTGAGGGACATTGTAAGATAGAGAACCATGGGACCCACCTTGGGAAGCTGAGTGATACTTCATTACTCCATAGCTTGCACCAAGAAGTCCTCTGTGTGTGTGAGCAAGGCTCCATAGAGCTCCGTTTTTCACATATTGAGTTCTATCAACTTGCTTTTCCCGCATACACATTCATTTGCTCTATGACCATACTTATTATAGTTAAAGCATTTTCCATTGAATTTATAAGCATTAGGTTGCCTTACCAGTTTGCTATGATCCTGTGTGTTTGCAGTACCAGAGCTTTCACCAACTTCAAAGCTAATTCCAGAAGTGTCACCTTTAGGATTTTGATTTTTCAGCAAGTTACCAAGTTCCTCTGAGCTTTTCTTGAATTTTTCTTTATGTTGATTTGTAGTATCTAGTTCTCTTTCTAATACTTCTTTCTGCCTCATCAGTTCATTGGAGTCATTCTGAGTGTGCATCAGATCTATCTTTAACAAATCATTTTCATAGCTAAGTCTTGTGTTTTCATTTGCAGCATCACTTAGTCTTCTGGTCAAATCTTCTTCATTCTTTTTTCTATCTTCAATTTCTTTACAAAATCTCATAGTCATATCCTGCATCTCATTCTTTGTTGTCATGTTCTCTTGTTTCAGCTTGTTTATCATATCATTAAGAGATTCCTTTTCATCATTTTCATTTTGCATCTTTTCACAAAGTTCTCTTCTCTTGTTTCTTGAAATGGTAAGATTTTCTTGAAGTGCTTGAATGATATCCTGAGCTACCTTTAGATCATCTTCTAGTTTGATATTTTTCAGTTTTTTTGTATCATAGTCTGAAAGAGCTGCTTCTAGTTGCTTCATCAGATTTTCCATATCTACCAGTGTCAAGATCTTCCTCAAGCTATTAGGCTTCTAAAAATAGAGGACCAGGCTCTGATACTAATTGTTAGGATTCCCATAGATACTGAGAGGGGGGGGTGAATCAGTATCTAACTGGTGAATAGAATTTCTTAACTTAAAACATGTAGAGCATATTATAACAGTGTACCGGTATGCAAGAAATAATGCAATAAATAGAATTAAAAACAACCACATGAAAAACACACCATAACAAAATGATTTAATGAGGAAACCCGGTGTGGGAAAAACCTCGGTGGGATTTGTGACCCACAATATTCACTTACTGACCAATAAGAGAATATTACTGCTACAAGAGGGGCATGCACATGCAAGAAGGCCAACTGCCTAGAGCTCACTGCTTAATGGGAAGTCTCACTGACTTACAATGATGGATTATACAAATCCAATATCTTGTACTGCTTCAAAATAGCATCTATAATGCCAGATCTAGTACTGGTTTATGCTCTGCTTCTTACATAAACCCTTAACCTATAATTTGCATAATAGGTTTGCCTTATTTTACCTAAAAATGTTCTTCTATCTTACTTCCTTACTTTAAATGTTCTACAATGATCTCTCTTATATAAGAGTCATTTTACAATGATGCCAAGTCATCTTACAAATATTTTACAATAATAAACAAAATACAATATAACAAAAACCATGTCAGCCTCTGTGCTGGTATGCTTCCTTTCTCTGTCGGTGTTGGTGGTCTGAGTGCTAGTGTAGAGTCTGATCTGTTGATGCTAGTGTAATGCCTTGCTGGTGTCATAGGATTGTAAGGTTG
This sequence comes from Cryptomeria japonica, assembly GCF_030272615.1. Classification (NCBI taxonomy): domain Eukaryota; kingdom Viridiplantae; phylum Streptophyta; class Pinopsida; order Cupressales; family Cupressaceae; genus Cryptomeria; species Cryptomeria japonica. The sequence continues at coordinate 646,461,625 of NC_081413.1, forward strand.
CCATCAATGACAAAACCTTCAATCACCTATAATGTCTCATTGGAGTGTGCATATGCCAACAGTTATTTGAACTCTTCTGATGTCCGCTCTATTAGGAGCCTAGTTCGGTTAAAGAATTTTACAATAGGTTCTGCTAGGAACCGATCCTGCTAGAGATCACCCAGTTAAGGGATGGCTAAATATGCAGTTAAAGGTTAGAACCATGTTAAAGTTTACCTCGCAAGAGGATTTGAAGAACTCATTGAATTGAGTCACCCTATTAAAGGATTTACACAAAAGCCTATTAAAGCTACCCAATTAAGGGATTTTCAAACTGCTGAAATGGTTAGAAGTCAACAGGTAATACACTGATTTGATAACAACACACAATGCCAAGGTAGATCCTCTTTAGCTCCTTTGCTTCTACAATCACACTCTGCAGGTATCCATGCACTTCTCCGGTCTAGCAATAATAAAGTATCTCTTCACTTGGATACACACATAAAATTTGCCAACAACTTCTAAATGAAAAACATCAACGACCTTATAGGAAATAGATAGGTCAGTAGCATAAACCCTAAACCCTAAACATTTAGGTTTAACAATTCCATTGGTTCAATCTTGACCGTTAATCATATTGCATTGAATACAATAGTCTTAAATAGATCTCAATGCTTTCTCCAACATTCATTCTTTGCCACTTTAGGAAGTTGATAACCCATCATGTGCTCTCCACCATTTATAGATACTTTACAGATTCCTGAGGTAGATATGTTCAAACTTCTTCATGCAAGATCCTCAATGGCAACACGATATGATCTTCATTACAATACTAACTCATCACAAGATGTTATTAGTTGAATCACATAGGCTTTGAATGCATCAACCGGAAACCCTAAAGCTGAGACTACCAACTGGTAGTCATGCCAAATGAAACCCTGATACAAAACTTCCCATATACTGTTGGCATTATAGTGAGAAAGATTGTTGATATTCAGTAAGGATATTGAGAAGGTTGTTGAATATTATTGATATAACTAAAAAAGGATGATAACTATCTTTATAACATTATTTTGTCATTGATGTCAATGAATTGACTATTTGATTTAGTATGATGTTGCCATATCTTGAGAAGATTGATTAGAAGAGAATTAAGATGTCGGTAAAAGACACAAAAAGAATGTGATGATTAAAGGGAGAAATAAGTTATTCAATGGACAACTATTACTGAGTTAGACAATGATGAGATCATGATGTTTAGATTATTTTGATATTCTGCATATGTTGTTTATTGTAAGGTTTATACTATACTATGTCACCGAGCAAGGAACCTAGTCAGTAAACCCTAAGGTTATCGATATCAGTTAATGAAGGTGGAATGTCTACCGAGTAAAGTTTAGTATTTACTGAGTTGAAACTAAGTTATGACAGTGCGCATGGGATGGATAAAAGAATTATTTAATGAAGGACATTGATTAGCTAGAGACGTATAAATTATTGGTATGCCATGCATGAAGTTTGTTAAGGATCTATGGTAAAGGAAAATCAGCAGGAAGATCTATAGTGCAAATTGAACCACAATAACCTTGTGCAAGTTCCAAGAAAGGACTGCAATTCCCGAGGCAAGGTAAAATGTTTTTAGATCGAAGGATACATTAAACTTGGTCAAGTTTGAAGATTTGATGGCTAAGATTGATCATGGGAAATGTGATCAAGGAGATTGAGCCATTAGCAATTGTTTATAAATAAGAAATTGTTAATAAACAATGAATGCAGGCAAGTGTATGCACAGGGATGCTACATAGTGATTACCGAGCACATAAGCTTGAAGACCTGTTTGAATAATAGAGTAGAGAGCCCAACAAAGGGACAAGATAAGTCCTATCTCTAAATTATTTTAAGTAAATAAGAATCTGCTTTAGCATTTTAGATGTGAAGTTGCAGATAGATTTTTATTACTGTTATTTTTTAAGTGACAGAAAATCTCTTAACCGAGTGGACTTAACAGTCTTATATGTAAACCCTCTAGCAAGGTAACATTCTAAATGAGTGTTTGAAATCCTTTGACAAGGTCACTTCTAACAAAGTGAAGATCCTAACAGATCTGAGGGAAATCCCTTAACCGGGTCACATCTAGCAATGTGTTTGTAATCTTTAACAGGATTTTCTTTTAACCGAGCATACTCTAGAAGAGTATATTTCTTAGTGGGTCCAAAATCCCACAGTGGTTTTTCCCTATTTGGGTTTCCATGTTAAATCTGGTGTTGTGAGTGTTATGATGATTATGTGTTTATGAGTTTGCATGTTTAGCAGTTTTGGTTAAGTTGTTGAAGTATAAGTTACCGGGGTTGAATTTATTGATTTTATGGAAATTTAAGTTTGTATGATTCACCCCCCCCCTCTCATCTTGTTAGCTATTGGCATGAAGAAAAAGCCCTAATATCTCACATAAATACTAATGATTCTTGGATCGTAGATAGTGGATGCTCACATCACATGACAGGTGATAAACACAAGTTTGTTAAATTAGAAGACTATGATGGAGGCTATGTAAGATTTGGTAATGATGCACGATGTCTGGTGAAAGGTAAAGGATCTATAACACTTCTTAACAATGCTAAATGTGATGATGTATATTGGGTTGAAGGTTTGAAATACAATTTGTTGAGTGTAGCACAACTAAACAATAGAGGATTCCGAATAGAATTTCAGAAAGGAATTGTCAAAGTTCATGACAAGCATGGAAAGTTAGCTGCTACTAAGACACAAACAAAAGGTAATACATTTCATCTTGACTCAACTAGGAACAAGTGTCCTTATGCAAAGATAGATGATACCTGGTTATGGCATAAAAGGTTTTGTCATGTAAATTTTGATAATCTGATCAAAATAAGTAAGAAGCACTGAGTAAGAAGTCTACCAAGTCTTGGAAAACCTGAGAATGCTATGTGCCAAAGATGCCAAATGGGTAAGATGACAAGATCAAGTTTTACAAGTAAGTCCTACACTTCTAAAGGAATTTTAGATCTAGTACATACTGATCTTTGTGGTCCTATGAAAGTTCAAAGTTATTATGGTGATAAATATTTCATATTATTTGTGGATGATTACTCAAGAATGATGTTAGTCATGTTTTTAAAAGAGAAATCAGAAGCTTTTTAAATGTTCAAATGGTACAAGGCAAGCGTTGAAAATGAAACAGGAAGACAATTGAAATGTCTTAGATCTAATAGAGGAGGAGAATTCACTTCTGATGAATTTAACTTATTCTGCAATGATCATGGTATAAAGACGCAAGTATTTGCACTGAGAACACCTCAACAAAATGGGATAGCCGAGAGAAGAAACTGATCAATTGTGGATTGTGGAAGAACCCTGATGATAGAAAAGAGGGTACCTCAAGCATTTTGGAGAGAAGCAATCAACACTGCAATTTACACCTTGAACTGAGTTCAATTGAAGAAAGGAACTATGAAGACACCTTATGAGATCTGGTATGACAAGAAACCTAATGTAAGTTACTTTAAAATCTCTGGAAGTAGATGCTATGTTCACAAAGATGACAAAAATGGAAAGTTTGATCAGAAAAGTGAAGAAGGAACATTTCTTGGTTATTCTTCTAGAAGTAAAGCATTTAAATGTCTGATCAAATCATCTAACAAAATAGTAGAAAGTGCAAATGTGAAAATTAATGAATTTGTAGAAATAAATGATGAAGGAAATTCCAAAGAACCAGAAGATTATGAAAAATTCATTTATGTTCAACTGAGAAGTCCTTCCGAGAAAGCTGCTGAAGAAAATGAAGATAATGTCCAGTTACTGAGTGATGAAGAAAATCATACAGAACCTATCGAGCCTATATTAGCCAAGTATTTCAGAAGACATCATGCATCAAGTTAGATTATAGGAGATAAGGATGATCCAGTGATGACAAGGAACAAACTAAGACAAAACACATGTCTAATATTTGAATTTGAACTGAGAATAGTGAAAGAGGCATTTAACAGTGAAGATTGGGTAAATGCTATGACAGAAGAGATTGATCAAATCAAGAAGAATGACACATGTACACTAATCCCAAGACCAAAGGACAAAAATGTAATCAGTACTAAGTGGATTTTTAGAAACAAGCTAAATGAGAAAGGTGAAGTCATTCGCAACAAAGCAAGACTAGTTTGCAAAGGTTATGCTCAAGAAGAAGGAATAGATTATGGTGAGACTTTTGCACCTGTGGCTAGACTTGAGGGAGTAAGAACATTGTTGGCATATGTTGCTTTCAAAAATTTCAAGGTATATCAAATGGATGTCAAATCTGCATTTTTGAATGGTATACTAGAAGACGAAGTTTATATAGAACAACCTAAAGGATTTGTTGAAGACATGAGTAAAGATCAGGTATGCAAACTGAATGAAGCTTTATATGGTCTAAAGCAAGCACCAAGAGCATGGTATGAAAGATTGCACTCTTATTTGATTAAGATTGGTTTTATAAGGACAAGTGAAAACAACAATATGTACATGAAGGAAGATGAGGACAATGGAATACTGATCTTAGCCATATTTGTTGATGAAATTATATTTTGTGGTAATGACTCCTTATGCAATAATTTTGGAAATGAAATGTGCAAATAATTTGAGATGTCACTAATTGGAGAGATAAAGTATTTTATAGGTTTACAGATATTGCAAATGAAACATGAGATTTTCATTACTCAATCCAAACACATAAAGGAAATATTGAAGAAATTTGGAATGGAGGATTCTAAACCAGTAAGTACTCCTATGACTACTAACTATAAATTATCAAAGAATGATGAATCTGCATCTGTTGATGAGACACTTTACTGATCTATGATTAGAAAATTGCAATATGTTGTGCATAGTAGATAGGATATAGAACATGCAGTAGGTATTGTAGCAAGATTCTCTGCAGATCCCAAGGAGACACATATGACAACAATCAAGAGAATTTTCAGATACCTGAGAGGCATTGAAGATTATGGCTTAGTATATGAAAAGAGGAATAATTTTGATTTAAAAGTTTATACTGATGCTGATTGGGCACGCAACATAGATGACAGGAAAAGCACAAGTGGTGGAGCTTTCTTTTTAGGAGAAAGACTAGTAAGTTGGCTTAGCAAGAAACAAGGATGTATCTCACAGTCAACAGCAGAAGCTGAATACGTTGTTGTAGCATTGAATTGTACCAATATAGCATGGATTAAACAACTGTTGGAAGGTATAAATGAAAATGTTACCAAGCTAGTAATTATATTCTGTGATAATACTAGTGCCATTAACATTTCAAAGAATCCAGTAATGCACTCTAAGACAAAGCATATATCCATAAAGTATCATTATCTCAGAGAAGAAGTTTAAGAGAAGAAAGTTGTGCTGGAATATATCAGTTCAAAGGAGCAATTAGTAGATATCCTCACAAAGCCATTGCCAAGGGACACTTTTGAGTATCTCAGAAGCAAGTTAGGGGTCCTACCCCTATCTTCTACTCACTGACCGAGTTCGGTGAAAGAATCAATTCAATGAATCTACAAAATATTATGTGTGGATTGATGTTGATTTATCAACTTTAGAAGGTTTTCTAAAGATTGTGCAGGAAATTATGAATAGAGACAAGCTGCTCTGACCGAGACTGAGATGATACACAACAAGGCAAATTACTTCACAAAGGAAGGAATCATGATTTAGTTCTTTTACTTTTTTGGCATTGTTGTCAAAGGGGGAGAAGAATAAATGGTTGGAAAGCTAAATGGTTAACAAAATGAAAGCCCCAAATGATGAATAACAGAAGACTAATGATAGGGGGAGAAGATTGCAAAAGAAATGGAGAAGACTAAATGCAAGTCAACAATTCAGTAGCCTAATGAAAAGGAAGAAGACTTCAGAAGATTTTAATAGCTCAAGGATAATAAGAGAAGTCTAACAACAATCTAAATCCAAATCAATTTGAATATCTTGTTGGTATTACCATTTAAAAGTTGGTTTTTCCATCAATGCCAAAGGGGGAGATTGTTAGTATTACAGTAAGAATGATTGTTGATATTCAGTAAGGATATTGAGAAGGTTGTTGAAGATTATTGATATAACTGAAGAATGATGATAAATATCTTTATAACATTATTTTGTCATTGATGTCAAGGAATTGATTATCTGATTCAATATGATGTTGCCATATCTTAAGAAGATTGATTAGAAGAGAATTAAGATGTTGGTAAAAGACACAGAAGGAATGTGATGATTAAAGGGAGAAATAAGTTATTCAATGGGCAACTATTACTGAGTTAGACAATGATGAGCTTATGATGTTTAGATTGTTTTGATATTCTACATATGTTGTTTATTGTAAGGTTTATACTATACTATGTCACCGAGAAAGGAACCTAGTCGGTAAACCCTAAGGTTATTGATATCAGTTAATGAAGGCGAAATGTCTATCGAGTAAAGTTTAGTATTTACCGAGTTGCAACCAAGTTATGACAGTGTGCATGGGATGGATAAAAGCATTATTTAATGAAGGACATTGATTAGCTGGAGATGTATAAATGATTGGTATGCCATGCATGAAGTTTGTTGAGGATCTATGGTAAAGGAAAATCGGTAGGAAGATCTACAGCGCAGATTGAACTACAATAACCTTGTGCAAGTTCCAAGAAAGGACTGCAAGTCCCGAGGCAAGGTAAAACATTTTCAGATCAAAGGATACATTGAACCTAGTCAAGTTTGAAGATCTGATGGCTAAGATTGATCATGGGAAATGTGATCAAGGAGATTGAGTGGTTAACAATTGTCTATAAACAAGAAATTGTTAATAAACAATGAATGCGGGCAAGTGTATGCATAGGGATGCTACATAGTGATTACCGAGCACAGAAGCTTGAAGACCTGTTTGAATAACAGAGTAGAGAGCCCAGCAAAGGGACAAGATAATTGCTATGACTAAATTGTTTTGAGCAAATAAGAATTTGCTTTAGCATTTTAGATGTGAAGTTGCAGATAGATTTTTATTACTGTTATTTTGTAAGTGTTAGAAAATCTCTTAACCGAGTGGACTTAACAGTCTTATATGTAAACCCTCTAGAAAGGTAACATTCTAAATGAGTGTTTGAAATCCTTTGACAAGGTCAATTCTAACAAAGTGAAGATCCTAACAGATCTGATGGAAATCCCTTCACCGGGTCACATCTAACAATGTGTTTGTAATCTTTAACAGGATTTGCTTTTAACTGAGCATACTCTAGAAGAGTATATTTCTCAATGGGTCTAAAATCCCATAGTGGTTTTTCCTTATTTGGGTTTCCATGTTAAATCTAGTTTTATGAGTGTTATGATGATTATGTGTTTATGAGTTTGCATGTTTAGCAGTTTTGGTTAAGTTGTTGAAGTATAAGTTATCGAGGTTGAATCTATTGATTTTATGGAAGTTTAAGTTTGTGTGATTCGCCCCCCCCTCTCATCTTGTTAGCGATTAGCTTCTGTACTTTACATTAAGTATCAAAACTATCATATACCGGTTCTCATTCCAACATACCGCTTCACTTTTTCACATATACCTGTTCTCTTGCCAGTTCGCTTACTTCAATATACCGGTTCATACTTCATCATATTGACAACATATACCGGTTCACAATATCATACCGGTTCTCTTGCCATTTTGCTTTCTTCAATATACTGGTTCATACTTCAACATATTGACATCAATGACAACATACAATATCATCATATCATCAAGCTCTGCACATATTCCAACACCAGGGATGCTCCTGTATCAGATAGGGAGGTATAATGCCAAACTCTATAGAATTTTCCAATGCCCCTTAGGAAACTGTAATGACTACAAGAAAGAATAGGTTAGAAATGCTCTGACAAATATGCATACAATCTATTGGATCATAGACAAAGAACTTGAATTATTTCACAAAACACGTCAAAGATATGTCATCTCCAAGAATGCAATGAAATAAAATTTTAAACAAGCACAATGAACCGATATGAAAAATTCAAATACAACAACTATGACACCCTTCTCCCTACAATAACATATGCAAGGTGTAAGAATGTTTGATAGAATACTTCAAAAAAGAAATCTGAATGCATAATGTGAAACCTATAAATATCACATAAGTGGTTTTAATAAAATGCCTCGAAAATATTAAAGAAGCAAGTAAACTATTTGAACAACAATTCAATGAACTATTTTAACTGAATGCTTCAAAATTACTGGAGGAAAAGAAAGCACATAGTAACAGTCACGTGAACTATTTGATAAAATGCCTGAAAGATGTAAACTATTTTGCCTACAATTTTAAAGAAAACTACTCTCTGCCAGATGATAAAAATATCAACAAAAGGACAACGACAAGGGTTGTCCCACTGGTCTATTAATAATAATTCAAATAACCAGAAGACAACTGAGAGGGGGGGTGAATCAGTTGTCCTAGATTACCAGAACTATTAGCAATTTAAACTTTAATACTGGAACCCAAAATATTAATACTAGAATAGTAGTTAAACCACTTAAGCATAAACAATAATCACAGAATAAGAACCATCCACATGACACCAAGATTTATATGTGGAAAACTTGGTAAAGGGAAAAACCATGGTGGGAAGCCTACCCATAGTCAGATAATACTTCTATAGTTAGTATGTGAATTATAATTGAGGGGCCTCCACATGTAGGAATGCCAATAGCTTAGAGCACACTGCTCATCACAAAAGGAGCCTCACTGACTACATATAAATCTAGACTACAATCCAAAGAAGTGTTGAACTACAAATGAGTCTCTTATGCTTGAGTATAGTTCCAATTAAGCTCAATACCAGAGGACTAAATCCTCTTACATACACCGAGTTCGATCTCCAATGATCAATCAACTCCTCTGCTTGAATGATATTACATTATTCGCACATTACATTCCTTGACCATTATCTCTAACATAACCATGATGATCTACAATGAGATCTTACATCTATATATACAAACCCTCAACCATAAACAATTAGGTTGGCCACCAGATAATAAACCAATTATATAATTACAAACCATGTCAGCCTTAGACCAAACAAATAATATCCAACACATAAGACATCCTGAAAAATACATCGAGAGGTCCAATCCACATGTTACATTTAAAGCCGGTCCATAACCTAGATCAATCGGGACCCAATATAGGTCCCCATGCTACAAAAATGATCTTCATCTGCCAAGTCTCGAACATGATCACCAACAATATCCTGAAACTCCACCACAAGCTGTACCAACACCACTTATGAAATTCATCAAAGATCTTCATCAAAAGTTCTGCTAGTGAAAGCCTTGCCGGAACTAGAAGCCAAACTTCTAAGCAAGTAGAATAGCATCTAATCACCAGACCAAAACCAACTGACCAAATATGAGCATGAGTATCATGAACAAGACAATTCCATCACCAAACTATACTAGAGCCTACCGGATCATACTGGATCCAAATCAACCAAAAACCACTCAACCTACCGGGACCAGAAGGGTGTTGGTAAAGAATCCAAACAACTAGTGTTGGCATCAATGACAAAACATCAATGCAACACATAATCAATTCCACAAAATGACCAACAATATCCCCCTTCGGCATTGATGGAAACACTAGATGTGAAAAATATCTAAGTACCAATAAATGGGAAATAAGTCTCCCACATACAGCTCTGAATGTCAATATCTCTCCCTTTACTTTTCGTATTCATGTCTCTCCCCCAATGATTTTTCTTTTTCTTTCTTTTTCATTTTCACATCAATATCTCTTCCCCTTTGACATCAATGCCAAAAATCTAACAAAAATATCAAAGCAAAAACATAAACCACTGAATCACAAAGATTACTACTCCTCGTGAGCAGTATTATACCACATCAGTGCCAGAATGAATATTATCTCTGATAATGCAAGTCAGACTGATGCCAAACCACATCAATCAAGTCTCTACCGAAGGGGCAAAAACTCCCAATCTATCTCTCAGATACTCAAATGATTCCTTGGGCAAAGGTTTAGTGAAAATATCTTCAATCTTCTCTTTAGTGTTCACATAAACCAGTCTAACTCATTTGCTTCCACCTTTTCCTTCAAAAAGTTATACTTGATAGATATGTGCTTTATTTTAGAATAAAATACCGAATTCTTTGATATATCAATAGCAGCAGAGTTATCATAGTGAATAACTACCGGTGCATCACAATCCACCTTTATATCCTTCAACATTTGTTTCATCCATAAAACTTGTGTATAGTTAGTAGCAACAATAACATACTCAGCTTCAACAGTATATAAAGAAGTACATGAATGTTTCTTGCTGATCCATGAAACCAACTTCTTTCCAAGAAACAAAGCTCCACTAGAAGTACTTTTATGGTCATCAACATCTCCAACCTAATCAACATTTGTATATGCACATAAAGTAAAGTTATCATTCTTAGGGTACCACAAGCCATATTCTGATGTACCTTGAAAGTATCTAAAAATCCTTTTCATCGCACTCTCATGATTTTCTCTAGGATCACTCAGAAATCTTGAAACAATACAAACAACATTCATTATGTCAGGCCTAGTCTGAGTCAAATAAAGTAGACCTCCAATCATAGATTTGTATCTTGTAGGATTTATCGGTGCAGAAACATCTTTTCTTGTCAATTTCTCACTTGTAACCATAGAAGTACTTATCGGTTTAGAATCTCCCATACCAAATTTCTTCCACAATTCCTTCGCATATTAAGTTTGATAGATGAAAATACCTTTGTTAGTCTGAGTAATCTGCAAACCTAAGAAAAATTCCATCTCACCAATCATAGACATCTCAAATTCTTTCTCCATATTCTTAGAAAATTCTATGCATAACTTATCTTCACCTCCAAAAATAATGTCATCAACAAATACTTCAATAATCAGTATATCATCATTAGTGATCTTATAATATAAATTACTATCAGCATTGCCCTTAGTAAAACCAAGATTCAAAAGATATTTATCGAACCTTTGCATACCAAGCTCTAGGTGCTTGTTTCAATTGATATAAATCTTTCCTTAACTTGTAAACCATATCTGTATCATCCGATAGAAAAAACCATTAGGTTGCGCAATATAAACTTCCTCATCAAGATCCCCATTAAAAAATGCACATTTAACATCCATCTAATAAACCTTGTAGTTTTTATAAGCAACATAGGCAAGAAATAATCGTATAGCTTCAATCCTAGCTACAGGTGCAAAAGTCTCTCCATAATCAATTCCTTCCTTCTGAGAATATCCTTTAAAAACCAATCTAGCCTTATACCTTATAACTTGACCATCTTCATTCAATTTATTCCTAAAAACCCATTTAGTTCCAATAATATTTTTATTTTTAGGTCAGGGAACCAAGGTCCATCTGTTATTTTTCTCAATCTCGCATATACCCTTCCTTAAATCTTTTTTGCATTCCACACTTGATCTTACAAATAAGATCTTACATTTATACCATAACCTAAGACCATTTAGTAGGTTGGCTCTAAAAGATATTACAATAAAAACATTTTACAAACAATATAATATCCAATGCAATAACCGATTAAACGTGTCGGCTTAATGCATTTGCAACAATAATAAATCATCTCCATAGCGTGCCATGCTGATCTGAAAAAGATAAACCTGCCGATGTAACCCTAGGTAACCCTGGACCTATTTGTCGATAAAAGAAAATATGCAAATATGATTATACCAATGATTATTTCTTCAAAAAAAAGTGTCCACACGATGTCTTCGACATTACCAATTGTCTTCCATATCATTCCAAGTGTTAGTGATCATTATATCTTGCCGGTGAAGCATATACCAGTAACTGTGCAACAGTTACTTGCTTGTCGGTGAATGTTGTTGGATCTCCAAAGTGCTAGTGTTTTAGTAGGTGTTGACATCAGTGACAAAACCATACCAAAATACCAACAATCTCCCCCTTTGGCATTAATGGCAACACAAGATGGAAAAACCATCAAAGTGCCAAAATAGAAATGCCAAATACCAAAAACCAACAATCTCCCTTAAACAGCAATCTCTCCCCCTGGGAGCAACATGTATTTATCTAAAGATTTTCAATACCAATCTCTCTTTAAAAGATAATGTGTTTTTCCATAGATATCTCTCCCCCTTTGACATCAAATGCCAAAGTTATAATAATAAAACCAAGTTCATATACAAAATACCAATCAATTCAAAATACCAACTACTCCCCCTAAGAAGTAGCTTCCTCATCAAAGACCAGAATAAAAGATTTGTTTGTTCCAGTTGATGACAATCATCAACTATCTAAGTCTCTACCGGTAGTGGTATGACTCCAAGCTGATCTCTGAGATATTCAAAAGTCTCCTTAGGCAAAGGTTTTGTGAAAATATCTACAAGCTGTTCTTTAGTATTCACATAAACTAGTTTTATCTCCTTTTCTTCAACTTTTTCCCTTAGAAAATTCAGTTTGATAGAAACATGTTTTGTTTTAGAATTTAATACCGGATTCTTAGATATATCAATTGTTGTAGTGTTATCACAATATATAGTAATAGGTTCCTTGCATTTTACCTTTATGTCTTTCAACATTTGCTTAAGCCATAGTACCTGTGTACAGTTAGTTGCTGCTGCAACATATTCTGATTCTGCTGTTGATAAAGATGTACAACTCTATTTCTTACTCAACCAAGAAACTAATCTCTTTCCAAGAAAGAATTCTCCGCCGGTGGTGCTTTTTCTATCATCCACATCTCCTACCCAATTTGCATCTATGTATGCACATAGATCAAAATTTTCATCTCTAGGATACCATAATCCAAGATTTGCAGTGCCTTGTAAGTACCAGAAAATCCTTTTTACTGCTAATTCATGATTTTCCCTAGGATTACTTTGAAATCTAGAAACAATACATACTGCATTCATAATATCAGGCCTGGTTTGTGTCAAATACAGTAAACCTCCTATCATAGATTTGTATCTAATTGGATTAACAGGTGTAGATTCATCCCTTTGAGATAATTTGTCATTTGTTGTCATAGGTGTGCTTACCAGTTTAGAGTTCTCAATCCCAAATTTCTTTAGTAACTCTTTCAAGTACTTGGATTGACTCAAAAATATACCTTTGTCAATCTGTGAAATTTGCAGTCCTAAAAAGAATTTTATTTCTCCAATCATAGACATTTCAAATTCTTGTTGCATTTTTATAGAAAATTCCTTACATGATCCATCTTCTCCTCCAAAGATTATATCATCAACAAATACTTCTATAATCAAGATGTCATCATTAGTTATTTTGTAATATAAATTGCTATCTGCATTTCCTTTAGTAAAACCAATCTTTAAAAGATACTTATCCAATCTTGCATATCAAGCTTTTGGGGCTTGTTTCAGTCCATACATAGCTTTTCTTAACCTACAAACCATATCATTGTCATCTGTCAAAGAAAATCCATTAGGTTGTTCAATATAGACTTCCTCTTCAAGATCTCCATTCAAGAATGCGCATTTAATATCCATTTGATAAACTTTGTAGTTCTTGTGAGCTGCAAAAGCCAAGAATAATCTGACTGCCTCAATTCTAGCTAGCAAAGGTTTCATTGTAATCAACTCCTTCTTTCTGAGAATACCCCTTACACACTAGTCTTGCTTTATTTCTGACAACCTTCCATCTTCATTAAGTTTGTTTCTAAATACCCATTTGGTTCCAATCACATTTTTATCTTTAGGCTAGGGAACTAATGTCCAAGTATTATTTTTCTCAATTTGTCCTAATTCTTCTTCCATAGCTTTAATCTAAAATTTATCTTCACATGCCTCATTAACAGATGATGGTTCAATTTAAGAAATAAGACATACCTCTTCATTTGCCAATCTTCCTCTTGTCATAACTCCTTTAAATTTGTTTCCAATTATCTCATCTTTAGAATGATTCAATCTTACATACTGGGGTGTCTTAGTTTGTTGTTGTTCTTCAATTACTATGGAATCTTCTAATGATACCGGGGTAACTGGATCTTCATTCTGTACCAGTGGATTTAGTGTAGGTTCATTTGTCACAGTTTCTACTACTGGTTCAAAGTCTATATACCTTGAAGTTCCTCTAAATTGTTCATCAATTTTTACATTTGTGCTATCAACAATTTTCTGCAATCTCTTGTTAAAACATCTATATGCCTTGCTCTTAGATGAATAACCAAGAAATATTCCTTCATCACTTCTAGGATCAAATTTGCCAATATACTCATCTCTTCTAATGTAACATTTACTTCCAAAATTTTGAAATACTTAAGAGTGGGAGTATTATCAAACCATAGTTCATGAGGAGTCTTACCGGTTTCACCTTTGATGTGAACTTTGTTGAATGTATAGACCATTGTGCTAATGGCTTTGCTCTAATATACATTTGTTAGATTTGCTTCAGATAACATACTTCTTGTTGCATCCAAGATAGTTATGTTTTTCCTTTCAATAACTCCATTTTGTTGTGGTGTCCGAGGTGCTAATAACTGTCTTCTGATTCCATTTACTTCATAGAATGTATTAAAGGCCTTAGATGTGAATTCTCCTCCTTGATCTGATTTTAAACATTTGATTTTCCTACCGGTTTCATTTTCAACCGTTGCTTTGAACAGTTTGAACTTTCCAAGTGCTTCTAATTTTTCTCTGAGAAAAGTAACCCAACACATTCTAGAATAATCATCAATAATTAGCATGAAATTGTTAGGAATCCCATAGATACTGAGAGGAGGGGGGGTGGTGAATTAGTATCAGACCGGTATAATGCATTTCTTAACTTAAAACATGCAGAACATATTATAACAGTGTGCCAGTATGCAAGAAATAATGCAATAAACAGAATTAAGAACATCCACATGAAAAGCACACCATAACACAAAGATCTAATGAGGAAACCCGATGTGAGAAAAACCTAAGTGGGATTTGTGACCCACAATATTCACTCACTGGCCAATAAGAGAATATTACTTATAATAGGGGCCTGCACATGCAGGAAGGCCAACTGCCTAGAGCTCACTGCTCAATGGGAAGTCTCACTGACTTACAATGAGGATTATACAACTCCAATATCTTGTACTACTTTACAATAGCATCTATAATGCATGATCTAGTACTAGTTTCTGCTCTGCTTCTTACATAAACCCTTTAGCCTATATTTTGCATAATACATCTGCCTAATATTTTTCCTTATCACTTCTCTCCCTTTCCAAATGTCTACAATGATCTCTTTTATATATAAGATTCATTTTACAATTTTCCAAGTCAGCTTACAAAGTTTTTACAATAATAAACAAAATATAATATAACAAAATCCTGTCGGCCTCTATGCCGGTATACTTCCTTTCTTTGTGCCAGTGCCAGTGTCCTGAGTGCTGGTGTAGAGTGTGATCTGCTGATGCCAATATAATGCCTTTGCCGGTGCTATAGGATTGCAAGTTTGCCATCAATGACAAAACCTTCAATCACATACAATGTCTCATTGGAGTGTGCATATGCCAACAATCTCCCCCTTTTGCATTGATGGCAACACTCATGAGAAATTTCAAAAGTGTATAAAAATGTGAATTCCAAAAAAAAGTTACCAAAAATGTGTGTGCTCCCCCTGAGCATATGATTCCTGTGATATTGAATTTTCTCATCCCACTACTTCCCCTTTGGCATCAATGACAAAGGTTGTCAAGATGTCAGTAGAGTTTGTAGTTTCAACCTTGTAACTAGGTGGTTACAATTTGAAAAGGATCTCCCAAAATCAAGTTTATACTATCCATAAACTTCTTGCTATCCTTTATTGTTGTCTCTATTCTCTTCATTGTACCGGTGAGATGTTGCAAATGCTCTGTTGGTGTTTTCTATCCCTATATTAGTGCCTCAGATACTTCCTTCCATAGTGATGCTAGATAGTCCAATCTTGGACTTAGTTTTAATCTTAGATGCTTTGCCTTACTCACTATTCTTTCTTTCTCTCTTTCCAATTTAAGTAATTCTTCCTCAAAATTTGTTATCTTCTCCTCAAAAACTGATAGTGTATTAGGTGAGTTAACAAAATTATCTGCAAGTTTATTGATCTCATTCTGTACCTTGCTCATCTTTTTGTCTATATCTACAGTCAAAAAGTTTGTCTTACAAGTGTCTTTGTACATAGTTTTGTACTCTTTCAATAAATTACACAATTCCAGTAGAAGTGTGTCAAAATCTCTGTTACACTTCTTTATTTTCTCATCAAAGAATTTCTATTTTTCAATTTCTACTTCATCCTTCAATGTCTCTTCCTTTATTTTCTCAATGTTTTCTGTGATATATTTATATAGTGTATCAAGTTGTCCTAAAGAATCTTTATTGTCTAAATTACAGTTAGGAGCAATTACCTTCAAAATTGGTATGGTATCATCAATTGCCTTATAAGCTTGTGAGCTGCAGTCTGTTATCTTTTTTATTGAATCTAATAGTACTTCAGTCACATTAGTTGATTTGTAGCCTGATGACGAACCAACATTCTGAGTACCACCAGTGGAAGTAACCAAGCTTGTATTGACCTCTGGTAGGTCTGTTTGTGTCTGCATTTCCTTAAGCAATGGTTTTTCTACTTCTCCAGTTGTTGGTGGCACTATTTCCTTATGTTCCTGTTCTGGAGCCTTTTGCTCTTTGTTATCTATCAGTTTCTCCTGTGTGTTTTTAGTTTGCTCAGCTACCAGAGGCTCACTAGCCATGTCAGTCTTATCGGTTGTATCTTTGTCTACCACAATGTTGATCTTTTGAGTATCAACATCCATAGTATATAAGACTTTAGGATTAGGATTACCATCCTCTACATCCATATTCTTAGCTGCCAGTTGATTTTCTATAGCTTTTGTTTTTATCGGTGGAGTAATCAAAGGAGGTGGGGGTAAGTTGTCTCTAACCTTGATACTAGGTGGTCCACCAACTTTACCTTTTCCCTTGTCTCTATCTTTCTGATAAACTTTTATAGGTTTGGGGTTCCTGTACTCTTCTTGTTTTTCTTTTTCAACTAGGAATATATCCCATCCATTTTCTGTCTCCTCAGTCACCTCATTAACTCTTCCAACCATTAAAGTAATGTGTCGGTGTGTAGTAGAAAACACTGACCGGTTGGCTTGAGCAATTAGGTCATCAATTTCTTTGGGTGAATTTACCGGATATACAACAAGTAGCTTTTCAATCTTTATTTTCTTGTCTAGTTCTATTACTACTTGTCTTCTTGCTTCCAGTCTATTAAATAGTTCATTTGGAATTTCATTTACTACTTCCATCAAAAATTTCTTATACATATCCATATGCAATATAACACTGTTTTCAACTTGTTCTTTTTCATCAGCTGTTAAAGTGTCATATATTTTCTCTATATTCTTCAATTTACTGTCCTCTGTAATTTCATTTAGCAGTATATCAAGAGGGGCCAAGTCTTTGTTTGTCCTCTTCTTCTTTTTGGGTGTCAGTTTCTTCTTCTTTGGTGTAGCCTTTCTTATCGGAGATCTCACTGCTTGTTGTTTTTGTCTTGTCGTCCTGGCTGAGGGTGTGGTTGCCAGTGAGGGATCTCTTTTTGTTACAACTCTTTTGAAAGTTGTAGGCATGTCACTCTCTAAAGAAGTACCCACCGGTGATAGGTGAGTTTCAGGTTGTGGAGCTGCTAACTCATCTTTTGTTATACTAGTTTTCTTCAACACATCTTATTTGATGGCCTTTGCTTGTCTAAAAAGTTTCCTTACAATTGCCTCAACCTTTTTCACTCTTTTCTTTGATTGTATTTGGCTTTCAATAGTTTCTGCACTACCAAATATTTCTTCCTTAGGTTCTCTGGGGGCTTCCAGAAGTGCTTTAGCATATGTTTCAATTATATGATCATCTGTTTCATAGCCCATCTCGGTTACCCAAACAGTCCTAGGGATGACTGCTTCCATCCAGATCTCATTCTTCTTGATTACAAATCATATTTCATCTTTGTATTTGTCGACAATAGTTTGTGATAACCTGATTCTTTTCTTCATTTTGGCCTTTAATGCTTGAAAGAAGTCATGAATATTATTTTCCTTGTCTTCTCCCATGTTATTGAATAGTTTTGTTAACTGTTTACCTACTGGTATATCATATCCAAGTTCTTTGTAGCCTATATCGGGAACCTATTTTGTTATATGTAGCATCAGACATACTAACAGATTTCCAAACCTGAAAGTTCCTTTCTTGTCCTTCTTAATCTTTCCAAGGTTGTCAATTAATTCATCCTTTAACCACTCACATATATCAATCTTTGCATTATCTATGACCATATCATAAGCACTCGTAATGCATAAACTTGAAACTGAATTGAGTCTATTTGCATGAGTAGCTTTATACCCTAATATCATGCTGATAAATCTCACATTAATGTCTGTTACATCATTAACTCTTAGGGACCTTTTGTCAAATGTTGCACTAGTTAGGTTTGTGACTAGGTCATTGGATACCTTCTTAGTTTTATCTGGCCTTTTACCGATGGTTAGTAACCCTGTGATAGCTTTCACAACTTCCTTAGTGATTTTGTGGATTGCATCTAACTAGAAAAGTTCACCATGTACCCTGCTTAAGACTATCCTAATCACATATTTCAATGATCTTGTGTTCATCTTTTACATTGTCAGTTTTATCACATATCATAGTTTTAAACATGATTTTAATCTCTTCATCTCCTAGTTCCTCAATGTTGAAGTGGATGTACATTCTGGGGTCTTCAACATAGACAACTCCCTTAGGAATTTGAGAAAAAGCACCTAAGGTATCATCTTTCTTTGCTACCTCAGGAACTGACTGAAATACAGGCCTAGGTCTTTTTATCACTTCGACAATAGTAGGGTTTGCTATATATTCAATTGTAGAGGTGGATTCCATGATAAAATACCTTTTGCTACCTTTAGGATGGATGATTGCTTGGAGTGTTCTTGCCTCTTGCTCAAAATGCCTTAGCTCGGAATCTTCGTGCTCTTCGTAGTTTTGAAATCTTGGTGAAATGGAATGGAGCCAAAACCTCAATTTTATAGTGTCTTTTTGCCATCTAACACATTAAATGCATGTCAGTTAAGTATTTACTTAATGTTGTCTTCCGGTAAAAAGTAATTTCCAACTTCTTATCTCTAACCGAGGGAATAATAGCACATGTATCATTAGATTGCCAAACCCTCAAGGAAACTTTCTTCAATTAGATGAAGAACTTCCTACCAATGGAGCACTGCTCTATCCTATCGGTGAAGCATCACTCTATCCTTCTGGTGAAGCATTGGTTTGTTCTATCGGTGGCGGGGTATTCCCAATATTTAGATCAGCTTTTCTAATCCATTGTTTTGAGAATTCTTGCTTAACCTCTTCAACTTTTTCTTTACCTTTCAAGCTAGAACTTTTGTTGTCTACCAATGTTCCTTTACTTCTACAGAATTCAGCAATATGCCCAATCTTGTTACATGCATAACAAGTTACATTATTCTTTTGAATAGCTTTCCCATAACCTATGTCGGTTTGTGTTTTGCATTGATTAGATAAATATCCAAATCTTCCACAAACATAACATCTCACATTCATTCTATAGTTTTCAGAGTTCTAACCAACTTTGTTGCATTTAGAACATTAACCGGTGGGTGTGTTGATATTCTGATAATTTCTAGATCTACATTCATTTTCTCTATGACCATACTTATTACAGTTAAAGCATTTTCCATTGAATTTATAAGTATTAGGTTGTCTTACAAGTTTGCTGTGGTCCTGAGTATTTGCAGTACCGGAGCTTTCACCAACTTCAAAGCCAATTCCAGAAGTGTCTCCTTTAGGTTTTTGATTCTTCAGCAAGGTGCCAAGTTCCTTTGAGCTTTTCTTGAATTTTTCTTTATGTTGATTTGCAGTTTCTAGTTCTCTTTCTAAGACTTCTTTTTGTCTCATCAGTTCATTTGAGTCATTATGTGTATGCATCAGATCTGTCTTCAACATGTCATTTTCATAGCTAAGTCTTGTGTTCTCATTTGCTACATCACTTAGTCTTTTGGTCAATTCTTCTTCATTCTTCTTCCTATCCTCAATCTCTTTGCAAAATCTCATAGTCATATCCTGCATCTCATTCTTTGTTGTCATGTTCTCTTGTTTTAGCTTGCTTATCATATCTTTAAGTGATTCATTTTCATCATTCTCATTTTGCAATTTTTCACAAAGTTCTCTTCTCTTATTTCTTACAATAGTAAAATTCTCTTGAAGTGCTTGAATTATATCTTGAGTTGCCCTTAAATCATCTTCTAGTTTGATATTTTTCAATTACTCTGCATCATAGTCTGAAAGAGCTCCTTCAAGTTGCTTCATTAGATTTTCCATCTTTATCGGTGTCAAGACCTTCCTCAAGCTGTTAGGCTTCTGAAAATAGAGGACCAAGTTTTGATACCAATTGTTAGGAATCCCATAGATACTGAGAGGGGGGGGTGAATCAGTATCTGATCGGTATAATGTATTTATTAACTTAAAACATGCAGAACATATTATAACAGTGTACCAGTATGCAAGAAATAATGCAATAAACAGAATTAAGAACATCCACATGAAAAGTACACCATAACACAAAGATTTAACGAGGAAACCCGATGTGGGAAAAACCTCGGTGGGATTTGTGACCCACAATATTCACTTACTGGCCAATAAGAGAATATTACTTACAATAGGGGCTTGCACATGCAGGAAGGCCAACTACCTAGAGTTCACTGCCCAATGGGAAGTCTCACTAACTTACAATGAGGATTATACAAATCCAATATCTTTTATTGCTTTACAATAACATCTATAATGCCTAATCTAGTACCGATTGTTGCTCTGCTTCTTACATAAACTCTTTAGCCTATATTTCACATAATAGGTCTGCCTAATATTTTTCCTTATCAGTTCTCTCCCTTTCCAAATGTCTACAATGATCTCTTTTATATATAAGAGTCATTTTACAATTTGCCAAGTCTTCTTACAAAGTTTTTTCAATAATAAACAAAATATAATATAACAAAATCCTATTGGCCTCTGTGCCGGTATACTTCCTTTCTTTCTGCCAGTGTCGGTGTCCTGAGTGCCAGTGTAGAGTGTGATCTGCTGATGCTGGTATAATGCCTTTGTCGATGCCATAGGATTGCAAGGTTGCCATCAATGACAAAACCTTCAATCACATACAATGTCTCATTGGAGTGTGCATATGCCAACAGAAATATCAATCACCTTGTAAGATTTTAGTTCTAGCTGGACCACATAAATCAGTGTGAATCAAATCAAGAGCATTATTGGATTTTTCTGGAATACTTTTGAAACTATCTCTAGCTTGTTTTCCAAATTGACATTCCTTACAAATTGTATTCTGAGGTTTCACAATTTTAGGTAGATCTCTAACTGCCTTAGAAGTACTGATCTTCACCATGCAATCAAAGTTTACATGACAGAGTCTCTTATGCCATAACCAACTTTCATCTATATGTACAATCAAGCATGCCTTTTCACTATTATTTAAATGAAAGATATTACCTCTAGTCTAATTACCGGTTGCAATTTCTAAACCAGTTCTATTCCTGATTTTGCATTTTCCATTTTTAAATTGTACCTGAAATCCATTCTCAACTAATTGACTAACACTTAAAAGATTATGCTTTAATCCTTCAACATAGTAGACATTGTCAGTGTTATGTTTACCATCAAGAGATATTGTACCTTTACCTTTGATTGAATAGGATTTGTCATCTCCAAATCTTACTAAACCTCCATTGTGTTCTTGAAAGTTCAAGAATTTACCTTTGTCTCCTATCATATGATGTGAACATCCCAAGTCAATGATCCATTCATCCTTTACTTCAACTTTAGCTACTAGGGCTTGTTCTACTGGTTGAGCAGTAGGTGTCAGTTGATCTTCTATGATAGCAACAAAAACCCATCCATTATTTGTTGGATCCTCATCAGAATCTTCAATCACACCTTCATCAGCAATGTAGCAAGATTTGTCTTTGTTCTTCTTAAATCTGTATCTCTGATATTCAGGATTAGGCTTGTATGTTCTTCTAGCTTCTTTTCTTAGTCTAGCATGTCTATCAAGGCATCTCAAAGCCATATGACCAATCTTATTGCAGTTAAAACATTTAAAGGGTGCTTTACCCTCATACTTACTTCCAATAGGACCTTTTGGCATTTTCCTTGCAAATAGTGCTTCAAGTTCTTCAAGCTCTTCATTCTCCTTCCTAGTTTCTTCAAGTTCTCTTGCATAAAAGGCTTTCCAATCTGATTTGTCAAATGATGGAGTAGATTATGTTGATGCTTTAAAGGCCAAATCTATCTATATACAAGCAACAGGACCAAATTCCTCAATTTCAAAAGCTGAAAGTTTTCCAATCAATGTATCCTTAGTTACTGAAGTATTAGGCATTGTTCTCAACTCATTTATATAGTAACCTTTATTTTATATGCTGGTGGAAAACCTCTTAAGATTTTTGAAACAATTTCATCCTCACTTAAGGTTCCTCCACAACATTTAATACCCAAAACAATTTCATTTACTCTTTCCATAAAAGCAGAAATCCTTTCATCTTCTTCCATTTTTAGATGTTCATACCTGACTCGGAAGCTTTCAAGTTTTGCAATCTTGACTGTGGAATCTCCTTCATTCGGTGTTTCCAAATGATCCCAAATAGCTTTAACAGTAGACCTATCTGATAATCCCATGATTTGTTGATCTGATAAAGTGCTCAAAAGTGCTTCTCTAGCTTTGCAATCATTCTCCTCATCTTTAGCTAAGGTAGCTGGAGCAGTCTGCCTAGCTATAGTAGTAGTATAACTATTCTTGGTAACTTCCCAGATGTCTTTACCAATGCAATTTATATGTGTCTCCATTCTAATCTTCCATATCCCATAGTTGGTTCCATCAAGTTTAGGATTGTCCTTCTTGAAATAATTAGTAGTCATTGGATCTCCTTGAGTTGTTAAACTTCTGTAAAAAGAGGACTAGGCTTGAATACCAATTGTTAGGTCCCAGAGACAACTGAGAGGGGGGGGGGGGGGGGGGTGAATTAGTTGTCAAATAAATTTAAACCAAAATCAACTTGACCAACTTAATGCTTAATACCAGTAAACCAGTTTAGTATGCTGGTAGATAGTGTTAATAGTTAATTGCTATACCGATAAAGATTAATGCATGAAACATAAACACAAAGTCATCCACAACACATAACACCAATATTTGTACGTGGAAACCCTGTAAGGGGAAAAACCATGGTGGGAAACCTTAATCACAATCAGATGATACTACTAAAGATAGTAAGTGTACATAAATGGGGTCTGCACATGTAGAAAGGCCAACAGCCTAGAGCTTACTGCTCAATCACAAAATGGGAGTCACACTGACTATAGTTGGATGGTTAAATCCAATAAGAATGTACTGCACAAAATAACATCTTCATATGCTGGATTCAGTACTAGTGTAATGCTGATATGTTTCTACAAAAACCTAGCTTCACCTTCAAATGATGTCTTCATGTATACCTCTGCTTAATCTCGCATATACCTTCTTACAATTCTTTTTTGCATTCCACATTCGATCTTACAAATAAGATCTTACATTTATACCATAACCTAAGACCAATTTTAGTAGGTCGGCTCTACAAGATATTACAATAAAAACATTTTACAAACAATATAATATCTGATGCAATAACTGATTAAACATGTCATCTTAATGCATTTGCAACAATAATAAATCATCTCCATAGCATGCCATGCTGATCTGAAAAAGATAAACCTGCTAGTGTAACCCTAGGTAACCCTGGACCTATTTGCCGATAAAAGCAAATATGCAAATATGATTATACCAATGATTAATTATTCAAAACAAAGTGTCCACATGATGTCTTCAACATTACCAAGTGTCTTCCATATCATTCCAAGTGTCAGTGATCATTATATCCTACCGGTGAACCATATACCAGTAGCTGTGCAATAGTTATTTGCTTGCTGGTGAATGTTGTTGGATCTCCAAAGTGCTAGTGTTTTAGTAGGTGTTGACATCAATGACAAAACCATACCAAAATACCAACAAAAAAGACATCTATTCCCTAGATAGACAGTTTACACCTTTGGGGCAATGTATTGAGTCAACTTTGGAAGAGCTTATTAAGAACAATCTTATCATATTGCCTAAAAAGACCACATGGGGATGTGTTGTTTTGAGTAGTTATTGTGTATATCATAGGCATAAAAAACATAAGATTTCAATGTGTATGGAATTAAAACATAAGATTCAAGATCTCCTTGATGATGACGTCATTGAAATTGAAGATCCTAATGACTCACCTAAAGAAAAAGAAGGAACTACTTCTAAGCATAATAAAAATCATGAACCTATGTCTAGCAAGGCTCCATATGTAGCCTCCATCCCTTCCATGATGCCTTCATCTCCTAAAACTTCTCAACAACAATCCATACCATCTCCTTCAAAAAATGAAACTTCTCATGTTTACCTTCAAGGGCTATCTCCTATGGAAATCCATGTTAATGGAAATAGTGATACAAGTTCCTCTAAAGATTTAAAAATCCTAGATCCTATTCCATCATACACTTCAATTCCAAACGTACCCACTCTAGAGAGTCCCACTCAAAATGCTTCCCCATCATGCCAAAATATGGAGACCTTCCAAGAATCCCCTATGCCTATGAAAAATATTACCCCTTCCTTAGAAGTGACTCCATGTCAAGAGGATAATCTAAAAAATGAAAGAATAAGTCGTACCATAAATCAAGATCAAGACACCAAAACTCCTCAATCCCATCTAATGATTGAAAAAGATCCTATTCTCTTGGAATCACATGATGAACCCCTTATACCTTTCCATTTCTTCCAGGATTATCCCCTTCCATCTCAAGAGAAAAGAATCCTTTCAAATCCCATTCTTGATCCATTTCCTAAGCAAGATCATGATGCCTCTTCCACCTTTTCAAACGATCCTATTCAAAATGAAGAGTCAAACACCCTTCCTACTTTATCCAATGGTCCTCTTCCATGTCAAGATCAAAGTATCCCTTCACCTCCTTATCATAATGCTCCATGTTCACCTCAAGGATCCATCATGCCTACAAATCCCCTTAGTGATCCTATCATTCCCCACATTCCACCTCCATCTCATAATGGAATCATGCCTTCTTTTCAAAGTAAAGTGTATCCTACAAGTCAAAATATTTATAAAGGCAAAGGGGTAAATCTCCACAAGCAAGAAACCCTCCATATTAAAGAAAATGTTAAAAGTCATGGCCTCAGGGACATTTCTCAAGATGTTGGTATCTCTCATAAATCCTGCATTTATCCAATTAAATCTAAATACACGCTTTCCCCATCATCACTTCCATCCATTCTAGGTCCCTATATCCCTCCATTTCTTATGAAGGATCAACAAAGGCACATGTCTTCGAGTACCTTCCATCCATCTAAAATACCTCCATATCATTCCTATCCATTCATACATTCTTTTCCTTCTCCAAGCAATTTGGATGCCAAGCATAAAAGTCATAAGTCAAGTAATCCACATGTATTCAAAGAACAACATGTCCCATCTAATCGAAATGTCAAAACAAAGCAAAATATGATCCAAAAAGAAAAAGAAAAATACAAAATACCACAAAGACCCACAAAGAAAGAAGAAAAGTCAAAAGTTATATGGGTTCCTAAGGCACTTGTACAAGAAATGCGCTCCAAGGAACTACAAAAGAATCAAAAATCAAAAGCCATGTGGATCCCTAAGCAGCTACTTGAAGCACAATGGTCTAAAGAAAAATCAAAATTGGCATCCAAAATTGTTGTTCCTCCATCCAAACCTTTTGAGTCTATTCCTCCATCACCTCCTTCAACCATTTTGGGTTCTTATGCCCCAAAATATGTAACCTTTCCTCCATCCAAATCTCAAAATTTGAGATTCACTTCTCCTCCATATGTCCACCATCCCTCAAGGCATGTGCCAATGTTGATCTTTCTAGCATTTCCATCTATCGATACATAATTCTTCCAACATCTCATCCATTATCCAACACCTCTTTTTCACCCTTCCATCCCTCTTATCCAATCCTTTGCATAAATCCTTGCCCTAGTTTCATTTCATTATCCTGCCAACATCTTTGAGCATACCTTCATAGCCATGGTCTATTGAAACTCATATTCTAAGGGTACCATCCAAAGAAGCAAGACATTGGGGTCCTTCTTCCATCCCCTACCATGCCTCCATTATCTTCCAAAGGAAAAAAAAAATGATGAAAAAGAAAAAAAAAAGTAAAAAAGTAAAGAGAAATAAATCCGTCCTTGTGTGAAAACCACTTCTTGTGGTGCCTTGGACAAGTACCATGATGAAAACCTGACAAACAGGCATCATGCATAATCCATTATCCTTTTTCACTTTACACTAGGGCCAAGTTCCATCCATGTACATCCATCTATTCTCCATATTCCTCCATTATCCTTCATCCTCCATTATCCCTCATTCGCTCTATCTACATTCATATCCATTTTCCACCTTTGATCTTGACAAGGTTAAGGATCTTTACAAGTTTTGTATGTCCTGTATATTGCACTTGATTCAGACTCTTTAGCTCCTATCCATTGCTCGCTTACATCCTTCATTACTCCCTTTTGATCTTGCTTATCCTATCTGCCTCCTATCCAAATCTATCCCTTAATCTTGATCAACACTATGGACAAAATGCAAAAACATGCTTTCCACAAACCTCTTGATATGACCACTTCTTTGGACCATATGGCTTTGTTACGCTATATCCTTTCTTTACATCGCTAAAATCCTTGTTGTACATTGCTATATCTGGTCCTTGTGCTAGATTAACATTTTGAGATAGTCCTTAAAAGCATCCACCATCATTCACTTATCCATTCATGTACTCAAAATCCCTTTTGCCTTGCTAGACACTAGGGGTAAACATTAAAAAATCATAAAAATCATAAAAAGTCCTGAACAAACTCCTAAAAAATCATAAAATATCTTGAACAAAATCCTTAAAATCATAAAATGTCCTGAAAAAATCCTAAAAATCAGAAAAAGTCCTGAAAAAATCCTAAAATCAGAAAAAGTCCTGAAGAAATCATAAAAATCAGAAAAAGTCCTGAAGAAATTTAAAAAAAAAAGAAAAACAAAAACAAAAGAAAAAAAAGGAAAAAAGAGAGAAAATGCCTTGGTGAAAACCTGGTAAATAGGCACCTTGGTAAAAAAAAATATATGCATCTCTACCTAGCAGGTGAAAACCTAGCAAACAGGTGCCTCTTGTACTCAAGTGCTCCATCTATCAACGCAACATTGACATTCCTACTTTCATGCATCTTTGCTTTTGCTTGTACATATCTTTTGGTCACTTTCATGACATGCTGGTTCATTGGAACCCTCATGGCTTGAAACCAATCATTGTCATAGTCTTAGGGTAATTGAAAAAGCACTTTACATGTCCTAAGCAGTGTCAGCCAAGTAAATCTTACGTCAGTGAAACCTGGTTGTCCACTCTGCGTCAGTTACCTATCTCCTGACTACTAAAGAGTGTTATCACTGAGTAAACAAGCAAAACAACATAACAGAAAACAATCACTAAACTGTTTGAGATATCCATGGAAATTTTCTTTGTGTGCTATCTTTTATATTGGTTTTCGATTATTATCCCTCTGAGTAACTCGAGGAAGTCTATTGTGACTAAGAGGAGGAAGGATTAGGGGCATAATATTTTCTTTGTTTTCTGCTTGAAGGAATGATTCCAATGATTTGGGAACATCTAAATTAGCTTGGTGTCTATGATAAGAGCCTTCACATCAAGGTGAAATCGCCACACATACCTCAACTCCGCTTATTTGAATGCTATAGGGAGGTTCCCATCATTTCTTTGTCTGTTTTGAGGAAATTTCTTTATTGTGCAATCTGGGTCCATGCGTAATTTGTTCAAGGATATGAACAAAAAAAGGGTCATTGCGGACAAGATAATTAATATTGCACATGAAAAGAAATGAACTCTATTCTACCTGCTATAATTGTAAAATGCTCAATGATGACAATTAAGCTTTTCAAAGTCCAGTGACTAGGTTTAGGTTGCATCTCATTTTGCATCTCATCTTGCATTTCATTCTGCATTTTGTGAATTTGGAGTGATTTCGGTATAGTAACAATGCTTCATCTTTGTCTGGTGAATGAGAGTTGGAGCGTCATCATTTCTTCGCTAAGTGGTCTCTAATCATCATTTCTCTGATCGTGTACTTGTTTTTTGAGATGTTTAGCTGCATACATAAGCATATTATATATATTCATACATTCACTATCATTCATTTGCATTCATCTTATTGCATAGAAAAACGAAAAAAAGAAAAATTGCATTACTCATTCTCATTACTCATTCACATTCATTTATTTGCATATGAAAAGAAAGAAAAATAGACACCAATACTCATTCACATTCATTAATCTATACCAAAAGGAAATGCATACATATAGAATAAAGCATATAGAACAACATCTCATAACCAATCAGCACAAGTACGATGAAATCAAATCATGAGCTTGTAAATCGGCTGTCCTGAGTTCATTTTCAGGATCGAAATCAAAAATCGAGATCATTTTGCTAGTCAATTTCAAAATTTGGACCACTTAGCACTCTTTTCATCAAAAGCTCAGTCTCTCTTCTAATTGTGCTCAATTTCTCGCAAATCAATGCTGAATCTCAATTTAATTTCTACAAATCAACTTTGCACTCAATTTCTTATCAATCAATGCAAAATTTTCAAAAATTCCTTTGAATCAATTTATGCTCAAACAACTTATCATCGCTAAAAAATTGCCTATCATCATGTACCCTCGCTATCTTTCAATTTCGCTCCCGAGAGGGCATACTCGTGACCTTATGACCTCACATCTTCAAATGTCAAGAAAATTTTCAAATCTTCATCGAAAGTCGAGTAAAAATCAAATAAGACCTCATCGCTAGGGGCATCTCAACTTCATCGCTTTATATCAAGTTAAGATTTCTCAATCATTTGAACCAAATCAATCTCTAGGGACATGTCAGTTTCATCACTTCATATCAAGCTGATATTTGTCTTCATCTGAATCAATCTCTTAACGTTAATCAATTTCATCACTTTTCATCAAGCTTATTATTTGTTTAAACTCAATCAAGGGTTTAAAGAGTATCTTTAATCACACTCAATCTAAGCAGGTGTTTGGTATTTGTCGCTTTGGATCAAGATGGATAGTTTATCTTTACTCATCGTATCTTGATCAATCAAGTTCAAGATCAATTTTTTTATCATCGCTCATCGTATATTGATCAATCAAGTTCAAGATCGATTTTTATCATCACTCACTGTGTCTAGATCAATCAAGTTCTAGATCAGTAAGATCCGCTTCTTGATCAATCAAGTTCAAGTTCTATATCTTTTGTTTTCTATCGTTCCCAAGTTCAATCAAGTTCCAGAATTTTATCACGTTAATCAGACTTTATTTAGCTTTGTCGCTTTGAATCAAACTAAACACCTTGCTTTTTTATGTAGTTCATGATCAATTAAGTTCTGAACTGACATTGTTGGCATTTCTTTAAGGATATTGAGAAGGTTGTTGATGATTATGGATATAAATGATTAAGTATGTTTATTTTCTTAATATTATTATTTTGTCATTGATGTCAAGAAATTGATTTTCTAATCCAGTATGATGTTGCCATATCTTAAGAAGTATGATTTGGTGAGTATAAAGATGTCGGTAAAAGACACAGAAAGAATGTGATGAATAAAGGGAGAAATAAGTTATTCAATGGGCAACTATTATCGAGTTAGACAATGATGAGATCATGATGTTTAGATTATTTTGATATCCTACATATGTTGTTTATTGTAAGGTTAATACTATACTATGTTACCGAGCAAAGAACCTAGTCAGTAAACCCTAAGGTTATCGCTATCGGTTAAGGAAAGCAGAATATCGACCGAGTGAAGTTTAGTATTTACCGAGTTGCAACCAAGTAATAACAGAATCCATTGAATTAATAAAAGCATTATTTAATGAAGGTAGCTGATGAGCTAGTTATGATTAAATGATTGGTATGCTGTGCATGAAGGTTGTTAAGGATCTATGGCAAAGGAAGATCGATAGGAAGATCTATAGTTTAGATTGAATTGCAATACCCTAGCACAAGTTCCAAGAAATGTATGCAAGTTCCAAGGTGGGGTAAAATATTTTCAGGTCGAAGGATACATTGAACCTAATCAAGTTTGAAGATTTGATGGCTATGATTGATCATGAGATATGTGATCAAGGAGATTAAGCGGTTGGCAAATTGTTTATAAATAAGAAACTATTGATAAACAATCAATGCGGGCAAGTGTATGTATAGGGATGCTACATAGTGATTACCAAGCATAGAAGCTTGAAGACCTATTTTGAATAATAGAGTATAGAGCCCAACAGATGGACAAGATAAGTCCTATGACTAAATTGTATTGAGCAAATAAGAATCTTCTTTAGCATTTTAGATGTGAAGTTGCAAATAGATTTTTATTACTATTATTTTGTGAAGTGACAGAAAATCTCTTAACCGAGTGGACTTAACAGTCTTATTTGTAAAACCCTCTAGCAAGGTGACATTCTGATTGAGTCTTTGAAATCCTTTAACAAGTCACTTCTAACAAGGTGAAGATCCTAACAGATCTGAGGGAAATCCCTTACTGGTTCACATCTACCAATGTGTTTGTAATCTTTAATAGGATTTGCTTTTAACTAAGCATACTCTAGAAGAGTATATTTCTTAGTGGGTCCGAAATCCCAGAGTGGTTTTTCCCTATTTGGGTTTCCATGTTAAATCTAGTGTTATGAGTGTTATGATATTTATATGCTTATGAATTTGCATGTTTAGCAGTTTTAGTTATATTGTTGTAGTATATGTTACCGAGGTTGAATCTATTATTTTTATGGAAGATTAAGTTTGTATGATTCACCCCCCCCCTCTCATCTTGTTAGCTTGGCATCTGTACTTAACAATAAGTATTAGAACTATCAATTGGTATCATAGCTTTGGACCAAAAAAAAAGTTTAAAGGTACTTGAGGCAAAGATCCAAAGATGTATAAGAGGGATGCACCGAAGCTGAACAATTCAAGTTTCTGTACATGATAGAAAAGGATGAAGCTACACCTATCAAGAGTTGGAGAATATGTTGTATATTATCTAGAGAATGATTTCATTACATCGAGCACCTATCCATTGACAATGGAAGAGATAAAGGCAAAGCAAGAACATATCCAAGCAATGATTGAAATAACATCTGCATTGACCGACTCAAAGTTTAATAATCTAGAAGGCTACAATGATGCAAAGACAATGTGGGACAAGCTCATATCTATGTATGGTGGAGATGAACATGTTCAAAGAGCAAAAGTGGACAGTCTAAGAGGACAACTTCAATCTATGAGGATGAATGAAGGTGAGAACATAACCTAGTACAGTACAAGACTAAAGGAGATTGTCAATCAAATCAAAGGAGCAGGTGGAACTATTGAAGAAAAGGATATAACAAGCAAGTTGTTAAGAACCCTTCTACTAGCTTATGCAATCCGAGTCTCTGCAATCAATGAATTGAGGTTTGTACCCAATATGCTAGTTTCTTTAGATGCTACTATTGGTAAGTTACATGCATTGAGTTAAGTAATTTTGATAACAGTGGATCATTGGTAAATAAAGTTGAATCTGCATTTAGTTCTTTTCATATTTGTAAATCTAATGATTACAATGATAGAATGAATAATTATTCAGAAGAAGATCATAGTGGAGCAAGTGAAATATTTCATAAGAACATGGAGGAAGTACACAAACTATATGAGGAAATCAGAAAGAAAGAAGAGTTTGAAGCACTATTAGCCAAAAGGTTACCGAGAAGCAAAGGTAAGTATAAAGGAAAACTACCTTTGAAATGTTTCAATTGTGATAAGATAGGACATATGGCTTCTAACTGTCATGACAAAGAATCTACTAAAAAGAGAGATTACTGAGATGATAGATAGAAAGATAATCATTACAGAGGACACCAAGACTTTAGAAGAAAAGATAGAAAGTCATGCTTAATAGCTGATGAGGAATCCAATGATAATAAATAAGATGAAACTGATACAGAGGAAGTAGTTTATGTGGCTATCAAAGATGGATCAGATGAAGAAAGGTATGAAGAAAAAGCCCTAATATCTCACATAAATAATAATGATTCTTGGATCGTAGATAGTGGATGCTCACATCACATGACAGGTGATAAACACAAGTTTGTTATATTGGAAGATTATGATGGAGGTTATGTAAGATTTGGTAATGATGCACCATGTCCAGTAAAAGGTAAAGGATCTATAACACTTCTTGACAATGCAAAATGCAATGATGTTTATTGGGTTGAAGGTTTGAAATACAATTTGTTGAGTGTAGCATAGCTAAACAACATAGGTTACCGAATAGAATTTCATAAAGGAATTGTCAAAGTTCATGACAAGCATGGAAAGTTAGCTACTACCGAGACACAAACAAAAGGTAATACATTTCACCTTGACTCAACTCGGAATAAGTGTCTTTATGCAAAGATAGATGATACCTGGTTATGGCATAAAAGGTTTTGTCATGTAAATTTTGATAATCTGATCAAAATAAGCAAGAAGCACTGAGTAAGAGGTCTACCAAGTCTTGAAAAACCTGAGAATGCTATGTGCCAATGATGCCAGATGGGTAAGATGATAAGATCAAGCTTTACAAGTAAGTCCTACACTTCTAAGGGGATTTTAGATCTTGTGTATACTGATCTTTGTGGTCCTATGAAAGTTCAAAGTTATTATGGTGATAAATATTTCATATTATTTGTGGATGATTATTCAAGGATGATGTCAGTAATGTTTTTAAAAGAAAAATCATAAGCTTTTCAAATGTTTAAATGGTACAAGGCAAGAGTTGAAAATGAAATAGGAAGACAATTGATATGTCTTAGATCAGACAAAGGAGGAGAGTTCACATTTGATGAGTTCAACTTATTTTGCAATGATCATGGTATAAAAAGACAAGTCTCTGCACCAAGAACTCCATAGCAAAATGGGATAGCTGAGAGAAGAAACAGATCTATTGTGGATTGTGCCAGAACCTTGATGATTGAAAATAAAATGCCACAAACATTTTGGAGAGAAGCAATAAGCACTGCAGTTTACACCCTGAACCAAGTACAACTAAAGAAAGGAACTTTGAAGACACCATATGAGATCTGGTATGACAAGAAACCTAATGTAAGTTATTTCAAAATCTTTGGAAGTAGATGCTATGTACAGAAAGATGATAGAAATGGAAAGTTTGATCAGAAAAGTGAAGAAGGAACATTTCTAGGTTATTCTTCTAGAAGAAAAGCATTTAAATGTTTGATCAAATCATCTAACAAAATAGTAGAAAGTGAAAATGTGAAAATTGATGAATTTGCAGAAAGAAATGATGAAGGAAATTCCAAGGAACCAGAAGATTATGATGAATTTGTCTATGTTCAACTGACAAGTCTTACCGAGAGAGCTGTTGAAGAAAATGAAGAGAATATCTAGTTACCGAGTGATGAAGATCATATAGAGCATACTGAGCTTGTATTAGCCAAGTATGTCAGAAGACATCATGCATCAAGTCAGATTATATGAGATAAGGATGATCCAGTGATGACAAGGAACAAACTGAGATAGAACACATGTCTGATATCTGAATTTGAACCGAGAATAGTGAAAGAGGCATTTAACAATGAAGATTGGATAAATGCTATGATAGAAGAGATTGATCAAATCAAGAAGAATGACACATGGACAATGGTCCCAAGACCGAAGGAAAAAAATGTAATTGGTACAAAGTGGATTTTTAGAAACAAGCTGAATGAAAAAGGTGAGGTCATTCAAAATAAAGCAAGACTAGTTTGTAAGGGTTATGCTCAAGAAGAGGGAATTTATTATGGTGAGACTTTTGTACATGTGGCGACACTTGAAGGAGTAAGAACATTGTTGGCATATGCTGCTTACAAGAATTTCAAGGTATATCAAATGGATGTCAAATCTGCATTTCTGAATGGTATATTAGAAGAGGAAGTTTTTATTGAACAACTTGAAGGATTTGTTGAAGATAAGAATAAAGATCAGGTATGTAAATTGAACAAAGCATTATATGGTTTGAAACAAGAACCTATAGCATGGTATGAAAGATTGCACTCTTATTTAATCAAGATTGGTTTTATAAGAACAAGTGAAAACAACAATATGTACATGAAGAATGATGAAAATGGAATATTGATTGCAGCCATATTTGTTGATGATATTATCTTTTGTGGAAATGACTCTTTATGCAAGAACTTTGGAAATGAAATAAGCAAAGAATTTGAGATGTCATTAATCGGTGAGATAAAGTACTTTATAGGTTTACAAATACCGCAAATGAAAGATGAGATTTTCATTACTCAATCCAAGTACATAAGGAAATCTTGAAGAAATTTGG
Source organism: Cryptomeria japonica (assembly GCF_030272615.1). NCBI lineage: Eukaryota > Viridiplantae > Streptophyta > Pinopsida > Cupressales > Cupressaceae > Cryptomeria > Cryptomeria japonica. Next base: position 646,496,170 of record NC_081413.1, read on the forward strand.
AATGGAGGATTCAAAACCAGTAAGTACTCCTATGACTACCAAATGTAAATTATCAAAGAATGACGAATCTGCATCTGTTGATGAGACACTTTACCGATCCATGATTAGAAAGCTACAATATGTTGTTCACAGCAGGGCAGACATAGCACATGCAATAAGTATAGTTGCAAGATTCTCTGCAAATCCCAAGGAAACACATATGACAACAATCAAGAGAATTTTTAGATACTTGAAAGGCACTGAGGATTATGGCTTAGTATATCAGAAAGGAAATGTTTTTGATTTAAAAGTTTATACTGATGCTGATTGGGTAGGCAACATTGATGACAGAAAAAGCACAAGTGGAGGAGCTTTCTTTTTAGGAGAAAGACTAGTGAGTTGGTTTAGCAAGAAACAAGGATGTGTTTCATAGTCAACAACAGAATATGAATATATTGCTGTAGCATTGAATTGTACCAATATAGCATGGATCAAACAACTGTTGGAAGGTATAAATGAGCAAGTTACTGAGCTAGTAACTATATTCTATGACAATACTAGTGCCATTAACATTTCAAAGAATCCTATTATGCACTCTAAGACAAAGCACATCTCTATCAAATATCATTATCTTAGAGAAGAAGATCAAGAGAATAAAGTGGTGTTGGAGTATGTTAGCACAAAGGAACAAATAGCAAATATCTTCACCAAGCCACTACCAAGGGACACTTTTGAGTATCTCAGAAGTAAGTTAGGGGTCCTACCCCTATCTTCTATTCACTGACCAAGTTCGGTGAAAGCATCAACTCAATGACTCTATAGAATATCTTTTAGGAGTTGATGCTGATTTACACTCTTTAGGATGTTTTCTAAAGGTGTGCAGGAAACAATAATGGGGAACAGGAATTAAAGACAAAATGTTATGACCAAGACTAAATTGACACATAACAATAGGAATTTACTTCTCAGTGGAAGAAATCATGTTTAGTTCTTCACTTTTTGGCATTGTTGTCAAAGGGGGAGAAGACTATTGTATGGGGGAGAAGACTAATGATAGCAGGAGAGCATTTCAGCATTTCAGCAATCTGAATCCGAATCCATTAGGTCATATCAATTGGTTTTGCCATCAATGCCAAAGGGGGAGATTGTTGGCATTATAATAGACAAAGGGAGATTGTTGGCATTTCTTTAAGAATATTGAGAAGGTTGTTGATGATTATGGATATAACTGATTAAGGATGTTTATTGTCTTAATATTATTATTTTGTCATCGATGTCAAGAAATTGATTTTCTAATTCAGTATGATGTTGCCATATCTTAAGAAGTATGATTTGGTGAGTATAAAGATGTCAGTAAAAGACACAGAAAGAATGTGGTGAATAAAGGGAGAAATAAGTTATTCAATGGGCAACTATTACTAAGTTAGACAATGATGAGATCATGATGTTTAGATTATTTTGATATCCTACATATGTTGTTGATTGTAAGGTTAATACTATACTATGTTACCGAGCAAAGAACCTAGTCAGTAAACCCTAAGGAACCTAGGCGGTAAACCCTAAGGTTATCGCTATCGGTTAATGAAGGCAGAATGTCTACCGAGTGAAGTTTAGTATTTATGGAGTTGCAACCAAGTAATAATAGAATGCATTGAATGAATAAAAGCATTATGTAATGAAGGAAGCTAATGAGCTAGTTATTGGTATGTCGTGCATGAAATTTGTTAAGGATCTATGGCAAAGGAAGATCGGTAGGAAGATCTACAGTTTAGATTGAACCGCAATAGCCTAGCACAAGTTCCAAGAAATGTATGCAAGTTCCAAGGTGGGGTAAAATGTTTTCAGATTGAAGGATACATTGAACCTAATCAAGTTTGAAGATCTGATGGCTATGATTGATCATGAGATATGTGATCAAGGAGATTAAGCGGTTGGCAAATTGTTTATAAATAAGAAACTGTTGATAAACAATTAATGCAAGCAAGTGTATGCACAGGGATGCTACATAGTGATTACCGAGAATAGAAGCTTGAAGACCTATTTTGAATAACAGAGTATAGAGCCCAACAGATGGACAGGATAAGTCCTATGACTAAATTGTATTGAACAAATAAGAATCTTCTTTAGCATTTTAGATGTGAAGTTGCAGATAGATTTTTATTACTGTTATTTTGTGAAGTGATAGAAAATCTCTTAACTGAGTGGACTTAACAGTCTTATTTGTAAAACCCTCTAGCAAGGTGACATTCTGATTGAGTGTTTGAAATCCTTTAGCAAGGTCACTTCTAATAAGGTGAAGATCCTAACAGATATGAGGGAAATCCCTTAACCGGGTCACATCTAGCAATGTGTTTGTAATCTTTTACAGGATTTTCTTTTAACCAAGCATACTCTAGAAGAGTATATTTCTTAGTGGGTCCGAAATCCCACAGTGGTTTTTCCCTATTTGGGTTTCCACATTAAATCTAGTGTTATGAGTGTTATGATGTTTATATGCTTATGAATTTGAATGTTTAGCAGTTTTGGTTATATTGCTATAGTATATGTTACCAAGGTTGAATCTATTGTTTTTATGGAAGATTAAGTTTGTATGATTCACCCCCCCCTCTCATCTTGTTAACTTGGCATCTGTACTTAACAGTAAGTATCAGAACTATCAGACATCTCCTAGACATCAAATTTTCTTTGAACCAACACATTGCTCGCACATTAATTCAAAGAGGGGCAAATGTAATACCCTAAAAATGGTCATCTAAACCATGGACCCCTAATCTCGACAACGTCACCAAGGTCCTAACCAAAGGAAATTAAATAAATCTTGAGCACACAATTAATTCCTAAAATCATCAAATGTCACATGGCCAATTAATAACTCAATATTAATTAAATATTTATTTAATTAATTAATCATTCCAAGTTAATCATTTTAAACAATTATCTTATTTATTTTAATTAAATATCCTAGCATATTTAATTAAATAAATCAAATTGCCATAAATCTTCAAAAAAGGAAACAAATCAAGAAAGAGGAATTAATTCAATTAAATAAATCAGTTGAGCACAAATCTTCAAAAATGGAAATAAATCAAAAAAGGAATTAATTGACCAAGAAAAGAATTAAAATTTGAGAAAAGAAATCAATTTGAGATAATCTTGATAAAACAAATTCAAAATTGATAGATAATCTCAAAGAAAGCAATTAAAATAATTAAATATTAAAATTGAATGAAATAGATAATAAATCAGTTTTTTCTTGATTTTATCTTAATTTTAGTTCAATTTCCTTTAAATCAGTTTTTTCTTGATTTAATCTTAATTTTAGTTCAATTTCCTTTAAATCAGTTTTTTCTTGATTTAATCTTAAGTTTAGTTCAATTTCCTTTAAAACTGAGAAAGGCATCCAATCACATCAATTCACCTAGATTGTGCTTCCTCTTGGAAAATCTTGACCGCTCATCATCATTTGATCTCAACCATTGGTTTCTTTCTGAATTTTCTATAAATTCAGGCTCATCTCTCATTCAAAAGAGGCTAGAGAATATATCGTTATTATACTATTTTTGCTCTAGGATTCATTGACATATTACATATTAATTGTTTCATATTGATTAAATCATTTATCTTAATATTGCAAAAATCTTGTTAGATTAATATTGCATACATCTAGTATTCATCATGCTCATATAGATTAAATCCTTTGTCTTGATATTGTCTAGTCACTGGTATTGCTGATAATCTGAGAGCAATCTTAGACTCACATCTTTTAGAAGGCAATGGGTCAATTTGTTATAGTTTATTATTCATTGATTATATCTAATTAACCATGCATGTAATGACTTGATTGAAGTGTTGTGTCTTGCAGATATAGATTCTTAGTCCACTTTTCACACACATAGGTCATACCTGTCTACCAACACTGTTATCAGATCTACATTCACAAAGACATTGGGAATGACAAGTCTCCCTAGATTCAACTTCCAAATATTGCACACTGGTTCTACTACAAACCTTCTAGCATAGCTGAAAATGAATAATTCATGCCCTTGAACCTCTATCCAAATGTCCCCTATGTTTTCAAATCTATCTTCCAATCCCTCATCATCATTCTTAATCTTTCTAGACTGGTGACTTGAGAGAGGGAATTGGTCTATTAGGTCCTGGTCTAAAGGTTGGCCTTACTTTTTCTATCGTTCTGGCTTTTCTTCTTTGGTTTCAGGAGGGTGAGGCTCTTTGTTCTTCTTTGTTTTAGCTTTTAGGTAGATGACGAAGCTTCCATCTTTATGTTCAATTCAAAAGAAGACAAGAAATTCTGAGAAGCACATATAGTTTTTACTTCTTTCCGTGAAGAATTATGTGACCCCTGGTGCACCAGTTCCTTCTTTCCTTGACGAATTTATTAGCCTGAACAATTCTAGTATCCAAGTAGGTTGATTACTTCTGGTACTGCAATGGTCATTAAGAAATGCATTTTGAATTTATGATGATGTGACTCATTTGGATTCATGTAATATTTCTCGGTGGATTGATTGTTCTTTTTTGCTGATTTTTGTCTTTTGATGCATGAGCGTGCCACATTTCTTGAAGGAAAATCTTATTTTGATGAAACATGCCCCATCGATGACTTTCTTTTCATGTTCTTCAATGCCCTAGTTTCATCGATGCCCATCTTCAGTATAGACCCAGCACTATTTATTTTGTTTCAATGAAACTCTCTCTTCGCTCAAGTATTTTCACCTTTTATCAATATGCATTTTCAATCAACAACCATATTTTGATGAGTTATCCATTGAATTCATCGATATTAGATTTTTTATGAAAGGTCCCATTTTGCCATGCATTCTAATGCTTTACTCGATAACTTGTTTTCATCGAAACCCCTTTTACTTCAATGAGATCTCATTCCATTTCATTGATTTGTGACTCCAGCCAGAAGGCCCCACTTCATATCCACTTTGATGAGTCTCGTGCTTTGGCAGATTCTTTTGGAATTTCATCGACATGTCTTTTTTATTCGATGAGATCTCATTCCATTTCATTGATTTGTGACTCCAACTAGAAGGCCCCACTTCATATCCACTTTGATGAGTTTTGTGCTTCAGTATATTCTTTTGGGATTTCACCGACATGTCTTTTTTATCAATGAGACCATCTCTATGAGACCGTGCCCATTTTCATCGAACTAGATACTTCAATGAAACTTAGTGTTTCGATAGATACTTTGAGGGTCAAGTTGATGTGCTTGTCTCACTTTCTTTTCATTTCTATGGAACATGCTACTTTGATAAGTTGTTTATCCCATTCATCGAAACCCTTGTTTTATCGACGAGTTCCTTTTGCTGAAATTTGGCATGATTCCATTGCAATACATATTTTGATGAAACTTTGCCTTCACCAAGAGTTCATTTGATTCTTCCGACATCATCCTTTCATTGAAAAAGTTTTCTTTGGCAAGACTATTGTTATTTTCATCGATGTTGGGTTTTTGATGAAACTTTAGTGTCGCTAGGTGCCTTTTTTATTTCCTTGACATCGCTCTTTCATTGAAAGCCTTTTCTAGTTACATTTGAATGCCTCTCGGGTTACCCTAATGAGGGCTTTGACAACCTTCCACTAAAATGTGAATATCTCAGCCAATGCTTAATGGAATCAGGTGATTTGAAAGCCAAAATGAAGTGGATTCACACCTCCATCCAACCCAATAGGTTTCAAAACTTGGCACTAAGTCTATGACACAAAATAACATCTGTAATCAGATTGTTATGTAGAATAATATAAGAAAATGTGTGTACAAAACTACTTTTACTGACATTGCAGGATTTCTTATAATTGTATGACTATTACAATGAATTAATAACTTTGGTCTGCTAAATGTCTCTTTTTTCAGCTATAGAATCATTGCAATTTTTTTGAAATTTTCTTTTTGTAGTTATTTTAACACACATGCTATTTAATTAATGGTTGTTTTATTATGCAAATGAGGGTAATCATTACATATGTATTAATATAACGTGTTATTTTTTCTTTTTGTAGAAATGTACTGATAAATTCAATGAAGGTGATAAAGTTAGGTTGTTGGATCCATTTGATAGTGTTGTTGTTGGCATTGGGAGGATTCACTCCCTATCTATTCTAGATGGAGTAAACTTAAAAGGAATAGGCGATGCAAATGTGAACATTTTAACGATCACAAGTAACATACCTCTTCGTTATGAAGACAAAATAGATGGAGCCATCTGTCTGAAAGAAAAAGAGGGAACCTTCACAAGGTGGCCATCAAAATATTTGTAGAAAATAATATAGTTGAATAAGTTTATCATGTTTCTTATTGTTTTATGTAGTACTTTGAATATTTTGAAAGATTTGGAAACTCTTAGACAAGTTTGACATTTTTTATTATATTTATATATATAACCTTAGATAGATTTGACATCTTATAACTTGATTTATATATACATATTTTCATTACATTTTTTTATTATAGATTACCTTGTTTGTCACGATGTTCAATCAATCTTTTAATTCTAACATGTAGCTTCTTCTTATATGTAATATTTTTATTTGCTTTTATGATCTAGTTCAAGTTTAATGTTCTATTAATTTTGCATTATAAAATGATTAAATATACTACCAATAAATAAAAATGTTTAAATATACTACCAATGGATGTAAATATATGACTAAAATAAGGACTAAATATAGGACTAAAATAATGAGTATGATGACTAAATAAATAACCATTTAACAATAATCAATGATTAAATTAATGACTAAATATATGACTAAATAAATCACTAATATGACTAAATAAATGACCAGAAAACAACAATCAATGACTAAATTAATGATTAAATATATGACTATTAGTAAGATGAGAGGGGGGGGTGGTGAATCATATAAACTCACAATTCAATATATTCATCAGATTAAACCTCGGTAGCCTTTACTTCAATATGCAACCTAGACTGTAAATCATTCAAACTCATAATCTGACAAACTTAAAACATCACAACACATTTAACACCAGATTTAACGTGGAAATCCAAATAGGGAAAAACCATTGTGGGATTTTGGACCCACTAAGAAATATACCCTTCTAGAGTATGCTTGGTTAAAAGCAAATCCTGTTAAACATTACATACACATTGCTAGATGTGACCCAGTTAAGGGATTTCCCTCAAATCTGTTAGAAAATTCACTTTGTTAGAAGTGACCTTGTCAAAGGATTTCAAAAACTCATTCAGAATGTTACCTTGCTAGAGGATTTACAAATAAGACTATTAGGTCCACTCGGTTAAGAGATTTCATGTCACTTATAGAATAAATAACAGTAATAAAATATATCTGCAACTTCACATCTAAAATGATAAAGCAGATTCTATGTGCTCAATGTACTCAAGATAATCTTGTCATAAGACTTATCTTTCTCCTTGCTGGGCTTCTCAATCTATTCTACAATTAGATCTTCAATCTTCTATACTCGGTAATCACCTCTGTAGCATCACTGTGCTTCCAATTTGACCACTTTTCTTGTTCTACACCTATTCTTAATTTATAAGCAATTCCTAACCGCTTAATCTCCTTGATCACATTTCCCATAATCAATCTTAGCCATCAGATCATCATACTTGACTAGGTTCATTGAATCCTTCGATCTAAAAAATGTTTAATCATGCCTTGGAACTTGTATTCCTTCCTTGGTACTTGTGCTAGGTTATGATTGTTCAATCTGTGCTGTAGATTTGACTCTTGTATTTTCATTGTCATAGATCCTCAACAAACTTCTTGCATGACATACCAATCATTTATACATCTCCAGCTCATTGGCATCCTTCATTTAATAATGCTCTTATTTCATCTAATGTGTTCTGTTACTGCTTAGTTGTTACTCGGTTAATACTAAAATTTTACTCGGTAGACATTCTACCTTCATTAACCGATATCGATAACCTTAGTGTTTACCGACTAGCTCCTTGCTCGGTAACATAGAACTGTATCAAACCTTTACTCATTCTATTGCATGAAATCTTTTCTCCTTCTTGTTCAGTCTTTGAATACACATATATAGGATATCAAAACAATCAAAACAACATAATCTCATCACTGTCTAACTCGGTAATCATTACCCATTGAATAAATCATTACTCCCCTTCATTATCATCTTTTTTGTGTCACTTACTGACATCTTTATACTTATCAACATACTCATTAAGATATGGCAACATCATACTAAATCAGAAAATCAATTGCTTGACATCAATGACAAAATAATAATATTAAGATAGTAATCATCCTTTATCAATTATATCATTTATTTCCAACAATCTTCTCAATTTTACTCTAATGCCAGCAATGACTAAATTAGTGACTATCATGACTAAATAAATGACCAGAGAACAACAATAAATGACTAAATTAATGATTAAATAAATGACTAAATATATGACTAAATTAGTGACTAAATATATGACTAAATCAATGACCAAATCGATGACCAAGTCAATGACCAAATCAATGACCAAATCGATGACCAAATTGATCAATGAAATCAACTAGTGGTCATGTGAGCAAATTGATTTATGACTGGGAATAAACTACCAATGGTTGTGGGATGCAAAATTCATTCTTTTAAAGTAATCAATTAGAAACAAGGGAAATCATGAATCCCTATCTAATCAAAGAATTTAACAAACTAACAATGAAATGATACAACCAAGCAAAATAGGAATTATAAATGAATATCAATAAAAACTCCCTATTCTGTGATTGCATAGAACTTCCAATGCTCTTCTCCTCTTTGTGGTATGATGCCTCTCCGATATTGCGCTAGTAACCTGCAAGTGACACAAAGATTCAAAGTTTGTGATTGTTGAAATGGAGATTGGATGCTCAATTTATAGAAAATTGGATGAGATTGATTAAAAGGTGGAACAGATTGATCAAGAGGTGTGAACTCAGGTGAGCTCAAATGCAAGTTGATAGTTGAACTGCTGATTGTAGGAGTGAAACTCAATAGATTGAATAGATTAATTGAGTTAACTGATTGAGAAAAAGCTGATTGAAGGAAGAAAAAGAATGATTGGAGGAAATAAAGAAGATGACACAAAGAGCTTAATTTAGAAAAAGCTAACTGAAAGATAGAAATAGAGATTGGAGAGATAAATGATTTAATTAATCAATTGATTGAATTAATTAATTTAGCATGTGCTTGCACTTAGATTTAGATTATTAATTTAATCTTTGCATGAGATATTATTCAAATAATTGAATTTATTAATTCAATTTAGCATTTGAATATATTTAGAACTTGACTTTGATTTTCAATTTGGTTTTTGAAATCATGCACATGTATTTGAATTTGGAAGAAATTGAAATTAAATGAAATTAGAATTTGGGGATTTGGAAATGGAAGAATTAGTTAGTTAATTAAATAATTTAAAGAAACTATTTAATTATTTTAGAAATAAAATTTAATTAAATAATAAAGATTATTTAATTTAAAGGAATTAAATCACAATTAATTAAATAATTAATATTTAGAAGAGGGTTGAATGATTAGATGGTTAGAGATAGAAATTGAATAATTAGCAATTTATTTAAATAATAAAGATTATTTAAATTGAGGCATTAACCATAATTAATTAAATAGTAAATATTTAATTAATATTTAAAAAATGATTAAAATGATTAAATGATGAAAGAATAGGAAAATAGAATACTTAATAAGATGATGAGAAATTATGAAATTAGAAGAAATAGGAGAATAAGTTTAATTAATTTAATTAAATAATAAAGATTATTTAATCAATTAGAGGAATAATTAGTACATGATCAATGAGACATTTTTAGGTGTCGACATTTGCCCCTCTTTGAGACAAAGTCAGAATGACATTGTTTCAAAGAAAATGAAAAAATCTACCCCAGTATGCTTTGGTATTGCTGTATAGTGTAAATATGCCCCCTCGAAAAAGGTGGTCGGAAAATTCAAAAATTGAGACCATGTTTTCGATACCAGTTTAAAGAGTAAGCGTGTGAAATTTCATGTCATTTTGAGATCGTTTGAGTAGGCTACAAGTTGTTTGAAGCTGGTGGGGACCACAGGCGTCAAGGTGTCTTAAAACCCTAATTTTGAGCTATAAGTAGAGAATTCTAGGTTTTCATTTGCTCATTTGTGATTTGGTAGTTCCTTGGTTTCTATGCAATTTATGTGCTTCTGTCTGAGTATTTGATCATCATGTTTGGTTATAGAGCTGGATTGCACTTGTCGGATTGAGTACGTTCATTTCAAAGACCTCCTGGGATTGGCGGCATGGTATTTTTCATTGTTTTTCCTGATTTTTACCTGTTATTCAAAAATTGTCTTTGATCATTTTTTGCTCTGCGTTACTTAATCGCTTGTCAATTTTCACGGATTAGTGTTTAGTGTACCACAAACACTTTAAATGTTACACATGTGTCGTATATGTAAGTTTTTGTCATGCATTTTAAAATATTTTAAGTTTATCTGGATCCAACATCTGATATTTTGATCATTTTCTCGGTGCAGGAGAACATTGGAGTGCTATACTGTCGATAGAGCAGACCTAGTGGACTTGATCTTCAAGATGACCTATCGAATGATGAGATTGAGCATATTCATCAGCTTGGTCTTTACCATGTATTGCATTTGCTAGAGGTTACGGCCAATAGGGCCATGATTATAGCTTTGATAGAGCGGTGGCACTCAGAGACATGTTCGTTTCATCTTCCAACTGGTGAGGCATCCATTACCTTAGAGGATGTATGGCGTATACTACGTATTCCCATTCATGGTGAGAGAGTTATATATGACCATGATGATGGCATTGCTGGACTATGTGCACTTTTTGAGTGTGAGATTTAGGATTTGTAGATCAGTGGCTGTTATGAGATCCCTTGGGCTTGATTAGACTATGATGACTCGACCATTATATTATGTGGTATTGTCAGTGGTTTACTGATACCTGATCGACGAGGTCATGGGTTTCTAGTTGGATGGGGTAGAGTGCTCCATGATATGATTGTGCATCATTGACTGTATGCTTGGGGTCCTTGTCTACTTGCCATGTTGTACTATCAGATGCATGCTATTGTGTATCTGGGATACCATTATATTAGTTATGGTGTTACTTTGCTGCAGACATGGGCATGGGAGTACATTTCTATTTCTAGGCTTGTCGTTCATGTAGATTTGCAGCCTGGTGAGCCTTATGCCTTCAGGTATACAACAGGTATCAGACACAGGGGTTCAGGGAATACTCTGTACTGGAGACATCAGTTTGACATATTGCAGCATTTTATTTGGAGACCTTACTTAGATTTCCCTAGTTGGCCTAATGATGTAGTACACTTGTCTTTCTACCGACAGTAGAGATATCTTATTGGGAGGACCTTTGAGACTCAGTGGATCATAGAGATGTATCTTCCTAGGTGGGTTCTCAGATAGTTTGGTGAGGTATAGGTGACACGTGTGGTTACTGCATATTTTTCTTGTGTATCGTGAGAGGTATCTGATTGGGGTGTGTGTATTTAGCCACATGTCGCTTTTGCTGAGTTCGATTCTTTGCAACCATTACTCTGGGGTTGGGGTAGAGGTGGAGTAGATCCAGGTACGATAGTGGAGTACGATGCATGCTTTTCTAGGCATGAGCCAGTGCCTTTGACTAATCCTGTTGTTCCTATTACAACACAGCAGATTCACCATCCTAGATAACGGTTGAGGATAGACATAGTGGAGGGAGTCGGAGGAGGAGGAGGAGAGGGTGGAGCTGAGGGAGGAGATGGTGGAGATGAGGGAGGAGATGGTGGAGATGATGGAGATGAGGATGTAGACATTGGTGGGGACACTGAGTCTATTAGCAGTGAGGACGACGATGATTCTTCTGATTCATCAAGCAGTGAGGATGGAGATGATGATGAGGATATGCTGGAGTTGGAGGATGTGCCTGGTGCTGAGGATGGGAGAGGATAGGTTGATGATGAGTTGGAGACTCTCAAAGCATGGGTTCAGAGTTTGGAGGACGAGGTTGCCATATGAGATATCGAGCGAGATCATCTCCAGAGGGAGAGAGATGAGGCAGTGCGGAGATGTCAGATTACTATGGATGCCTTCGATCAACTTTTTAGAGTAGGTACAGATGTGTGCAACCAGGCAGATAGATATTTCACTGTTGTGCAGGATTCTATTTATTATCAGCAGGCATATGAAAGAGTCATCCTTGAGCGTCAGAGAGAGCCTAGCTTTAGTTCATACATGGGGAGGAGATCGAGTAGATCTACTTCACGACAGACTAGTAGTGGTGGTGTTATGGGACCACCTCAACATCCTAGGGTAGGATCTAGTGGATAGGATCCACCTGCTGATAGAGGTAGTGTTGGTTGATCATGTTATCTGAGCCTTCGGGCTTATGTATTGTATTCACACACATTATCATTTTTGAGTTATATATATGGCATGCAGGTTTTTGGAAATGATCTATGTATATTATTTTCTATGTATGCTTTATATGATGTTATGAGTTGTATGATGCATATCTACTTGAATTCTATATGATTCTAAATGCAATGGTAGTACATGTATGTAGTAACGATGTAATGAAATCTAAAATGAATGCAAATGAACTCTATAAGGAAATGCAAATGAACTCTATAATGAATGCAAATGAACTCTATAATGAATGCAAATGAACTCTATAATGAATGTTTTTTTGTATGATAATGGTTGAATCAATTTTAACTCAGATACTCCTTGAAGAAATGTTAGTTAGATGGTAGAGAGAAAAAATGATGATAGAAAGAATGGTAGAAAGAATGCGACTTAGACAGAAAATGAGAAACCAATAAACTATCAATAAGCAAATGAGATGAAGATGAGAATGAAATTGAATGAATCACGAACCTATGTCACATATTTTATTGCATCAATATATATTCACCAGTGAGCCTTATTATTGAGAAATGAAGCTTTAGCACATCAAGGTATAAGGAATTAAGATGCAAAGATATCTCATTGTAGAAACAAACACGTAGCAGACAAGGAGTGAACCCTCCATTCTGGGAATTGTGTTAGGGGTCGAGGTATGTGTGGCAATTTCACCTTGATGTGAAGGCTCTTATCACAGACACCCACTAGACCAATTTCCCTAGAATTTCATTGGTTCACACCACAAATAGAAAACAAAGAAAAAGATAATTCTCATCATAGCTCCTCTAGTCACTTGTGGACATCCTTGAGTGTCATAGAAACAATATCTGTTGCCAAATGATAAAAAGATAAAGACTGACCCGGACAAAATTCAGCAACTATACTGACCTTGTGCCTTTGTTCTCAGTTGTTTTATGTGATGGTTGATAATGCCTGATCTCAGAAAGTTGTGGACCTCATTTAAGACTGACCTGTCTGATTTCGAGTGTATCCTCTTCTGTTTAATACAAGATAATGATCATGTTGATATGGATATGATATGATTGATAAGACAGTTTGATAAGTTGATTGTAGATGTTTGATTGGATAGTCATATCCTTTGTTAATTTCATGTGAAGTGTTTGCTGGATATGTGCTAGGGTATTTGTTTCTCACAAGACATTTTATTGCAAGTTTTTCTAATTGATTGATTTTTTATTTTTAGTTCTTTTCCAAGAGCTTTTTCGATGTTTTTGGATTATGTAGGTAGATTTTTGAATGTTTTTGTTTGATTTTCTCAGGATCATATATGGATGTTTTTGAGTTTTGAGTTTTTCATTGTTTTTGGACTTTGAGTTTTTCATTGTCTTTGGATTTTAATTTTTTCAATGTTTTTTGGATTTTTTCAGGACTTTATCTGATTTTTTGGATTTTTTTTGGACTTTATCTAATTTTTTGGATTTTTTCAGGACTTTATCTGATTTTTTTGGATTTTTTCAGTTATGCCCCCAATGTGAAAACCTATATGACATGATGATCTGCAGAATGCATGTGGAGACAAAGAATTTTTGACATGACCTATATGAATGACTATATGCAGGATGAAGATGCACTTCCTATTCGAACAAGGTTGAAATGTGTTTGTTTTTGCATTTGTAATACACCAATTGAAATGGAGGTGCAAAACATTTCATAGATAAGTGGTCAATCGATCCCTAAGGTCCCTTGGAACATTCATCTCAACACACTTAGTGACTAGGATTTACAAATGGAGATGTGGAAAACTTCCCCATTGGTTCTTGAAACTTTGATCTTCTTTTGCCCATGTGTGTGCAGATGAGTTAATTCCCGCTCTTGTGCTCACTAAAGATCCTTAGCATCCTATACGACTAGCTACATGGATTATTCTAACTTCAAAAGCATCCCAAATAGAGCCTCACTGCCAGCAAGCCTTGAGAGCTCCGACGAGGTTATAAATTGTAATTTCTCAAATATTGCTCCATTGCCAGTAGGTGTTCATAGCCCTGAAGGAGTTACTTGCATGTTCCCATAGTCAAGCTTTTTTATTGCATTTGTATACATGATATTTCAATTATATATCATTGCACATTTTGCCTTTAGATGGATATTTGGCATAGCTCTTTTTATTTTTATTTTCTTGCCTTGACTTGTAAGTAATGAAACCTAGTTGGGTGTGATAATTACAGTAGTGCTGAAGTAGAATTTTAGATTTTTCACTTAGTCATATGATCAACTAGGTGTCTAGAATGAATTAGAGATTTATTGTGTTTGAGATATAGAAATTGATAGATTGTGGGTTAACAAGTCTCAAATAGTGAAATTGCTACCTAACCATGAGTAAAGCACCATCACAGGGTAATGTTGTGAATGAATGACCTTAAGACCTCAAAGACTTCATGTCTGAATATTTAAGAAAGGAGATGACCCTTGTTTTCCTTAGATGCAAATAGATGATAAACTTGAATAGTTGCCTTGTTTTATTGATGCTTCTATATGAGAATGCAAAACTTTAAGAATGCAATGCATCTAAAAAGGAAACTGCATGTAATGCAGTGTTTTAAATGATATGATATGCAATGCAAAAAGTAAAACCTAAAATACAATGCCCTTAGGTATAATATTGCTTAAGGTGCATGTTGTTCATAGGGTCAGAGATTGGATCTTCCTCCATGGTAGCCAAATTATAGGCTCCATTGCCTATGACCCTTGTTATAATGAAAGGACCTAGCCAATTAGGTTTGAATTTCCATGGCCTTTCTCATTCTGCTAAGTTCCTTTGATTCTCTTTAAGTACTAGATCTCCCACTTGAAAGGTTCGTGGGTGGACCCTTTTAAAATAACTTCATCTTAGTCTATTTTGATATTCTTGTAAATGATTGAATGTTGTTTGTCATTTTTCATCAAGGGTCTCTAGTTCTTACAACCTTGCTACCCTGTAGTCTTCTTCTGATATAATGTTCTGTAAGGATACTCTTAGAGATGGTATTTCTATTTCAATGGGGAGTATCGCTTCTGTACCATAGACCAAGGAATATGGTGTTTCTCCTGTAGGTGTGCACACTCTTGTTCTGTAAGCCCAGAGAGTAGGATTTAACTGGAGATGCCAGTCCCATCCTATGTCAGTGACTACCTTCTTAAGAATTTTCAATATTGTTTTATTTGTAGCCTTTGCTTGTCCATTACTTTGTGGATAATATGGTGTGGCAAATCTCTATTGTATGTGAAATTTGTCACACAATTCTTTCACTTCCTGGTTTTTAAATGGACGCACGTTATCTGTAACAAAGCACATTGGAACTTCGTACCTACATATAATGTAGTTGAGCATGAATTTTGATATCTACTTTCCAGTAGTCTATGTTAAAGGAATTGCCTCAACCCATTTTGTAAAGTATCCAGTGGTTGTCAAGATAAACTTGTGCTCGTTGGACGAAGTAGGGTTGATTTTACCTACTAGATCTAATTCCCATTGTGAAAATGGCCATGGTGATGTGATGGGTTGAAGAGCTTGTGCTGGTGCATGAATAAGGTCTCCATGCATTTGGCATTGTTTACACTTCTGTACATACTTGTAAGCATGTTTTTCCATGATTGGCCAGTAATACCCTATTCTCAACAGTTTCTTTGACAATGGCGGACCACTTTGGTGAGCCCCACAGATTCCATCATGGACTTCTTTTAAAGAAAGGTGTGCTTCATTCTCATCCAGACATCAGAGAAGAGTTCCATCGAAACCCGTTCTATACAGAGTATTAGCTATAATGGTCTATCTAGATGCCTGACAAATAAAGGTCTTCTTTTGGTTTCTAGATAGATCTGGTGACATGTATTGGGTATGCAAATATGTATATATTTCATTGTACCAAGGTGATTCTAGACCCATAATTGCACATGCATAGTCTAATAGGGGGTCTCATATGCAGGTAGCATTAACTGTTCTATGATGAACTCAAACTGAGTTTCATTAGCAGGCATATTTAGAAGAGATCCTATGGTTGCCATTGCATCTGCTGCCTTGTTTTGTATTCTGGGGATTTGTTCGAAGGTAATTTTGCTAAAGTGCTCCTTGTAATCTTCGACCAACTTCTTATAAGGAATGAGTTTGTCATCCTTCATATTGTAATCATCATTGACTTGGTTTACAATCAACTGCAAATCATGATAGACTTGTAACTCTTGTATTTTCTATTGCACAGTTGTATGAAGCCCTATGAGGAGAGCTTCATATTCTACCATATTGTTGGTGCATGGGAAATTGATCCTAAATGACTTAGGTATAACATCCCCTTGAGGAGTAATGAAGAGAATACCTGCTCCAGATCTGTGATTTGTATATGACCTATCAAAGTATAACTTCCACATTATTGAGGTAGTTAGTGTAAACACGGATTCATCTAGAAAGTCTATCAGCAATGGGTGACTGTCTTGTATAGGAGCCTCTGCTAATTGATCTACTATGATTTGTCCTTTGATAGCTTTTCTATCTATGTATTCTATATCAAACTCGCTCAAGATCATAACCCACTTAGCCAATCGCCTAGTCAATGTTGCTCTGCTCAATAGGTATTTGAGTGGGTCAAACCGTGCAATGAGTTATATCTTATGACTCAACATGTAGTGTCTGAGCTTTTGGGATGCAAATATTACTGCTAATCATGCTCTCTCTATGGGGGTATAATTGAGCTCATAGTCGATCAGAGTCCTACTTATATAATAAATGGCTCTTTCTTTTCCATTTTTGTCATGTTGTGCCAATAGAGCTCCCAGAGCTGAGTTCGTTGTTGATATGTATAACAATAGAGGTTGTCTTGGAGTAGGAGATATTAACATTGGTGTGTTCAGAAGATAATCTTTTAGAGCTTGGAAAGCTTCCTGGCATTGTTCTGTTCATTTAAAAGTAACTCCTTTCCTAAGTAAATGCTGGAATGGGTGACACTTATCTGCCAACTGTGCTATGAATCTCCTTATGGATTGCAATCTTCCTTGTAATCCTCTGAGCTATTTAAGTGTTGATGGAGGTTGCATATCAATGATTGCCTTGACCTTCACAAGGTCTATTTCGATTCTTCTATTTGATACTATAAACCCTAATAGTTTACATTCCGTTACACCAAACACACATTTCTTCAAATTTAATCTAACATTATATTATTCCAACCTATCAAATATCTATGGAAGAACTGCAAGGTGACTTTCTTTAGTATGTGATTTAGCTAATATGTCATCCACGTAATCTTCCCTTATGTTATGGATCATGTCATGAAATAATGTTGTCATGGCTCTTTGGTATGTTGCTCCGGCATTTTTAAGACCAAATGGCATCACATTCCAGTAGTACATTCCCCATGGGCATGTAAAGGCCATTTTATGTTGATCTTCTAGTGCAATTTTAATTTGGTTGTATCCTAAAAAACCATCCATTAAGGATAGCATTTCATTTCTAGTTGTTAGGTCAACTATCATGTCAAAATTGGGTAATGGGAAGTCATCCTTAGGGCAAGCTTTGTTTAGATCTCAAAAATTGGTACAGTTTCTGATGCCTCCTATGGGCTTAGTCATAGGTACCAGGTTTGATATCCATTCCATGTAGTCAATAGATTTGATAAAACCTACATCCAACAATTTTTGTAATTCTATTTTAACTAGTAATGCGATACTTGGATGCATTTTCTCAATTTTTGCTTGTAAGGTTTGACTCCTGGTATCAATGGTAACTGATGCAACACTAATTAAAAATCTAAGCCTAGCATGTTTGAGTAGGACCAAGCAAAGTTGATAGGTCTTTTTTTGAAAAAATGAATGAATCTATCTTTTTCTTCTTTGCTAAGTGATTCTGGCAGATGGACGTTATGTACAACTTCCCCTTCTGCTAAATTTACTTCTTTTGTTTCCTCTATAAGTAATGCTAAACTTTCCCTTTCTATAGGAAGATTACCCAAGTCATTATGGTAGTTTGATCTTTATCTTCTGTTTGAGAAGTACTTTCTTCTCCAAAGTATGGCGTTCTATTTAGGTCTATAGCAAACCCTGCTTTATGATCACCTTGCAGAAATCCCTCTCTGACTCCTAGAAATTCTCAAATTGCTTCATAATTTTCAAACCAATCCAGCATTGGTTTTCCTTCTTACCCCCAATCAATCAAGTGTGAATGTACTAGGGGTAAATCAATATTCCCTTCTGTAGTAGAGTCTAATAACATGAAGACTTGATTGTTTGATATTACACTTTCTGGTGGAGTAGAAACATGGAGTGATAAGAATTTGTAGTCATAAGAATCTGTGTCACTATCAATATATGTTTCATCATATGAGCTATCATCACTTATTTCTTCTTGTTTCTATCCCTGATTTTGTTGTAGATTGACTAGTCTTCTTTGTGCATTAGTGACCCTTCTTAAGCTAGGTATAAGCCTTTGCAATCTTTCTTCATCTGTTTCATTAGGTTGAGCCTGAGTTGCTTCTCGTGGTAGAAGTAGTGACAATAACCATGGGTGTGATTCATGTGGTGGTGGTAATCCTGCATCTATTGCCACATTATCCTGTATTGTTGTGTCAATAACTGCATCATTTTTTAACTCCAGGGTAGGTTCTTGTAAGAGTTGTCTCATGTCTTCTCCATCTGATTTTGCGCTTGGTGATGTAGGTACCTGATTGCTTGTTTGAGATGAAGATGGAAGAGCCTATGTGGACAAATTCCTTAGTGATATGTAATCTGATGGTTTGCTTGGTTGATTTAGTATATCAAGGGTATGTTGTTTGCCTTGTGTGATATGTTGTACATGCTTGTATCCTAATCCTTGATTTCCTGGATTATCATTAGGAACAACAGGTTCTAGTCTTCCTTGTTTTTGTAACCCAAGGCCTATGGTACCATCGTATCCATGTCTTTGGAGTATTTTTAATCCATTGCCATACTGATCTATGTGTATTCTAGGTGTTGTCATATGATCTTCTTCTCTATATATCCAATGGTTAATATCTTTGTTCAAGGATTCTTCCTCTAAGTCTCCCCATCTAATGAAAGAGCATGAGTCTGAGTATCTGACAATTTCTTTTCCTTTATCTTTCTTTTGTATTGTAGTGTGAGGTTTCCCAAAGGACTTAGGAGAAAAAGACAACTATTTCCCATTTAAAGTATTTGCAATAGAGTACTCTCCACAACCCATATCCTTTATTTATAAGGAGGATGTCGTAGGAATATCTTTTTGGGTTTATGTGATCTTTAATGTTTCCAACTGTGTAGTGAGAGGTGCAGCCTGATTGATAGGTACCTAATTATCGACACTATCTTTTAGATAATTACAATGTTGGAATGGATTTGGATCACCCTTTATGGTGATTTCAATACCATTGTATGGGAATTTGACACACTGATGAAATGTGGATGGTATTTGCTTGCATGGTGTGAATCCATGGGCAGACCAATAACATGTTATATCCCAACTCTCTATCCAAGACTTGAAAAGCGACCTCTATCATTATTGGTCCTACTTGTGCAGGTAATGTTACAATTCCTTTAGATGGACGTTCTTCATCATCGTAAGCCTTGATGTTTATCCTTTTGGAAGAATCAATGTGAAGTTCAGAATATCCCAATGCTTTGACCAACTTTAAAGTACAAATGTTCAGACTGGCTCCCCCATCTATAAGTACTCTTCTGATTATTTTCTTGTGAATGTAAGCTTCCAGATGTAGTGGGTCATTATGAAGCAATTTATCACTAGGAATATCTTGTTCTGTAAATGCAATGTGTGTACCTTGTGTCAAATTTCGTACCATAGATTGGAAGGCATGTTCATCTATATCTCTGTCCACTACTGAATCTTTAAGTGCTTGGTCTAGTATAGCTCTATGATTGGGTGAGATACCCAGTAATTCAAATAATGATAAATGTGCCAGAGTTTTCTTAAGTTGCTCAACTATATTGTAAGTCCCTACTGCTGGTGGTTGATGTTGTGGTATCCCTTGTAAGGTTACCTTTGACCTGTGAGTAACCACTACATAGTCTCTGTCTCTGGGAGTAATTGTGATTGTAGCAATTGTCTCATTTGTATCATAGGCTGTTTTATCTAGATTTATGTTAAATCCCTCTTCATAGTCCCAATGTGTATGTTTGACATCCATAATATGTTCAATGAGTTCATCTTCAAACCAATCTGAGTGAGATGGTTGATCCTGCCCCCAATCTCTGAGACAAATATTTGTATCATCATCATACTTTGGTGCTTTGGATATCATGCAAATTTGGTTATCATCTTTATGAGTGTCTTGATATTGGTCTTCCTGATCAGGTGTTTCTTGTGAATCATTGTTTGTTGTATCTCCTGAGCTAATGGCATGAATAGTGTAGTCATATGAGACCTTCATGTAGTTAGTTGTATTGTCTTGGGTACCTGATGTGGTAGCTTTTCCCTTGTCATGCTTAAGAAAAGGATCTTTAAAAATCATATGATTCGTGTTTGTTGAGGTCTTATCCATATCAATTGTGATGTCCCCTTGGTCTATCATATCTTGGACCAAGTTTTTCGATTTGTAGCAACTTGTCATTTTGTGACCTTTAGTCCTATGATAATCGCAGAAATCATTGCCATTCCACCATGTGGGTTTGAAAGGACCTGGTTCATATACTCTTACTTCAGGTAGAGTGATCATGTTTGTCTGTATTAGCTTTTTGAGTGCTGACTCAATAGGTTCTCCTAAAGGTGTGTAATTTCTTCTTGGAGCGTTTACCCTGGGGTATCTTGTGTTTTTATTTTGCATATCATTTACATTGGTTGATGTTGTGTTATTCCCGGTATGTGGATTTGTTGACTGACTCGTTCCCAATGATATAACAAGTTGAGTTCTGTTTATCATTCTAGCATCTACAATACCATCATTGATCACATTTTTGTTTTTCAACCAAAAATTAGATTTGTCATTGTTGTTGGTGTTGCCATACTTAATAAGACCTTATTCTACCAAGCCCTTCTCACATTTGAGAGCCTTTTCTATGATTTTTTTGAATGTGGTTAAACATTGCATTTGTATCGGATATTTAATCTTAGGAATCAAATTTTCTGTAAACATATCCACTTGCTCTGTTTCTAGGATAATTGTCTTAAATCTCTTGTAGAGAGCCCTCCATCATTGTATGAAGGATGCAGATGTTTCATTCTCGTATTGCTTAGCGGTACATAAGTCCATCAAAGTAATTGGGGTGTCAATGTTGTGTGAGAAGTTTACAATAAATTGTTTAGCTAATTCCCCCCATGACGTGATGGTTGGTGGTAGATGTGAAACCACTCTAAAGCTAGACCTCCCAGACTTTTAGGGAATAGTCTCATTAGATAAGTATCTTTTGAGGCAACTTCTATACATGTAAAAAATTCTCTGATATGATCTCTAGGATCACCCTTCCCTCGATATCTATCAAATTTGGGTGTTTCAAAATGTTGTGGGAAAGGTGGCATGTATAATGTGTGATCAAATGGATAAGGACATAAGTCCTACATTGTGTAGCTCTTTTTATCATTACCAGTTTGCATGGTCATCATCTATTGTTGTAGATTCTATATTTGTTGTGTTAGAATATCTGTTGATTTTAAAGGTATACCTTGTGTGTGCGTATGTCCCACAAAAGGATTAGTGGTTGCATAACTAGGTGGTTGTTGGAAGGTACCAAGATTATAACCTTGTGTGTTGTGTGTTCCAATAGGTACTGTGAAATAGGTGATATGTGAACCCATGTTTGGTTGATTTGTACTTGTTGTATTGGTAATACCTAGATTTGCATTTTGATAACCATATGTGGATCCCATAGAATAGGAAACTGGAGGTTGGGTTACACTTGTTGCTTGTGTTTGAATAGGTGCTAAGACACTTGACATTATCGGCATGCTCTGTGATGGTATACTAGCATTGATCACTGAACTCGACACACTTGTTTGAAAGTTTGCATTTGTGTTGACATTTGTTGGGAGAGGTACATTTTGAGGAAGATTGAAGGTCATTGCTTGTATTTGCGTCAAGGGTGGTGTTTGGCTGTTATCTTGACCTAAAGTTTTTTCTGGTGGTAAAATCTTTGTGACATCAAAATCCTCAGGTAATTTTGCCCCATTTTGTATTAACAACGAAATATTCTTGTCCCTACCGCTATGTATAAGTGCATCTAGGATCATGAGGACATGCGGGTCTTGCTATGAGGACTCAATTTCTTCCTTTGTCAGATGTTGTTGTAATTCATTTATGGTGGACATTGTCTGTGTACCTGAGTGTTGACCTATTGACATGTCCATGTTCCAAGTAGGGTTTATAGACTATGTGTTGTTTGGGTCCATTATTCCTTTTACTTTCTGGGACCTTGTGATGGGCATCTAAAATTGTCTATATGATGATGGTTCTATGTGAGATGATGACCTAACACTAGATAGTAGATGTAAATATGAGGTATGCAATACTATACTAGACTCTCTATTGAGGATTTTGATGTGAGACCTTTTTTAGCTTTTCTAGCTTTCTCTAATGCAAGTCTTTCCATTTGTTGATGAAGTTGTTTGGCCTCAATCTCTCTATCAATTATATGGGCAATCCTAGACTCAATATCTATCTCATGTATGACTCCCATATATTGGGGTACGCTTCTTCTTAAATCCCAAGCTAAGTTAGCTAGACCATCAATGATTTATCATTGACCACCATTTGGAACTAGATTAGGTTGCTCGAAGGGGACCAAACCATCACTTGGGAGACCCATGAAGGCACATGCTATGAACCTATAACTGATAATAGACCTAGATGTATATGAGGTCTAGGTGAAGATGTATATGATAAATGGTGGACTATGCAACTAATATGGTTGATAATGTAAAAGACTTAGGACGATAATGAGGACATAAGTGGGATTATGCAAAAGGCTATGGATGATAATGAGGATGTAAATGGGACTATGCAAAAGGCTATGGACGATAATGAGGACGTAAATGGGATAATGCAAAAGACTATGGATGATAATGAGGACGTAAATGGGACAATGCAAAAGACTATGGACGATAATGAGGACGTAAATGGGACTACCTATGGTCACAAGTATGTAAGGACATTTTGAAAATCAGTTTCAAAATGGACTTTGTTTTTGGTAACTTCATGTGTAGGACAATGTTTTGCAGTTTTCCAAGTCTGAGAACAATGGTTGGTAGGTGTGTATAGATGACCGAGTCAATTTTCATACAATCTCAAAAAATTTAGAGATACGTGGGATAGGGCCTGAAATAGCCCAAGGGACTGACTCAATATTGGTCTATCACAATGATACATAAAAAAGCACATAATACAATCTTAGGCTAGATAGTGGACACCATTCAGTGAGGCCCTTACAATAAAATACTGAGACAAAATGAACAGATAGAGAGTCTAGTGGCACTAGCTCCACTCCACGGCACACACTTCTCGAGCATGCCAATCTCTCTTACCCCAAAGATCTGAGGATCTTTTAACCGAGGGATTCCTATATCATAGTGTAAGGTACATGAAGGGTATCTATGGGGTACGATCCATACTCTTGAAACCACTGAATGTAGGATTTTTGGCAACTAAATTGGTTCTTAGTATTAGGTTTCGAGGGGTCCCGATCCAACAATGGATTATCAAAGAAAGCCACTTAAGGCTTTAGTTGAGCTTATCAGTGCAGGGAAGGCCCCCACATATGTCGAATTCACTCAACACTCTAGCCGTCTGACCAGTATATTTATATAGCAGCTCAAAAAACCCGCTTGAGAGTACACTGGGAGAGATGATATCCCCAATGCATCCCAATTTGAAGTACCTCTGTGGGGTGATGAAATCCCCAATCAAAGATACCCCTCACTACGTAGAACAAAAAGAAAATTTGGATGTCATTTTCACCTTCCTTCTTTCTCCCATGGGCCCAATGGCGGGTAGAAAGTCAGCTAGTGCAACAATAGGTCCACCCTAGACACAATGAAAAGTTCTTTTCCCTTAAGAAAATAAAAAATGATTTAATCTAATGTAGCCTGATTCATGTTCATTTTATAGCCCAAATTTAGGTGTTAGATCTGCATGTGCATGTTAATTTTAAACACCAAATCCAAGTATGAAGGCATACATGTCAATTTTAACCATTTTTTGATTTTTTAAGCACCAAAAACCAAGTTTGAGATACACGCATGTCAATTTTAGCCCATGTTCATTTTAAACACCAACAACGAAGTGTGATATTATCCATGCGTGTCCTTTTTAACTGTTGTTGATCTTAAGCACTAAAAATTGAAGTGTGAGATTATCCATGCATGTCCTTTTTAACTGTTGTTGATTTTAAGCACTAAAAATTGAAGTGTGAGATGTGCATGCAAAATTACTAATCTAATCCTCTCTAAAAATTTGCCACAGGCTGTAAATAGAAGATTAGTACCAAAATAAACTAACAGAAAATAGAAATTTAAAACTTGATAGAGGCGATTGCATAATACTACCTTAGCGATTGCATGATACTTACTGAGCGAATGTGTAAATCTGACAAAGTGAATGCGTGACGTTATCTGCTCAATTGCGTAGCACTAACAGGTCGATTGTGTGATCAAATGGCAGACAACAAAAAAAAAGTTAAAAACTAAAAAAAAATAGAAAATTAAACCCTATCAGGAATCTGCACCACCAATTGTGAAGCCTTAGCCAAATCCCTCATCATCCATTCAATATTGGTTAGATCATATTTAACTTGATAAGAAAGAACTAGGCTATTATATCTATCTAAGGCCAGTTGTTCTTCTGAATCCTGTATCAATTTTTCTTCCTGGAGAACTTTTTGATGTCATTTGGCTTCCCTCCTTTGTAGTTTCATCCTTCTTGCACCTGAAATCTTGAACTAAAATTTTCTTGCCATAAACTGTGTTAATCAAATCCTGAAGTAAAAAGAAAAAAAGTAATTTTGATCTCAGATTAACCAAATTTAAGACAAAATTATACAAAACCGATATCAGACAGAAGAAAAGTAAAACAACAATTAACCCTGCGGATGCGTGACCTAGAAAGGGCGATTGCGTGATCTGGACAGGGCGATTACGTGACCCTGTTAGAGTGAATGCATGACCCAGAAGGGTCAAATGCGTAATTATGTCTATGTGATTGCGTGACGATGTAAACTCAATTACGTGATGAAAAATCTTTTCTTGAAATTCGTGCAGCCTGCAAAAAAAAGAAAAATCCACAAAATCTACAAAAATCACATAAAACACAGAAAAAGGTTAAATTGTTGTTAGTTCACGTCGGGTTCACCAAAATGTGGGATGCAAAATTCATTCTTTTAAAGCAAATTAATCAATTAGAAACAAAGGAAATCACGAATCCCTATCTAATCAAAGAATTTAACAAACTAACAATGAAATGATACAACCAAGCAAAATAGGAATTATAAATGAATATCAATAAAAACTCCCTATTCCGTGACTACGTAGAACTTCCATTGCTCTTCTCCTCTTCATGGTATGATGGCTCTCAGATATTGCATAGATATTGCGTTGGTAACCTGCAAGTGACACAAAGATTCAAAGTTCGTGATTGTTGAAAATGGAGATTGGATGCTCAATTTATAGAAAATTGGATGAGATTGATTGAAAGGTGGAACAAATTGATCAAGAGGTGTGAACTCAGGTGAGCTCAAATGCAAGTTGATAGTTGAACTGCTGATTGTAGGAGAGAAACTCAGTAGATTGAATAGATTAATCGAGTTAACTGATTGAGAAAAAGCTGATTGAAGGAAGAAAAAGAATGATTGGAGGAAATAAAGAAGATGACACAGAGAGCTTAATTTAGAAAAAGCTAACTAAAAGATAAAAATAGAGATTGGAGAGATAAATGATTTAATTAATCAATTGATTGAATTAATTAATTTAGCATGTGCTTGCATTTAGATTTAGATTATTAATTTAATCTTTGCATGAGATATTATTCAAATAATTGAATTTATTAATTCAATTTAGCATTTGAATATATTTAGAACTTGACTTTGATTTTCAATTTGGTTTTTGAAATCATGCACATGTATTTGAATTTGGAAGAAATTGAAATTAAATGAAATTAGAATTTGGGGATTTGGAAATGGAAGAATTAATTAGTTAATTAAATAATTTAAAGAATCTATTTAATTATTTTAGAAATGGAATTTAATTAAATAATAAAGATTATTTAATTTAAAGGAATTAAATCACAATTAATTAAATAATAAATATTTAATTAATACTTAGAAGAGGGTTGAATGATTAGATGATTAGAGATAGAAATTGAATAATTAGCAATTTATTTAAATAATAAAGATTATTTAAATTGAGGCATTAACCATAATTAATTAAATAGTAAATATTTAATTAATATTTAGAAAATGATTAAAATGATTAAATGATGAAAGAATAGGAAAATAGAATACTTAATAAGATGATGAGAAAATATGAAATTAGAAGAAATAGGAGAATAAGTTTAATTGACTTAATTAAATAATAAAGATTATTTAATCAATTAGAGGAATAATTAGTACATGATCAATGAGACATTTTTAGGTGTCTACAGTGGTCACATGATCAAATTAAGTCATTTATCTACAATTTTGGGTAGTTTTTTAGTCATATATTGTTGTTTTTGTACTAGTGGCAAGATGACTAGATTCAATGAACCTAGGGAATTGTTCCAAGGTTCTTCACCAACCTAACAGAGTTTGTTATAAGGAGATGAATGTTGAATGATTTTATGGATCGAGTGAGAATTTGATCATGTGGTGGAAGGAGTTAGAGTTTGATGTGTAGCCGATGATAGAAGCAGAGCAGGAGTGGATCTAATTAGGCACAGAGGTGCTAATAGTAGATCAGTCAAACTTGTTGTTCCCTAACAATTGCAACAAGAAAATCCTCTCACAAGGTCACTCCTAACAGGGTGCGGTAGGATCCTAATAGGTCCAAAGATTAAAATCCTCTAACAAGGTGACACATTTGCTTGTGTTTTGAAATCCCTTATCTGGGTAGCTCCTAACAGGGATGGGTCCTAACAAGCCTTATTGTAATAGCTCTTAACTGGGTGTACCCCTAACAAGGTGTTGTATGACCTTAACCGATCAGATCTCTATTCTGCAGATAGTTGATCTTTGTGGGTATTAATTCCCACCATGGTTTTTCCCATTTGGCTTTCCACGTGAAAATCATTGTGTTATGGTTTTCATGCTTTATTGGGTGTTTGCTTATGTGGTTTTATTTCTTGCATGCATATTGGTTTTCAGATTGGTAAAAGATGTAATTAGATTTATTAAGTTTTTGCTTGCACTGATTCACCCCCCCTCTCAATGCTTTATAAGTTTATCAATTGGTATCAGAGCCTAATTTCCTTAAGGCTTAACCACTTGGGAAGGATCTCTAAGGCTAACATGGGGGAAGGCTCAATGAGTTACAAAGGGCTTTCAAATAGGCTTGCAGAATCTAAAGAAGCCTATATTGAACTAAAGGTCAAGTACAAAGCTTCATTGGTTAAGAGAAAAGAGTTGGGTGAGAAGTTGTTGGAACTCAGTGAAAATAGTTCCTTTGGGGAAGAAAACATTGATGCCTTGGTTAATGAGGTGGAAAAGTTGAATGATGATAAGACAAATATGAGGAGAGAGTTGTAAGCCCTTACCATCAAGATGAGTCAAGAGTTAGAAGTGAGGAGGACAACTAAAGACAAGATAAGAGATAAGGAGCATGATATCTTTAAGTTGAACTAGGAGATTGGTACCCTGCATGCACATCTTCATGAGGAAAAAGAAGAAAAAGAGGAAATACAAGCTGATCTAGACATGTGTATGTCTCTTAAAGAAATTCTTACAAAGAAGAATGAGGAGCTTACCAAGGAGTTGTCTGATGCTAATGAGTTACTAGCTAAATTCAACAAGAGCACTACTATGCTTGATGAGTAGAATCAGACACAAAGGAAGCAAGAAGATACACATGGCTTGGGATACACTACCTTTGAACAAGGAGAGTCATTTGGTACCAAGGACATCATGCATGAAGCTAAATTTGTACCTAAGACCAAGAAGATCACTGGTAAGAGAACCTACACACAAGTATGTTTTAATTGTCATAAGGTAGGTCATACTGCTAATGTTTGTAGAAGTAGATCTGGTACTTTTGATGGATATAGACCTAATGCATATGAAATTTATAAGGCTAGTATTTTTAATGGACATTACTTCTAATGCAACAAGTATAAGCATAGAGCTATTGAGTGTAGGTCTAGAGTGAACAATCAGAGATCTTACATGAATTAGAGGTCTAATGGTGAATGGCAGAGATCTTACAATGACCGAAGAAACCCTACTTGGTAGAGACCTTATGTGAACTGGTCTAGTCCATATGAAAGAGAGAATAGATGGAATGTGACATGTTCAATCTGTCACAACTATGGTCATGTTGCTATGAATTACCGAATAAGAACTGGTAGAGGCAATACTAGACCCTGGAGAGCATCTGGAATGGCATGTTTTTATTGTCACAAACAAGGACACCTTGCAAAGTTTTGTAGAGATAGAATAAACCAACTAGTTAATCAGTCTGTTGATCGGAAAGGAAAGAAGAAGGTAGATGTGGAAGAAACTAGAAGTGAGATGAATAAGATATGGAGAAAGAAAAGTGATGAGAAACCATCAGAAGACTCCAATTCTTCACCTAGTGTGGAGAATCCCTCACCAAAAAACTAAGCTATGTATGAAGCTTAGGGGGAGCACATTGTTAGATCCATTTCCGGACCCCCTAAATGGTGTGTGGTAAGTCAAATCTGCATATTGTGATGCATTATGATGTTATGAAGTGATTTTGAGTTATTACTGGTAGATTGAATGTGATTTATGAATTGGTAACAATTTTTAGGGTTGAACGATGATTAGGGTAAGTTCAACCGGTATTGCATTTAATGTAGTTTGTAAAAGCAAATAAAAAGGCATTTTAGAGTTTTATTTCCAACCTAGCATTTTTTAGAACACAATTGTGGAGTGACAGAAGCACAAAAGAGCACTTGATTGCTACATTGGCAAATTTGATAGCTAATTGTGAAGATTTGAGAAGAAGTGAATTGGTGTAAGTACATTCAGACTAGAAACCCTAGCTGCAAAGAAGTTGAAAGGTATTTCTCTTAGAACTAGGATCTTTGTTTGAGTTTCACAATGGATACACCACACATTATTGATATTATCGAAAGGCCTCGACTAGAATTCAAGAGCCATCCTCATAAGTCGACGGAGATGAGAGGAGATAGCGTAGTAAAAAGGTATGAAGACTCTATCTGTTTCATGGTTGATATTGATACTTGTTAGATGGAGACTACAGATCCAATAACTTCATGGGTCATGGCTATGGGGTATGAGGTAGGAGAAGATATCTTGAATATCTATGTTGAACATCTTCTATCTAAACCAGTAGATCCTAGTGTAGCTAGGTTTGGAAATCTTAAAGAGAAATTAATAGAGGTACATTCTGAGTTGGAAAAAATGGTAATAGCTAAAAAGGTTAGAAAAGAAGTTGAAGAATCTATTGTGGAACAAGGCTTCACAAAGGATATGATTGTTGAAGCTAGAAAGGCAGGAACCTCTAGTGCACCTATTGGTAGACAAACAAGGAGTGTAGTTGTTAAGGAGAAGCCCCCTCCTCCTCCAAAGATACAAATTAGAAGAAAAGCTAAGGAGATTGCACCGGAAGCACCTAAGGCTACTGGTAAGAGGAAGACATAAAAAGCCCAAAGATTTTCTAAATCTGTTGCAGAGGAAGAAGTAGAGGAAATAGAATCTGAAGGAGGCAAGGAAGAATTAAGAGAAAGTGTTAAGAAATCTAAAGTGGTTGATGCGGTACCCATTGTTAAAAAAGTTAAACCACAGGTAACTAATGCCACTATACTTGGGAAATTGTTGGAGAACATAAGGAATTCTAGTATATTGGTTGGTGTGCATAAGAATTATAATTATTTTGATGAGGAAGAGCATAAACAAATTGAAGATTTAGTTGTTGGGTACATGAATCATTATAGCAAAGCATTAATTGAGTTACAAGGTCAAATACCTAATTCTTTGTATAATAAACTAGAAGCTAGATGGCAGACTGCTATTAGGTAGGACAAAGAAATAAAAATGTACTGATGCATTTGCAACCGAAGACATCTAAGGAAGAAGTGTAGAAAATTTTTCAAGATTAAAACTATTATTTAGAACAAAGAAGATTTTGACTAGATTGCTTGTTACAGAATCCTAGTTGGTTCAAACTGAGACTGAGGAGATTTTGAAGAACTTTTTAGGACTAGAGAAAGAGGAACTGGAACATATTGAATCATCTAAGGAAGAAGATATTCCTGAGGCACCAGTAAGTGAAGGGTAACTACCGGATGTATTTGAGATTGATGAGATATTTACTCAAATGGAGAAAGAAGTGGAAGGTGGTGCTACATCAGTGCCTAATGTTCCTACTGTCATAGTAGAAGAATTAGTGTTACTGGAAGATATTCCAACTGATAAAGGTGAAGAGAAGAAAGATACAAAAGTGAATTCACAAGATGATGATGTCAAAATTAGTGAGCCACCAAAGAAAGATGAAGAAAAGCAGAAAGATACACGGGAGAGTGTGCAAATAGATGTTGAGAAAACTAAAGAGCCACTAGTAAAAGAAGATGAGAAGCAGAAAGACGAAGAGAAGTTGAATGAAGAACAAGAGCAGAAAGTGACCTACCAGTCACTTACTTCAAATAAGATCATTGATGATGATGAAGATGATGATACAATATCTATTCAAGGACTAATAAACATGGATATGTTGAGTCCTACATAATTGATGGAGATTGCATCTGCTATGCAATCTAAGGCCAAGAAGAAGATGTTAAGAGCACAAAGGAGATAAGCACATACTATACAGACTATTGTCGAGATATTTTCAAGTCTGTTACCGAAGACTGAGAGTGACAGTCTTACAACCCCTATTGAGAAACTGGACCACATGGTCACATCTGCAGGGGAGAAAATGAAGAGTATTGGAGAGGTTGTTATATATAATGTTGAGAAAGAATATGAGAATAGAAGAATTGAATCATTGATCAAGGCTATTGATAGAGACTGATTAGGTCTTATTGTTAACATGGACCAAATCAAGGAAGCATTACAAACCAGAGGTAAAATTCTATCTACTATTTGCAACTTCTCATTGTTTGTTGATGATATTGATAAGAAGAAGAAGGCAAAGCAACAAGAGCTGAAAGTTTTGAGTGAATCATTTGACTCCTTAAATGATTCAACAACCATTTTTGGTAGATTAGTTTTATGCATACAATAGAAACTTAAAGCATATGAAGCTAAATAGGTAAAGAGGACTGCATCATTGCAGGAATTATAGGCTCATCTAGTCCCTAAGTTAGAAATTTTGCAGAGAGGTTATAAGGAGTCAGAGGAAATTTTGACTACACTTGAGATGAGTAAACTTGATGCTATGGAAGAGCTTGCATACTAGATTTGAACACACATTGAGCTTAAATATACTCTTTTGGAGACATGGGAGAATGACTTGAAAGTCTTGAAGACTAATTTTGCTGATATTTTTCTCAAGATGTAATATTGTAAACTTTTTAACTCTCGTATATTTGGTAATGCAAATTTTGATGTATTGTATTCATTTGTTTCAAATGTATTTTCTTACCTTTGTCATTTTTGTTAAAGGGGGAGTAGTATAAGTCAATCAAAATTTTGTAATAGCATGTAATTTTTAAGGGGGAGTTATGTATTTGAGTTAGTCGTGATTGTTGTAATGTGACACTTAGACAAAAAATGTTTTCCTAAGTGTTGTCATCAATGCCAAAGGGGGAGATTATTGGCTTGATGATGATGATATTGATGCAATAGGTTGTATGATGACTTTATTTGTATTTTCATTAATGGAAACCATTTTTTGTGAGTCATCTAAGTCATCTAGACCAGCCAGTATAGCCTAAACAGTAGTGGAATTTGTTAGACAACAAAACTACTAAGTTGTTGTCAACTGGTAAACAAGAACAATATGATGATCAAGCAACCAGTATGGAAGATTGGTGAAGAGTTAGATGTTGCGGTCTGTAACATATGTTTATGACATTGGTATGACTCTTTGATTAAAACTGCATCAGTAGATTTAGCGTATTGAGCAAGTTATGATCAGAAGAATAGTCACAGTCAGGAATAACATAGAACCAATAAAGAAAAGTTACTTTGATTGCTTTCTAGTAGACTTTATGTTATGCTTTGTTTGGCCGACATAAGGAAAGTGTAATGTGCAAGATGACTAGATTCAATGAACCTAGGGAATTGTTCCAAGGTTCTTCACTGACCTAACATACTTTGTTATAAGGAGATGAATCTTGAATGATTTTATGGATCAAGAGTGATAATTTGATCATGCGATGGAAGGAGTTAGAAATTGATGTCTAGTCGGTGATAGAAGTAGAGCAAGAGAAGATCTAATTAGGCACAGAGGTGCTAATAGGAGATCAGTCAAACTTGTTGTTCCCCAACAGTTGCAGCAATAAAATCCTCTCACAAGGTCACTCCTAATAGGGTGTGATAGGATCCTAACAAGTCCGAAGGTTAAAATCCTCTAACAAGGTCACACATTAGCTTGTGTTTTGAAATCCCTTAGCCAGGTAGCTCCAAACAGGGTTGGGTCCTAATAGGCCTTATTGTAATAACTCTTGACCGGGCTAAAACACTCTTAACCGGGTGTACCCCTAATAAGGTGTTGTATGACCTTAACCGATTAGATCTCTATTCTACAGATAGTTGATCTTTGTGGGTATAAATTCCCACCATGGTTTTGTTAGGCCCAATATGAAAAGCTAATGTACTAAGAGGGGAGGGGCGAAT
This sequence comes from Cryptomeria japonica, assembly GCF_030272615.1. Classification (NCBI taxonomy): domain Eukaryota; kingdom Viridiplantae; phylum Streptophyta; class Pinopsida; order Cupressales; family Cupressaceae; genus Cryptomeria; species Cryptomeria japonica. The sequence goes on from NC_081413.1 coordinate 646,529,462, forward strand.
CAGTACTCCAAAACTTTTCTTTAATAATAACCTTACTGTTATGCATAAACAAAATAGTGCGATAACATAAAAAAAAGTTAAAATAAACAGATAACAATCATACATGATTCACTCCATAACACATATATTTTGGTTACGTACAAACTCTTGGTTAAGAGAAAAACTACGGTGGGGATGGCACCCACAACTTCACTACTACAATAATAAAGATTGCTCAGTTAGAGCTACATTTAGCTATTTCTGATAGCTTACCCTATTAGGAGTAACAAGATCTATTAGATCTACCTTGCTAAAGGATTTTACAATATTAATCTGAATGCTACACCTGGTTAGAGGATTTACAATTTATAGACTTGGTTAGGGTCTTTTAACCTGTTAAAGGTTTCTCTTTCAACTTCACAATATTACAATAAAATCATTACAAATATCTACAACTTTACATTTGAAATGTTATAGCAGATTCTATGTGCTCAGAATAAGATTACCTTGCTTATAGCATACCTTGGTAACCCATATTGTAACTCGGTAAACCATTCTGTTTACTCTGTTCTTCAACTGTTCTCTGATAACCTTCTCGGTGACCTCTTTGTGTCTCTATAACAGTCTTCCTTCATACATATATGCACACACCTTGTTCTTAATCCATGCTATATAAATAGATCTCTTAAAATGGTGATCTAATTCATTGCTTCAGTCTTACAAACAAGATTCCTCGAATGAATAACTAAACAAAATATTTCATTGGTTAGATTGACCTTGTAATCATACATAATCTTCTAGTGCAATTTCCAATGTAATAACGATTAGATGTGCCTCGATCTTGTAACACATTTTCATGTGCATGTCTAGGTTCAATGTATCTAGTAACACATTTCACTCGGTGAATATCAACTCGGTGTGTTAACTTTATTGCTCGGTAGCCATAAAAAGATACTCGATAAACAACTCGGTGAATACTACGTTCCGTGACTGCTTTCTTCTATAACTAACTAGACTGTTCATACCAACTTCTCTGTATGTACCGACTACATGATTCTATAATGGTAACCGACTAGAATATATAGTATGACTTTGAATATAAAAACTAATGGCAATTTGATAAGTAGTAACAATCTCCCCTTTTGACATTAGTGGAGATGTTTGACATAAACTACTTTCAAAGTCATAACTCAAAAATCTATATACTTTGCAAAATGACTACACTTGACAATATATACGATAGTCAATGAAATAGTATATGCAGATATACTCCCCTTATCATTATTCTATACATAACTCTAAATTTTGCATGCTCAGTTCTGTTTTGTGCTTGTGTGCTCTGATTGCTCTGTATATTCTACTCGATATACTCCCCTTTTATACAATACTCAAAACTGTGTTACCAAATACTGTGTCACTCTCCAAATATAGTATTACTCCCCCTTTGTCTAGTATTACTCCCCCTATGTAGTATTATAATATTACTCCCCCTTTTTGACAAACATCAAAAACTTAATTTCCATCCAGGGATGGTAACTGATCAAAAATAGATTTATACTTGTTCTGGGCGTCGGTGAGGGTGACTGAGAGTGAATCCTTTACACTTTCCATTAATGAATTTTGTGCTTGAATATCAGCTAATAGTGATATTAAGCCAACAAGAATGCTTCCCTCTTGTGTAGTTGATAGGCGTGTAGCTCTATTGATATGTTCCTGTACTAATGAGAGATGAGGAAGCAATAATGTCTAAAGGGTCATTATATCCATCCTGATTTTATGCTCTTCATTCCTAAGTTCTAACTATTGAGCCATGAGCTATTGAAGCTTGGTATAAAAATTCTAAACTGAATTAGGCTCAGTGGTCAATTTGGTTGAGAGATCGGTGATCTCTTTCTCAATTGCATCAGTTTTATTCTTGATAGCTTTAATGAATAAGGAAAATGCTCAAAGTTTCTGAAATAAATAAAGAATATGCTTGAGTTGAGGGGACAACTCAGCAATGAATTTGACAAGCTTACTTTTCCTATAGCTAGAGCTTTTTGTACCTCTTCAATCATTTTTTCTATAAGCTCTTTATGTTCTAGCTTGCTTAAGTACTCAGATCCATCAACTCGAGATGTTTCTATTTGAGTAAGGAGTTCATCCAGTTGAATGTGGATGGCTGCATCAGTTGACACTGTTGCTGAAGGTAGCATTTTTGTTAGTAGTGTCTTTACCTTCTGAAGTACTTTATTCTTCTTTTGAATAACCAATTGTTTTTCTTGTTCGGCCTTTGCTTTGCATAGTTCACCGAAATCGGTAAGTGCTTGCCCTTTTAATTTTAAGATATCCACATTGGGAAACATGATCAGTTTAGTCAAATCAATTTTGAAACTATCCTTTCTCACCTTCTTCTCTTTTCCTTTGGTCAGTTGCACTAAGACAAGTTCTTGTGAGGCTTGCTAACCCTCGGTAGGTTGCTTAGTAGATGCAACACTTTGGTTGGTTCCTATAGCCGTTGTAGTGTCCTTGGGTGTCTCAGTGCTAGGGGTCTCAACTATAACATTTACAGTGCTTGACGGTGCTTGAGACGTCTAATCTTTGGTTGTATCTTCTGCCGCTTCAGACTTGTGACCTTCGGTACCTTGATCTATGTCCTTAGGAACTTCGATTGAGACAGGTGGCTTCACCGGCGGATAAGGCCGAACTTGTTCTAAAATAGATTCACTAGATACAATTTTTGTATAGGTAGTGCCTTCAATCATTTCCTACTCCAGTGCTTCTTCATCCATAGCATCTTCATCAATTTGAATAGTGTCAACTGGGTCTGGACCTTGCTCAGTGACAATAGGATCTTTCTCGATGACATCAACAATTTCAACTTGAGATTGTTCACTGACATCCTTTAGTTTGAAGATTTCCTGCCACTTGGCTTTTGTCTCATTTTCCACATCAATGTATAGCCCATTCATCAATTTTAAGGCTCTCTGTTTGACAAGAAATTTAGAATTGTATGTTGTCAAATGCTCCTTGATTTCTACTACAAACATATTAGGGAATAGATGGACTAGACTTCTTTCTCTTATTTGTTTCTCTGAGTCCATTGCATATTTCCATCTGTTATCAATATGTAAGTATAATTCACTCGGAAGTGACTTTACTAATTCTAATGGAGCTAGCCGAAACTTTAGAAGTATGCAGATGACAACTTCTTCAATTTGTCGCTTCTCAACATTATTCCTAGTCTCATACTTAACATATCTAAACCCTGCAAATCCACCATATTCTTTAAGATTGGCACAAGAATTTTCAACACTGTGAATATTTACCTTTTTGCTTTTTACAATCTGAAATTTGTTCACATCATTAGATTCTGTATCACTAGACTCTTTTGCCAAAATGAGTCTCCAAGTAGATTTCTTATAGGTCTTGGTTACCTTGGGTACAGTAACACTCTTTTTTTTCTTACTCGGTGATGCAGCTAATGCTCTAGTGTTGGGTCTCTTTGTTGGTGGTGTTAGTAGGACCTTTGAAATGTCCTGTTTCTTTCTTTTCAAAAATTTACCCTTAGGCAACTCGGTACTTAATGTTATTGCTGCCTCTTGAGCTTCTGATTCCTCTTCGGTAATGGCAAGAGTGCCTTTGATAGGTGTAGAGGAGGATTCTTCTCCGAATTTCTCAGATAAAACCTTTATCATTTTTGTAGCTTTTCTTGTAGCCTTAGGTACTACAATGCTCATTTTTACTTTTTCCTTCACCTCTTCATATGTTCCATATCTTAGTTTGGTAGCATGCCTTGGAAATGATAGATAAGCATCAATTTATTGTTGTGTTATATCATAGTCAATCTCATAACCCATTGGTGGCAAAGATTGAGTCCTTGGTTCAACAACATTCATATAACAATAATTGGTGTCTACCTCAAAACATATATCATCCTTATATTTTTCTACCAGCTATGGTGGAATCCTATACCTGTTGTGCATCTTCTCTTGAAATTTGCAGCAATAGTCATCCATGATATCATTAAAGTTATCTCCCAGTTTCTTGATAAAATCATTGATTTGATGGGTGATAGGTCAGTGTAGCTCCCAAACTACTTTACCGACTGAGGGAAAGAACTTCTCAAAGTAGAAAAACATGCATACAAGAAGTGAACCAAACTTTAGTGTATTTGCCGAGTTGTTCTTCTTCGGCTTCCTTATTGTGTTCAGGTTCTCAAACAAGTTCTTTAGTAGCACTTCACATAAATCTACTTTCATTCCCTTCTTCACTATTTTGTAGGCCAAGTCAACTACGGCACATGGTAAACTATTTTCCCTTGCAGATTGGAAGAAATAGTAACCAATTACTCTAATTGCAAACTTGAGTTCTGCATCAGTGACATTGTTCAATTTCAGTCCTTGGTAATTAGATTCTACTCCAGTTAGACTGATTAGCTCCTTCTGTTATATCATTTTCTGTGCTCGTGCATGATCATAGATAGGATATCTGGTGATCACATGAATGATTTCCTTAGTGATTTTGAATGGTTTCTCCTCTAGCCACATAAAATCATCATGTACTCTGCTCAGGACAAACTTAACCCACTGGGGTTTGAACACACGGGGATAGGCTAGGGCTTTAGTTAATCCATTGATTTTGATATGCTCGAATTTGCTATCCATTTTGCCATGAGTACAAAGTTCATCATATGTATCACTAATCTCAACATGACCAAGTTCCTCAACATGGTATTTGGTGAAGAATCTAACATCTTCAATTAACAAGACTCGATCTGGGATGAGTGAAAATGCAGTTTTGTCATCCAGTTCAGAGGCAACTTTGGGAGTCAAAGAATATTTCAGCGAGGGCTTCTCCACATTTTTGACAACTACGCGATCTTGGATCTTGGGTGCCATTGTAGGTTTCAAGTAAAACTTAGCAAACTATCCTTAGGGTTTACAAATGATTGATGCTTCACACTTGGTAGATAATAGCAATTTGACTAGATCAGAAACTAGCTTAAATACCTTGAAATTCACTCTAAATGAAGTTTGATTGCCTTGATTCGCTCTGCTCTGCTCTCTTGAAAACTTGGTGAATGAAAATGATTGCGAAATTACCTTTAAGTACTCAAAAATACCTTATCGGGCTCCGTGCAAGTTAGGTCAAAACATTAAATGCACTCGGTTCACCTTTTACTGATTTACTCCTTTTTTCATTTTAACCAAGTAACCAAATTTCCTTCATTAACCGACTTGACAGGCTTCCTATATACACCGACTTGACAGGTTTCCTATAAAGTACTTTTGATTGAATTTCAAACTGACTAATTGCATCTTAACTATGCAGATTTTGAATTTTGTACATAATAGAATAGGAACTGTTATGATTTAACCTTTAGAGAATGCAGTCCCTTCATACCTTTTCTATCTAACTTGGAATAGGTGCACCTAACTTGATAGGTAAGGTGCTTTCTTCATCTGACATGATTTCCTTCTTTTTCCAAATCATCTTGAATTTTGTTTTTATCTCTTCAGTGTCTCTTCTAGGTTGATCTCTGCAATCTCCAGCTAAATGTCCAACTCTGTGACAATGAAAACATGCCATACCAGGATTTCTCCATGATCTTCAGTTGTTCATTCCAAACCTTATAAAATAGTTGGCACTAATATGTCCATATATTCCACAACATTCACACCATATCCTTGTATTGTAATCCCATGGAACTACTGCATATTATCAGTAAGGATCTATGTGAGTTTGGTAACCTCTAGTGTTTGCTCGGTGTGGATACCGCATGTAGTTCTTTTGCTTAGACCAGCACTTCTCGGTATTATGTCCATATCTATTGCAGTTTCTACAAAACCCTTTGAATTTTGCCTTCTGATAGTTGTTAACAGACTTTGTCCTACATTGATTAGATGTGTGACCATATTTATTGCAATTGTAACAATATCCATTGGACTTAGTGATATTTAGTTGCTTACCTTTTCTAATCTGGCATATGTTGGCAGTATGACCTTGATTTCCATAGTAGTAGCAAATAGGCTTCTTCATTTTGACGTTATTCCTATTTCTAGCTTGCTTTGATGATTCTCCTCTCTTGATAGTATGAATTCCTTTCTCGGTTGATTCTTTTCCTTTGTAACCGAGTCCTACATCTTTGTTGGGTCTTCTTGTATTCAGTTGCTCATCCAACATCTTTGATGCTTCCTAACTCTTCTTCAATGTTTCTTTGGATTTCTTCTCTGTTTCAAGTTCACCAGTCAACCTTGATACTTCAAGTTTCAATGCTTGATTTTCATCATTCTTTAGAATTGCTTCATGATGTGCATAACCTAGTTGATCTATCATATTTTGTTGAATACCAGTTAGCCTTATGATTAAATCATTCTTTTTCAGATACTAAGACTTCAAGTTGTTGTTTCTCTCTTTGTAGATCTCTTACTTTATCCTCAACTATCCTTAATGCATCTAGATTTTCAGTCATCTGTGTACTGAAATGTTCATGTTCTCTTTTCATTGCTTTTATTTGATCAACCAATGCTTTGTTCTTTTCTTTCAACATTCCAATCATTACTTCAGTCTCTTCAGATATACTATTCTCAGATGATGTCTCGATTTGTTCCACTAACTCTTGAGAATCCTGCAAGTCATCAGATAATCTTCTTCTTACTTTTAGAGATTTTTGCATTTGCCTTTGCATGTCTGCAATCACTTGATTTGCATGATCCATCTCTTCTTGTAGATACACAATCCTCTGAGATTGTTTATAGCCTTCCATTGATAAGATCTTTCTCTTTAGGTAGTTAAACCCTTTTTCAAGATTCAAGCTCTGATACCAATTGTTAGGCCCAATAAAGCTAATGTACTAAGAGGGGAGGGGTGAATCTGTACTCCAAAAATTTTCTTTAATAATAACCTTACTGTTATGCATAAACAAAATAGTGTGGTTACATAAAATAAAGTTAAAATAAATAGATAACAATCATACATGATTCACTCCAAAACACATATATTTTGGTTATGCAGAAACTCTTGGTTAGAGAGAAAAACTGCGGTGGGAATGGCACCCACAACTTCACTACTGCAATTATAAAGATTTCTTGGTTAGAGCTACATTTAGCTATTTCTGATAGCTTACCCTATTAGGAGTAACAAGATCTGTTAGATCTACCTTGCGAAAGGATTTTACAACATTAATCTGAATGTTGTTCCTAGTTAGAGTCTTTTACCCTGTTAAAGGTTTCTCTTTCAACTTCACAATATTACAATAAAATCATAACAAATATCTACAACTTTACATCTGAAATGTTATAGTAGATTCTATGTGCTTAGAATAAGATTACCTTGCTTATAGCATACCTCGGTAACCCATATTGTAACTCGGTAAACCCTTCTGTTTACTCTCTTCTTGGATTGTTCTCTGATAACTTTTTCGGTGACCTCTCTGTATCTATGTAACATTCTTCCTTCATACATATATGCACACACCTTGTTCTTAATCCATGTTGTATAAATAGATCTTTTCAAAGGGTGATCTAATTCATTTCTTTGATCTTACAAACAAGATTCCTCGAATGAATAACTAAACAAAATATTTCATTGGTTAGATTGACCTTGTAATCGTACACAATCTTCTAGTGCAATTTCCAATGTAATAACGATTACATGTGCCTTGATCTTGTAACACATTTTCATGTGCATGTCCAGGTTCAATGTATCTGGTAACACATTTCACTTGGTGAATATCAACTCGGTGTGTTAACTTTACTGCTCGGTAGCCATAAAAAGATACTCAGTAAACAGCTCGGTGAATACTATGTTCTGTGACTACTTTCTTCTGTAACCAACTAGACTATTCATACCGACTTCTCTATGTGTACTGACTGCATGATTCTGTAATGCTAACCAACTAGAATATATAGTATGACTTTGAATATAAAAACTAATGGCAATTTGATAAGTAGTAACAAGTTTTTCCCATTTGGGTTTCCATGTGAAAATCATTGTGTTATGGTTTGCATGCTTTATTGGGTGTTTGCTTATGTGGTTTTTTCTTGCATGCATATTGGTTTTCAGATTGGTAAAAGGTGTAATCAGATTTATTAAGTTTTTCTTGCACTTATTCACCCCCCCTTCTCAGTGCCTTAAGAGATAGAAAGATATAAAGGAAGAGGAAGAGGGAGATATGAAGAAATATATATAGAGGTTGAGATAAATTGATAAAGAGATATATAGAGGGGGAAAGGGAGAGAGACAAATAGAAAGATAGAGAAACAAAGAGAAGTATAGATGGACAAATAAAGATTGAAAGAGGGAAGATAGAGAAGGGGGAGAAATGTAGGGAGATAAAGGGGAGAGAGGGAAGTAGAGAGATAAATATAGGAGGGAGAAAGAGAACATGAATGGGATAGAGAGATATACAGATAAGATGGGGAGAGAGGGATGGAGAGAATAAGAGGGGGCAAGGAAGGAGTGATAGATCAATATATAGAGGGAGAAGGAGAGAGGGATAAATTCAAATAGATGGTGATATAGAGATGGAGAGAATGTGAGTGAGGGGGGGAGACACTAATAGGAAACTCAATAATAGAGACCTCAGAGAGAGAGTGATATAGATAGAGGAAGATATAAATAGTTAGAGTGATAGGGAGAGAGGCTAATATAGATAGAAGGGGATATACAAAATCAGAGAGATAGGAGGATAGAGAGATATAGAGTAAGAGAGATGGAGAAAAGAGAGAGGTAGAGATAATGATATATATAGATCAAGGGGGAGAGGGAGAGGAAGAAATATGGAGATAAAGATAGAGGGAAATAGTGAGAAAGAAAAGAAATAAAGAGAGGTATAGAGGGATAGAGAGATAGAGATAGGGAGGGAGAAATAAGGATAATGTATGTATATAAGTGAGAAATATGGAGGGAGAGATAGAGAGGGAGGGAGAAGAATATTTTTAAAAACACACATTAATAATTTTATGATGGAGTATCATAGGAAGAACCATGTATGCGTTGTTTTAGCTTTAAAATCACATACGCGCTTCTTATTAAAAAAAACCCAGTACACGGTTTTATAAAAAAAAACCCCATATGCGGTCTTTATACAAAAGAAAGCCCATATGTGTGTTTTACTATTTAGGCTTGTGAATAGGCTTGGATGACAAAGCTGTGGGTTGGAAGTTTGATTTCCCTCCATTTCCCTCCTGTTTGACGTGTTTTGTTTTATCAACTTGGTTTTTTGACTTTGTCATCATCAGGTTTACACTTCATCAAGTGGGTAATTTTAAAATTTCCACCATATTTTCACCCATCTTTTGAGATTTCTAACCATATAATTTTTTAAAAAATTTGAACAACAATAACATATTATTATTGAATTTCTTTTACCAGTGTCTCCATAGTTCTTAGAGACATGCGTGTACCATTTTTTTAATAACTTTTTGTCTACTTATCCAAATTTAAAAAAAATTATATATTATTTTAGTGCACTTTATTCTTTACAATTTAAAAAAAAAATTGCATTTTCGATTGTTTTGGTGCAAGTTATGTCTCGTGCATGAACAGGTACCTAATTTTCAAGATGTGCTCAATTGGAAAAATCATTAAAAAAAAATACTTAGCAAAAAATTACAAAAAAAATGCAACTTATAGTGCTCACTCTTAGCTATCTTTCTGCCAATGGATTTGTCAAAATACTAAATCTAACTATGACTTTTTGATGCGCACGTCAGACACTATATTATGCTTTTTCAGAAAAAATTAGGGTTTGTTTTTCATGCGCGAAAGTATTGACCCCCTTAATCCTATCCAATTTTGAAAACATTTAGCAATTTGGAAACTAGATTCATAGTACTACAATCTTTTGTCTTTGAGTATCTTCATATCTTGAGTGGATGACTCTCAACTTTCTGCTCCAAGTTTAGGTTTACCTGGTTTCAAAAAAAAAGTGTCCACTTATACCCCCTTTTTGGACACCATCTTTGTGCACTTACCCTGGTTTCAAAATCACTTCTTACTGCAAGAAACAATTCTAATTATCATAGACAAATTAAAAAATTGAAGATTCTTACATGAATCTCTTCACCACTAAAAGCATGGGAAACACCTTTTAGTACCACTCTATGTCTATGTTGAAAGTATTAATATTACTCACACACATATAGTAGAACAATTTTGTCTCATTGTAGTCCACACATTATATTCATTATAAAGGAAACTTAATTGTAGATAGGGCTTTTGAGGTTACAAACTATTCTGGAGGTTTTCAAGACTAATTAACATATTGAAAGGTTTATATTTTCATAATTTTAGCTTACTATAATGTACATGTGAATGGATTATAATGGATTAAGGAGTAAATTAGTCACTCATGTTAGGTTTTTTCTTTCTTTTTTAGGGTTTATAGGGTAAAATGTGTTGTATCTACCATTGTCATGCTCTACTTTTTTTTTTCAATAATAGTATATATTTTTATTAATATAAAAGTAAGATTACATTAACAAGTTTTGCAAAATAATAGAGAACTCCAACTACCAGTCACCTAAGACCAAGAAACTACTAGACCCCCAAATAATCATATTACAAAATTGTCATATATTTTGGCATCAATAACTACCAAAATAACCTAGACCACCTATCAACCAAGAAAAACTATTATAAAAGGAAATTATATTAAAAAAATTAGAATTAACACAAAAAACTAACACAAGCACTGGCATCACCAATTACTTTGTTTCCTTCTTCATAGACTTGAGAGGACCATTTTGCACTTTTCTTTGTCTTTGCTACCTCAACCACCCTTCACACCTTCTCTCATTTACTAAGAAACTCTTTCAAGGCCTTTCAACTCATCTATGTCTTCATTTGTGCTCCTCTCTATTGCTTGAGTCACTCCACAATATAAAAGAGTGAAGTAGCAACTCGTACCCAGCCACCACCAACCAATCTCCATGTTGTGTCACAAACTCTCTACCTAGTTCTATCATCACCATGAGAAATTTCATTCCATGTGTCCCATCTTATTGTACACACTCACACATCACCCATTCCACCTCCTCCTTACTACCTAATTCTAGTCCCAAATCAAGGAACATCAACAGAATGCCAATGTTGGAATGATATTAATGCTTCATCTGAATAAATTCTTCACCCAACAAAATATTGATGATCTATAAAAACACTACTTTTTCATTGTTAAACACACTTTTCATGATATCTTCCTAATAAAATAAAATCATTACTTATGAGTTAGAAGTGTAAACCCCACTTTTATCCTTCATCCTCATCACCCTACACCTCACCCCACGCTACCACTTAGCACACCCTGATAGGACCAACTATTTCTCACCAAATTCTCATTTATGCTATCTCTGCAAGTGAAAATGAAACCAACCTCAACATTTAAATAATTCTACCATTCCCACCTCTCCTCCCATTATATATCATTATTGTCACTACTAGTGGCAATGTCCGAGCCCTTGACCCCTTCAAAATAAATATTATAAAAATCTTCCCACAATTCATCCTCATCTGGATTTGAAGACCTTGCCACCTTTGAAAGTATGTCGACCAGTGCATTCCCTACACAGTATGGGTGATTTTAAATTCATTAAAAGATTTTAAAATTTTATCAATTGTGATGGATGAAAATGAAATCGAGTAGTTTAGGCCCTACCTCACTGTCATTCATACATTAGAATATGAAAGCACCTAGGGAAGTGATCCTCTTTGACTAAATATTATGAAAGAGATTCAAGGGACACTTTTAGGGTTTCTATTCCTTCATTGATATGGAAGGGAATATGCTAGATATAGGAGAATGCAAAGCTAAGATAATCAAATGAAAGAAAATAGATATAACAACAGTAATAATAGTTTGAGATAGAAGCAAAATTGAGATAGAAAGTACATATCTAAGAATAGGGATCTGGTGTTCACCTATAACACAATTTGAGCCTAATTTGATAGGACTAGGGTGTTAAGCTCCCTAGTCTTAGAGATTGAATTGAGCTATAAGCTAGAGGGATGAACTCTAAGCCTACCTAAGAGCTTCCTTCCTAATCTGGGATTGAGTGAAGATGACCAAGGTGTTAGACACAATGCACCACTGAGAGGGGGAGGGGGTGAATCAATGGTTCTCAAAACTTTTCGTTTTGGATTTCCTTTGAGGGTGACACTAGTTTGTGAATCAAGCACAAAGAATATTTACCAGTTGGTACTGAAACTAACTCAAATACACACACACACAAGGAGACATCACATACCACCAGTATATACGAGGAAAACCTAATGTGGGAAAAACCTTAGTGAGCAATGTTGTTGGAGTCTACTGCTCCAATCCAACCTCATGGTAAAACATAGTTACACAGTTTAGGGAACCAACCCAAGGAGCTACAACCTCTAACTTTAGGGCACCAACCCAAGGAGATACAACCCCTAACAGATTTATGGGCTACAACCCAAAGGAGCACCAACCCCTACAATGAGCTACAACTCAGTGTTCATAAAGAAAACTTCAAATGCATAAGTTATTATCATGTTACAAGTGAATCTTTCAACCTTATCAAATGTCTTCCTCTGTCGGTGAAGTACTTCTCTCTTCTACGGGCTCACTCTTCTTCCTATTGCAACTCTACTGAATTTGCACCTCACTCTCTTCACATCACTAGTTTCACACTCTTCTGGTGTAGTCACTACTAGTTCTTCTCTCCAACTGGTTGAATGCTTCAACCAAGTTTACTCTCCCTCTCTTTCTCATTGAGTACTCGACTGATCTTGTCTTTACTTGCAGAAGTCTACCACTTCGCAACAACACAATATTCACCTCTTTAGCAGCAACAAACAATATCTTAGGCCATTTTACTTATAGCCCAGATTTCTCGACAAACACCAATTCAAAACTCAAGTAGTTAGGGTTTCTTGACCATCTTCAAGACATACCAAATCCAATTAGATCTTGCAAGACCTAATAATTCTAACATTTGAATGCATATCTCCACCATAGTTGTGTTTCCTCGATTACGCCCTTTAATCCTAGTGATTTTCTTTTTACCTTCTTGACAAATCCTTTGGTTAGTCACAAGAGATCTGTCAGGTTGTTTCCTTCATCACCTCGATCTTCTCAATCTCTTAGGTGGCTCATAGTTGTCTTTCAGACCTCGAGCCTCAAACACCTACAATCCTTCTATGACATGTCCATTATTTGTGGGGTCTTTCATTAAAGCTGACCAACCCTACAACAACCTTATCATTGTACATTCTATCTTTATCCAATCACAGGTTTGCCATGTTGACTCTGTGTTGACTGTCTGCTAGCTTGACACTTCAGGTCGGTCCAAGTAGGATCACTGACCAACCACCTTACCAGTTCCTCACTTCGGCCGGTTTGCTAACCCTTCTGGTCTCAACCATTCTATCGGTTACTTTGTCATATCTGCTCTCATCTTGAGCTATCGATGGAACTCTCAAACTAGTTTCCAAACTAGTAAGTCCTAAGTATGCTCATTTCCACAAATGGGAAATCTTCTGCAACAACACCTTATGTATATAAGTGATGGACTCATATACCAGTTACCACTCTTGATCACATCATGTCATTAACCTTCACAAGAATCCTATCTTCTTTCAGGGAGATCAAATTCCTATACTTTCATTTACACATCCTTTCTTCCTGATCAAGGATGTTTCTTCCTCTACTGATTTGTCAGGGTGACAAACACTTTAGACTTCCTCTGACTCTTCTCAAGATGACTGCAAATTCTTTTGGTGGGAGTCTTGATGTTCTACAACCTCACAGCATACTGGTTCATTCTTCTCTTCCAGTGTTGAAGTGATTTAGATAACATTCTACCTCTTCATCCCAAGTAACCGCTCACAACACTTCTCCATCTCTTCACACAAGTCAGGCACTAGCTTGTGTACTAATGGCCTCTGAGGTCATCTTCCTTATCTTTACTGGTGTTCAGCAACACAAGGTGATATCCATGATATCACATCCTGTACTCCTTCATAACAGTGTTGCACATACATCTCTTCTACCGGTAATCATCCCACGCCGATTGACATCAATGACAACACAATGCCAACACAAGGCATGGAGAGACCTACTCTTAGAGGACTATGGTGATTGGCACCCTAGTCCTTGAGATCCACGTCCAAATTTTGGTGATGGGTTTGTTCCTGTCTACTAGATCTCCCAAAAATTGGCTGCTCTGACAAAAACTTGTAACTGTACCTACAAGCTATAAAATAGTATGTTTATGGCTATATAGGGTTTTTCCTTAGTCAAACCCCTTGTTTTGGTGATTTACACCTCCACAAATAGTTGGTAAGATTCTCATGTGTTTGTAAGATTCCTATGAGCTAAATGCAAATTAGAGTTCTACCCTATGTTGAGTAAAAACCCTAAAATGAGTGTAATTTAAATGCTTCAAATCACAAATGCAACATGGATCTAAAGCAATATTGCAAATCTAAAAATCGGTGATGTGTAGATTTAAAACTCAAATAGAGATATGAAAATAACATGAAACCATACCAAATCCTAAGGAAGAGGTACAAGCCAATCAACAGATAGTGATCTCCTTATTATTCTTCAATATCTCCTAAAGCTTCCATGGATGATAAAAATGTTGATGAAGACTTGATTGATGAATGAATTTGATGATTTAGACTTCATACAAAAGTTGTTCTTTCACTTCACAAGGATCTCCTTTCAAATTCCTAGATTAGGATCCTCAAATGAGGGAAAGAAAGGAATTGATAAAAATTGACACAAAGAGCAATTTGAACATTATAATACTGCCAAATTAAGCTCTCAAAATTCAGGGAAATTTTTTTGAGATCAGGTAGTATACTACCTTGTTTGACCAAAATTTTTTCAATTTTATAAGGATGCAAGATATTGTAATTATAAAGTCAAATCCAGCATAGTAGGTCAATCCAAGATGTGTAAATATGTGAAAATGTGCCTTGAAGATTGAAATTAGGACATTATTAGGATTAATTTTTAAAAAAATTAAAAGGGGCACACCTAGGGTTAAGAAACCAATATTATAATGTGAATAAATGAGAGAGGACTTTAGATTTAATTAAATTAATAGTTAAATGCCTAAAGAAGCCTTATAAATGCGAGATGCAATGCGACACACTAAGGCGGGTGATAACCTAACCGTAGAAATGGACAACTCTAATTAGGGGTGTACAATTTATGATACTACATTTAGCCCCTACTTTAGTGGTCATAAAACACTACATGCATATGCAAGCTAAAGTATATAAAAGTAAACATTCATGGGAAAAAGGATATATCCCTAAGATGTCAAACGAAGCCCCCAACAATATCTATAGTACAATGTTAGGAACCACATCCTATAAAACCACATTGTTAGTTGAAATCACAAAATCACCTAAATTCTTACTAAGAGTGATGAAATTTGAGGGTAGCTATATGCCCCCTAGTTTGGCTTGCTATTTAGTATGTTGAAACAAGGTATCATGTTTACCACATCAAATTGTGAAGGAAGGTGATGAAAAATGCTCACAACAAGGTTTGATACAAGATCAAAATGAATTGAGTATCAACTAGTAAGAAAGTTATTTGAAACAAAATTCAAACACAACCATGATGAAATAGCTCTGAAATAGGGTAGAAAACTGGGGGGTGAATCAATTGTCACCAAAACCTACACAACTTGAACTTAATCTCAGATCTGATAATTAAGCATGAAAACATAAATCAGCAACACAAAAAGAACACACATAACAACAAGATTTTTGATGTGGAAAACCCGGTCAAGGGAAAACACACAGTGGGAACCTACCCACAATATGATTATACTTTGTTAAAAGTATAGAAGTATTACAATGGGGAATGCACATGCTTTCAGGCACACTGCCTAGAGAAAACTACTCAAAAACAACAAGGGCTACAACCCAAGGAAGACTCACTCCTTTACAAAAAGATTCAGACTACATCTAGAAGTAATGAACTAGAAAATAACATCTCCGTAATGCCTGGTTATAGTTTTAGTTAAGCACATAACTTTCTCTTCTTCATACTTCTTCTCTTCTTCTTAAAGATTAATACATTTTCTGCTCACTCTCATCCACAGCCACAATCAAATACAAATATATATTAAATTTATTTATCCATGACATCAACCTTGGAAAGATCAACAAGGTCGGTTCAACATACATAAAACAATTACAATGATATATTGTTGGTCTGATATAAATTATCACATGCAGACCAAAACAATGTCGACCAAGACATAGCATGGACCCAAATCATCAGCTCGAACATGCTACACCTCTAAGAATTATGTATCAAACATTTGTAACACACTACAATCATCCTATCATCCTAAAACATGAAGAACACCAATGCATCAGAGAAAAATCATCAATCACGAGCTCAACAATCAATGTGGACCACCAACACAAAAGACACATGATATAGAAACATCCACAAGCACCATGAATTATCATAGAAACATCCACATCAACACAAATTACTAGAATCATGTCATCATTATACCAAACCTCAAGTATATTAACCGCAATGACTGTCAACCTAGAAAAATAACTTGTGGCCGTCCAAATCATGAACTACTTGAATTGTAGATACACATAAATGTCCCAAAAATTCCTCTAGATCTGTAGATCAAGATATTATAATGCAGAGCAATGCAGATCAAAATAATACACTACCATCACTGAACAACTAAAACACTAGCCACAACACAGATATCCTTAACTCAATCAAATCTTCATGCAGACCTCTGAAAATTGCACTGAATCATTTATACACAACCCTCTACAAACCCTTTAATCTGCAAACTCTGATCTTCAACATGCTGAACAAACTAACTCACTAAACTTCAATGCATCACTATCACAAACTGTAGACACTCAAAATTGTCATGTCTAATTAAATAAATATTTTATTTATTTAATTATCTAAGCCTAATTCTTCTATTAATTAAATAAATTTTTATTTATTTAATTAATTCATTTATCCTCTTCTAGCCTTATTTCTCATTTAAATAAATACATTTATTTATTTAAATTATCCCTTTCCTAAATTAAATAAATATTTTATTTATTTAATTATCCCACTTCTTCTATTAATTAAATAAATCTTTATTTATTTAATTAATTCATTATCTTTTTCTACACATGACACATGTCATTCATCTCTTAATTCATACACTACCTACCTCTTTCATTATTTTACTATTTCTTTTACCTACCCTCTAATCCTAGCCGACCTCTCTTTTTACACCTCTCAATCTTAACCCTCCATTTCTTATTGTGTCTTCTATTTAAGAAGATGCTTTCTTCATTGTCAAACCCTAATGCCTAATGACACATCCTAATGATCTTTCATGCAACTTGGCTACACTACAATTCCACTTGCAACCACATTCCGTTCTTTATTGAGCTCTTGTGCATACAAAAATCTGAGAGCAAGCATATCAAACAAGATCAATGGAGATAGGAAGAATGGAGATCAAAACCCTATTGGACATGTGATGGTATAATCTTTGTGATTTTGAGTTATTTGCATTGTCTTAGGTTATCTTCATATGTTATGGTGGATCTTTGTTCATTGTTAGGCTAGGATTTGGTGGTTGAATCCATTTTAGTCTTTCAATATTGTTGTTATTGTTATCCATTTTCACCATAAACACAAACAAATAAATATGTTGACATCAATGACAACACATCTCTCAGATATCTCTCAAGCACATATTTGAAACATATTACCAACAATCTCCCCAAACATCCAAGAATCTCCCCCTTTGGCATTGATTACAACATATGATGCAAAAAATAATCAATAACAAAGAAAAAGAAAATGTCTCCTCATGACTCTCTCTCAAAACTCTCTCCCCCATATGGTTTTTCACATGACTCTCTCCTCCTTTGACATTAATTCTAAAGGCACATATTTGCAATCAAACCACAAAACTGACTTACTGACTACTCCTTTGAGTAGCAACTTCCACTCATCAATCCAAATCACAAGATGATTGTGAAATATGTTAGTATTATGGATGTGTTGCATTGGTTTTGTCATTGATGTCAACACTTTTCAACACTTATCAACACCTATCTTTCTAGAGATCTTTGGTTATATTCACCAGCATGTTCAGTGACTTATGCACAGTCACCAGTATCTGGTTCACCGATAGGTCATATTGTTCACCAGCATAGAGGATGACTTTTTATCATCTGGAGATTACTTGGTTATGTTGAAGACATGGTTTGGACACTTTGTTTTGGTGATTTGGTTATTGGTCTAATTGATTTGGCATATTTGTTGTTACCGGCAAATTGGTCTAGGTTATGGACCGACATGCGTTATCTATTCCAGATTAGCACGACACATTATGGAGATGATTTATTGATTGGTTATTATTGTAAATGCATTGAGCCGACATGATGCATCACATATTGATTCATTTATAATTGATTTAATTGTAATATTATTAGTGAGCCGACCTACACATTTGGTCTTACGTTTTGGTATATATGTAAGATCTCATTTGTGAAATTATGTGGTAGAGGAATGTAATAAGTTGTATGAAAATATAAGCAGATCTACTCACACAGACATCATTTGAAGATTCAAGGAAGGTATGAAGGAGATAATCTAAGCCTAACTAGTACTGAATCTAGCATATGAAGATGCTATTTTGAGCAGTACATTATCTATGATTTAATCATCCTATTGTAGTTAGTGTGACTCTCATTTTGTGATTAAGCAGTGAGCTCTAGGTAGTTGGCCTTTCTACATGTGCAGACCCCATTTGTACACACATACTATCTGTAGTAGTATCATCTGATTGTGGGTAAGGTTTCCCACCATGTTTTTTTCCCTTACAGGGTTTCCACCTACAAATATTTGTGGATGTTATTTCTCTTTTTGTTTCATGCATTAAGCTTCACCGGTATTGTTATTAACTGTTAAACTGTCAACCAACATTAAGTTTGGTTTACCGATATTATGCATCAAGTTTGATTAAGTTATATTTGAGTTGATATTAATAGACAACTAATTCACCCCCCCCCCCCTCTTAGTTGCCTCTGGGTCCTAACAATTGGTATCAGAGCCAAGTCCTCTTTTTGCAAAATTTTAACAGCTTGAGGAGATTCTATGGCAACTAACTATTTCAGAAAGGACAGTCTGAAACTTGATGGAACTAACTATGGTATATGGAAGATCAAAATGGAGACACATCTTAATTGCATTGGAAGAGATATATGGGATGTTACAAAGAATGGTTATGTTGGTCCTACACAGAGTCAACCTAATCCATGAAACTTGGATAAAGATCAAGAGAATGATTGCAAATCAAGAGAAGCACTTTTGAACACATTGTCAGATCAGCAAATCATGGGATTATCAGACCGATCTACTATTAAATCTATTTGGGATAAATTGGAGACATTGAATGAAGGTGATACCACTATCAAAATTACAAAACTGGAATGCTTCCAAGTCAGGTATGAAAATCTAAAATTGAAGAAGATGAAATAATTCATGCTTTTATGGAAAGAGTTAATGAAATTATTTTGGGTATACAATGTTGTGGAGGATCTTTAAGTGAAGATGACATTGTTTCTAAAGTTTTAAGAGCATTTCCACTGGAATACAAAATGAAAGTAACTTTTATTAATGAATTAAGAATAATGCCTAATACATCAGTATCTACAAATACTTTGGTTGGAAAACTTTTAGCTTTTGAGATTGAGGATTTGTTCTTGTTGCTACAATTAAGAAAAATTTAGATTTCAAAGCATCATCATCATCTACATCATCATCATCATCATCTGATAAATCTGATTGGAAAGCACTTTATGCAAGAGAACTTGAAGACATCAGAAGAGAAAATGAAGAACATGAAGAGCTTGAAGCACTATTGCAAGAAAAATGCCTAAAGGTCCAGTTGGAAGTAAGTATGAAGGTAAAGCACCATTTAAATGTTTTAACTACAATAAAATTGGTCATATGGCATCTAGATGTCTGGATAGACATGCAAGATCGAGAGAAGAAGATAAAAGAACATATAAGCCTAACCCTGAATATCAGAGATACAGATTTAAGAAGAATAGAGACAAATCATGTTACTATGTTGATGAAGGAGTTACTGATGATTCTAATGAGGATCCAGCAGAAAATGGATGGGCTTTTGTTGCAATAATAGAAGATCAACCGACACCTACTATACAACTGGTAGAGTAGGCCCTAGCAGCTAAAATTGAAGAAAAGGATGAATGGATCATTGATTCCAGATGTTCACATCATATGACTGGTGATAAAAGTAAATTCTTAATTTTTTAGGAATACAATGGAGGTCTAGTAAGATTTGGGGATGATAAAGCTTGTTTGATCAGAGGAAAAGGCACTATATCTTTTGATGGTAAGCATAATACTGACAACGTTTATTATGTTGAAGGTTTGAAGCATTAACTTTTGAGTGTTGGTCAATTAGTTGAAAAAGGATTTCAGTTACAATTCAAGAATGGTAAATGCAAAATCATGAATAGAACTCATTTGGAAATTGCAACCGGTAATCAGACTAGACGTAATATCTTTCACCTAAATAACAATGAGAAGACATGCTTGATTGCACATATTGATGAAAGTTGGTTACGACATAAGAGACTTTGTCATGTGAATTTTGATTGCATTGTAAAGATCAGTACAACTAAGGCAATAAGGGATTTACCTAAGATTGTAAAACCTCACAATCCGGTATGTAAGGAATGTCGAATTGGAAAGCAAGTTAGAGCAACTTTCAAGAGTATTCCAAAGAAATCCAATAATGTTCTTGATTTAATTCAAACTGACTTATGTGGTCTGACAAGAACTAGAAGTCTACAAGGAGATAGATATTTTATGCTAATCATTGATGATTATTCTAGAATGTGTTGGGTTACTTTTCTCAAGGAGAAATCAGAAGCTTTTGGGAAATTCAAACTATTCAACACAATGGTAGAGAATGAAACCATTAAGAAAATTAAATGCTTAAGATTAGATCAAGGAGGTGAATTCACATCTAGGTAATTTAATACATTTTGTGAAGTGAATGGAATCAGAAGACAACTATCATCACCTTGAACACCCCAGCAAAATGGAGTTGTGGAAAGGAATAACAAAACTATTTTGGATGTAGCTAGAAGCATGATATCAGAAGCAAACCTACCTCATGTGTATTGGAGAGAAGAAGTGAATACAATGGTTTACACACTCAATGGAGTTCACATCAAAGGTGAAACCGGTAAGACCCCTCATGAAATATGGTTTGGTAGTACTCCTACTCTTAAATATTTCAGAATATTTGGAAGAAAATGTTATATTAGGAGAGATGAGTATATTGGTAAATTTGATCCTAGAAGTGATGAAGAAATATTTATTAGTTATGCATCTAAGAGCAAGGCATATAGATGTTTTAATAAAAGATTGCAAACAATCATTGACAGTGAAAATGTGAAGATTGATGAATACTTTAGAAGACATTCAAGGTCTATGGACTCTAAACCAACAGTTGAGATAATCACAAATGAACCCATACAAAATGCACTGGTACAAAATGTTGATCCAGTCAGACCGACATCATTAGAGAATTCCATAGTGGCTGAACAACAACAACAAGTGAATAGCCCCATGTATGTAAGATTGAATCACTTTGAAAGTCAGATAATTGGGAATAAGTATCAAGGAGTTATGACAAGAGGAAGACTAGTAAATGAAGAGGTATGTTTAATTTCTCAAATTGAACTAGCATCAGTTAATAAGGCATGTGAAGATAAACATTGGATTAAGGCTATGGAAAATGAATTGGAACAAATTGAAAAGAATAACACGTGGACATTGGTTCCCCAGCCTAAAAACAAAAATGTAATTGGAACTAAATGGGTATTTAGAAATAAACTTAATGAAGATGGTAAGGTAATCAGAAACAAAGCAAGATTAGTGTGTAAGGGATATTCACAGAAAGAGGGAATTGATTACAATTAAACCTTTGCACCAGTAGCTAGAATTGAGACAGTCAGATTATTCCTAGCATTTGGAGCACACAAGAATTATAAAGTATATCAAATGGATGTTAAATGTGTATTTTTGAATGGTGATCTTGAAGAGGAAGTTTACATTGAACAACCTGATGGATTTTCTTTGAGAAAGAATAAAGATATGGTTTGCAGGTTAAGGAAAGCTTTATATGGATTGAAGCAAGCTCCTAGAGCTTGGTATGCTAGATTGAACAAATATCTTTTGAAGCTTGGTTACACTAAAGGTAATGCTGACAAAAAATTATATTTCAAAGTGACTAATGATGACATCCTGGTTATTGAAGTTTTTGTTGATGATATAATTTTTGGAGGAGAAGATGGATTGTGTAAAGACTTTTCTAATAAGATGCAGGAAGAAGTTGAAATGTCTATGATTAGGGAGATAAAATTCTTTTTAGGATTGCAAATTTCACAGACTGATAAAGGTATATTCATATGTCAATATAAGTACTTGAAGGAACTACTAAAGATATTTGGTATGGAAAACTCTAAACTAGTAAGTACTCCTATGACTACAACTGACAAACTATCATTGAAGGATGATTCAACACCTGTTAATCTGACAAGATATAAATCTATGACTGGAGGTTTACTGTATTTGAAACAAATAAGACCTGATATTATGAATGTAGTATGTATTGTTTCAAGATTTCAGAGTAATCCTAAGGAAAATCATGAATCAGTAGTGAAAAGGATTTTTTCGGTATCTACAAGGTACAACAAATCTTGGTTTATGGTATCCTAAAGATGAAAATTTTGATTTATGTGCATACATCGATGCTAATTGGGCAAGAGATGTAGATTATAGAAAGAGCACCATCGGCGGAGTATTCTTTCTTGGTAATAGATTAATTTCATGGTTGAGCAAGAAATAGAGTTGTACATCATTATCAACAACAGAATCAGAATATGTTGCAGCAGCAACTAATTGTACTTAGGTATTATGGATTAAACAAATGTTGAAGGACATAAAGGTAAAATGCAAAGAACCTATAATTATTTACTGTGATAATATGGCAACAATTGATATATCTAAGAATCCAGTATTTCACTCCAAAACTAAACATGTTTCTATAAAATTCAATTTTCTAAAAGAGAATGTTGAAGCAAAAGAAGTGAAATTGGTTTATGTGAATACTAAAGAGAAGATTGTAGATATCTTTACTAAGCCTTTTCCTAAGGAAAATTTTGAATATCTCAAATAGAAGTTTGGGGTAATACCCTCACCGGTAGAGACTTAGACAATTGGAGAATGGCATTAGACCGACAGAATTTACAGAGAAATATTTTTTTGGCTTTGATGAAGGAGAGCTACTTCTTAGGGGGAATAGTTCGTTATAACAATTGGTATTTGTAATTAGTTCTATGAACTAGTTGTATCTATTTTTTGTATTGCTTTAGCATTTGATGTCAAAGGGGGAGAGATATCTATGGAAAAACACATTATCTTTTGGGGAGAGATTACTCATTGGGGGAGAGATATTCTGCATATTGATTTCTCGTAATTGATCCATTTGTACACACATACTATCTGTAGTAGTATCATCTAATTGTGGGTAAGGTTTCCCATCGTGTTTTTTTCTCTTATAGGGTTTCCACGTACAAATATTTGTGTTATGTGTTGTGGATGTTATTTCTCTTTCTATTTCATGCATTAAGCTTCACCAATATTGTTATTAACTATTAAACTATCAATTGACATTAAGTTTGGTTTACTGGTATATTAATAGACAACTGATTCACCCCCCCTCTCAGTTACCTCTGGGTCCTAAAAAAATACACCAGACTGATGCATACCAATGAATCTTAGTTCTAATCAGGAGGACAAATCACCCCTAGCTTCTCTTCAAGATACTAAAAAGTATCCTTAGGCAAAGGCTTCATGAAAATATCTGCAATATGTTCCTTTGTAGGCACATACTCCAATCTGACTTCCTTCTCATTGATCTTATCTCTCAAAAAGTGAAACTTGATTGATATATGCTTAGTCTTTGAAAGAAACACTAGATTCTTAGAAATGTTAATTGCACTTGAATTGTCACAATATATAGTAATAGGCTCATCATACATTACTTTGATATCTTTCAACATTTGCTTCATCCATACCACCTTAGTACAATTGTTAGCAACAACAATATATTTTGCCTTTGCAGTAGATAGAGAAATATAATTTTTCTTTTTACTCAACCATGAAACTAATCTCTTTCCCAAGAAAAATTCACCACCACTAGTACTCTTCTTCTCATCAACATCTCCTACCGAATTAGCATCAATAAAATAACTCAAAGTAAAATCATCATCTTTAGGATACCATAAACCAAAATCAACAATTCCCTTCAAATATATAAAAATTATTTTAACAACTACAACATCAGATTCCTTAGGATTAGCTTGAAATATATCCACAAGAAAAACATCATTCATGATATCAGGTCTGGTCCTTACTCAACTTACATCTGGTCACCATAGGAGTTCCAACTAGCTTTATATCACCCAAACCAAACTTCTTCAATAACTCTTTCACATACTTGGACTGAGATATAAAGATTCCTTTTTCTAACTAAGTAATTTACAAACCCAAAAAGAATTTAATTTCTCCAATCATAGACATCTCAAATTCATTTTGCATTTCGTTAGCAAACTCTTTGCACAAACTATCATTCCCTCGAAAGATAATATCATTGACAAAAACTTCAACAATCAGAATGTTATCATGATCAATCTTGAACTCTAGATTAATATCAGTAATACCTTTGTTGATTCCTAGCTTTAGAAAATACTTATCCTATTGGCAACAATAATTAAGGAAAACTGAGAGGGGGGGTGAATCAGTTTTCACCGGATTATCAAATTTAGCCTTAAATGCACATCGACTAAATTGTAGCAAAAACAAATATGAGCAAATTGATAGCACAACACCAATATTTTGACATGGAAAACTTGGTCAAGGAAAAAACCACAGTGGGAACCTACCCACAATAAGATGATACTCTACAGTAGTATGTGTAAATATTACAATGGGGAATGCACCTATGTTTAGGCTCACTACCTAGAGCCCACTGCTCAAAATATAATAACCTAGAAGGCTACAACCCTCAGGGAAGTCTCACTAGCTTACAACAAGATTCAGACTACAATCCGAAAGGATGAATTCACTTGATCGCACATACATCACTCTCTGATAATGCAAACACCACCTTGATGACTAAATTACATGACTACATCACCTATTTATACAATTCATCAACCTTGACAATAAGGTCAGTTAAACCCTCAACACCTAATTACAAAATTACATCACATGATGCAAAGGTCAACCACTAGACCAATATAATGATATGCATAATATAAAATGGACCTAAATCAAATTCTCAAACACACAACACCACCGGAAATCATGCCAAGATCAACTGCAATACACTACACCACCAAGAATACCGCATAACATGAAGAATATCACTGGATCAGAAAAATCACCAACACCTCACACAATGATCAATGCGGACCATCAAAAAAATAAGACATGATCAAGAAACATCAACAAGCATGTTAGAACCATCTACAATAGTTGCACCAACACCACTTATCAAATCTTCATCAATCAACATCTGAAACTCAAGAACACTCAAACAGCAGCAACTCGGACCAGAAAGATAGCTTGGAGAGCACCAAATCACAACCCATCTAAAATGTAGATACAAATGAAAATCCCAAACAATCTCCCAAAATCATAACTCAAGATCCAATCACACCGAAATATGCCAGAGGAAATACCAAACTCTGCACAGTACTGATCAGCAAAACCAAACTACAAACTGGATTATATGATATGATCAATTAAGCTTCCTGGATCACTGAAACCAATACAGAAGGATTATAATGATACAAGGAATACTCCGTATGCCAAACTATGATCCCAATAAACAAATCTACAATCACAAGAATATATTGACATCAATGACAACAATATATCCTAGCAACAGTAATATCCAACATATCCAATTTTGCATACCATGATCTTGGGGCTTGCTTCAATCCATACAATGGTTTCTTCAACTGACAAACCAAATCACTTTGATAATTCAATTAAAATCCATCTGATTTCTCTATATACACCTCTTCTTCCCATTCACCGTTTAGTGAAGAAGTTGAGAAAATACAACTTTAGAGATCCCAAGAACACCTATTAGTAAAATACCTATCACAAGAGAAGATTGGAGACAGAAACACAATAAAGGCTCTAAAAAAAAGATTATCATTCAGAGAGGGAATGAAAAATAAAGTTACAATACAATCCTTATGACAGGAGAATTAGAAACCCTAAAGAGATAAAGAGTATTTAATAATTATTAAATACCTACAATATTATTAAATGCCTAAGTTTATCTTAAGCATAGAGTATAATAGACTAATAATTAAATAAATAATTATTAGCTAATATGAGATAACTCTAACACCCCCTCTTAAGATGAACTTAGGTAGTAGCTAAAAAACTAAATGTATGAAGCAAAAAAATATTTAGGTCCTGACAACAAGGCCTGATGAGGTACCCAATCACAACTAAATCTCTATGAATTGGAGAAATAGAGAAAACCACGTGGGAAAAAAACTCTACTCCAAAAAGAGATGGAAGAAGCAAGTGAAGGACTGAAGAATCCTCCAAACAAGAATCTTCCAAAAAGATAGGAACAAGAGAAGATCATGAAGAACACCACTGAAGTATGAAATAGCTGCAAACATTGTCGAAGAGTAACTGCTGATCTGAAGAACCTCCACTAAAATAGAACATAACCAGGTAGAGAAGACTATAATCTGCATGAGTGCCCTCAAATGACACTACTTGAATTAGATGGCAAACAAGGGTAAACAACTAAACTCAAAGATATAGATGGCATGAGACACCAAAGCCTGAAGAGCTGATCAATCGAACTGAGGAAGCATTAAAACAACAGGACAAACCTCCCCATAATGTTGAAAAGGGAGAGGGATAGGTACACTGAAAATAATGGCCAACAAGAACTACATGACGAAGAACCAAGAACATTGAAGGTGCAGAGAAAAAGTACATAGTGTCATGGAAGGAACACTCACTTGACAGACATCATGAGGTGAATGTCATGGAAGGAACACTCACTGGACAAAGGTAGATGGCAAACAAAACACAAACATCAACCCCCCATGGCACTTTATAAGTAGTGCATGTATAATAAGGCACAAGATGTGCAAGATCCCAAGTAAACAATGCATGATGGCACTTTATCTCAGTGCATTTTCATAAATAAAATGCTACAATGATAAGAAGAGACAAAAGATTGGAAACATAAAGAATAGCAAAAAACAACACATCCTACTTAGACAAAGAGATCCTAGGACCTGAAGCATCCAAGATATTTACTAGAGTGCTGAAAAGAAAAAAAATGAACAAAATATACTTGCAGCAAAATCTAGAAAGAAAACTAATATGACTAGAAAGTGCACAGAACACGCTTTCCAACAATATTTTTTTTTTGAAAAATAGAGTTCGGATGCTCAAGTTATGTCTCCTAGAGTGCAAAAAAGAACATCTGACTTGGACAGAAAAAAATGCCATCAAAAAAGCAAAATCAAAATTTCAAACCTCCAACTCCGAGTAGCGCTCGAAAAGAGCTTTCTAGTGCCTATTCGTTTTTCAAAAACTGACTTCGTTTGCCCAAGTTACGGCCAAAAGAAAAAAACACCTCTTGTAGAGCATAAAGAAGGTTAAAAAAGAAAAAGAAATTTTATTTTATTTTATTTTTGACGAAAATTTTCTGACACATTTATAGGTACAGCCGTACGGATTTTTTTGCTTCGTAAAATGTGCCAATGAAAAAATCATGGCACAGATACCCTTGTCACCGAAATAGGTCGAATTATATATCAAAATGACTGGAAATGCCCTTCAAAAGCCAACAACGAGGTCTTTTTTGACCCAAACTACTCTATTTTTTTTTTTAATGATTTTCTCGAAATTCATGCCAAAAAATGTCCAGAACCCAAATTTGTCAAAATTTGATAAATTTTATGTGGAAATGGGGGGTTTTTGGGTGTTTTGAGCTCAACGATGAGGTCCGTTTGAGCCCAAAATGATAAAAAAAAAAAAACAACTACCCCATATCCAATAAAAAAACTCTGAAAAAGCTTGAAACCCTCCTCCAAAAAATCTTCTGAAAAATTTGGAACAAGCAGTAGCAGATGTAGGCTCTGATACCATGAAGAAGTTGAGAAAATACAACTTCATAGATCCCAAGAACACCTATTAGCAAAATACCTGTCACAAGAGAAGATTGGAGATAGAAACACAATAAAGGCTCTAAAAAAAGATTATCATTCAGAGAGGGAATGAAAAATAAAGTTACAATACAATCCTTATGATAGGAGAATTAGAAACCCCAAAGGGATAAAGAATATTTAATAATTAGAATACTACAATAATATTAAATGCCTAAGTCTAGCTTAAGCCTAGATTATAATAGACTAATAATTAAATAAATAATTATTAGCTAATACAAGATAACTCTAATATTTAGGAATCTTGACTTGACATCCATCTGATAGACTTTGAAATTTTCATAAGCAACATAAGAAACAAACAATCTAATAGCTTCAATATGATGGACTTGTAAAGCACTGAGAGGGAGGGTGAATCAGTGACACCAAAAATAGTACTACTTTAAACACTGACCAGTAGATAAACTTAACAAGTTTGTTAAAAAATATGCATGCAATAAAAAATGATATAACAACATCCACAATAAGTAAAACATCAACTATAACACAAGTGTTTATACGTGGAAAACCCAAATAGGTAAAAACCATGATGATATGGGACTCACAAGTCAACTATCTGCAGTAATAGATAACTGACCGGTTAGGGTCTACAAAATGGTCTGCTAGGAGCGAATCCTACTAAAGATCCCAAAGCTTAGTTAAAAGCTATACCCTATAAAAGGTAGTACCATGTAAGGAGTAACCTCGGTGGAGGATTTCCAAATCCAAACTAATGGATCACCCAATTAGAGGATTTGAAAAATGAAGCTTCTTAGAGCTTACCGGGTTAGGGGATTTTACTGTTGTAGTGATTAGAAAACAACAGGTGATGTGATCTAGTGATAGTACAAATTGCTTGTGTAGATCCTCTTCTGTGCACTTAACTCCTTTTTACCAACATACTCTGCGACTTAACACTTCTGTCTTTACACATAGCATATCAGTTTCGCTCATCCAAAATAATTCATTATGATGTCAATATATAGACATTTTAGATTTCATGTCGGCCTCTAGAAATCATAACACAATTACCTAGGTGCAGTGTATCTGGTCAAGTGATCATAACTCATCACAAAAATACCACCAAATCTTGTCGGTAAAGATAATTCATCACGACTTGTGATAACTCATCACACAAACAATGAATATCAGTTGGAAGAATCAATACCGATTGGAGTTAAACAAATAAATTGTTATCCTTGATGCTCCTGTGATAATCTCTGTTGGATCTTCATGTTGTTGTCAAGTTATGTTGATCCACTGGTTGTCTCCTATGCATATACCGGTTATCACCAAGTATCGGTTAGAAATAAACCTCTAGTATACCAGTTGTAGAATAGACAACTTTTGAAGTTACATCGATAGACAATATGAATATATGTCTATGTATGTGTTTCATCAATGACAACATATGATGAATTTATTACAATCATCATCAAGCCAACAATCTCCCCCTTTGGCATTGATGGCAACACTTAGAAAATTTTATATTAATACTGCTAAGTGTGCTTACAAAAAACATATACATATACACATACTCCCCCTTACTACATACATCATACAAAATTTTAAAAAACACACATACATATTTCTACTCCCCCTTTGACAACAATGCCAAATTGAAAAGAAAAATATATATATATATATATATATATATATATATATAAAAGTTTGTATCAAAAAGTTTTACATATACAAAAACTTGAAAAAAAAACTGAATCAAGATTCATGCATTCGCAAGTCTCATGAAAATAACATTAAAGTTCCTCTTCAACTATGATAGGGCATGTTTCCATGTTTCCAGCATGTTCTCAACGTACTCAAGTGTAGACATAATCTATGTATGGAACTCTTCCATGGAATCAAGTGTACAGATTTCTGGAGTAGCTAAAATAACTTTTGCATTCTTGTAGGCTATCTGCAGTATGTCCACTTGGGATGTGAGGAGACTCTTAAATTCCTTCAGTGACCAAAGTCTTTTTGCTTTCTCAAGATCATAGGTATCCAGCTTGTTGTGCAAATCATCCACAAATTTGCTAAAATAAAAAAAAGAGTCTTGAAGTGGTACATATGCATTGAATATCTTTTCTTGCTCTTTCTCTGTTTCAGTTTGCCTTTTATTGATATCAGAATAAAAGAATGAAACATTAGAAGTAGAAGCAAGATATTTTCCTCATGTTTTAATAGCTTTACTTAACAAATCCTTATTCAAAGATAGAGCAAGTTTCCTTGTACCAATTGCTTTCATAAGTTTCTATCCATTGTTCTTCCTATAACTCTTCTCAGCATAAGTTTGTGTTGCTTCTTCAAGTGACTTAATTTGGTCAGATGCATCAACAACCAATTGACCAAGTTTTCTAATAGGGGTTGTCAGATGTCCTGTAGAAGTTTTCGGTAGTATACTAGATAAAATATCTACTGCATTCTAAATTGTTTCAGCTTCCATTCTTTTCTCTTTAAGTCTCTTCTTGTGTTCTCTAGATTGCATGACAGTTGCAATCTTCATCATTTCAGATGCACTCATATTATCAATAATTATAGGCCCTAATATTCCTAATGAGTCATCATCATATTCATCAGTCTATTGTATGACTAATTTTTTTGTTGGTTCAAAAGTTGTTACCTTAACAATTGCTTTCTCTTGTCCTTTTTCTATTTCCTGTTCAGAAATATGTGTGCCAATATTTTCATTAGATTCTTTTTGAATGTTCTATGAAATCGGTGGGGATTGGGGTTTCTCAGGTTGTTCCTTTGCAGGTGGAATATCCACTCTTGGTTGAGTTGTCAGTTTCTCAATTGAAGTAACTTGTAAAATAGTGATTTCAGGTGGCTACATATCTAGTACAATGATGTCTTTAGATAGATCAATTGTATCCTGAATATCATCAACAACTTGGATGATAGTGTCATCCTTCTTCTTGATAGGATAGATCACGTCATCTTGTACAATTTCTTCTTCATCCATTTCATGTCGATCAATAGTATCTTGTTCATCCTTAGAAGAATGTATAAGATCTTTTGAGTGTTTGATACTATGAGCAATCTGATGAGTCTCAGTCTCAACAGTTTGCACTTTTCCATTGATTAGCTTCAATCTTATTGATTTGTAAGAAAAATGAACTTTATACTTATCAACCAATTCATTGAACTCATCCTTTGACAACTCAGGAAAATATTGTAGAAATACATCATCTATGATTCTTTTTTCTTTCTTTATTGCTTCCTCCCATTTATTCAAAAGAATAGTATACAAGGAATTAGAGATATCCTTTCAAGATCATGTGGTAATCTATTGCAATGACACAAGTGATTGATTGCCTATTGAATGATTTGCTCCTTTTCATCTTTAGTGAAAGAATCAAAATGTTCCTTGACATTGTCAAATCTATTTCTCCCTAATGTATTCACTATCCTCTCAAAGGTAGTCTCAAGCTTGTAAGTTGAGATATCAAAAGGCATAGTTGCCTTCGACACTTCCTTCACTTTCTTTGCTACTCTACTGGTAGCTTTCATCTTCTTGTTGACATTATGGATGAATTGATTATGTGTTGCATTAATATTTTGTCATTGATAACACTAGCCAATATGGATGGTTACCGGTAGAAGTTCTAGTGTTACCGACAGAAGAGATTATCTGTTGACACTCCCGACATGTTTGGATCAGTGAAGTATATTGGATTTCATAAGTTATATGCTCCATGAGCATGTTTTGGTCAGTTGGTATTGGCTTGGTAATTGGATGTTATCATACACTTTGGTAAACCCTTACCGACACTGGTTTAAGGCTTTACTAGTAGAGCTTTCATTAAGGAATTGTGATAGGATGCATAATTGGTGTTGGTGCAGCTTCTTCATGGACTTCAGGATGCTAAAGATATTATTTGATCATGCTTCAAATGCTTGAAGATTTTTCTTTGGAGTGGTGGACCCAGAATAGGTCTGGCACCTATCTAGGTTATGGACCGGTATCATGCTAGCATGTACTCTACATGTTACCTAGATGATTCAAGATGTTTTATGGATTTATTATTATTGTTTTGGTATTAATACAACATGGCATATCATTGTAAAAGTAATTATGTAATGATATTATTGTAATAGCTTTAGGTGGCCGACCTAATTGGTTTAGGCCTTAGGGTTTGTATAAATAAGAGATAGAAACTCTTTATAAAGTATCATGGTTATTGAAAAGGTCATGGTCAAGGAATGTAATGTGTGAATATTGTAATATCATTTAGATAAAGGATTTGATTGATCATTGGTGATCGAATTAGATTCATAAGAGGATTTAGTCCTCCAACATTGAGCTTAACTGGGACTGTAATTAGGCATGGTAGATGTTATTTCCAGCAGTTCACTCTATTGGATTGTTGTCCATTTATCTTGAGAAGGTTGTAGCCTCTCTATAGTCAGTGAGACTCTTTTGTAATGAGCAGTATGCTCTAGGTAGTGTGCCTTCCTACAAGTGTGGGCCCCTCTTGTAACACATACTTTCTGTAGAGGTATCATCTGACTATGGGTAGGCTTCCCACTATGGTCTTTCCCTTTCCAACTTTTCCATGTATAAATCATGGTGTTATGTGGTATGGTTGTTTTGCATTGATTATCTGGTTAATTGTTAAGTTGTATTATTTACCGGTATCTGTTCTTACTAGCATCTGTCTATGCTTTACCAACACTTGATTTGTTTAAGGTTGTATTGTGGATTAAAAGTTATAATCTGTTAACAACTAATTCACACCCCCTCTCAGTTGTTCACCAATTATCCTAACACTTCTTGGGTTCTTCCTAAGTGTTAGTGCCTTCAGATTCTGCTTGGAGAATTAGTTTCCAACCTCTTTTCTTAGATGCATTCTCCTTCTTTGCATAAAATTTAGGTGTCAATTCCTTTTTGGTTTGGACACTTCATGTCACTCTTGTATTTTTCATCATCAGAGGTGCTTGCTCAGCCTTCTTTTTCTTACCTTTACCACTCATGGTAGGAACAATACTGGTTCCGACTTGTGCAATCTGATCTTCAACAACAATCAATTTTGCCTTCTTTTTATCCTTTAGAGATGCTAACAGGTTATTAGCATAACCAATCAGTAAGTCATAGTTGACCTCATAACTCATATCTTCCATTTCTTCTTCTCTATGCTCAATTACCTCCATTAAAAAGAAATCAGTGGTAACTGTGAAAACAATGTCCTTAGCAAAATGTTTTACTACATCCTTAGGCAATCTTAATCTCATGCTCATTTTCTTCTAAAACTCATTGAAGTATTTGTTCATTATAGCAAAAAAGGTGTTCTTCACAGCCTTGATATTGTTCTTAATCTAGGCAGATGCTAGTAGATCCTTAGACCATTCAAGATCACCTATTCTTGGTAGGAAATTCTAGAAATAAAAGAATAGACCGATCAATAACTGTCCAAATTTAAAATTTAGACTATTGCCCTTCCTGATAAAATGAAGATTTAACATTAATTGGTTCCTTATGGCCTCACATAAGTCATAATTAGCCTTTTTCAGTTATCATCTTGTAAGTAGTATGCATCGCTGCTGATGGAACACTATTTAATCTGCTAGAGTAGAATACTCAGTAGCCTATAACCATAGTTGCCAATTTTATCATTGGGTCCCTAATGTTATTGACAGAAAAAGCATGCTTATCAGATGTTGGTCTGGTTAGAGTGTATACTATCTCTTTTGAAATACGCCTCAGCACAGGTACTTCACCGATTGCGTAAAAACCAATTACAGCTTGAATAGCTCCCTTGGTTATAGGATGATTCCTTTTTAAATACATGTTTTCTTCATGAACTTGACTCAAAATAATTCAGATATGTTCTTCAAAATCTTCAAGAAAGTAAGCTACGTTATGAAAACCTTTTTCATAAACCCTAATATATTCTATCTGAATCTTTCCATTTTCATCGCAAAGGGATTTTAACTAAGAATATATCAACAATGATCCTAAATCCTCAATCTTGCAGTCAATGTAGCTAGACAAGTCTCCTTTCACTACAACACCACTAGAAACTTGTGATAAAGCATTATAAGACACAATTTGTTCTACTTCAACAACTTCCATAGGTTCAGATGTAATCATTAATCTCTCTACTAGTTTAGAAGATGATGCCATTCTAGATAAACTAGATTCGAAGCAGGATTTTTCAAAGAAATAACTTATTTTACTCACGTTGTCTCTTTAATCGATTAAATGCTCAAGTGTACACCAATTTAGTCTTCTCCAACCTTCAAATCTACTTG
This sequence comes from Cryptomeria japonica, assembly GCF_030272615.1. Classification (NCBI taxonomy): domain Eukaryota; kingdom Viridiplantae; phylum Streptophyta; class Pinopsida; order Cupressales; family Cupressaceae; genus Cryptomeria; species Cryptomeria japonica. The sequence goes on from NC_081413.1 coordinate 646,564,034, forward strand.
ATTACTCAAATCACAATGTAGCTTTGACAAATATCACCCAACAATCCTTTCTCGACTCTGCAAGTGCTCAAAAATTATTTCTCGAATGCGTTAGGGTAAAAATAACAAAGTGAAAACTCGCTTTTATCTTTTTTACCTATTGCATTAAATGCTCACCCGTTAGGGTTAAAAAACCTAATTACACTACTTAATGATACATAGATGTAAAACTAGTTGATAACCGAGGTCCGGAGGTGGATTTACCATTAAGTTCCCCTTAGCCATATTAAAAAGGCTTAATTCACCGGTGTAGGATTCTCCACATTTGGTGAAGGAACAATTTCTTCTCCAGGTGAGTCATCACTCATCTTCTTCCATATTCAATTCATTTCTTCCTTAGTTTCTTCAACATTAACTTTCTGCTTTCCTTTCTGATCTTTAGAAGGGTTGATCGATTTTCTCTTTCTGGATCTATAGAATTTTGCCAAGTGTCCCTATTTGTGACAGTGATAGCAAGCCATACCAGATGATTTCCAAGGTCCTGCATTACCTCTCCTAGTTCTTCTTCTACAATTCATATCCACATGACCAAAGTTGTTACAGATGGTGCAAATGACATTTGTTACCTTTTCCATCTCAAATGGACTTAACCGGCTGTCGTAGGGTCTTTGCCAGTTCATGTTGAGCTGATTATCAAAATTTCTTATCCAATTGTCATTTGGTCTTGAATGCATATGTGGTATAGGATTATTCGCTCCATATCTGCATTCAACTGATCTATGTCCATAACTTTTACATGTGAAGAAATGACCTTCAAATTTCTTGGACACGTACCTAGCATTAGTATTGTAGCTTGCATTTCTATTAGGTTTGTCTCTACAAATATTTGTAGTGTGACCAGGTTTATGGTAAATAAAACAAACAAGTTTAAAGACCTTCTTACTAGTAGGCTTTTTGACCTTAGGAGTAGATTTATTCTTAAGAGTGTTACTCTTGGTACTAGAGGATTCACCTTTTTTAGATGTGTGAAAACCAAGTCCACAAGTATCACCATTCATCCTTTGTGATTGAATTTATTCTTCCAGCAAGATAGAACTTTTGTTGAACTTCTCCAATTTCCCATTTGCTTCAGTGAGCTGTCTAGTGAGATCTTCATTATGTTTTGACATGTTCTCTCTCAGAGATGATGCTAATTCAAGATCTAGCTACAGGTTCTCTTTTTCTTCTCTTTCTGCATTCAAATGCTCATGCAAGGTAGCATTCTCTCGCTTGATCTTGAAAATATCATGATCTCTTTCCTTTGTGAGATCTTCAATAGTTCTCCTGGCTTCCACTTCCTAACTCATGTGGATAGTAAGACCTTCTGGCTCTCTCCTCAAATTTAGCTTTTCACTGTTTAGTTTTTCAACTTCCTCAACTAAAGCATCAATATTGGCCTCATATGAAGAACTATTATCAGATATTTCTAACAATTGTTGAATTAGCTCTCTTCTTTTGACTTGAGAAGCTTTCAGTTTGACCCTTAGGGTTTCAAGCTCATTCTAACTAGCCTCAAGCTCTCTAGCCATCTCAAAGTAGCTCATATCCCCCATTATAGCTTTAGGGTTCTCTTCCAAGCCATTAGGTTTTAAGGAAATTAGGCTCTGATACCAATTGATGGAATTGTAAATCACTAAGAGGGGGGGTGAATCAGTGACACCAAAAATAGTACTACTTTAAACACTGACCAATAGATAAACTTAACAAGTTTGTTAAACAGTATGCATGGAATCAAAAATGATATAACAACATCCACCATAACACAAGTGTTTATACGTGGAAAACCCAAATAGGTAAAAACCACGGTGAGATGAGACTTACAAGTTAACTATCTACAATAATAGATAACTAAGCAGTTAGGGTCTACAAAATGCTCTACTACGAGTGAATCATGTTAAAGATCCCAGAGCTTAGTTAAAAGCTATACCCTATAAAAGGTAGTACCCTGTAAGGAGTAACCTTAGTGGAAGATTTCTAAATCCAAACTAATGGATCACCCGGTTAGAAGATTTGAACAATGAATCTTGTTAGAGCTTACCTGGTTAGGGGATTCAACTATTGCAGTGATTAGAAAACAATAGGTGATGTGATCTAGTGATAGCACAAATTTCTTATATAGATCCTCTTCTGCGCACTTAAATCCTCTTTACCAACACTCTATGACTTAACACTTCTGCCTTTACACATAACATATCACTTTTGCTCATCCAAAATAATTCATTGTGATGTCAATATATAGACATTTTAGATTTCATGTTGGCCTCTAGAAATCATAACACAATTACCTAGGTGCAGTGTATCTGGTCAAGTGATCATAACTCATCACAAAAATACCACCAAATCTTGTTGGTAAGGATAACTCATCATGACTTGTGATAACTCATCACACAATCAATGAATACCATTTGGAACAATCAATATCAGTTGGAGTTAAACATATAAACCATTATCCTTGATGCTCCTGTGATAATCTCTACTAGATCTTCATGTTGTTATCGAGTTATGTTGATCCACTGGTTGTCTCCTATGCATATACTAGTTGTCACCAAGTACCAGTTTGAAATAAACCTCTAGTATACCGGTTGTAGTATAGACAACTTTTGAAGTTACACCAATAGACAATATGAATATATGTGTGTGTATGTATTTCATCAATGCCAACATATGATAAATTCATTACAATCATCATCAAGCCAACACAATCCTTGCCACTAGAGTAAAAGTCTCTTCAAAATCAATTACGTCCATTTGAGAATATCCTTTACAAACAAGTCTTTCTTTGATCCTGACAACTTCACCTTTCTCATTCATTTTTTTCTGGGAGACCCATTTGGTTCCAATTACATTTTTATTTTTAGGTCTGGGAACAAGAATCCATGTATTGTTCTTTTTTATTTGATTCAATTCCTCTTCCATTTATTTTACCCAATGTTCATCTTTACATGCTTCATTCACATGCTTAGGTTCAATCTTAGAAATCAAACAATACTCAACTTGATCTGTAACAACTCTTCTTCTTATTTGAACACCTTTATTTCTATCTCCTATGATCTAATTTTAAAAATGAATCAACCTTACATACCTGGGAGTCTTAGGATTTTCTTGAACTTCAAATTCTTGAGTTCTTTCTTCTACACTTGCACTAGTTTCATCTTCCTGAGTTACTGGATTCATTGGAATGATTTGAACTTGGTTTTGATTTTGAGGTTTCTTTCCTTTGTTTGCACTATCATTCTAGTCATCTAAATTATATCTACAAGATCTATACTATCTCTCATTGCTTTTATCAACCTTGACATTTGTACTCTCAAATATCTTCCTCGATCTCTTGTTATAATGCTGATAGCCCTTTCTTTTAGTAGAATAACCAAGAAATATTCCTTCATCACATCTAGCATCAAACTTTCCAAGATCTTCATCCATCTTGATATAACATTCTTCCAAAAATTCTGAAATTTTTAATAGTAAGAGCATGAACAAACCATAATTCATAAGGAGTCTTACTGGTATCACCTTTGATATGCACCCGATTAAGAGTGTAAACAAAAGTACTCATAGCTTCTTTTCAATAGACATGCGGACATTTCCTTCCAACATCATTGTTCTAGAAGCTTCTTGAATGGTTATGGTCTTCCTTTCCACAACTACATTTTTTTTAGGGCTTCTTGGAGCAGACAACTATCTTCTTATCCCATGTTCTTCACAAAATGCATTAAACTCACCGAACATGAATTTACCACCTCTATCGGATCTCAGACACTTTAGTTTGAAATGTGTCTTAGTCTCAACCATAGCTTTGAAAATCTTGAACTTCTTTAGAGCTTCAGACTTCTCCCTTAAGAAAGTAACCCACATCATTCTTGAATAATCATAAATCAAAAACATGAAATATTTGTCTCCTTGCATGCTTCTAACTCTAGAAGATCCACACAAATCAGTATACACAAGATCCAATAATCCATTTGAAAAATGCTTCTTACTATTGAAAGTAATTCTAGTTTGTTTCCCTAACTAACATTCCTGAGTATAACTTATCTTAACAATGTTATCAAAATTCACATGACACATTCTTCTATGCCATAACCAACTTTCATCAACCCGAGCAATCAAACATCTTTTACTGACACTATTTAAGTGAAATATATTACCTTTAGTCTTTGTACCTAAGTCAATCTCAATTCTAGAGCTACCCAAGATTCTACACTTGCCATTCTTGAATTGAAGATCATATCCCTTGTCAACCATTTGTCCACTAGTACAAAAACATCAATATATGACTAAATAAACTACCAAAAATTGTAGATAAATGACTAAATTTGATCACATGACCACTGGTAGTTTATTGCCAGTCATAAATCAATTTGGTCACGTGACCATTGGTTGTTTTGATTGATCAATTTGGTCATCGATTTGGTCATTGATTTGGTCATTGATTTGGTCATCGATTTGGTCATTCATTTAGTCATATATTTAGTCACTAATTTAGTCATCGATTGTTGTTATATGATCATTTATTTAGTCATGATAGTCACTAATTTAGTCATATATTTAGTCATGGTAGTCATTTATTTAGTCATATATTTAGTCATGTATTTATTCATTAATTTAGTCATTGATTGTTGTTATAGTGATATATGAGCACACAATAATAACAACATCATAAAAATACCAATTGCATAACTAAACAATTTATAAATAGATAGAAAGAAAAAAGAGCTCTATAATAATGAGAAGATACTCCAAATGTACATTGTATGCATTAGCAAAGACTTCGTACAAGTACATAATAATCATAAGTTATATGTGAAAAAAATTTATGCTCACAGTTTTTTAAATAGTGAAGAATGAACTATAATAGGTTTTCTAGGAGCTATTGCAATATGAGAATAGTGATCATTTGTGTCTAAAGTCCCATATGACCACCATATAATTGGTCTCAAGTGTCATTTCTATAAAAAAAAAAATTTCAGTCAATCACCTAAGGTATAAATTCATCAACTCTTCAATGGTACTTCAACTATTATAAATATAGTTTGTTGGACGATCTACAACTTCCATCAATTTTGTGGCAATAGACCTTGCATATTCACATGAGCCTTCATAGATCTTCATAAAGAAAACAAAACCAACTATTTCTATTAATATATAGAACATATGATAAATTCATACAAATTAATATATTATTTGAATGATGAAACAAAAATCTGGTTTTTATAGTTTTGTCTGATATTTCCTAACTTGCACAAGATTTATAGAAAATTGGTATAAAACTAAAGTTGTTGTTTGTGGAGTTTATCAAATGGCCAATGTGAGCTGAAACCCACAAGGCAGCTTCAGTCGCCACTGCAGGCCATGACCCACAAGGGCAGCTTTGGCCACACTATGGGCCATGACCCGTAGGGACGACTTTGACCGCCATTGTGAGCCACAACCCATAGGGGCGGCTTCGACCGCACTATGGGTCATGACCCATAGGGATGGCTTCAGCCACCACTATGGGTCATGACCCACAAAGGCAACTTTGGCCACACTATGGGCCATGAACCACAAGGATGACTTCGGCCGCCACCACGGGCCGTGACAACCCACAAGGGCGACTTCCTTTCCGCTTGACCCCTTCAAACACACACAGTCACCCAAGGGGGAAAGATTGGCCTTCCCTCCATCACCTAGTTTTCCTCTCACCGCCCTTCATATCTTCACCTTGCAAACAAGAATAAAGGGTAAGGAGATACAAATGCCCTAACTTAGTATTAAGTTAGGGCAATGATAAAATGGGTTGAAATTTAGGGTTTGAAATTTTTAAGTGGAATTATATTTCTTTTAAGAATATATATAAACAAGTGTATTGTATACATATAGAAGGAATATATAAATATATATATATATATATATATATACACATATATACATATATATACATATATACATATATAAATGCATATACATATATATATACATACACACACACACACACACATATATGTGTGTGTGTATATGTATATATATATGTATATATATATATATATATATGTATATGTATATCTATATATGTATATATATATGTATATATGTATATATATATGGACATTTAGATATACATATATATACATTCATTAAACAATTGGTTATGATTATAATATATATCTTTACCTAAGTAAAGATATCTAAATGATTAAATTTATGGTTGGTAAACAATTACCTATGATTTTTTTTAAATAATATTAATGTAGGGAAATTACATGAATTCTAAAATAGTTAAAATCGTAGAACTACAACTGAGCGATTTAATTAACATTGAACTTGTATTGGCATTAATGGATTGTTTCAGTCATTTTAAATTAGAAGGGGGTAAATTATTTATATACGATTATTTAAATCGTTTAAGGGGATTAGTTGTCCATAATGGAAGATTTATTTTCTAGATGACTTTATTAATGACTTAGTTAATTTAATGTCGTATTGGAACTTTATTTTCAAATGTTCAGTTAATTAATAATAATACAACAAATTTGTATTAGTATAAATTTAATGGACTTTTGGAACTATTTAATAATACAAAGAAATAATATTAACAGTAAATGTGGTTAAAATTGTGATTGCTAATGGGCAATTTAATTAATATTAAAGTTAATTGTCATATTTTTACCAAGGGATTTTAATTTCAATGTTGGTCAATAAATATTTAATATTTTGAATTTAGGAATCAAATTTAAACATTACAAAGTAAGTATTTTATTTTTTAATTTGATTAATTTAGATAAATAAATAATTGAGTAAATTTAATATAAACAATATATATGACAAGTAAAGTATTAATGAAATGAGAATTAGATTAGGCTGCATAGTTTGTATAAGAGGTGATTGTGATTTGTTAATATAGTTATTATACTTTGTAGCTAGAATCTACTTGAGGTATCCAAATCTTATATGAGATTGATGTGTTAATGAACTCTATAAATCTATTTAACAAAATTGGTATTTTGGTTGTCTTTAAAAATCATCATCATGTCCTATTTCTACAATTTGTTTATGTCAATCTTTCACCTCATATTTGAGTCTTATGTCCTAAAATTTTATCAAGATGGTATTAATTATGATCACCGTTAATGAACATGTTGTGCCATGTTATATTACTTTTATTCTTATTATATTTTTAATAGAAATTAAAAAATATATAATATAATACATCTACTAAAAAAATAATTTATTATTTATAAATAAAAATAATATTTAAATAATAAATAAATTACAAATAAAAATAATAGGATCAATTTTTTATACCATTTCCACCAGTACCTTCTTAAAGAGAAGAGTTGGATAATTATCTAGTCATTTATTTAGTCATTTATTTAGAATTTCTCTATCATCTATCAAATTAGTCATTTATTTAGTCATTCATAGCTTTTTTGTAAAAAATTAAAATTTGGTCTCGTAACTAAAAATTTTGGTCACGTAGTCATTAATTGGCCATATTTCTAGTAGTGGTCCAACACTCAAAAGATTATGCTTTAGGTCTTCCACATACAAGACATCATCAGTATTATGCTTACCATCAAGAGAAATAGAACCTCTCCCACAGATTATACCATCTTTGTCATCATCAAACTTCACAACTCCTCCTTTATACTTCTTTAGGCTCACAAATTTACTCTTATTGTTGGATTATGGATGTGTTGCATTACTTTTGTCATTGATGTCAACACTTATCCTTCTGGAGATCTTTGGTTATGTTGAACCGCCACATTGTTGTTCACCGGCATGTTCAATGACTTATGCACAGTCACTGGTATATTGTTCATTGACACATTGTTGTTCACCGACATGTTCAGTGACTTATGCACAGTCACTCATTTATTGTTTACCGACACCAAGGATGACTTGTTGTCATCTGGAGATCACTTGGTTATGTCAAAGACATAGTTTTGATACTTGGTTTTGGTATTTTGGTTAATGGTCTAATCGGGTTGACATATTTGTTGTTACTAGCAATTTGGTCTAGGTTATGGACCGGTAGGCATTATCTATTCCAGATCAGCGTGACACGTTATGGAGATGATTTATTGATTGGATATTGTTGTAATTGTATTGAGCCGACGTGATGCATCGCATCTTGACTTATTTGTAATTGATTTTATTGTAATATTCTTAGTAAGTTGACCTACACATTTGGTCTTAGGTGTAGTATTCCCGCCCTAATCAATTTCTAATCTCGGTTTGACCTGGGTTAGTTTATCATATTATAGTGTTATAGTCAAATGTTTTAATTTTAGTGCATACATGTCAATGTGGTTTTCGTGCTAGTTTGTATGCAAGTTTATTAGTTCTCCTATTTAGTGTTATTAATCTTGGGCTAACACTTTCAGTAAGTATATATATGTATGCATGTATGACTCTTGGTTGCAGGAGATTTCAAGTACAGTATCACATGGGTGCGAGGTTTATCTCCACTTGGATTTGCAGGTTTGAGTGTACCTCTTTGATCCTTAGAGTTGGATTAGGTGGTCATAAGACCCTTGTTTGACCATAGTCGTGCTCAAGCGAGCATCGTTAGTTGTCATCAGTATTCCCTTTGGTTGGGTATGCAGGTTGTCTGTCTGTTTGGCTTTCTTGGGTTGCATGTTTTGTCTGTGGTTAAATTGAGTATTTAATCCTTATTATCTAGTTGGATTTAATGTGTGTTTTCACATTAGTATTTTGGGGATTAAATTAAATAGGCTCCTATTTTATGTGATTAATCGTTAATTGAATTGCTCAATTAAGTTCAATTAAATGGTTAATTTTAATGTTAAATTTATTATGTTTATGTTGTTGGAAAGGAAAGATTTAAATTTAATTGAAATAGAATTAATTTAATCTTGTTGGCATTTTGAAATAGAAAGGTTACTTTCAATTATTTGGGAAAATCAATTTTAAATTGAAAAGCAAGTTAAATGTATTGAATTGTTGAAAAGAATGATTTTTGGGGATTTATTTTTATAAAAATATTTTATATTCAAAAATAAAAATTTTGGTCAAATCTTTCCCATTTAACCTAGGTTTTTGGAAAAATATGGGAGGTTGATTTTTTTTGGAAAATATTTTTGGATGGAAAATTTGGGGATTTTGGGAGGAGAAGAAATTTCTTGATCTTGTAGGTTGGACTCTCACTAAATCTTTTCCAAGATTGCTATATGAGGTAAGATTCTGGTTTATATCTTTGGTTTCTTTGCTTATCAAAGTTTGTTTGTTCTTTTGGAAGAAATCTAGTTGTGTTGTTGAAAATCTCATTTATTTGGGGAAAATGAAAGAAGTTGTAGATTAATTTCTGAAATTAAATTCTCCTTGCTCCCTTTCCAATCCCCAAATTGAATTTTGGTTTTTCCCAGTAAACTTTGTTAAAATCTCCATTGAATGTTCTCTGATTTATGTTTTAATTTGGAGAAATTAGTTGTTTTAGTCAAATTTGGGTAGAAGGGTTTGGATAAATGGATGTTAATCCTTCTTATTTTGCCAATGGTGTTGTTTTAAAAGAATTTTTTTTCCTTCCCTAGATCTGGGTATTCTGATAATGTAAATTTTAAGAAAACCAAAGTGTCTGAAAAAAAAATCAAATAAATAAATTATTTTTTTTTGTCTCTGTTGAGGCTGTGTTTATTTTTGGCTGTCATTGTTTTTTTAATAGTGAAAAAAAAAATTAAAAAAATATATATATAATATCCCTCATGGCGGGGATAAACCCCCACCACGGGGAGGTAGCAGGCTACCAAGGGTAGTGGTCTTTACCATTTGGTAGCCGCTTGCTACCATTTGGTAACAGCGCTACCAAAGGTAGCATGAGCTACTAAGGGGGCCCATGTGGGGTCCGCGTGGGTACCCCTCCCCCATTTCTTTTTCAATTTAGAAATTGTTAAATTTTTTTAATATATTTTTTTAATGCAAAAAAAAAAATATAATAAATTAATATTTTAAGTAAATGTTAAGTTTTAAATAAAGTTTTTTAATTATGATTAAATTTGGCATTAATTAATAATTCATGAATAATTTGTTATTAATTAATTGTATAATGTTAAATATATATTAATTAATATTCAAATGTTATTTTATTATTAATGCATATTTTTCTAATTAAATACTTGATTTGTTAATATTGTTATTAATTATTAATTTGTTATATTTTATTAATCATGGATTAATAAATATATATATTAATTAATAGTTAATTTTGGTATTTTTCTATATGTACATAAGGAAGTAATTTGTGTATTTGGGAAAAGCTTGCCTATTTTTGGTTCCTTTAAATGTATGTGTCCTTAATCAGAAAATGTGTATTTTGGTTCTAGAAAAGATGAACTTGGAGAAATTTATTTTCGAACCAGTAAGACAATGATGTTTTACATGAAGATTAAATATCTTATTTAGACAATTAATGTTTATTTAATCCTATTCATGTGAACTTGGTTTAAAAAAATAAAAACTCGTAATGATGTATTCATGTTATGTTTTGATGCAACGAACTTAGAGAGTTAGAAAACCAAGAATCTAGATGAGGTAGATAACTGAAATCTAACTTAGATCGTTTAGAAAACTTGATCAACATTTAATGTTTAAATCAATTTGGGAAAAGATTGTATCTACCAATTATTGCTTATGCAAGTTTAATTTTTGTACTCGCTTTTGCTTAAGTAATGGCAAGCCTTGATTTGTTTGATTGGACCCTGTCATATGGATTGATTTGGGGTACCAGCATCTGTCCTTGGTCTCGAGTTTGACTGTTGTTTTGTTGTGGTGCTATAATTGGTCATATCCTTTATGTGAGTGTCGGGTGATGTTTGGTGGTTGACCATAGCTGGTCAGGTCTCTAGTTAGAGTACCATCTGTCAGTGCACCTCATATGAAGTCATGTTTGACCAAATGGTTGTTCCCTCCATTTTGAACTCCATTTGCTTGACCATGTGTATTCCTTGGTTTTTGAGTTCGTTGAGTATAGTCTAGTGTTGTATGGGAAAGTGGCTTTCGATTGGGGGCCACACCCAAAGTGGTTGCTAGGTAACCCATTGAAAGTGTATCTAATAAGTGATAACCTAATAGCATATTAGAGTGTTAGTTAATGAATCACTAAGTAAGATAATTGTGCCTCACACATGGGATGAGTGCTAGTACAAACTCGACATGCAATGAGAAGGCTTGAGATGGAAAACCATCATCCTTGTCTCCACGAAAGGATGTGTGGGTCCACATGAGGCTTGGATGGGTCAGAGGTTCAGATTAGGTTGCTAGGGTAACCCAGTGGATGGGGCCAGAACCTATGAAGACCTGCCATGGTAACCATACCAGGTTGTGTGATGACACTTGTCCCCTGCGTTCCCTAGTGTGTTGTTGTGTTGTCTTGATAGGAGCACTTTTGTGGAGTTGTACTGTTGCTTATACACTTGTGAATACCTAATATCCTGCTAGACCTTGGGTTGCGATTGTTAGGTCCCAAAGACAATTGAGAGGAGGGGGAGGGGGTGAATCAGTTGTCAAATAAATTCAAACCAAAACAACTTAACCAACTTCAATGCTTAATACCGATAAATTAGTCTTTTATGCCGGTAGATAGTTTTATGAGTTAATTACCGTACAAGTAAAGATTAATGCATGAAATAGAAAGACAATAACATCCACAACACATAACACCAATATTTGTATGTGGAAACCCTATAAGGGGAAAAACCATGGTGGGAAACCTTACCCACAATCAAATGATACTATTGCAGATAATATGTGTATACAAATGGGGTTTGCACATGTAGAAAGGCCAAGCGCCTAGAGCTGCTGCTCAAACACAAATAATAGTCACACTGACTACAATTGGATGGTTAAATCCAATAAGGATGTACTGCTCAAATTAGCATCTTTTTATGCTGGATTCAGTACTAGTGTAGTTCTGATTGTCTTCACAAAAACCCTCCTTCAACCTTCAAATGATGTCTGTGTGTATAGCTCTGCTTATTCTTACATATACCTTCACACAATTCTTTTTCACATTCCACACTGATCTTACAAATAAGATCTTACATTTATATCATAACCTAAGACCAATTTTAGTAGGTCGGCTCTAAAAGATATTACAATAGAATCAATTTACAAATAAAACAATATCTGATGCAATAACCGATTCAACATGTCAGCTTGATGCATTTACAACAATAATAAGACATCTCCATAGTGTGTTGTGCTCATCTGAAAAGAAATGTGCTGGTGTATAACCTGGACCTATTTGCCAGTAATAGCAAATATGCAAATACGAATATGCTAATGAATAAATCTCCAAGACAAAGTGTCCAAACGATGTTTTCAACATAACCAGGTGTTTTTCATGCCATTCCAAGTGTCGGCAAACATTATATCCTATCGATGTACCAAATACCAGTGACTGCATAAGTCACTTGCTTGCCGATGAATGTTGCTGATTCTCCAAAGTGCCAGAGTTGATAAGTGTTAGTAGGTGTTGACATCAATGACAAAACCATACCAAAATACCAACAACGATGACTTAGCTTTGCAGATGCTCCAGTGGACCTTTGTATTTGCTTTGATCATGTTCAGTTGGATCCTTTCCTATTCAAGGATCGTTTGTGTATTTATTGACCGATTTGTTCATTGTATTTTGGTTATGTTCTCCTTGATGGCAGGATTGTAAATGATGTGAACCTTATGTATTCTTAACTTATTTAATGATCAGAGGGGTCTTGCAGTTGAGCAGACTCGGAGATGCAGCCCTCTAGGGGTGAACTCCGATATCAATTTGGTGTTATGTGATTCTTATATTCTTACGTTTCCTATTTAGTTTTAGCATGTATGGATGACATTATGTTAGAATTTATAAAGTGGATAAGATGAAAGTAATCTTAAATGCATGTATGTAGTCATCTTTTAAATGTAGTAAATTGGATCATGAAAGAATGTAGATTAGAATAAGGGAATATATTCAGTTATTGTTAAGGAAATTAAGTATGCATGGAAAGATCTCATTAGTTTATGATGAAATTCTAGTGTGTTATAAAATTAGATGCATGACTTATATTTTAATGAAAAGCTTGAATGTAAGATATAAATAGATCTTAATGGATGAACCTTATCTTGTAATCTATATTTTTTTATCTTACTAAAAGAAATTATCCGTGTTTAAGTATTATCTTATCATTAAGTTAGTCATCTTAATTGGATTTATTTATGTGAGTTAAGTTAAATGTGTAATTAAGTAATCACGTTGGGAAACTCTTTAGGTGTTAGTTGATGTCTTCTACTGTGTAATCTAAACTTTGATATCTCGTTGTATCTTAATGTTGTGTTAAACTTTTTTTTAAAAATTATTGCACTCTATTCTTGTGTTTTAGCTTAATCCCTTCGGGGTTTCCTAGTGGGGCATTACATTAGGTTTTAGTATATATGTAAGATCTCATTTGTGAGATGGGATGAGAGGAAGCAGAGAAGTAACAATATATGGTATAAGGTATTGTAACATGGTATGTGCGAAGATTGAAGATCATATGAGTAGACCATAGAGAAGGTTCAAGGAAGGTTTGAAGGTGATTATTAGAACTTAACCAGTACTGAATCCAACATTGAAGATGCTACTTTGAGTAGTACATTATCATTGGATTTAACCATCCAATTGTAGTCAGTGTGACTCCAATTTTGTGATTGAGTAGTGAGCTCTAGGCGATTGGCCTTTCTGCAAATGTAGACCCATTTGTATATACATACTATCTGTAGTAGTATCATATGATTGTGGGTAAGGTTTCCCACCATGGTTTTTCTCCTTACAGGTTTTCCACATACAAATCTATGTGTTATGTGTTGTGGATGTTGTTTCTCTTTCTGTTTTATGCATTAAGCTTCACTGGTATTAATATTAACTACTAATTTGTCAACAGACATTAAATTTGGTTTACCAGTATTATGCATCAAGTTTGATTAAGTTATATTTGGGTTAAAATTCATAGTCAACTGATTCACCCCCCATGCTTCTCAGTTGCCTCCTGGGTACTAACAATTGGTATCAGAGCTAAGTCCTCTTTTTGTAGAAGTCTAACAACTTGAGGAGATCCTATGGCAATAAACTTTTTCAGGAAGGATAGTCTAAAACTTGATGGAACCAACTATGGTATATGAAAGATCAGAATGGAGACACATTTGAATTGCATTGGAAGAGACATATGGAATGTTACAAAGAATGGCTATGTTGGTCCTACACCAAATCAACCTAATCCACCAACAATGGGTAAAGATCAAGAGAATGATTGCAAAGCAAGAGAAGCACTTTTGAGCACATTATCAGATCAACAAATCATGGGATTATCAGACCGATCTACTGCTAAATCTATTTGGGATAAATTAAAGACACTAAATGAAGGTGATACCATTATCAAAATTGCAAAACTGGAATGCTTCTGGGTCAGGTATGAAAATCTGAAAATGGAAGAAGATGAAAGAATTTCTGCTTTTATGGAAAGAGTTAATGAAACTATTTTGGGAATACAATGTTGTGGAGGATCCTTAAGTGAAGATGAAATTGTTTCTAAAGTTTTAAGAGCATTTCCACTGGCATACAAAATGAAAGCAACTATTGTTAATGAGTTGAGAATAATGCCTAATACATCATTATCTAGAGATACCTTGGTTGGAAAACTTTTAGCATTTGAGCTTGAGGAATTTGGTCTTGCTGCTACAATTAAAATAGATTTGGCCTTCAAAGCATCATCATCTACAACATCATCATCATCATCGAAATCTGATTGGAAAGCACTTTATGCAAAAGAACTTCAAGATATCAGAAGGGAAAATGAAGAACTGGAAGAGCTTGAAGCACTATTTGCAAGGAAAATGCCTAAAGGTCCTATTGGAAGTAAGTATGAAGGTAAAGCACCATTTAAATGTTTTAACTACAATAAAGTTGGTCATATAACATCTAGATGTCCTGACAAACATGCAAGATTGATAGAAGAAGCTAAAAGGACATATAAGCCTAACCCTGAATATCAGAGATATAGATTTAAGAAGAATATAGATAAATCATGTTACTATGTTGATGAAGGAGTTACTAATGATTTTGATGAAGAACCAGTAGGCAATGGATGGGTTTTTGTTGCAATAAAAGAAGACCAACTGACACCTACTATTCCATCGGTAGAGCATGCCCTGGCAGCTAAAATTGAAGAAAAAGATGAATGGATCATAGATTGTGGATGTTCACATCATACGACTGGTGATAAAAGTAAATTATTATATTTTCAAGAATACAATGGAGATCTAGTAAGATTCAGGGATGATAAATCTTGTTTTATCAAAGGAAAAGGCACTATATCTTTTAATGGTAAGCACAATGCTGACAATGTTTATTTATTATGTTGAAGGTTTGAAGCATAATCTTTTGAGTGTTGGTCAATTAGTTGAAAAGGGTTTTCAGTTACAGTTCAAGAATGGTAAATGCAAAATCATGAATATAACTAGTTTGGAGATTGTAGTCGGTAATCATATGATAGGTAATATCTTTCATTTGAATAATAGTGAAAAGACTTGCTTGATTGCACATATTGATGAAAGTTGGTTATGGAATAAGAGACTTTGTCATGTAAATTTTGATTCCATTGTAAAGATTAGTTCAACTAAGGCAGTAAGGGATTTACCTAAGATTGTGAAACCTCATAACCAAGTATGTAAGGAATGTCAAATGGGAAAGCAAGTTAGAACAACTTTTAAGAATATTTATGAGAAATCTAATAATGTTCTTGATTTAATCTATACTAACTTGTGTGTTCTAGCAAGAACAATAAGTCTACAGGGAGATACATACTTTATGCTAATTATTGATGATTATTTTAGAATGTGTTGGGTTACTTTGCTCAAGGAGAAATCAGAAGCTTTTGGAAAATTCAAACTATTCAAGGCAATGGTAGAAAATGAAACTGGTAAGAAAATCAAATGTTTCAGATCAGATCAAGGAGGATAATTTACATCTAAGGAGTTCAATACATGTTGTGAAGTGGATGGAATCAGAAGACAACTATTAGCACCCCAGACACCTCAGCATAATGGAATTGTGGAAAGGAAGAATAGAGCTATTTTGGATGCAGCTAGAAGCATGATATTGGAGGAAATCTACCTCATGTGTACTGGAGAGAAGTAGTGAATACAACAGTTTACACTTTTAACAGAGTTTACATCAAAGGTGAAATTGGTAAGACCCCTTATGAACTATGGTTTGGTAATACTCCTACTCTTAAATACTTCAGAATATTTGGAAGTAAATGTTATATTAAGAGAGATGAGTATATTGGTAAATTTGATCCTAAAAGTGATGAAGGAATATTTCTTGGTTATTCATCTAAGAGCAAGGCATATAGATGTTTTAATAAAAGATTGCAAAAGATCATTAAGAGTGCTAATGTGAAGATAGATGAACACTTTAGAGGAAATTCAAGGTCTATAGATTTTAAACCGACAGTTGAGATGATCATAAATGAACCTAGACAGAGTGCACCGATACAAAATATGGATCTAGTCACACCAGCATCATCAGATAATTCCACAGTGACTAAAGAATAGCAGCAATTGAATACACCCAGGTATGTAAGACTGAATCACTCTGAAAGTCAGATAATTGGGAATAAGTATCAAGGTGTTATGAGAAGAGGAAGACTAGCAAATGAAGAGGTATGTTTAGTTTCTCAAATTGAACCAGCATCTGTTATTGAGGCATGTGAAGATAAATATCAGATTAAAGCAATGGAAGATGAATTAGAACAAATTGAAAAGAATAATACATGGACATTAGTTCCCCGACCTAAAGACAAAAATGTAATTGGAACTAAATGGGTATTTAAAAATAAACTTAATGGAGATGGTAAGGTAATTAGGAACAAAGGAAGATTAAGGTGTAAAGGATATACATAGAAAGAGGGAATTGATTACAATGAAACCTTTGCACTGGTAGCTAGAATTGAGGCAGTCAGATTATTTCTTGCATTTGCAGCTCATAAGAAATATAAAGTATATCAGATGGATGTAAAATGTGTATTTCTGAATGGTGATCTTGAAGAGGAAGTTTACATTGAACAACTTGATGGATTTTCATTGACAAATAATGAAGAAATGGTTTGCAAATTAAGTAAAGCTTTGTATCGATTGAAGCAAGCTCCTAGAGCTTGGTATGCTAGATTGGACAAATATCTTTTGAAGCTTGGATACACTAAAGGTAATGCTAACAACAACTTATATTTCAAAGTGACTAATGATGATATCTTGGTTATTGAAGTTTTTGTTGATGATATCATTTTTGGAGGAGAAGATGGATTATGTAAAGACTTTGCTAATAAGATGCGGGAAGAATTTGAAATGTCTATGATTGGGGAGATCAAATTCTTTTTAGGATTGCAGATTTCATAGACTAATAAAGGTATATTCCTATGTCAAACAAAATACTTGAAGGAACTATTGAAGAAATTTGGTATGGAAAATTCCAAACCAGTAAGTACTCCTATGACAACAACTAACAAATTGACATTGAAGGATGATTCAGCTCTTGTTAATCTGACAAGATACAAATTTATGATTGGAGTTTTACTGTATTTGACACAAACAAGACCTAATATAATGAATGCAGTATGTATTGTTTCAATATTTCAGAGTAATCCTAAAGAAAATCATGAATCAACAGTGAAAAGGATTTTTTGGTATCTACAAGGCACAACAAATATTGGTTTATGGTATCCTAAAGGTGAAAATTTTGATTTATGTGCATACACCGATGCAAATTGGGCAGGAGATGTAGATGACAGAAAGAGCACCACTGGTGGAGCATTATTTCTTGGTAGTAGATTGATTTCATGGTTGAGCAAGTAACAGAGTTGTACATCACTATCAACAGCAGAATCAGAATATGTTGCAACAACAACTAATTGTACTCAGGTATTATGGATTAAGAAAATGTTGAAGGACATCAAGGTAAAATGAAAAGAACCTATAATAATTTATTGTAATAATTTAGTAGCAATTGATATATCAAAGAATCTAATATTTCACTCTAAGACTAAACATGTTTCTATCGAATATAATTTTCTGAAAGAGAATTTTGAAGCAAAATAAGTGAGATTGTTTTATGTGAATACTAAAGAGAAGATTGCAGATATCTTAACTAAGCCTTTGCCTAAGGAAACTTTTGAATATCTCAGAAAGAAGCTTGGGATAATACCCTCACCGGTAGAGACTTAGACAATTGTGATAGTTCTGATACTTAATGTAAGTACAGATCCAATAGCCAACAAGATGAGAGGGGGGGTGAATCATAGAAACGTAATCTTTTATAAAAACATTAGATTCAACCTCGGTAAC
The DNA here is from genome assembly GCF_030272615.1 of Cryptomeria japonica. Classification (NCBI taxonomy): domain Eukaryota; kingdom Viridiplantae; phylum Streptophyta; class Pinopsida; order Cupressales; family Cupressaceae; genus Cryptomeria; species Cryptomeria japonica. The sequence goes on from NC_081413.1 coordinate 646,582,409, forward strand.
ATATACTTCAGTAATATAACTAAAACTATTAAACATGTAAACTCAAAAGCATATAAATATCATAAACCTCATAACACCAGATTTAACATGGAAACCCAAATAGGGAAAAACCACTATGGGATTTTAGACCCACTAAGAAATATACTCTTCTAGAGTATGCTCGGTTAAAAGAAAATCTTGTTAAAGATTACAAACACATTGCTAGATGTGACCCGGTTAAGGGATTTCCCTCAGATCTGTTAGGATCTTCACCTTGTTAGAAGTGACCTTGTTAAAGGATTTCAAACACTCAATCAGAATGTCACCTTGCTAGAGGGTTTTACAAATAAGACTATTAAGTCCACTTGGTTAAGAGATTTTCTATCACTTTCACAAAATAACAGTAATAAAAATCTATCTGCAACTTCACACCTAAAATGCTAAAGCAGATTCTTATTTGTTTAATATAATCTAGACATAGAACTAATCTTGTCCATTTACTGGGCTTCTATACTCTGTTATTCAAACAAGTCTTCAAGCTTCTATGCTCAGTAATCACTATGTAGCATCCCTGTGCATACACTTGCCTGCATACATTGTTTATCAATAGTTCCCTATTTATAAACAATTAGCTAACTGCTTAATCTCCTTGATCACATTTCCCATGATCAATCATAGCCATTAGATCTTCAATCTTGTCCAGGTTCAATGCATCTTTTGATTTGAAAATATTTTACCCTACCTAGGAACTTGCATATATTTCTTGGAACATGTGCTAGGGTATTACGGTTCAATCTGCACTATAGATCTTCATGCCGACTTTCCCTTGCCATAGATTCATTAACAAACTTTATTTATGGCATACCAATCATTTAATCAGTTCTAGCTCATCAGCTTCCTTCATTAAATAATGCATGTAACCTTTTAATTCATTTTGTTATAGCTCGGTTACAACTCAGTTACAACTCAGTAAATACTAAAATTCACTTGGTAGACATTCTACCTTCATTAACCGATAGCGATAACCTTAGGGTTTATCGACTAGGTTCTTTGCTTGGTAACATAGTATAGTATTAACCTTACAATTTACAACATATGTATGATGTTAAAACAATCTAAACATCATGATCTCATCATTGTCTGACTCGATAATAGTTGCCCATTAAATACCTTATTCATCCTCTTATTCATCATAATCTTTCCTGTGTCTTTTACCGACATATTTATATTCTTCAAATCATACTTCTCAAGATATGGCAACATCATACTGAATTAGAAAATCAATTTCTTGACATCAATGACAAAATAATAATATCAAGATAGTAAATATCCTTAATCAATTATATCCATAATCATCAACAACCTTCTCAATATCCTTATTGAAATGTCAACAATCCTTCATTGTCTGTTATAATGCTATATTGCCAACAATCTCCCCCTTTGGCATTGATGGAAAAACCAATTGATTTGACCTTAAAAAATTCAAATTGTTGTGATTCTAAAATGTTGAAATGCTCTCCCCCATACATTAGACTTCTCCTCTTTTCTCAATCTTCTTTCCAAACTTCAGTCTTCTTCCCCTTTTTTTTATTAGTCTTCTCCCCCTTTGACAACAATGCCAAAAAGTAAAGAACTAAAACATAATTTCATTCTGTATGAAGTGAATTCTTGTTGTAATGTGTCAATTAAGTCTCAGTCAGAGTATTTTGTCTTCAATTCTTGTTCCCTATATTGGTTCTTGTAATATTTCCTATACACCTTTAGAAAACATCCTAAAGTGTGTAATGTAGCATCAACTCCTAAAAGATATTCGATAAAGTCATTGGATTGATGCTTTCACTGAACTCGGTCAGTGAGTACAAGATAGGGGTAGGACCCCTAACTTACTTATGAGATATTCAAATGTTGGTACAATTCAATGTTGCAGCAACATATTCAACTTTTGCTATTGACTGTGAAACACATCCTTATTTCTTGCTAAGCCAACTCACTAGTCTTTCTCCTAAAAAGAAAGCTCCTCCACTTGTGCTTTTTCTGTCATCAATGTTTCTTGCCCAATCAGCATCAGTATAAAATTTTAAATCAAAATCATTTCCTTTCTGATATACTAAGCCATAATCCTTTGTGCCTTTCAAGTATCTAAAAATTCTTTTGATTGTTGTCATATGTGTTTCCTTAGGATCTGTAGAGAATCTTGCAACTATACCTATTGCATGTGCTATGTTTGGTCTGCTGTGAACAACATATTGTAGCTTTCCAATCATGGATCGGTAAAGTGTCTCATCAATAGATGCAGATTCATCATTCTTTGATAATTTACAGTTGGTAGTCATAGGAGTACTTAGTGGTTTTGAATCCTCCATTCCAAATTTCTTCAAGATTTCCTTTATGTACTTGGATTGAGTAATAAAAATCTCATTTTTAATTTGCAGTATCTATAAACCTATAAAATACTTTATCTCATCGATTAATGACATCTCAAATTCTTTGCTCATTTCATTTCCAAAGTTCTTGCATAAAGAGTCATTTCCACAAAATATAATATCATCAACAAATATGACTGAGATCAGTATTCCATTTTCATCATTCTTCATGTACATATTGTTGTTCTCACTTGTCCTTATAAAACCAATCTTAATCAAATAAGAGTGCAATATTTCATACCATGCTCTAGGTGCTTGTTTCAAACCATATAAAGCTTTGTTCAATTTACATACCTAATCTTTATTATTGTCTTCAACCAATCCTTCCGGTTGTTCAATAAAAACTTCTTCTTCTAATATTCCATTCAGAAATGCAGATTTGACATCCATTTGATATACCTTGAAGTTTTTGAAAGCAGCATATGCCAACAATGTTCTTACTCCTTCAAGTCTAGCAACAGGTGCAAAAGTTTCACCATAATCAATTCCTTCTTCTTGAGCATGACCTTTGCAAACTAGTCTTTCTCTGTTTCGAATGACCTTCTCTTTTTCATTTAGCTTGTTTCTGAAAATCCACTTTGTACCGATTACATTTTTTTCCTTCAGTCTTGGGATTAGTGTCCATGTGTCATTCTTCTTGATTTGATCAATCTCTTCTGTCATAGCATTTATCCAATCTTCATTGTTAAATGCCTCTTTCACTATTCTCGGTTCAAATTCAGATATCAGACATGTGTTCTGTCTCAGTTTGTTCCTTGTCATCACTGGATCATTCTTATCTCCTATAATTTGACTTGGTGCATGATGTCTTCTGACATACTTGGCTAATATAGGTTCAGTAGGCTTTGTATGGTCTTCTTCATCACTCAGTAACTGGATATTCTCTTCATTTTCTTCAACAATCTTCTCGGTAAGACTTGTCGGTTGAACATAGACAAATTCGTCATAATCTTTTGGTTCCTTGGAATTTCCTTCATCATTTCTTTCTGCAAATTCATCAATTTTCACATTTGCACTTTCTACTATTTTGTTAGATGATTTGATTAGACATTTAAATGCTTTACTTCTAGAAGAATAACCTAGAAATGTTCCTTCTTCACTTTTCTAATCAGACTTGTCATTTCTATCATCTTTGTGAACATAGCATCTACTTCCAAAGATTTTAAAATAACTTACATTGGGTTTCTTATCATACTAGATTTCATATGCTATCTTCAAAGTACCTTTCTTCAATTGTACTCGGTTCAGGGTGTAAACTGTTGTGCTTATTGCTTCTCTCCAAAATGTTTGTGGCACTCTCTTTTCAATCATCAGTGTTCTAGCACAATCCACAATAGATCTGTTTCTTCTCTTAGCTATTCCATTCTACTGTGGATTTCTTGGTGTAGAGACTTGTCTTCTAATACCATGATCATTGCAGAATAAGTTGAATTCATCAGATGTGAACTCTCCTCCTTTATCTGATCTAAGACATTTCAGTTGTCTTCCTGTTTCATTTTCAACTCTTGCCTTGTACCATTTAAACATTTGAAAATCTTCTGATTTTTCTTTTAAAAACATTACTGACATCATCCTTGAATAGTCATCCACAAATAATATGAAATATTTATCACCATAATAAATTTGAACTTTCATAGGACCACAAAGATCAATGTGCACTAGATCTAAAATTCCCTTAGAAGTGTAAGACTTACTTGTAATGCTTGATCTTGTCATCTTACCCATCTGGCATTCTCAACACATAGCATTCTTAGGTTTTTCAAGACTTGGTAGACCTCTTACTCGATGCTTCTTACTTATTTTGATCAGATTATCAAAATTTACATGACAAAACCTTTTATGCCTTAACCAGGTATCATCTATTTTTGCATACAAACACTTGTTATGAGTTGAGTCAAGGTGAAATGTGTTACCTTTTGTTTGTGTCCCAGTAGCAGCTAACTTTCCATTCTTGTCATGAACTTTGACAATTCCTTTCTGAAATTCTATTCGGTAACCTATGTTGTTTAGCTGTGCTACACTCAACAAATTGTATTTCAAACCTTCAACCCAATAAACATCATTGCATCTTGCATTGTCAAGAAGTGTTATGGATCCTTTACCTTTCACCGGCCATGGTGCATCATTACCAAATCTAACATAGCCTCGATCATAATCTTCTAATATAACAAACTTGTGTTTATCTCCTGTCATATGATGTGAACATCCACTATCTATGATCCAAGAATCATTAGTGTTTATGTGAGATATTAGGGATTTTTCTTCATACCTTTCTTCATCTAATCCATCTTTGATAGCCACATAAACTACTTTCTCTGTATCAGTTTCATCTGATTTATCATCATTGGGTTCCTCATTGGCTATTAAGCATGTCTTTCTATCTCTTCTTCTGAAGTCTCGGTGTCCTTTGTAATGATTATCTTTTTGTCTGTCATCTCGGTAATCTCTCTTTTTAGTAGAATCTTTGTCAGGACAGTTAGAAGCCATATGTCCTATTTTATCACAATTGAAACATTTCAAAGGTAGTTTTCCTTTATACTTACCTTTGCCTCTCGGTAACCTTTTGGCTAATAGTGCTTCAAACTCTTCTTGCTTTCTGATTTCCTCATACAGTTTGTGTACTTCTTCCATGTTCTTACGAAATCTTTCACTTGCTCCACTGTGATCTCCTTCAGAGTACTTATACTTTCTTTCATTGAAATCATTAGATTCATCAAGATGAAAAGAACTAAATGCAGATTCAACTTTATTTACTAAAGATCCACTGTTATCAAAGTTACTTAACTCAAATGCATGTAGCTTGCCAATAGTAGCATCTAAAGAAACTGGCATATTAGGTACAGACCTCAATTCATTGATTGTAGAGACTCGGATTGCATAAGCCGGTAGAAGGGTTCTTAACAACTTACTTGTTATATCCTTTTCTTCAATAGTTCCACCTGCTCCTTTGATTTGATTGACAATCTCCTTTAGTCTTGTATTGTACTGAGTTATGTTCTCACCTTCATTCATCCTCATAGATTCAAGTTGTCCTCTTAGACTATCTACTTTTTCTCTTTGAACATGTTCATCTCCTTCATATACTGATATGAGCTTATCCCACATTGCCTTTGCATCATTGCAGCCTTCTAGATCATTAAACTCTGAATCGGTCAATGTAGATGTTATTTCAATCATTGCTTGGATATGTTCTTGCTTTACCTTTATCTCTTCTATATTCAATGGATAGGTGCTCAATGTAACAAAATCATTCTCCAGATAGTATACAACATATTCTCCAACTCCTGATAGATGCAGCTTCATCCTTTTCTACCATGTAGAGAAACTTGACTTGTTCAGCTTCGATGCATCCCTCTTATACATCTTTGGATATTTAACTCAAGTTCCTTTAAACTTTTCTTCTAGAATCCAAGGCTTTGATACCAATTGATAGTTCTGATACTTAATGTAAGTATAGATCCAATAGCCAACAAGATGAGAGAGGGGGGGCGAATCATACAAACTTAATCTTCTATAAAAACATCAAATTCAACCTCAATAACATATACTTCAGTAATATAACTAAAAATGTTAAACATGCAAACTCAAACGCATATAAACATCATAAACCTCATAACACCATACTTAACGTGGAAACCCAAATAGGGAAAAACCACTGTGGGATTTCAGACGCACTAACAAATATACTCTTCTAGAGTATGCTCAGTTAAAAGCAAATCCTGTTAAAGACTACAAACACATTGCTAGATGTGACTCAGTTAAGGGGTTTCCCTCAATCTGTTAGGATCTTCACCTTGTTAGAAGTGACCTTGTTAGAGAATTTCAAACACTCAATTAGAATGTCACCTTGCTAGAGGGTTTTACAAATAAGACTGTTAAGTCCACTCAGTTAAGAGATTTTCTGTCACTTTCACAAAATAACAGTAATAAAAATCTATCTGCAACTTCATATCTAAAATGCTAAAGCAGATTCTTATTTGTTCAATACAATCTAGACATAGAACTAATCTTGTCCATCTGTTGGGCTTCTATACTCTGTTATTCAAATAGGTCTTCAAGCTTTTGTGCTCGGTAATCACTATGTAGCATCCCTATGCATACACTTGCCCGCATACATTGTTTATCAACAGTTCCCTATTTATAAACAATTATCTAATCACTTAATCTCCTTGATCACATTTCCCATGATCAATCATAGCCATCAGATCTTCAATCTTGTCTAGGTTCAATGCATCTTTTGATTTGAAAATGTTTTACCCTGCCTACGAACTTGCATATATTTCTTGGAACTTGTGCTAGGGTATTGTGGTTCAATCTGCATTGTAGATCTTCATGCTGACTTTCCCTTGACATAGATTCATTAACAAACTTTATTTATGACATACCAATCATTTAATCAGTTCCATCTCATCAGCTTCCTTCATTAAATAATGCATGTAACCTTTTAATGCATTCTGTTATAGCTCGGTTACAACTTGGTAAATACTAAAATTCACTCGGTAGACATTCCACCTTCATTACCTGATAGCGATAACCTTAGGGTTTACCAACTAGGTTCCTTAGGGTTTACCAACTAGGTTCTTTGCTTGGTAACATAGTATAGTATTAACCTTACAATTCACAACATATGTATGATGTTAAAGCAATCTAAACATCATGATCTCATCATTGTCTGACTCGGTAATAGTTGCCCATTGAATACTTTATTCACCCTCTTATTTATCATAATCTTTCCTGTGTCTTTTACCGACATCTTTATATTCTTCAAATCAAACTTCTCAAGATATGGCAACATCATACTGAATTAGAAAATCAATTTCTTGACATCAATGACAAAATAATAATATCAAGATAGTAAACATCCTTAATCAGTTATATCCATAATCATCAACAACCTTCTCAATATCCTTATTGAAATGTCAACAATCCTTCATTGTTTGTTATAATGCTATATTGCCAACAAATTGAAGATTGGCATCAAACTGGCAAAAATAACAGAGAAACCTTTTTCCGGCTTTGATGGAGGAGAGCTACTTCTCAGGGGGAGTACTTGGTTATAACAATTGGTTATTGTAATTGGTTATATGAATTGATTGTATGTTTTGGTATTTATATTGCTTTGGTATTTGATGTCAAAGGGGGAGAGATATCTATGGAAAAAATTTATAGGTAGGAAACATTATCCAAGGGGGAGAGATTATTCATTGAGGGAAAAATATATTTCTAGTATTGATCTATTCTAGAGATTGTTGGTTTTTGGTTTTTGGCATTCTATTTTTGGCACTTAGATGCTTTCCATCTTGTGTTGCCATCAATACCAAAGGGGGAGATTGTTGGTATTATGGATGTGTTGCATTAGTTTTTTCATTAATGTCAACACTTATCCTTTTGGAGATCTTTGGTGATGTTGAATCGACACATTGTTGTTCATCGGCATGCTCAGTGACTTATGCATAGTCACTGGTATATTGTTGACTGACACATTGTTGTTCACTAGCATGTTCAGTGACTTATGCATAGTCACCGGTATATTGTTCACCGACAGGTTATATAGTTCACCAGCACTAAGGATGACTTGTTATCATCTAGAGATCACTTGGTTATGTTGAAGACATGGTTTGGATACTTGGTTTTGGTATTTTGGTTAATGGTCTAATTGGGTTGACATATTTGCTATTACCGGCAAATTGGTCTAAGTTATAGACCGGTATGCATTATCTATTCTAGATCAGCATGACACATTATAGAGATGATTTATTTATTGGATATTGTTGTAATTGTATTGAGCCAACATGATGCATTGCATCTTGACTTATTTGTAATTAATTTTATCGTAATATTCTTAGTAAGCTGACCTAGACATTTGGTCTTAGGTTTCAGTATATATGTAAGATCTCATTTGTGAGATGGGATGAGAGGAAGGAGAGAAGTAATGGTATATGGTATATGGTATTGTAACATGGTATGTGTGAATATTGAAGATCATATGAGAAGACCATAAAGAAGCTTCAAGGAAGGTTTGAAGGTGATTATTAGAGCTTAACTGGTACTGAATCCAGCATTGAAGATGTTACTTTGAGCAGTACATTATCATTGGATTTCACCATCCAATTGTAGTCAGTGTGACTCCTATTTTATGATTGAGAAGTGATCTCTAGGCAGTTGGCCTTTCTGCATGTGCAAACCCCATTTGTATACACATACTATCTGTAGTAGTATCATTTGATTGTGGAAAAGGTTTTCCACCGTGGTTTTTCCCCTTACAGGGTTTCCATGTACAAATATTTGTGTTATGTGTTGTGGATGTTGTTTCTCTCTTTGTTTTATGCGTTAAGCTTCACTAGTATTAATATTAACTGCTAATCTGTCAACCAACATTAAATTTGGTTTACCGATATTATGCATCAAGTTTGATTAAGTTATATTTGGTTTGAATCCCCTCTCTCAATTACCTCCTAGGTCCTAACACTTATCACCTGTCATATGATGAGAGAATCCATTGTTAATCACCCATTCATATTTCTCTTCAACTTGTGTAGCCAAAGCTCTTTCCACATTCATGTGGCTAGGAGAATCAGTAAGCATTTGATCATCCTTCTTGATAACAATAAACACCCATTCATTATCACTTGTATTTCCTTTATCTAATTCATCATCTAACACACCTTCATCAACAACATAATAACATCTCTTTTGAAATTTAGTCTTGAAATTTTTTCTCAGAACTCTTTCCAAACACCTTAAGGTAAAATTACCTATATTATTGCAAGAAAAACATTTAAGAGACAATTTTCCTTCATACTTACCAACTCCTTTGGGTAATCTCTTGGCAGTAAGTGCTTCAAGCTCCTCATCCTCTCACTCTTCTTCAATGTCTTTCCTCTCCTTCTCATATCTTGACATCCACCTTGAATAATTTTCTCCTAGATCATATCTCTACTTATCCTTTCCAGAAATCATGGCTTTGAATGGAAATTCTACTTTAGGAAGAGAATCACCAAACTCACTTAAATCAAATGTTGAAATCTTACCAATCAACATGTGTATGGTTACATCAGTCGCAATCTGGATCTCCTCAATAGCAACAACTTTATGTTTGTAGGATGTAGGTAAGGATCTGAACGCCTTAGCAACAAGCTCTAATTCTTCCAACTTTCCACCGACACATATGATATTGCACACAAGTTCATTCACTTTCTACATAAAAGAAGTGATGTTATCCTCTTTGCCCAACCTTAACATCTCATAATTTCCTTTTAGGCTCTACAACTTAGCAATCTTCACATAATTGTCACCTTCATACAAAGTTTCTAGCTTCTTTCAGATCTCATGAGAGTCTGCAATTCCATGGCATTCATCATCTTAGAGTCAATTAGAGCACTCAACAATGCTTCCTTAGCCCTAATATTGCATTCATCTTCCTTTATCTCATCTAAATTAGAAGGACCATTTGCAGGAATGGTATGATTGTTTTTAGTAATAGTCCGGTAAGATTCACCAATGCATCTTAGGTGACACTCCATGCAATTCTTCCAAAGAGAGTAGTTAGTGTTGGCAACATCAATGAAGGAAAAATAAGAGGGGGGGGTGAATTAGTTTTCACCAAACTCAACCAAATTAACCTTAACTTCAAATCTGATCAAGAATAGCAAGAACAAAGATAAACACCACATCAACAACACACATAACACATGGATTTTTGATGTGGAAAACCCGGCCAAGGGAAAAACCATAGTGGGAACCTACCCATAATATGATGATACTCTGCAGTAGTATGTGTAAATATTAAATGGGGAATTCACATGCATTCAGACACACTACCTAGAGCTCACTACTAAAAAACAACTTAGGGCTACAACCCTAGGAAGGCCCACTGCCTTACAAATATCAGACAACAATCTAGATTACATGAACTAAAAGAATGGCATCTCTAAATGCCTGATTACAGTTCTCGTTAAGCACGCATACTCAAAGACTGATCTTCACACTTTTTCACACTCTTTCGCATTTCTTCGCTTATCTCCTCTGCTACTGAAGGATCAAAACAATATTTGCACTTGCGGATGTCTTTCACAAATGAATATTACATGTATTTATACAATTCATAAACCTTAACCTTAAGGTCAGCTCAATGACAAAAGGGAACAAATAAATAAATTATTAAATTTATTTATTTAGGAATTAGAAGAATTGTTAGTAAAAGGGGGTTTAGTTAATTAATTAAACCTAAGAGACCAAATTAGTCAAACTAACATCCACAAATCTCAATTTGGTCAAATTGGACAAAAATGAGAAGAAATGGGAGAATTAGATCAGTAAAGACTATGCACATGATATGCTAAAAATACGAGACACAAGTGTTGACCATTTTTTAGTGTCTACAAATAGTTTCTTCAATTTTTCTTTCACTAGTAGAGCTCTGTACGAATGCATCTTTCTCAGTTTCTACTTTACTGGTTTTGTTCTGGGAGCTATGGATAAGTGATACATTATCAAATTAGGATCCAATCCTAGCATATCAATGTAGGACCAAGCAAAATTGATCCATCTTTGATTGAAAAACTTGACGAAATCTGGTCTTTCTTGCTCTGTCAATGATGCAGCTAGGTGTATGATATTTGCAATTTCTTCAGTGCCAATGCTCCTTGCTTTTGTGGGCTCAATAAATATTGGAGATCTTTCCTAATATTTTTTAGGAAGAGTTTCAAGTCTCTCATCCTTTGGCACCTCTGAGAGGTTTTCACCATTGGATATATCCTTTCTTTTTACTTTTTCATGATCTAATAGTGCCATTGCATGGTTTTCACCATTAGATCTATTGTTTGTTTTATTCATTTTGTGACTAAGAGACTTGGCACTCCCCTGATTATAAGATTCATCATTGAATTCATTGGTGGAACTTGTGTTTAGATTTAAAAAATAGAGGTAGTGAACAATAGCATCATCATCTAGAAAGATGGCTATATCAAGGGGTTCTTTTTGCTCCCAATCGATGAGTTCTGGATATACCAAGGGTAAGGAATCATTTGGTTGGTCAAGGTTAAAGGATGTATTGGTCATGATGGAAATGTTATCAAGGTGTTCAATAGAAAATTCAAGGTCTATAATGTTACTCTCCTCAAGATTTTTTATCTCGTTCGGTATCTGATCGTCCTCACTAGAGTCATTGTCAATATGTTGTGATCTGAATTCAAATGGTCAAGACCATGAGATTTTCCCTTCATAGAGTATAGGTGCATATGTTTGTACCACATCAATGTCTTTATCTTCACAGGATTCTTTAGAAGGTGAATCCCATTCCCATTCATTTGAGTCTATTTCAAAACTAGCTTGTAACTTGAGGATTTGATCATAAATATTGTGGGTAGCCTCTTCTTTTATCTCTTCTTTGTATCCTAATCTCATCTTTTCTCTTGTGTTGGAGGAAGTAGGTTCCATTGGTTCCACAATGCCTTCTTTTCTTCTACCTATAGGACCTTTTCCATCATATCCCATCTTTTGCATGATCTTGAATGCATTATTATATTGATTTGTTGGTAACCTAACATTTAAAGCCTCTTCTTTAGATTCATTTTCATCTTTGTACAACCATTGTAAGATGTATTTGTCATCATTTTCATCAACTAGAGTGTCTTCTTTTACAAATGCACCATCAAAAATATTGATTGTTTCAGAAGATTGTTGTTTGGATATTAATGGTTGTCCATATGACCTTGGAGAAATTGGTAAATTTGAGAGACATAATGAATGTTCAAAGGAATACTCTCTGATTCCTTTTTCTTTCAATTGAATCTTTTTCTCAAAACCTTTTGATAAAGAAGTGGATAAACTGTTATTACTTGAGGAACCAGAAGCAAGAGCCTCTCTATTATGTGGTACAATAACATCTTGGAATGGTTTGAGATTTTTGCAATATTGAAAGGGATTGGAATTCACTGAAATTGTGATTTCTTGTCCATTATAAGGAAACTTCAAATATTGGTGGTATGTTGATGGTTATTCTTTCATTTCATGAATCCAAGGTCTACCTAAGAATATGTTGTAAGATTATTCTATGTCTAGGACTTGGCAAATTGTATCTTTTTTAATCAGTCTCACTCTGATTGGTAACACCATGAGTCCTTTAGAGGGTCTTTCTTCTTCATCATAAGCCTTTATGGTGATCTTTCTTTTTTGATCTATTGCATTTTCTGAAAATCCTAATGCAAGGATGAGAGTTAAGGTACATATATTTAAACTGGCTTCTCCATCTATTAGAACACTTTTGACTTGATGTTTATATTTTAGAACCTCAATATGAAGTAGAGCATTGTGTGGATGATTCAAGGATACATCATCTTTCTTAGAAAATGATAGATAGTAAGGTGTGGTTAAATGTCCCACCATGGCTTGCAATTGAGTGGTATCCAAATAGGTAGGTATTGTGGTATCTAGTAGAGCCTTCTCTAGAATTTATTTGTGTGAGGGTTATATTTTCAGAAGCTCTAATATGGATATCTATGTTGGAGTCTTTTGTAGTTGATCCTTATGTTGTATCAATTTGGAGGAGGAACTCTTTTGGATGTGGTACTTTTCAAAATGACTTTAGCTTGACCTCTTGTAGTCACATTCTAAGGAGCATTTTTCTAGATTTTCTTTGATTTTGATAGCATTTACTTGTGAATCAGATGTTGAAAGGTGGTTAATCACATTGTCAAAGAAATAGTTTACCTTGCTCCCTTTCTGTGAGGAAGAAGATTCTCCTTTTTTTGCAGTTTGGAAGAGGATCTTTAAAGGCTCCATGTTCATCATTTATCTTATGTCCCTCAATAGTTATGTCACCTTTATCTATCAAATCTTGTACCAAATTTTTTAATCTTTGACAATCATATGTTCTATGCCCCTTGCTTCTATGATAATCATAATAATGCGTGTCATTCCACCATGATGATTTGACTCTTGGTTCAAAGTCTTGTGTATCAAGTAGTGTTATGAGATTATTTGCAAGGAGTTCTTTGAAAGACAATTCAAGTGTTTTCCTCAAAGATGTGAATTTCCTTCGAGGTGGATTAGAGGGTGGTTTTGGCCTATTGTTCTCTTGATTATTCATGGGTGTGGTAATTGATAGATTTAGGATGGGTTGTTTTTATTTCACATTGCATGCATCAACCACACTGTCATTAACAATTTTTTTTTTCTTGTCCAAAATTTTGATTTATCATTGTTGTTAGGAAGATTAGAGGAGTTTCCCCCTTCTTTGGTTATCGTTAATTCTCCTTTCTTCACCAAGGCTTCTTCAATTTTCATTCTATTTTCAATGAGTTTGTTGAAGTTAGGTGGACATTACAGTTGAAGTGCATAACTTATCTCATCATTTATGTTGTGAATAAAAATGCCCACCTTCCCTTGTTCAAGTAAGGGTTGTGCATATTTAGCAGATAATTGTCTCCATCTTTGTAAGAAATTGAGGAAATGCTCTCCACTTTTGTGTTTAGTATTGCATAAATGAAACATGGTCACTTCATGTTCAATGTTGTATGAGTAATGAGTGACAAATTTATCCACTAATTCTACAAATGATTTGATTCCAAGCGTAAGTTTGGAGAACCATTCCATGGCTTGTCCTCCTAGACTCTTTGGAAACAACCTCATCAAATAAGTGGCATCATGTGATACCTCAATGCTTGCTGCAAAAAATTATCTAACATGATCTTATGGATCTATATTGCCTTTGTATTTGTCATATTTAGGGATTTCAAAATTAGGAGGAAATGTGATAATTTGAAAGCTCCTATCAAAAGGGCACTGGCATACGTCTTCCAAGGATTATGCCTTTGTTGTTCCTCTTTGCATGTCAAGCATTTGTTGTAGAAGGGCTTGAATTTGTTGGGTCAATACATCTAATGGATTGTTTTCCTTATTCCTTGAGTTAGTATCCTTTTTCTTTGGATCCTCTTTCAATTTGGTTACATCAAAATCAGTGGGTAACTTATGTTACAAGTGTGGGTTGTTGTTGCACCAAAAGATTGACCTGTTAATGCCCAATACAACCACTAGACTTATAGAATCCATAGGAGGCTATTAAACCATGTTGTGATTCCCCATGAGGGATGCTAGCCCACTACCAATAATCCCCCTCCTAGTGTCACTCATCATGACCTACATGATTTGAACCTATGACAAAGCTTTGATACCACTTGTTACAAGTGTGGGTTGCCATTGCACCAAAAGATCAACCTGTTAATGCCTGATATAACCACTAGACTTATAGAATCCATGGGAGGCTGTTAAACCATGTCATGAATCCCCACGAGGGATGTTGGCCCAATGCTAACAACTTAACACCTTGGTGTGCCAACATGAGGAAGTATTTTTCTTAATCAGATTCTAGAACCTTGTCCATGAATTTATAAAATTTAGGATCTTGTTGAGCTTCTTTAATCAATTCATCAATTATCTCTTGTACCTCTATGTCTTGATATTTGTGAAGAGAATTCTCTTATCTACCTTCCAAGATTGGTCATGTCTCTCTTTCTTTCTCTTTGAGTTTTTGTTTCTAAGCTTTGGTCAATATAGGCATGCAAGTGATTAAAGTTTTTTTAAGATTTTATCTTTGTTTTAGGTGCTAATTTGATGTGAGTTAACCAAGTCAAATACGAAAGATCCTATTGATTAGACTAAGATGATTTGATTTAAAGCCTTTGCTTCATGATTAAGGATGATAGATTTTGATATGGAAATCGTGTTGAAACATTAGAGATCAAAAGAATGATAACTATCCACTTAAAATGTTTTGATCGACGTTGTGTTAAAAAGGTTTCACTTGCAAAACCATATTTTCCTAATTATGAAACTGATCTTGTGATGATGACCTCAACTCTGAAAGGGGTTTCAAAACTGACTTTTGTTTTCTATCAAATATTGGATTTTTCTCTCTATCTGATATATGAATAGGTATATGTGCTAAATCAAACTGTGTATGCACTAAACTGTTTGATCTATGTGTTAATCTGTACCTTGGATGCTCTAATCTATTTAGTTTATGTGTTGTTCTATGCTTCCAATGTGTTTCTCTATCTGGTCTATGTGCTACTATATAACCTATATACACTAATCTATAGTTTGTGTGCACTAAATTACTCTAATGTTCAATGTTTTGATAGTATGATCTTGTTTCGAATTGAAAGTTTTGTGTGTTTCAATGGATGATTTTCTAAATAATTATTGTAAATACAAAAGCAAGTAGTCAAACAATTGTTTTATCCTATGATCTAAATATTGAGTGTATATTCAGGGCTCAAAGAAAGCCTGAATTTCCATGGGTTAATGCATAGAATAAAATTCAAATAGTTCTAGCCTAAAGGATTGGATGCAATGCAATAACTCAACCCACATCTTGGAATTTTTGTGAAGCCTGTGTAAGAACCCTAAGAGGGGGTTCCCATTAGTGTCATTATTGAGAGGTGGAAGGATGACTCAATCACCCTCTCCCCAAAAGGCTACAAGTAGCCTATGCAAAGTCGAGGATCTCTACCTTTCCTCCAAGGAGCCTGATGGTGAGTGTCTTGGGGGGAAAACCTTATATCCCCTTGCACTAATAATTATTGAACCAAGGATAAAAGGGTGGCTTCTACTATAATAGCTTTATTATGGGAATCCATTCAAAGTGTTGAGATATAAACTGTGTTAAGAGGTCTCCTATCCTTGAGAACCAAGGTTTTATATACCTAAAGGTACGAAGGAGAGCTATTCCCGAGCACTTCCATTGATCTTGATTTTCATCGAAACCACATTTATTTTATAGTCGGTTGGAAGAACCTGGCTTTAGCCATTCCCACTTAGGTCATTTCCCTCTCTCCTGACCTTATGGGCTTCTCAAGAGGGCAAGCCTTCTAAAGGGATTGCACTACAAGAAATAAAAAGTCAATTAGTTTGGTTTTCTGATCACCCAATGAAGGGAAGAGCATACTCACCTATCTTCTCAAGCATGACATATATGGTATTCTTTAACCTTCTAATTAAACTAGTTGCCTCATTTAACAAAATTAAATAGATCTATAGGCCCTGTAGACACCGTTAGTAGTTTCAGATTTTGGTCTTTAACAATGTATGATGTACTTACAAAATAGAAAGATATAGATTAATCTCAAAAATTAAAAAATTTGCAAACAGAAGAAGATGCGCTAAAACAAATAGTATATACGTTAAAAATTTTATTATATACATTAATAAAACTATTCAATGTGCTACTCTATCAAATAAATGTGCTATAATATGAAAAATAGAAAATACAATCGAATCTTGTGGATGCATCAAAATGTTAGGTAGATGCACTAATCTAGGCAACGGATGTGCCTAAACAAAACTCTGATATACTAATATTTAAACCGATATGCCAATATTTGCAGCAGATGCGCTAAGCTACTTCTTTGAGATAACCTGTCAATAAACATGCAAAAAGATATTAAAAATGAGGCAAGGCCCCATGGTGGGCACCATAAAATGTATGCTAGGAATGTGAATTAATCAAGTAAAGCTTGGAACACACCAATGAGACATTATATTAAGGAATTAATTAATAAACAAAGTAAAAGAGCATTCCCCAATGGCGTCCCATTGTCCTTTATCTACAAGGACCTTGTTGGTCTATTGATTAGCTCTTAGCAACATGGACCTCCAAGATGACAACCTGAAGAATGAGTATGCTATATTATGATCCTATGATCTAAATGAAAATGAGATAAATGCTCAAGATTCTAGATTACCATGGTTTCTAGGCTATAATCAATAAACACTGTAGACATCTAAAACTGGTCAATGCTTGCGGAGTCATATTTTAACATTGGTGCATTGCCTTATTTTAGGGTTTTTGCATCGCATTAACATTTCTCCTATGTTATGCACTTGGTCTTTATCATTTGTGAGCATTGAGTCCTTCTTTTGCATTCTTCATTTGTCTCGCTTTCGAATTTGGTCTTGTCGACAACAATCTTCAGTCATGATTTTGGTCAATCTTATCCTGTCGCATCAATGTGCGTGCTCATTTGTTATCATTTTGGAGATCGTCAATCCTAATTAGGGTTTTGTACTCTTATCAATCTTATCATTTTGCGATCGATTTGTCATCGATCATGGTCCTCTTATCAATCTTGTCATTTTGCGATTGATTTGTCATTGATCATTGTCATTTTCAATCTTGTCGTTTTGCGATCAATTTGTCATCGATCATTGTTCTCTTTTCAATTTTGTCATTTTGCGATCGATTGTCGTCTTTCTCAATCATTTCAATTTGGATCAATTAGTCATTGTTCCTTATCAATTGGTGCATTTATCAATCAAATCACTTATCAGCATTGGTCCTTTGTTAGTTAGAATCATGATCAAATCGAATCGATATCAATTATCTTTTGTCAAGACCTAATTGTCATTCTTGCATTTCTAATTCATTTTCTAGGGTTTCATGATTTATTCATTTAACCTTGTTTGTCATTTTTCCCTCTAGGATTAATAATTTATTTATTTATCCTAAGTCTTCTTGTCACAATTAAATATTTATTTAATTGGCTAACTAATTCCTCCTCTTTTTGTGAATTAATTAATGAATGAAAAATTATTAATTAATTTACCTAATTTTCCAATTTCTCCTAATTCCTAATTTTCTAATTTTCATCAATTTTCTAATTTTCTAATTTTCTAATTTCTAATTCATCTAATTTCTCCTATTTCTCCTAATTTCATGGGAATGACATTTCAATTTTTCATAATTTGTCATATATGACAATCAATCAATTTTGACATAGCAATTTGTCATAATTATCAATCAATCAATCTTGCATGGAAAGTGTCAATTTGTCATAATTTGTCATATTTGTCATTCTTGATTTGAAATTTCCATTGGAATCAAATTCATGCTAATCTTGTCTTTTCTCCAATTTGTCTATAAATTGGATGAATTTCTTCAATCAAGGTCCATGGGTCGAATCAATCACACTTCTAGTACCCTTATGCTGTCATCTTGTCTTAACAATCTTACTTTCACATTATGCTTATGCACTTGAAGGTGAGATCCACAAAACAAAAGCAATTTGAAGGAGAAAGAAGGACAATGGAGCCACATGAAGGAGACATCTGCATTTGGTTTGCTTAGATTTCATTTTGAATGTCTTGTCTTCATGTTTTCATTGAATGTAATTAGGATTAATCACTGCATTTGAGTTTTCGTGATTGAGCTAGTCCAATTTGTTATATTTCTTTGATGATTTCTAGATTCCTATCTACATTAATTGGTAAACCCGACGTGAACTAACCCCTTAATCATGTTTTGAGTGCTTTTGAGCTATTTGTAGGTGAAAAACCCAAGAAACAGGGTAATTCAGGGCTTTCTGGGCACTTTTGCGCCTATGTCAAGGACTTCTACGCCTGTGTCAAAGGGATCTACGCCTATGTTACTTCATTCTATGCCTATGTGAGACATTTTGTGCCTGTGTAAGGCTAGAAACAGAGGTAAAAAGTAGTGTTTTTACTAGCAAATTGCTTTATTTTGCATTCTATTTCTGCTTTTTGGTTTTTCTTTGGTACTGATTCTCTGTGCAGCACCTTGGCATTACGCATGACAAAGACAAAAAATGAAACTACTAACACATTTTATGTAGGTTCGCTAGTTAAAGACTAAACAAATTAAACTTTTGACTTGGTGATTTTGCAGGTTGCCTTATACTCCAACTAAACTTTGTGTTTGTAATTCATAATTAGGCACCTAGTATGATTGCTAAGTAGGATGGAATGAACATGTGTTTGCTTTGTTTGTCAAGTTTGATGTTGGAGTAGGAGAGTATGCTCTCATCCTTCTTAGGGTGATCAAAAATCCAGATCTTTGATACCATTCTCATGTTTTGGATTGGTTGTTACCTTTAGAGGGCCCACCTTCTCGACCATTTGCTTTCTTTTGCAAGCAAGTGACAATCGTGAGAAGGGAATGACCCAAAGTGAGCACAGCTAGAGTACCTTGGCATTCTAACTCACTATAAATAAATACCTAATGGGTGAAAGCTTTGAAGGAAGGGTTACGTGGGAATTGTAGTTACTTGGGAAGTGATGACCCTTGAACTCTTTCTCATATCAACATCTAAGTAGGGCCTCACGGTCTAAATCATGCTTGCATGACTACATTTGTTTGGTATCTTGGTGGGCCATGTGTCTCAATCACACTTGCATGACACCAAGGAGTAACGCTTAACAGAAATCCTTATTAAACACCTTGTATTTAGAGGCCAAAAATCCTTCTAGTTGCTTGAGAAGGAGGAGTTCGGATACTTGGAAGAGATACTAAGTTCACCATGGGGAGATTTCCATGGGGACTAATGCTTGGCTACCCTGAGAAGTGAGTACCATGGAGGGGAGCTCATGGGGTCAAGCATCTATGTATTCTCCTTAAATCTTATAACGAGTCTACCTCTCAAGTACCTACTGTCCTTACCTACCATAAGAAATGTGTGAATGAGCATGATTGTTTTG
Organism: Cryptomeria japonica; assembly: GCF_030272615.1. Lineage (NCBI taxonomy): Eukaryota > Viridiplantae > Streptophyta > Pinopsida > Cupressales > Cupressaceae > Cryptomeria > Cryptomeria japonica. Next base: position 646,602,304 of record NC_081413.1, read on the forward strand.
AGTCTAAGTTGAAATATCTTGTCTTCTTTGCTTGTCAAAAGTTGAGTTGTGTCTCATTTCAAAAACAAGACAAATTGATTCAAAACAAGGTTAAACACAAGAGTATTTCATTCAACAAAGTTCAAAACACCTACAAACATGGTTGTCAAACATTTTTCAAAATCTTGTCTCAACATTCATGTCACTTAGCTTTAGGTTCATCCTAGGTTTGCATTTTTCAAATTCATTGTCAATTACCAAGGTTAAGTTTCACCTAGGTCATACTCCTTTGCATATCAATAAGGGTCATCCATTTGCATGTGTCCTCTTGCATTAGAGTAATACCATTTCATAATTCAACCTTAGGTTTTGTCTTAGGTTGACATTGTCATACATTTGCATTTGCATCCTTTTCCTCATAACATTAGGTCACATTTGCATACCCTAGGTCCCTTCATTAAGCTTAAGTCATTATCATATCATATTAGGGTCACTTGCATGGTAATTGTCCCACTACATATAGTGTCAAAACTAGGTTTTGTCATACTTGAGTAATCCAAATCTTTGGATGATACCCTAAGTTGTTGTTAAGAAGTCTTGACCTTGTCTAAAATTTGTCCTTTCATTAATATCATTTTTGTCAAACCTAGCTTAGTATCCAAGCATATAGGGGAGACATTGTCATTTTATCCTTTTGTCACTTGGTCCTTTTGTCCTTTGAGGTCTAGACATCATTTGAATTTCCTAAGGGTCTCATTTTCAGAATTGCATTCATGAGTTTGTCAAAATCTTGAAAAACAACAAAAACATTAAGTTGCATCGTCATCCTTTTAAGTTGCATTTGTCAATCCCATTAGTTGCATTGCATAGTGACATGTTTGTTGAAATGAGATCTCAACCTTCTTATGAAGCCATGTCATCACAATTGAGCAATCAATCATGTCAATCCAATCTCTACATGTCTCAAAACTTGGATCAAACTTATCATGATGATGTAAGTCTCCAAATACAAAAACTAGAGGAGAAACTAGCTCAAGAAAATGAGATTTTGGAACAAAGAGTGAAAAACATTGAGAAGAATAGATTACAAATGTCCAAAATGTTTCAAAAATTTCTAGGTCGAAATCCAAAGATTGAGCCAATTGATGTAAGATCTCTTCTTGAATGATTAGACATACTAGCTCTCCTCTCCCAAAGAGAGATGATGAAACAATTTCAAGAAAAGAGACAACATCAATTTCAACATTATGTGCCTCCACAACAAGAACAAGAAGGTGTTTACTATCAATCAGATTTTCAACCAATACAACCAATGGTTCAACCAATTGTTCAACATATACAACCAACACAACCAATGGTCCAACATATACAACCAATGGTCCAATTTCAACAATATGTCCAACCAACTATACAATGTCCACAAATGGTTCAACCAATGGTGGAATATCAATGTCAACAACCACAACTAAACATTCAAAAACAAAGGTTGCAGCACACACCAACCCAAGTTTCAAACATGTCAGAACAATTGAACCAAGTCCAATATCAAAACATGACATCAGATCAGAACCAACTCCTTGCCAAACAAGTTCAAATTCCAGATACAACTATGTCAAAACCTCGAAAGAAAGGTGGATTTATTGCAATGATCTTAAGGAAACTACCAAGTGAGTTCTTTTAAGAAGATCAAGATAATACACTTATGTCTAGCAATGCCTCATCCCCCCGCAAACAAATTGACTCTCCAGTGGCATCTATCCCTACACCTTTAGAAGTTTCACAAGAACCTTCTATATTGTCCTCATCAAACAATACACCCAAGGATGCAATTATCCAAGGGCTATCCATAATTGATTGCCAAGATAATCCAATTCATGATGCACATCCTTGTCATGTTTCAGAAATACAAGACCCAATGCCACCATGCACTTTATTGCCATTACCTATTTTAGAGGACCCCATTCAAAGTCCCTCTTCCTCATGTTCAAGCATTGATTCCTTGCTAGAATCCATCACAAATGTTCAAAGTGCATTTCCTTCATGCCAAAGCATTGATCCCTTGCCAGAATCCCCCATGCATATCCAAAGTCCAACCCCATGTCAAGAGGATAATTTAGAGCATGAAGAAACGTGTCTTAAAAAAGATGAATATCAAGATCTTGAAACCTTATCATCCCATCCAATTGTTGACTAGGACCCCATATTCCCAGACACTCATGATGATTCCCCTATTCTTGTCCATCCTATCCAAAGTCCTATTGACACTCCATTCCTTGAGCAAGATCAAGATATTCTAGTCCATCCAATCCCAAACGATCCCATTCCATTTCATGAAAAAAATATCCTTTCAAATCCCATTGACATTCCACTTTCTACGAAAGATCAAGATATCCCTTCCATCCTTTCCGATGATCCCATTAAAATTCAAGAGCAAAGCACCTTTAAAGAGGATTCCAATGATCTTCCTCCTTGTCAAGATCAAATTATTCCTTTAAATCCTCCACAAGATTCTTTTGTTCCTCCATCTCTTTGTCTTAATGCTCCATATACACTCCAAGATCTCATTTCTTGTGATGATCCTATAATTTTTCCCATTCCATCTCTTGAAGAGCCTGTCATTGAACCATGTCCACTACATAATCCTAGCCCCCCTCATGATCCTAATCCCCCTCATTATTCTAACGTGTCAGTGCAAGATGTTCATGAACCCCCTATATACACAATGGGTTCTTCCACTTTGGTGTAATCGGATCCACTTCATGATCTCATTATTTCTCTCATATCATATCCACCTCATAATGGACTCGCGTCTTCTCCCCAAAGAAAAGAGTATCCTACAAGTCAATATATTCATAAAGGCAAAGGAGTAGATCTCCATAAGCAGGAATCCCTTCATGTTAAAGAAAATATTAAGGCTCATGTCTACACAACTCACTCTCAAGACGCTGGTTTCCCTCCATCAAAATCAAAACATACACCTTCCCCATCATACTTTCCATCCATCTTAGGTCCTTATATCCCTTCGTCCTCTATGCAAGGTCAACAAAAGCACACATCCTTGAGTAAATTTCATCCATCCAAAATAAGTCCACTTCATTCCTATCCATCCATGCATTCCTTTCCCCTTCCAAGCAATTTGGATGCCAAGTATAAAAATCATAAGTCTAGAAATCCACATGTATTCAAGGATCAACATGTCCAATATAATCGACATGTCAAAACAAAGAACAATATGATCTATAAAGAAAAAGAAATATCCAAAAGGCCACAAAGGCCCATTGGTCAAAAAAAAAATTCAAAATCTATATGGGTTCCTAAATCCCTTGTGCAAGCAATGCACTCCAAGGAACCACAAAAGCATGAAAAATCAAAAACCATGTGGATCCCTAAGCGGCTCCTTGAAGCACAAAAGCCTAAAGAAACATCCAACTTGGCATCCAAAGTTGCTATTCCTCCATCCAACCCTCTCAAATTTTTTCCTCAATCACCTTCTTCATCCATTTTGGGCCCTTATGTCCCAAAATCCCAAGCTATTCCTCCATCCAAATCTCACAATCTAAGATACATCTTTCCTCCATCAATCCATCACCCCTCAAGGTGTGTGCCAATGTCAATCTTGCCAACATTTCTATCCACTCATTCATAGTTCTTCCAATACCCTATCCATTATCCAATTCATATTTTCCATCCTTCTATCCCTTTGGTCCAACCCTTTGCATAAATCCTTGCCTTAGTTTCATCTCATTTTCCATGTCCTTATCCTACCAACGTCTTTGAGCATACTTTTAAAGGTCATGGTCCATTTTTTTTCAAGGCTACTATCAAAAAATAAAAAAATAAAAAAATGCTTGAGTCCTTTTTCCATCCTCTATCATTTGTCCATCTTCTATTGAAAAAGTCAAAAAAAAAAAAAAAAAAAAAGACGAGAAAAAAGTAAAGCAAAAATAATTCGTCCACTGGTGAAAACCTAGCATATAGGTGCCTTGGGCAAGTACCATGATCAAAACCTAGCAAATAGGCATCATGCATAATCTATGAACTTCTTGCACACCACACTTGGGGACAGGTTTTATCCTATCATATCCTTTTGTCATTCATTGTTCCATTATCCTATCAAACCCTTGTCATTACCCTTCATATCTTATTGTCCCTCATGTCCATTTTCCCTTTCCACCTTTGATCTTGACAAGGCTGAGGATTGTCATGAGCATCATGCATCTTGTTTGCAACTTTTAGTCCATCATAGCTTTTGGTCTTTATCCATTTTCTTATTACAACCTTTCATCCATATTCCCTAGCTTATTGCAACTTTCTGCCACTACCCCTTAGCCTATCCCAACCTTCAGTCCATGTCCCTTATCCATTCTTGGTCTTGCTTATCCTATCCATATCTTATCACTATCCATACACTCTTTTTCATTCCTTGATCTTGATCTGACATAAGGATGCAAAATTTAAACATGGTTTCCAAAACCTCTTGACATGTCCCTCATGCCATGTCACTACTTTACATTGCCATATCTAGTCTCTTGTCCCATCACGCAATAGCCCTTGAAAATTGCATCCGTATTGTCTCCATGATAAAAGGCCTTTGTCTTCCCTCTATCCACCATCATTTCAGAAAGCCTATTTATTCACCTGTCATATTCCTTGCCTTGCTAGACATTGGGGGCAAAATCATAAAAATTGAAAATTGTCCTAAAAAAAATCATAAAAATTGAAAAACGTCCTGAAATAAATCCAAAAATATTGAAAAATTTCCTGAAATAAATCCCTAAAAAGTCAAATAAAGTCCTAAAAAAAAATGAACAAAAAAAAAATTGTAAAAACTCAAAAAGCATAACAAAAAATATCCCCTTTGTGCATAAGACAGATCACTGAGCATCCCTCCAATGACACGCAATCACACACTACGCTTTACTACAAATCACGCATTAATAGATAAACTTTTTCAATCAAACCAGACATTCAAACTGATTAAAATTGCCTTATCAATTTCACATCAACATCAATATCACTTGTCTTTGGCACACTATCATGGGTCTTATACAGGGTGTGGTATACTCGAAACCAAACTGTGTCCTATCTTAGACAGGGTACCGCATGTCCTGAAACCAGACAACATGATTTTCCTATCAACACTTTCAACTTTTGACAATGAAGATCAAGATGTTTGTTTGATTTGTTGGAATTAGCGAGTCTTATCGTTTATTGATTTATCTTTGATCATGTTCCTATGTTGCTCAATGATGTTACTGAGTGATTTAGAGTGACCGGGATGGTTCATGGTCCCTTTCCTTCTTTTTTGTTGTGTTTGCTATTTGTGGAATGTTTGTCACATATCGAGGCAACTATATCATTGGGTGTTTGTGGTAAGTACATTTGCTTTGTGAACGCTGCACATACCTCGACCCTTGATGTATGCACCCTAGGATGCTTCACTCATTCCTTGTGTGCGGTGTGTTTGTATTTTGCAAAAGGGGTTGCGTTTTAGCTTTGGCCTTCAATGCCATGATGCTCTGCATCCATTTTGCGACATTAAAATAAAGGTTCTCACCTACAAAGTGCATTAGTGAAAGCAAGTTTTTCTTCACCTCTAACTATCCTCTATCTCATTTCTTCTTACTAACATTTCTTTCATTAGTTTGGGCAATCAGTTCAGTCTAGTTCTCTTATCTCCACACAAAAACACATATGCTGCATCCTACATCCATTTGGTTAGTACATTTGCATTACATCAAGCATCACATCAAGCATTTTATCCATTTCATATTATAAATGCATCAAAAACACATCAAAATGTATCCATACATGTTCCATAATAAATAGTGCATACACTATCCATACATGGAAAACAACTATAAGTCATAACACATTGCATCCTATCATATCGATGCATATCATATCATATATCACAATAATATCAGAGTACAAAATTGGCTTGTATGTCCTAAGTATGACCCGCAGGCTTACTAAAACATGTCACACTACATAATGTCAACTGTCTATCATAAGGAGTATGTGCCTCTGTCACTGGGTGCTCCCTCTATCCTCCTCATCCCTACCATGTCTCAAGGATGATTTCCCTCCTAGTCCTGGCTATGGTGGTCTCATAGGTCCACTCACCCCCATGCTGCTCATTGACCTTTGAGAGCGTGCCCTTCTCTCTGTCCTTGATCGTGCTTGATATGATGCTGCTCTCTGCTCTAGTGGAATTGCACTCTCATATAGTGTCCTCCAATGGCGTATCTCCTCTCTGGTCTCTACCAACATCTGTGCCATCTCATGTGCACTGGCATCCCTAATCAACCCAATGTACTCAGTGACTCTCTGTTCTTCTCGTTGTGCCTGAGCTATTGTTGTATCTTGAGTTGCTATAAGTCTAGCTATCTCTACTCTAAACTGATCATGCTCTGTCCTCAAGATAGCATTCTATCTCTCTAATGTCACAATGTGATCATGCTGACTCGCTATGGTAGCCCTGCACATCTCCATCTCCTCTATGCTAGCTGTCTTCGACTCTATGGGTATATCCTGCAATGACTCCTAATCACCTGAATCTAGCTCATAATCGTCATCCCCCTCATCATCTCTGTCCTTGTCATCCCCCTCATCCTCATCACCACCCTTATCCTCCTCATCCTCATCCTCATCATCTCCCTCCTCTCCAATGAGTGGGAAGTCCTCCTATCTCTTAGGTACAGGAATATTAGGATTTGTCAATGGCACTAGCCATCGTCGTGCAAACCATCGCTCATACTCCTCTAATGTCCCAATGTCCACCACATCTAATCTCCAATCCCATTGTCTCTGTTGTAGCTGTGTGAAGTTAGCATATGCTATGTGTGGCTGAATCATCCTCCCCCACTGACTTGTCTCTCTATGAGATTGGGAAAAGTGTGTAGTCCCTCTAGGTACATCCTGCCTCTCTCCAAACTATCATCTGACTCTCTCTGGCAGGTACATCTCAATCACTCTCTGGCAATTCACTGGTCGCCCAATCAGGTATCTCTCCTATCTGCAATACGGTAGCTCATCACTATCATCTAACCATCTAGGGCAATCAAGATATTGCCTCCATGTGAACTCTATCAATCTGTCTAGCTCATGTCACCAATACAATATGTATCCAAAAGGATCTTGTCTTAGTGCTCCTCCATAGTAGTACACATATGGTCGATGTGGTACTACCTGTCTCTCTGCAATTAGTCGACATATGGCTATGTGCTCAAATGCCCATACCTGTAACAGTGTGACTCCACAACTCAAAGTCTGAACTACCTGATATGCTATCTCATGCATACACTGTCCCCTCTATTGCCATCCACTCTAGCACTCTTCCCCATCCAATAGGGAATCCATGTCCTCATCTATCCCCTACTTGTAGGCATGCTATAACCACTACTATCACCACATATCGTTGATCATACTCTGATGCCATGGTCTCCCAATCGATCTCCCTCTCTATGATATCCAAATCATCTACGTCACACTCAAATAATCTACACAAAAAATCTCTCCCTATTACCAGGTCATTCTCTACCATCTCCCCATGAATCAAAATGCAAAGGATACGCCATACATCCTCTAGTGTCACAGTCACCTCTCCAGTTACTAGATGGAATGAGGAGGTCTCTGAATGCCATCGCTCTGCCAATGCGGTAGGAAGTCCTGTGTTTTCCCTAATCTCAGGCATGAATGTGATATAGTATATCCCAAGTCCTGCTAATGTGTCTCTTTTTGTGCTCCTGAGCCTGTGTCGTAACATGAAGCAGTCAGGATGGTTCTCTCGTGTGATCAATAGATACTGTCGACTCTGCATCACAATTGGGGCACATTTTGTCAATTTTAGGGTTTGCTCCTACAGGCTGCATTTCCTTGTTTTATGTCCAAATCAAGGTGTTTCTCAGCTATTTTGACCTATCCTATTCTTATCCCCCCTTTTCAGATCATTCACATGCTATTTTTGGCCAAATTAGGGTTCCCAATGCACAACTGCGCCTGTGTGCTAGGTCCTGTGCCTGTGTAGCAACAACTTGCACCTGTGTACCCTACACAAGCGCAGGATACCCTACACAAGCATAGGATGCACTCACACAGGTGCAAAAGTTAGTTTCTGCAATCCCTATGGGCCCCACAATGTCCCACAAGCGATCAAAATTCATAAATTTGACAATATGGGTTTTTGAGATACATATCGCTGCTCCTGCATTGTCTAGTCATCTGTAGGTGTGTACATGTTCTTCAAGGTGATCTACCATTGGAATGTTCACCATCTTTCTGCAAGTGTCCTTTTCCAGAGCAACAAATTCTCCTCTTGGCTAGTGCAAATGAGCAATTTTCACTCTCTTTGTCTCATTTATAGATCTTTGTCAGTGCATAGATGGACATGCACTCTCTCCATCTTATGCTGGTCATGGTCTTTTGCACCTTAAATTGCTTGTCATTTGTGTATCCGATCTCTGATTGTCAGTCCATTCAATCCTATCATTTTCTATCATTCTTATCGATCAATTGGCCTCTTTTCTGCATGTTTCTGACCAATTTCTCGAGGGGGCATGCATATGTCATTATCAGTGTCTGGGGCATTTTCATTATCATTCTTTGAAACAACCCTTAAAATTGCATTGTCTCAAAGAGGGCCAAAATGTAGACATCTAAAACTGGTCAATGCTTGTGGAGTCATATTTTAACATTGGCGCATTGCCTTATTTTAGGGTTTTTGCATCACATTAACATTTCTCCTATGTTACGCACTTGGTCTTTATCATTTATGAGCATCGAGTCCTTCTTCTGCATTCTTCATTTGTCTCACTTTTGAATTTGGTCTTGTCGACAACAATCTTCAGTCATGATTTTGGTCAATCTTATCCTATTGCATCAATGTGCGTGCTCATTTGTTATCATTTTAGACATTGTCAATCCTAATTAGGGTTTTGTCCTCTTATCAATCTTGTCATTTTGCGATCGATTTGTCATCAATCATGGTCCTCTTATCAATCTTGTCATTTTACGATCGATTTGTCATTGATCGTTGTCATTTTCAATCTTGTCATTTTGTGATCGATTTGTCATCGATCGTTGTTCTCTTCTCAATTTTGTCATTTTGCGATCGATTTGTCATTGATTGTCGTCTTTCTCAATCATGTCAATTTGGATCAATTAGTCATTGTTTCTCATCAATTGGTGCATTTATCAATCAAATCACTTATCAGCATTGGTCCTTTGTCAGTTAGAATCATGATCAAATCGAATCGATATCAATTATCTTTTGTCAAGACCTAATTGTCATTCTTGCATTTCTAATTCATTTTCTAGGGTTTCATGATTTATTCATTTAACCTTGTTTGTCATTTTTCCCTCTAGGATTAATAATTTATTTATTTATCCTAAGTCTTCTTGTCACAATTAAATATTTATTTAATTGGCTAACTAATTCCTCCTCTTTTTGTGAATTAATTAATGAATGAAAAATTATTAATTAATTTACCTAATTTTCCAATTTCTCCTAATTCCTAATTTTCTAATTTTCATCAATTTTCTAATTTTCTAATTTTCTAATTTTCTAATTTCTAATTCATCTAATTTCTCCTATTTCTCTTAATTTCATGGGAATGACATTTCAATTTGTCAGAATTTGTCATATTTGACAATCAATCAATTTTGACATAGCAATTTGTCATAATTATCAATCAATCAATCTTGCATGGAAAGTGTCAATTTGTCATAATTTGTCATATTTGTCATTGTTGATTTGAAATTTCCATTCAAATCAAATTCATGCTAATCTTGTCTTTTCTCCAATTTGTCTATAAATTGGATGAATTTCTTCAATCAAGGTCCTCGGGTCGAATCAATCATGCTTCTAGTACCCTTATGCTATCGTCTTGTCTTGACAATCTTGCTTTCACATTATGCTTATGCACTTGAAGGTGAGATCCACAAAACAAAAGCAATTTGAAGGAGAAAGAAGGACAATGGAGCCGCATGAAGGAGACATCTGCATTTGGTTTGCTTAGATTTCATTTTTAATGTCTTGTCTTCATGTTTTCATTGAATGTAATTAGGATTAATCACTGCATTTGAGTTTTCGTGATTGAGCTAGTCCAATTTGTTATATTGCTTTGATGATTTCCAGATTCCTATCCACAAACACTATGCTAAATGTAAAAATATGGATGTTGCTATTCTCAAATATGTATGCATATTTTTAGAATACAAGATTAAGGATCCTTTCATGAATGAAAATTGGGGGTATTTATAGCTTTTCCAAGGTATGAGCCTAGGTTGCAGGATTCAATGGTCGAGATTCAACCCGAAGAGATAGATGGTGAGTGATGAATAGGTTAGGATAGGCTTTGGGAGATATGACACTTGTCATTCTTGGAAGGACAAGTGGCAAGGGAATCTTCAACAAATGCCACACATGTCCTACAAGAGGGCAAGTGGCATGGAGAAGGAGGACATGTGACTAGGAGGCCAAGTGCCCTCATGAGGGGGTTCACACTCCATAGGAGGTTAGGATAGGGGTAGTTTAGGTTAGGAGACATGTGACCAAATTTGAATTTAAAAATTCAAATTAAGTGAGAGGGAATAATTAAATAAGACAAATTAATTAAATTTTCTCATTTAATTAGGAAGATGGAGAAAATGATTTATGATGGGATTTTTTTTGGAAAATAAACTATACAAATAAATTATTCAATTTATTTATAAGTAGAAGAATCAAGGATCCATTAATTAAATAACTTGTATTTAATTAATTCTCTCTAGGCCAATTTTCAATGTATCCAATATGTAATACCAAAGATATAAATTTCACCATGCAACCACAAGATATATTTAATTGCTAACATGGAAAAATTATGTATAGTGAGAAGGAGACAACAAAATAGGTTATGATCACTTTAAAGATGCCAAAAACATTCAAAGGGGATTCCAAAGATACAAAAAAATTTCCTTGCTCAATCCTACCATGAAATGTGTTGAGAGCTTGTTATTCATTCAAAATTTGTAGAGATTCTTTAAGAAAATTTTTAAGTACCAATATGAGAGTGTTCATGTGAGTGTATGCATATGAGATGGAAATCAAAAGCTTCTATTGACAAAATAGGTATCTGTGTAATTTTTTGTTCAATGTAACTATCATGCAAAGGCATTACCTTTGGATTGTTCGTGAGAAGGTAATACTCCAACAACCACTTGAATTATGAATTTTTATGGGATGTTAATGTGTCAAACATATGTTTCCACATAGTGATCCCTTTTGATAAGATGAACTTAAATGCCAAATTTTTTTGAAACATGCTAAATGAAAGATGTTCTTGTGTTAGTAGTTTATATTAAAGTATTTTCATATCATGAGCCAAAAAGGGGGACATTGTGTAGTGTGAAATTACAAGGATGAGCAATTTACAACATTACACCTTCTAAATGAAGTGTTGCATATTTTATGGCCTCATTCTTGAACATAGGATTAAATGAAAAATAAGTGTCCGACTTTAGGATCCAAGCTTGGGTTGTACACTTTTTTAACCTTCCTAAGTGTGTATGGACAAGTTACTTTCAATCTTCATTGTAAATCTAGGTTGTGGGTTCTTCTCTCTTTCTTGGGTTTGTTTCTTAGCTTAAACTAACATAAATTTGTTAGAGACATCACTTCATGAAATTCACCCCAAGACATCTATACTCATGTAGGTTGTCCAAGTACCTCTCTCATGTATTTTGTTGTTCCTCATCACTATCCAAGTCTTTTGCTCTATCTAAAATTCTAGGCATTAGTGGTTTGGTGGTTGATCTTATTACTATCATGGTATTATTATTGTTATTTTTGTTTCTAGTGTTACATGATTTATGACTATTATTTTGACTATCCATAGGTATGTTCATATCTTTGTAACATTTATGTCAATAAATTGGTCGATGATATTACCTTTGAGCAAGATCATTGAGTATTTGCTTTGTGTTATTACCTTCATTCCTCCTTTCCCTATGTACCATTATTTCTTCTACCTATACATTTGTAAAAGTAAATATTTCTTCTAGGATTTTTGAAAAATTATATTGCCTTGTTTTGAGACTCCTTTGATAATACCTATTGGCTCCTTCACTTGAATGTATATGAAATGTCTCAGGTTGCATCAATTGTTGGTTTCCAACTTGACATATAAGTGAAACTTCTAAATATAATATGAAATAATAATTATTACCTAATAGGTTGGAAATAAAATCAACTCTAATACCACTAAGATATCCCTAACTATTTTTTTTAAAAATGACAAATATTTGATAAAATGCTAGTAATTGATGTTCTTGTTTTATTGAGCAATTTATATGAAATGCAAATATAAGTTCACTAAATAATCTACTTCATAAAATCTAACTTGAACTATTACACCAATATTCATTGAGATAACAGTAGCAATCAATAGAGTAGTTGTAGAATTTATGTATACTATCATAATATATTCTTAAACGATGTGCTAGAACAAAAAAATATTACATGTATCAACACACTAGAATTTATTCTAACATTTGTAAGGATGTTACATGTACTTTGAAGACACTACAATCATTGCTATAATTTAAAATTTTATATAAATTTGTCTAGGTGGATGTGACCCACTTATAAATGGAAAATATTCGAATAAATGTGGGATGATTGAGTGTAGGGGTATCCAAATCCCCACATATGTGAATGAATTCTCCTAAAAAATTAAACACTTCCCCTCTTGCTAGTATAATCAACAAATATGGTCACAAATCCTGAATTATATGAAGTAGCTAGATAACTAGGGGAAAACTATTACAACCAACTAATGAAATTCAATATCTTCCCAAATAATAAGTATTATTTGATCCACAAATTCTTTCAATATAATATTGTACCTTTGACACACCTAGAACTCATATATGAGAATTAAATAACTTTTTTAGTACAACTAATTAAAAACTATAATATTCAACACTCCAATGAACTCTAAAATTAATCCATTCAAACATTTGAGTGGGTTTTCATCAACAAACTTTATTGCCAAAAATATTTTCATCCTTCACCTAAAGAATGAACTAAGTTAAATCTCTCCAATAAGCTAGGATTTGATAAAATGAAAAGAATACCTTTTATTTCCTCAAATCCTCCTTTTATATTGCTTTTATCTCACAAAATGACTCTCTTTCAAAATTTCTTTGTGACACTAGCCACCCTTCCTAAAATAATTAATTAAGCATAAGCTATTCTTTTAAAATAAAATATTGTTAGACAACTTAAGTTAATTATTTATGTTGAAGGCATTTCCTATATGAAGTGAACTGAACCAAGGGAAAACTATTGTGAGGATAAATGATTAGTCTAATTCAAATTATCATGAGAACATTCAAATAACATAAAACACCATTATACATTCACAAATCTTCACTTTCTCATCGGATTGGACCTTTGATGAAGCCAAGGATGCACCCCTCCTTTGCTTGACTAGTTCGGTCCTTGGTGGGGATGTGGAATGCTCTCTGCTACATAACAAAAATGGAGATTACTTGAGGGATGAATGGATGAGTGATGAAATGGATAAGTGTGGAGAAAATTGGCTAGTGAGTGGATGCTATGAGGACGATTCTAAGCACAAACTAACAGCATCAGATTGTATGAAATTGAGATATGGAAATGAGGAGAGGAGACCCCAATTTATAGATTTGAAACAACCAAAATGGAGGGCCAAGATCAATTTGAAGTGGAGAGTGAGGATCAAATGAAAGTGATGGGAAGGATTGAGAGGACAAGGTGTGGAGACCAAGAGATTTTTCATAAAAGTATTTCTTGTCTCCACACTCCTCTATGTGCATGGGGAAGAGATCCTTAGGCACTTTGGAAGGATAAAAGGAATTAAAAATTCCTTGGGAAGGGACAAAGGAATGAAAAATTCCCAAATACAAGATTGCATAGGGAAAAGAAAGGAGAAATGAAATTTAAAATTCATTGGGATGAGGGGGCATGGGAATGTGAAAAGAATTTGAAATCCTTTGAAATGACCAAAGTAGATGCATTTAAGGTTTGGGAGGTGAGAGGGGAAAGTTATTTATGGAAAAGAGTTGACTTTCTCTTAATCATCGTGATTAGGATTGTGCAAGTGATTAAGAAGATAGATTAGGTGGATTAATGAGAGATTAGAGAGAAAGTGGATAGGTTAGGAAGATGTGACAAGAGGAGAGAGAATGAATGGAGGAATTTAAAATTGAGGAATAATGATAATCAAACTTCTAGAAGAATTAATTAGGATAAGTGAGGATTAGAAGAAGTGATTTGTAGGAATCACATGACTTAAGTTAATTGATTAAAATTAATTAACTAAAAGAGATTTAGGAGAATAAATGAGTTAGGGAACTTTAGAAGAATGTACAAATAATTAACTTATTGACAAATTAATTAAATTTAATTAATTAATTTTGAGAGGAATAAAGGTAACATAATTAAATTAATTAATTACATAGAAAGGCTAAATTAATTATATACTTAATTAATTTTAGATGTAGCCTTCACGGGTAGCAGAGTTGGCTTGGGTCGTGGGTTTTCTCCCCATTGATCTTGGGTTTGACTCTAAGGCCTAGGCTCACCCGATGCACCTAGCTTATGAGAAGCTTGGTACATCCCCAGTGGATTATTCTTGCCTCGGCTCACCCCTTCTTGAACCCCAACTTGGCAAAAATTGAAGAACACAAGTATTCACTAAGGGGGGTGAATCAGTGATTTAAAAATTTAACTCTAATTGTGCATACATAAAAGCTAATTCCAATAGATGAAATGCATACACTCACAAAGACAAATCACACAACATAAAGATTTACAAGGAAAACCCAATGTGGGAAAATTATCGGTGAGAATAGCTACTGGAGTCTATTGCTCCAATCCAGCCTCACAAAGAGAATCACTTGTACATTATGTTTAGGGCACCAACCCAAGGAGCACCAACCCTTGATAATTCTGAGCACTAACTCAAGGAGAGCCAACCCCTAATTTAGAGCACCTACCCTTGTTCTGAGAACCCACTTAGAAAAAATGCAATGAAAGAAATGATTACAAATTTTGTTGCCCTACTTTTGTAACACTATGTTTGTCCTCCTCTTCTGCAATTCTTAACTCTCTGCACCTTGGTTCACTTCTTTTCTTCAACGCTCTATATGCTCCACTCTTTAATCTCTTCCTCTATATATTTTATTCTCTCACCACTCTCCACTTACTTCTCTACAATTTTTCACACACTCTTTCTCATTTGACAGGAACTCTCCATCAGGATTATACCTCCCACTGTTTTGGACACCAGCTACTTGTCTATCTCTCAATCAACTTAGCTACCACACCTACCTTTGTCAAATCTCATTTACTACCCTGCTCAATCATCTCTACCTTAGAGAATTTTTTCCCTCCAATTCTACATTAAAAATTAATTCATTTTGTCTTTCTGAGATCTAGTCTATAGAAGATTGGATTCGCTTACTTGGTTAGAACATTTGCATCAAATAACTCTTCTTTGATTTCTAGTTGTTCTATGTACTTAGTTTGATATATTTAGAAAACTCAATCTATCTAACTAATTTGATTCTACCTTTGTCGATCACCTCAAACCCTACAACCATCTACAACTGATTCCCCATTAATGCATTTTTCTCTCTTTCTCAACCTACTATCTATTCTAAAAAGATTGCAACCTACAACATTTGGTATGTTTGAGTGATCCCTCTCTGTCAAAAATGTTTCTCCTTTCATCCAAGTGGAAAATTATTAGTCATGCAAGCTCCACATCCACTACATTTCCTTCTTTCTCATCAGGTCAACTATGGTCAACCACTCATAATTTTATCAAAATTTGCCATTTGAAGCATTTCGCCAAGACCCAGTACCCATCACATCAAAAAAAGAATCATTTCTATGTATCTCCCATGGTCGACAAGATGTAAGCTCGGTCTTGCCAAAAGGGCAGGTTATGCCGAAAAGACAAGTGGTGTCGGCAAGACAAACCACAAGTCACACCAAAAAGGATCATTTTGGTGTAGCATGAAACGACATCTAGAGGAGGAACTAATCTTTCCGAAAAGGCCTTTCTATCATCCCACACAAGAGGAGACCCAACCACCACCACATGTTACTCCTGAGTACAAAGGAGAAGTGGGGACCCACCGACACACATGAACCAATCAACTACTACCACATGGAAATCACCACTTACCACACCCAAATCATGACTTAGTCAAGCACTAAAGACTTCCCTACTAAGTGCCAAGTGCAACAACCAACACACCAAAGATGCCCCACACGTACAACTCACCATCACATAACTCTAGACTATTGCTGACACATGAAGACAATGAGCCCAACCGAGGCCCCACTAGAAAGAAGGAATGATTTTGGTGTAGCACATAGGATCACAACAAGTGGAAAAGGTTTCACTAAAAAAGGCTCCCTACACCGAAAGGAAGGATGTCACATACAAAGATATATTACACCGAAAGGGAAGCATATCGGTATAAGGCTTGATGTCTGCGAAGGCCAATAGTAGTCATGCCAAAGTGTGAGGTTACACCAAAAAATACCATATCTCCCAAATAGTTTTTTGTCACACCAAAATATGCAGAAAGAATGATTTTTAAAAATTTTAAATTATGTAACTTGCACACACATCAATGGTGACAAATCAAGCACACTGTGGGACACTTGCAGAGCATGAAACTACCTTGTGTACACCTCTATAACACTCGACATCAATTTATTTGTGCCTACCAGTTCCTTTCCACCCTGCAATACTTTTGTAGCATAACACGACATGTTATGCACAACTACATGCATAACTGCATAACCTGTGTGTTATGCACTTCACCTATATTCATGTTATGCACACCTTCTACACCAACTTATTTGCACCCTCTTGACATCCCTGCAACTCTTGTTGACATCAATGACAATAATACCAACAAAAATATGTAAGTCCAAGGTAAGGGGGGTTGGGCACTGGGCTAGGTTGCAAGGAAACCACTAGCGCAACAACAAAAAAAGACATCTACATTTTGCTTCTCTTTTACATAGTGGCAAGATTGGCAGTGGGTGAAAGACAAAAGAGGATTCCCTAGTGTGAAGACATGGGTGGTATATGCCCCATCGAGAATTTAACTAGAAAATGTTTTAAAAAAAATCATAAAAATTATCAAAAAGAAAACAATAGCAGGAGGGAGAAAAGAAATAGGAAGAGAAAACAAAAGGAAGAAAAGGCATTTGGAAGAAATAGGAGAAAGGATGGAGAAAAGGTGAGAAAAAGGGGTGAAGGGATTCCCTGTATAAGCCACATGGGGCCCAAGGAGGGTTCATTGTCACACACACACTTTGGAGAATTAAGAGAGAGTGGAGCACCCTAGAGCTATGGATCACATTCCTTGCCATGAGCATTATGCAGAGAGAGTCTGACTGCACCAGCAACCACCTAAGTATGGGCCATCAGTATGTATCCTAATCTAACCTTATCATTTGGTATATTAGAATTTATTAGGGTATTAAATAGGGGTAGGAAATTTAGTGCGGCTCAAACGCAATCATCATTTTGGAATCTATGTGGGGGATCAATGCTTGCAAGGATGATCCCCGCCCACGTAGATGGTCTACATCTGTGCAAACGTTGATCAGGCAATCAACGTCTCCACTTGTAGGGGAAGGGGGAAAAGGGGATAAAATGTAGAACATCGTCTCTACTCTACAGAACGATGCATGGGATGTGGTTTTAGCATCTTTGCCTAAGGGGGAATGTCATATCCACCTAGGGAGAAAAAAAAGAAAAAAGAATGAAATGAATAGGAATCAGGGGGAAACAGGGTGACAATGAGAGGCCCCAGGTGTAGAAGTAGGCTAGAATATGCTTAGAAAAGTAGCTAATGAGGTAATTTGATTGAATGTAGGAGTTAGATGTTCTAGATTCATGGGAGCATTGGCCTCCCATGATGGCATTATATAGGTAGCTCAAAGGAGCAGAGCGAGTCACACTAAATTCGCTAGGACTAGGATATGTAGCTCAATCTCCTTGGATTCGTGCACATAGCGCTATGATGAGAGCATTAGTTGAGAGGTGGAACAATGAGACCTATTCTTTCTACCTACCTATAGGTGAGGGTAGTATCACCCTCCTCGATGTATGGCAGATCTTGAAGGTTCTGATTAGAGGTGTGATTCCCAAGTATATATTGAATCATGGAAAGGACTACCTAAGGTGGATATGCGAGTGTGATGATCTCCCTATGGATCATACAAGGATGGTGCTATGGAAGGTGATGGAGAAATAGAGAGGGATACCCCATCTAGTATTATTCATCTACGAATTGATCAGTGGTCGGGTGATGCCAAATCTGAGCGGGCACAAATTTTCTATCGACTACAGCAGATGTCTATACTACATACTCAAGGATGGGATTTGGTATGCTTGTGGTACGGTGATGCTAAGACAATTGTACCATGATATGCATATCTCTGTGTACCAAGATTATAATAACCTCGAGACTGACATCACGCTCCTACATATCTAGGCATGGGAGCATATTGCAATGACACATCTGCTAGGAGTGCAGTACCGAAGGCCCCACTATCCATATATTGACAGGTACTAGGGGTTGTTGCATTATACCTGGGTTAGTACTTGCTAGTTTTGGAGATGGATCTTAGATGAGATGATAGTATTCACATGGTGATCATTTAGAGATTGTGAGCACTAGAGGCTATTAAGAATCCCACAGATACTGAGAGGGGGGGGTGAATTAGTATCTAACCGATTAATGGAATTTCTTAACTTAAAACATGCAGAACATAATATAACAGTGTATCGGTATGCAAGAAATAATGCAATAAATAGAATCAAGAACATCCACATGAAAAGCACACCATAACACAAGATTTTAATGAGGAAACTCGGTGTGGGAAAAACCTCGGTGGGATTTGTGACCCACAATATTCACTCACTGGCCAATAAGAGAATATTACTTACAATAGGGGCCTGCACATGCAAGAAGGCCAACTGCCTAGAGCTCACTGCTCAATGGGAAGTCTCACTAACTTACAATGAGGATTATACAAATCCAATAACTTGTATTGCTTTACAATAGCATCTTCAATGCCAGATTTAGTACCAGTTCCTGCTCTGTTCTTTACATATACCCCTTAACCTATATTTCACACAATAGGTCTGCCTAATATTTTCCTTATACTTATGTCTCCTTGTTTTTATGTCAACAATGATCTCTTTTATATATAAGAGTCATTTTACAATTTGCCAAGTCAGCTTACAAAGTATTTCAATAATAAACAAAATATAATAAAATAAAATCCTGTCGGCCTCTGTGTCGGTATACTTCCTTTCTTTTGTGTCGGTGCCGATGTCCTAAGTGTCGGTGTAGAGTGTGATTTGCTGATGCCGGTATAATGTCTTTGCCGGTGCCATAGGATTGCAAGGTTGCCATCAATGACAAAACCTTCAATCACATACAATGTCTCATTGGAGTGTGCATATGCCAACAATCTCCCCCTTTGGCATCGATGGCAACACTCATGAGAAATTTCAAAAATGATCCAAAAATGTGAAGTCCAAAAATGTTACCAAAAATGTGTGTGCTCCCCCTGAGCATACGATTCCTATGATATTGAATTTTCTCATCCTAATACTCCCCCTTTGGCATCAATGACAAAGGTTGTCAAGATGTCAGTAGAGTTTGTAGTTTCAACCTTGTAACTGGGTGGTTACAATTTGAAAAAGATCTCCCAAAATCAAGTTTATACTGTCCATAAACTTTTTTCTATCCTTTATTGCTATCTCTATTCTCTGTACTATACCGGTGAGATGCTGCAAATGCTCTGCCGATGTTTTCTTTTCTTGTATTAATGCCTCAGATACTTCCTTCCGTAGAGATGCTAGATAGTCCAATCTTGGACTTAGCTTTGATCTCAAATTCTTTGCCTTATTTACTATTCTTTCTTTCTCTCTTTCTAATTTAAGTAGTTCTTCCTCAAAATTTGTTATCTTCTCCTTGAAAATTGATAGTGTATCAGGTGAGTTGACAAAACTATCTGCAAGTTTATTGATCTCATCCCGTACCTTGCTCATTTTCTTGTAGAACTGTGTCAAAATCTTTGTTACACTTCTTTATTTGCTCATCAAAGAATTTATGTTTTTCAATTTCTACCTTATCCTTCAATGACTCTTCCTTTATTTTCTCAATGTTTTCTGTGATATATTTACATAGTGTATCAAGTTGTCCTAAAGAATCTTTGTTATCTATATTACAATTAGGAGCAATTACCTTCAAAATTGGTATGGTATCATCAATTTCTTTGTAAGCTTGTGAGCTGCAGTCGGTTATTTTCTTTCTAATAGTACCTCAATCACATTAGTTGATTTGTATCTTGATGATGAATCAACAATCTGAGTACTGGTGGAAGTAACCAAGCTTGTATTGACCTCTAGTAGGTTTTTTTGTGTCTACATTTCTTTAAGCAATGGTTTTTCTGCTTCACTAGTTGTCGGTGGCACTGTTTCCTTATGTACATGTTCCTGTTGCTGTTGTTGTTGCTATTTTAGAGCCTTTTGCCCTGTTTGTTCCTCTATTTGTTGTGTTGTCTTAGTTTGTGTCTGAGTCTCTACCTTTTTCTCTTTATCTTCTACTGGTTTCTCCTGTGTGTTATCAGTTTCCTTAGCTACCGGAGGCTCACTAGCCATATTAGTCTTATCAGTTGTATCTTTCTCTACCACTATGTTGATCTTCTAAGTATCAATATCCATAGTATATAAGACTTCAAGATTAGGATTATTATCCTCTACATCCATACTCTCAACTGCCAGTTGATCATTTGTAGTTTTTGTTTTTACCAGTGGAGTAATTAAAGGAGGTGGAGGTAAGTTGTCTCTAACCTTGATACTAGGTGGTCCACCAACTTTTCCTTTCCCCTTGTCTCTATCTTTATGATAAACTTTTATGGGTTTGGGGTTCCTGTATTCTTCTTGTTTTTCTTTCTCAACTAGGAATATGTCCCATCCTTCTTCAGTTTCTTCAGTCACCTCATTTACTCTTCCAACCATTAAAGCAATGTGCCGGTGTGTAGTAGAAAATACTGTCCGGTTGGCTTGAGAAATTAGGTCATCAATTTCTTTGGGAGAGTTTACCGGATATACAACAAGTAGCTTTTCAATTTTTATTTTCTTATCCAGTTCTATTACTGCTTGTCTTCTTGCTTCTAGTATTTTGAATAGTTCATCTGGAATTTCATTGACTACTTCCATTAAAAACTTCTTATACATATCCATGTGCAATATAACACTATTTTCAACTTGCTCTTTTTCATCAGCTGTTAAGGTGTCATATATTTTCGCTATGTTCTTCATTTTTCCTTCCTCTATGATTTCATTCAATAGTATATCAAGAGGGGCCAAGTCTTTGTTTGTCCTCTTCTTCTTCTTGGGTGTCAGTTTCTTCTTTGGTGTGGCCTTTCTTACCGGAGATCTCACTGCTTTTTGTTTTTGCCTTGTCCTCCTGGGTGAAGGTGTGGTTGCCAATGAGGGATCTCTTTTTCTTACAACTCTTTTGAAAGTTGCAGGCATGTCTCCTTCTAAAGAAGTACCTACCGGTGATAGGTGAGTTTCAGGTTGTGGAGCTGCTAACTCATCCTCTGTTATACCGGTTTTCTTCAATACATCTTCTTTGATGGATTTTTCCTGTCTAGAACCTCTTCTCATAACTGCTTCAACCTTTTTCACTCTCTTCTTAGATTGTATTTGACTTTCTATTGTTTCAGCACTACCAAATATTTCTTCCTTAGGTTCATTTGGTGCTTCCAGAAGTGCTTTAGCATAAGTTTCAACTATGTGATCATCAGTCTCATAACCCATCTCTGTTACCTAGATTGTTCTAGGGATGACTACTTCCATCCAGATTTCATCTTTCTTGATTACAAAGCATATTTCATCTTTCTATTTTTCAAAAATCTTTTGTGATAACCTTATTCTTTTCTTCATTTGGCCTTTAATGCTTGAAAGAAGTCATGAATATTGTTTTCCTTGTCTTTTCCCATGTTATTGAATAGTTTTGTTAACTGTTTTCCTAGCGGTATATCATATCCAAGTTCTTTGTATCCTATACCAAGAACTTGTTTTGTTATATGTAGCATCAGACATACTAATAGATTTCCAAACCTGAAAGTTCCTTTCTTTTCCTTCTTGATCTTTCCAAGGTTGTCAATTAATTCATCTTTTAACCACTCACATACATCAATTTTTGCATTATTTGTGATCATATCATGAGCACTCTTAATGTATAAACTTGAAACTAAATTGAGTCTATTTGCATGAGTAGCTTTATACCCTAATATCAAGCTGATGAATCTCACATTAATGTATGTTACATCATTAACTCTTAGGGACCTCTTGTCAAATGTTGCACTAGTTAGGTTTATAACTAGGTCATTGGAAACTTTCTTGGTTTTATCTAGTCTTTTACTAGTGGTCGGTAACCCTGTGATAGCTTTCACAAATTCCTTGGTGATTTTGTGGACTGCATCCAACCAGAAAAACTCACCATGTACCCTACTTAAGACTATCCTAATCACATCCTTGGGAAATTTAGGAATGCTAAGGATCTCTGTAAATCCTAGGGTCTCAATAATTTTGTGTTCATCTTTTACATTGCTAGTTTTATCACATATCATAGTTTTAAACATGGTTTTAATTTCTTCATCTCCTAGTTCCTCAATGTTGCAATGGATGTACATTTTGGGGTCTTCAACATAAACAACTCCCTTAGGAATTTGAGAAAAAGCACCTAAGGTATCATCTTTCTTTGCTATCTCGGGAACTAACTGAAATACAAGCCTAGGTCTTTTTATCACTTCAACAATAGTAGGGTTCACTATATATTCAATTGCAGAGGTGGATGCCATGACTAAATACCTTTTACTTCCTTTAGGATGGATGATTTCTTGGAGTGTTCTTGCTTCTTGCTTGAAATGCCTTAGCTCGGAATCTTCATGCTCTTCATAAATTTGAAATCTCAGTGAAATGAAATGGAGCCAAAACCTTAATTTTATAGTGTCTATTCACCATCTACCACATTAATTGCATTCCGGTAATAATTAATTTTCAACTTCTTATCTCTAACTGAGGGAATAATAATACATGTGTCATTAGATTGCCAAACCCTCAGAAACTTTCTTCAATTGGATGAAGAACTTCCTGTCGGTAGAGCACTGCTCTATCCTTCTGGTGAAGCATCACTCTATCCTGTCGGTGAAGCATTGGTTTGTTCTACCAGTGGAGGAGTACTCCCAATATTTAGATCAGCTTTTCTAATCCATTGTTTTGAGAATTTGTGCTTTACCTCTTCAACTTTTTCTTTTCCTTTCAAGCTAGAACTTTTGTTGTCTACTAGTGTTCCTTTACTTCTACAGAATTTAGCAATTTGCCCAATCTTGTTACATGCTTAACAAGCTACATTATTCTTCTAAATAGCTTTTCCATAACCTATGCTAGTTTGTGTTCTGCATTGATTAGATAAATGTCCAAATCTTCCACAAACATAACATCTCACATTCATTCTGCAGTTTTCAGAGTTGTGACCAACTTTGTTGCATTTAGAACATTGACCGGTGGGTGTGTTGATATTCTGATAATTTCTAGATCTACATTCATTTTCTTTATGACCATACTTATTACAGTTAAAGCATTTTCCATTAAATTTATAAGCATTAGGTTGTCTTACCAGTTTGTTGTGATCCTGAGTATTTGCAGTACTGGAGCTTTCACCAATTTCAAAGCTAATTCCAGAAGTGTCACCTTTAGGTTTTTGATTCTTCAGCA
Source organism: Cryptomeria japonica (assembly GCF_030272615.1). Classification (NCBI taxonomy): domain Eukaryota; kingdom Viridiplantae; phylum Streptophyta; class Pinopsida; order Cupressales; family Cupressaceae; genus Cryptomeria; species Cryptomeria japonica. Next base: position 646,626,147 of record NC_081413.1, read on the forward strand.
AGGTGCCAAGTTCCTCTAAGATTTTCTTGAGTTTTTCTTTATGTTGATTTGTAGTTTCTAGTTCTCTTTCTAAGACTTCCTTTTGTCTCATTAGTTCATTTGAGTCATTCTGAGTATGCATCAGATCTATTTTCAACATGTCATTTTCATAGCTAAGTCTTGTGTTCTCATTTGCTGCATCACTTAGTCTTCTGGTCAATTCTTCTTCATTCTTCTTCCTATCCTCAATCTCTTTGCAAAATCTCATAGTCGTATCCTGCATCTCATTCTTTGTTGTTATGATCTCTTGTTTCAACTTGCTTATCATATCATTAAGTGATTCCTTTTCATCATTCTCATTTTGTAATTTTTCACAAAGTTCTCTTCTCTTATTTCTTGCAATAGTAAAATTTTCTTGAAGTGCCTGAATGATATCTTGAGCTACCCTTAAATCATCTTCTAGTTTGATATTTTTCAATTTCTCTACATCATAGTCTGTAAGAGCTCCTTCAAGTTGCTTCATTAGATTTTCCATCTTTACCGGTGTCAAGATCTTCCTCAAGCTGTTAGGCTTCTGAAAATAGAGGACCAAGCTCTAATACCAATTGTTAGGAATCCCACAGATATTGAGAGGGGGGGGTGAATCAGTATCTAACTGGTTAATAGAATTTCTTAACTTAAAACATGTAGAACATAATATAACAATGTACCGGTATGCAAGAAATAATGCAATAATCAGAATCAAGAACATCCACATGAAAAGAACACCATAACACAAGATTTTAATGAGGAAACACGGTGTGGGAAAAACCTCAGTGGGATTTGTGACCCACAATATTCACTCACTGGCCAATAAGAGAATATTACTTACAATAGGGGCCTGCACATGCAGGAAGGCCAACTACCTAGAGCTCACTACTCAATGGGAAGTCTCACTAACTTACAATGAGGATTATACAAATCCAATAACTTGTACTGCTTTACAATAGCATCTTCAATGCTAGATTCAGTACCGGTTCCTGCTCTATTCTTTAGATATACCCCTTAACCTATATTTCACACAATAGGTTCCTTGTTTTTATGTCAACAATGATCTCTTTTATATATAAGAGTCATTTTACAATTTTCCAAGTCGGCTTACAAATTTTTTCAATAATAAACAAAAATATAATAAAACAAAACCCTGTCAGCCTCTATACCAGTATACTTCCTTTCTTCTGTGCTGGTGTAGAGTGTGATCTACTAATGCCAGTATAATGTCTTTGTTGGTTCCATAGGATTGCAAGGTTGCCATCAATGAAAAAACCTTCAATCACATACAATGTCTCATTGGATTGTGCATATGCCAACAAAGGCATGATTTTATGCTAGCCTGGGTGCAGATCGAGTGTTGTTTGTTTGGTAGGATGATCCATGTGATTGATTAGTATCTACCACACCAAGTTATGAGGTAGTTTGGGCTCTAACAAGAAATTGTCTACTATAAGCGCACACATTTGTGCATTACTAGGGAGACAACTAAATGGGGTGATGTTGTAGGTCCATATTTGGTACAATTTGTTGGAATCAAGGAACACTAAGAGGGGGGGTGAATTAGTGTTCTATAATTTTTAACTTTATTAACCTATTCTTTCAACCACTTAATGCAAATGAAGAAAAGTAAAGTGCAGAGACACAAAGAAAATATCAACAACACCATAACACCAAGATTTTTACATGGAAACCTAGTTAAAGGAAAAACCACACTAGGATTCAAACCCACAATATTAATATACTCTATTAGAATTATAAAAATATTACATACCCACTACTTAATTACAAGTAAGGGCTACAACCCGAAAGGCTCACTACCTTACAAGATGATTATAAATAATAATTGGAATGTTTGAACTGATAAGCAACATCTACAAATGCTAGAAACAGTTCCAATTATCATGCCTATGAAGTATGGTACCTGTAGCTGCAACACAAACACTCAATAGATCATTACAAGCATGGTTAGAAAATTGAAATCAAATGAAATATAAACCATGACAAAGTGACCTATCTCCTCCTAAGAGATGCGAGTGTGGATTTGCTCTTAGATCTAGATAAGTAATCCCAGTGACTTTACTACACCTAGATGGAGGATTTGAAATGATGATGATATGCAAGCTAGATGA